>NC_074706.1:13447515-14120015 GCF_029448725.1 Salvelinus fontinalis
GCGAAGAAAGGGGATGATCGAGGCGACTTGAAAGGGAAACATTTCTACAGCGGGTATGACTGAAATACCGTAATGCCTTTATTATACTTTGTCACAGGAGGAGAAACTGATTAAGTATTTGGGACCGTACTTTTTCTCATGGCGGTGTTTTAAAGCATTTTGAAATGGAAAACGAAAACACAAGTCTAATTGGACGGGTAGATAACACTGACGGATAGTATGTCCCCGTTTTACTGACTGAACACAACCCCATTATAGTAGATGTGATCATGCCTGGGTTGATGCTCTTGAAGGATCTCACTTCTGAATTCCTAATCCACCCCTAGGCCCTAACCCCTTCGGCCCTAACCCCTCGGCACACCTGTATATCTGAAGTGATTGGATATGCAATTTGGCAAATATTTAAAGAAGGCAAGATTAAGCTATTCTAATTATTATTTTACTATTATTATTATTCTATTAGTCCTTTTGTTATTATTGTATTTCTCCAAACCTCTCAGATCTACAAAAGTTCCTATAAGGACGTAGGGGCTGGGAGTTGATTTGGAAATCAGAGGTGAAACATATAGAACGCCGCATGTAGAACAAATCGATCCATCATGATTCCCTATTTTACCTGAGAGACAATCCTATCTGTTCTACACAAAACATTTCTATCTTCATGTTGTGTAAATGTTGCACCATTCTGAACAGGACCCTCCTGAACGTTGTAGAAATGTTGCTGACTCCTCCCCATGTGTCTAGCCACTCCAGGCACATCCTCCCTCATTATCCGTGCACATGCTACTGTACAGTAGCACTGTTGCTCAGGGCTAACAAGCAGACACTATAGCAGTAGGCCCGCGCTTCCTGCATGGAACTCTGACACCACTGGGTGGCGGTACCGCACTCTGGCTTGACTCTCTCTCTCTCTCTCTCTCTCTCATATTTAAGGGCTTTATTGGCATGGGAAACATGTTTACATTGCCAAAGCAAGTGAAAGAGGAACTAAACAATATTATTTTTTACAGTAAACATTACACTTACACTCACTTGGGACGTGCTACCTGTCCCAGACCTGCTGTTTTCAACTCTCTAGAGACAGCAGGAGCGGTAGAGATACTCCTAATGACCCTCGACAACTCCTGTGATTATTATTATTTGACCATGCTGGTCATTTATGAACATTTGAACATCTTGGCCATGTTCTGTTATAATCTCCACACGGCACAGCCAGAAGAGGACTGGCCACCCCTCATAGCCTGGTTCCTCTCTAGGTTTCTTCCTAGGTTTTGGCCTTTCTAGGGAGTTTTTCCTAGCCACCGTGCTTCTACACCTGCATTGCTTGCTGTTTGGGGTTTTAGGCCGGGTTTCTGTACAGCACTTTGCGATATCAGCTCATATAAGAAGGGCTATATAAATACATTTGATTTGATTTGACTTACAAAAGAATAAAGACATTTTGAATGTCATATTATGTATATATACAGTGTTGTAATGATATAGGTTGTATTTATAATGGTGTTTGGTCTTCACTGGTTGTCCTTTTCTTGTGGCAACAGGTCACACATCTTGCCGGGATGTGAACATGAAGCTAGGGTTAGAGTTCTGTTTAGGATTGAGTTTAGAATTGTCTGCCTGCCTGTCTGTCTGAATTTATATGTATGTCTGTCTGCCTGCCTGCCTGCCTGTCTCTGTCTGTGAGTGGATATGTATGTTTGTCTGTCTTTGAGTGGATATGTCTGTATATCTGTGAGTTGATAAGTCTGTCGGTCTATCTGACGGTCAGGTCTCTGACCTCCTTCCTACAGGCTGTCTCATCATTGTCGGTGACCAGGCCTACCATTGTTGTGTCATCGGCAAACTTAATGATGGTGTTGGAGTCGTGCTTGGCCGTGCAGTAATGAGTGAACAGAGAGTACAGGAGGGGACTGAGCACGCACCCCTGAGGACCCGTTGTTCAGGATTAGTGTGGCGGATGTGTTGTTACCTACCCTTACCACCTGGGGCGGCCCGTCAGGAAGTCCGGGAACCAGTTGCAGAGGGAAGTGTTAGGTCCCAGGGTCCTTAGATTAGTGATGAGCTTTGAGGGCACTATGGTGTTGAATGCTGAAAAGTAGTCAATGAATAGCGTTCTCATATAGGTGTTCCTTTTGTCCAGGTGTGAAAGGGCAATGTGGAGTTGAGCAAAGGGACTATGGTGGTCTGCTTGAAACATGTTGGTATTACAGACACAGTAAGGGACAGGTTGAAAATGTCAGTGAAGACACTTGCCAGTTGGTCAGCGCATGCTCGGAGTACACATCCTGGTAATCCATCTGGCCCTGCGGCCTTGTGAATGTTGACATGTTTAAAGGTCTTACTCACATTGGCTGCGGAGAGCGTGATCAAACAGTCTTCCGGAACAGCTGATGCTCTCATGCATGTTTCAGTGTTACTTGTCTCGAAGCGAGCATATAAGTTATTTAGCTCGTCTGGTAGGCTCGTGTCACTGGGCAGCTCTCGGCTGTGCTTCCCTTTGTAGTCTGTAATAGTTTACAAGCCCTGCCACATCCGACGAGCGTCAGATCCGGTGTAGTACGATTTGATCTTAGTCCTGTATTGATGCTTTGCCTGTTTGATGGTTCGTCGGAGGGCATAGCGGGATTTCTTATACGCTTCCGGGTTAAAGTCCCGCTCCTTGAAAGCGGTTGCTCTACCCTTTAGTTCAGTGCGGATGTTGCCTGTCATCCATGGCTTCTGGTTGGGGTATGTACGCACAGTCATTGTGGGGACGATGTCATCAATGTACTTATTGATGAAGCCAATGACTGATGTGGTGTACTTCTCAATGCCATCGGAAGAATCACGGAACATATTCCAGTCTGTGCTAGCAAAACAGTCCTGTAGTTTAGCATCTGCTTCATCTGACCACTTTTTTATAGACTGAGTCACTGGTGCTTCCTGCTTTAATGTTAGCTTGTAAGCAGGAATCAGGAGTAGAGAATTATGGTCAGATTTGCCAAAAGGAGGGCGAGGGAGAGCTTTGTACGCATCTCTGAGTGTGGAGTAAAGGTGGTCTAGAGTTTTTTTACCTCTGGTTGCAGATTTAACATGCTGATAGAAATTAGGCAAAACTGATTTAAGTTTCCCTGCATTAAAGTCCCTGTCCACTAGGAGCGCCGCCTCTGGATGAGCATTTTCCTGTTTTCTTATGGAGGTATACAGCTCATTGAGTGCGGTTTTAGTGCCAGCATCAGTCTGTGGTGGTACGTAGACAGCTACGAAAAATACAGATGAAAACTCTCTAGGTTGATACTGTAGCGTGGTCTACAGCTTATCATGAGATACTCTACCTCAGGCGAGCAAAACCTCGAGACTTCCTTAGATATCGTGCACCAGCTGTTGTTTACAATAATGCATAGGCCCCCGCCCCGTGTCTTACCAGAGGCTGCTGTTCTATCCTGCCAATAGAGTGTATAACCAGCTGTATGTTATTAATCTCGTCTTTCAGCCATGACTTGGTGAAACATAAGATATTGCAGTTTCTTTTATGTCCCGTTGGTGGGATATACGTGCTTTCAGTTCGTCCCATTTATTTTCCAGCAATTGAACGTTAGCTAGCAGTACAGAGGGCAAAGGCAGATATGCTCTAGCTATGTTGTCATTTATGTAAGACATGTCCTTTCTTCTCCTTTCATCTGCCATTTTTCCATGTTTTTCATCTTTGCTAAAAGGTCAGCTATTAGGCTATACGGGAAAACAGCATATGCCTAGTACTCTAGGATCAAGGCCTCATCTGGATCAAAGATATGCTCAGCTTTTATCATGGTCACTAAACATTCTGAATGTTTTCACGTCAGTGGAAGGTTGGTAGGCCTGCTGTGTGTATGTTCGGATGAAGCCTGTGCTTGAAGGGGTGATACCCTTTGCTCTTTACATTTATGTCCCAGCGCTCATGATATTGCAGAGCTTTTCTTATTCTATAAAAGGTGTCGGTACTACTTCTCTCGAGCAGTAGAACTGGCCCTGTTGAAGCACTGCATTCAACTCACAATGAAAAAATCCTGCAAAGTAATGCCTAAAACCTTTATTTTTGTGTACTACGAGAAGAAAGGGACAGTGACAGCCCTAATAGGCTATCGGAGACTTTCTCTGCCGTCTTTCAAAGTTCCTATGTCACACGATGATCAGAGGGTCAAATATTGACCAGCGTCACAAGACAGGCCTCACCGGGGGGCTTTTTAGCAACGGCGCCCTGACAAATCACATCAACGCTCATGGCGCCCTCTGTGTGTTCCATGACACAGACTGGCACCGCCATCGATCCCTCTTTGTCCTTACCAGCGTGCCAATAAATAAGCACCGGGGTGCAAAGGTCATTCCCATCATCTTTATGATTCCCTTGGCATGTGACGGCAAGCACATGTTTGTCCTCCTGTCAGTAGCTTACCCAGAAATTTGTTTCTAGATGGTTTGCAGAAATTTGCGTGGGCCCAAAAAATATATATAGAATATATAGAATATAGAAGAAGCACAGTGACATACACTGAGTATACAAAACATTAAATACACCTGCTCTTTCCATGACATAGACTGACCAGGTGAATCCAGATGAAAGCTATGATCCCTTATTGATGTAAATCCACTTCAATCAGTGTAGATGAAGGGGAGGAGACAGGTTAAAGACTCATTTTCAAGCCTTGAGACAATTGAGACATGGATTGTGTATGTGTGCCATTCAGAAGGTGAATGGGCAAGACAAAATATCTATGTGCCTTTGAACAGAGTATGGTAGTAGGTGCCAGGCGCACCGGTTTGTGTCAAGGAACTGCAATCCTGCTGGGTTTTTCATGCTCAACAGTTTCTCGTGTGTATCGAGAATGGTCCGTCACCCAAAGAACATCCAGCCAACTTCACACAAGTGTGGAAAGCATCGGAGTCAGTTTTCTTTGCCTGCCTGGCTGGCTGCCTGCCTGGCTGGCTGGCTGGCTGGGACCTAGTTGTCATTCCACCAGAAGGGTCAGTCCCCCACACTGTAGTTTTATTAGCAGCGGTAGAACAATAGAACCTTAGCAGAAGCAAAGCAGTCTCCCTTGCATTGAGTCTTACTGCTAGACAGATGCCCCATGCCTTGATGTCTCTGGGACAGTAATATGTTGTGTCCGTAATTTTGATTCGGTCAAACATGGATTCTCCATGTTAGGATAATAAAGTTAATCTAATCCAAAAATTCCTCCCCTACCTCTGTTGTGTTGGGGAAGTGTAACCGAGCCACTGTGTGTAGAATGAGAGCTCTGGGCTCGACATCCCCTCCATTTTCAGGTCTGTATAAAAAGCGCCACAGTGTAAAATTATTCGAATGACCAAACCTGACAGAGTGCCAATGTTTCGCGCTGGAGAGGTTTTCAAATAAATTTACGCTCCTGCATTCAAATGAGCTTTCATCTGTTCACCCGAACTGGGCTTTTCATGCTCGACAGTTTCTCGTGTGTATCAAGAATGGTCCGTCACCCAAAGAACATCCAGCCAACTTCACACAAGTGTGGGAAGCATCGGAGTCAGTTTTCTTTGCCTGCCTGGCTGGCTGGCTGCCTGGCTGTCTGGCTGCCTGGCAGGCAAAGGACAAAGTCCCAAAGTTTTTTTGCTGTTTTCGCATAGAACAGAGATCCTTTCACGTTATTTTTGTTGTGCTTTCGTAATTGACTCCTCAGTGGGTTAGAAAGGTCACAAAAAAAACAATGTGAAGTGATCTCTGTTCTGTGTAACAAAAAAAAAACACACTGTCCTCCCCCATGCTTAGTGTGTCTCCCCAATCAGCCGCCACTCCGCCTGGTTGTTAGGCCGTCCCGGGCTGCCTGAGATGACAGGTAATGGACAGGGCCTGGGCTCTACTATGTGTCTGGCTGGCTTTGGTCAGCTGGCTGATAAAGAGGCTTGTCTCTGAGGCTTAACGCACAGCTAGCGCTCTCTCTCTTTTTGTTTGTCCGTCTCGTTCTCTCTGTCTATCTCTCCTTCTCTCTGTCTATCTCTCCTTCTCTCTATCTCTCTAGTTCTCTCTTGTTCTCTCTGTCTATCTCTTGTTCTCTCTGTCTATCAATTCCATTCAAGGGCTTTATTGGCATGGGAAACATATGTTAACATTGCCAAACCGAGTGAAGTAGATAATACACAAAAGTGAAATAAACAATACAAACGAACAGTATACATTACACTCACAGAAGTTATACACTACCATTCAAAAGTTTGGGGTCACTTAGAAATGTCCTTGTCTTTGAAAGAAAACCCCATTTTTGGTCCAATAAAATAACATCAAATTGATCAGAAATACAGTGTAGACATTGTTAATGCTGTAAATGACTATTGTAGCTGGAAACGGCTAATTTTTAATCGAATATCTACATAGGTGTACAGAGGCCCGTTATTAGCAACCATCACTCCTGTGTTCCAATGGCACGTTGTGTTAGCTAATCCAAGTTTAGCATTTCAAAAGGCCAATTGATAATTAGAAAACCCTGTTAGCACAGCTGAAAACTGTTGTTCTGATTAAAGAAGAAATAAAACTGGCCTTCTTTTGACTAGTTCAGTATCTGGAGCATCAACACTTGTGGGTTTGATTACAGGCTCCAAATGGCTATTCTTGTTCTGAGAAATGAAGGCTATTCCATGCGAGAAATTGCCAATAAACTAAAGATCTCGTACAACGCTGTGTACTACTCCCTTCACAGAACAGCGCAAACTGGCACTAACCAGAGTAGAAAGAGGAGTGGGAGGCCTTGGTGCACAACTGAGCAAGAGGACAAGTACATTAGAGTGTCTCGTTTGAGAAACAGACGCCTCACAAGTCCTCAACTGGCGGCTTCATTAAATAGTGCCAGCAAAACACCAGTCTCAACGTCAACAGTGAAGAGGCGACTCCGGGATGCTGGCCTTCTAGGCAGCGTTGTAAAGAAAAAGCCATATCTCAGACTGGCCAAAAATAAGAAAAGATTAAGATGGGCAAAAGAACACAGACACTAGACAGAGGAACTCTGCCTAGAAGGCCAGCCTCCCGGTGTCGCCTCTTCACTGTTGACATTGAGACTGGTATTTTGCGGGTACTATTTAATGAAGCTGCCAGTGATTGGATCAATTTGATGTTATTTTAAATGGACAACAAATGTGCTTTTCATTCAAAAATAGGACATTTCTAAGTGACCCCAAACTGTTGAACGGTAGTGTATATATCTATCTCTCTCATTCTTTCTCTCCCGTTCTCTCTGTCTCTCCCTCGTTCTTTCTCTCATTCTCTCTGTCTTTCTCTCTTGCTCTCTGTCTGTCTGTTTCTCTATCTCTTCCTAAGCCTCTTTGTCTCTGTGTCTTCCTCCTCTCTGTCACACAAAACCAACCCTCAGTCACTGAACCAGTCTTGTTAAAAAACACTTCTATTTTCGTAGGCTGGGTGGATGATGGATAGACAAACTTTCCAATACGTATCATTTCACTCGCCTTTAAAATGTTCTCTCCCCTACTGAACTCAACCCTGGTGTATACGCTTTCCAATTGCACTTCCAGTATGTTGGTTGCGTGATGGGAGCTTAATGGAAATGTAGGCATGAACCATGTTTCATGTGTTGCTTCATTTTGGTTATGGACACAGTCATCGTTCATCACAGGTGGGTTGTCTTTCACCAATCAATCACTTAATTCTGGTAATTTACCCCAAAATGCCCAGGTTTTCTACAAATCCTGGTTGGAGTATTCCTGAATTTCCTGCTTATTCTTGCCTGATTCCCGAAATCTTCCTTCCTGGATTTCTAGAAAACCCTGGTATTTTTGGGGTAAAGTGACTGGAATTTTGAAACCTTCACCCATCAACAAATTGGCCACTTCATCCTGTACCTCCACACTCTGATTCTTGGGAAACATTATGATTCCAGACAGTTCTTCATCAAACAACAAGTCATACATTGTTAAAGACAGAAAACATCTGACAGAGAATTGATTTGTTTGCTGCAAAAGTCTATTTTGTCAGCTTAACTCCCTAATTATGTTTATAGTGATGGAACAAAACTCAGCTTGGTTCTGCTCATCTGTGCCCTCCAGAACAGTTGGAGAGCTCCAGATTAACACACAAATTATGCAATTACTAGAGAGTGGGCTGTTTATTTGATTAGGCCTTCCAGTCCCTCATATCAATGAATTGAGTGACAAATTACCGTCAATTAGGCTTAACAGTGTCAATCTCTTGGTCTAATTTCAGACACTTAGCGGTAGATGGTAACAAACCAATTCAATTGAGGAACCAGTGTTTTCAAACAAAACATCCCAATTCCAAGAGTATCACTAACACCCACGGAGTCAAGATATTTAGATTTGAATACATTTAGACTGGTTAGCCATAAACGACATGCTATAAAATTTATGTGAAACAAAACAGCAAAGATTTTATAGCGTAAATTGCTTAGAACAAACATTGCAATGTAGCCTCTTCTCTTCGTTTCTTCACAGGCTTTTCTATGATTTCCTACATCGTCAGACATCAAACATCCCGTGAATATGCAGCATGTGCTTGTTGTCTTTTAGCTTTCAGCTTGACGTTCAACACCCCCTTTCCCCAGTGTCCCTATATAGATCCTATGATAGATTTACAGTAAATTACTTATTTTTCCCATCTACAAGCCAGGAACGTGCGTCAGAGAAGTCCCATGGGTAATAGCACAATGCAAAGAGGTATGGGGCTACTGGGCAATCCACAAGTGGATTAGGCCTTGTTTAGCCTGTCAAGGGCCAGCCTAACTGATATTCATGTGGGCTGGTTTTTTTTTTATTATTTTTTTTTATTTCACCTTTATTTAACCAGGTAGGCTAGTTGAGAACAAGTTCTCATTTGCAACTGCGACCTGGCCAAGATAAAGCATAGCAGTGTGAACAGACAACAACACAGAGTTACACATGGAGTAAACAATAGACAAGTCAATAACATGGTAGAAAAAAGCGAATCTATATACAATGTGTGCAAAAGGCATGAGGTAGGCAATAAATCGAATAATTACAATTTAGCAGATTAACACTGGAGTGATAAATCATCAGATGATCATGTGCAAGAAGAGATACTGGTGTGCAAAAGAGCAGAAAAGTAAATAAATAAAAGCAGTATGGGGGTGAGGTAGGTAAATTGGGTGGGTAGTTTACAGATGGACTATGTACAGCTGCAGCGATCGGTTAGCTGCTCGGATAGCAGATTTTTAAAGTTGTTGAGGGAGATAAAGGTCTCCAACTTCAGAGATTTTTGCAATTCGTTCCAGTCGCAGGCAGCAGAGAACTGGAAGGAAAGGCGTCCAAATGAGGTTTTGGCTTTAGGGATGATCAGTGAGATACACCTGCTGGAGCGCGTGCTACGGGTGGGTGTAGCCATCGTGACCAGTGAACTGAGATAATGCGGCACTTTGCCTAGCATAGCCTTGTAGATGACCTGGAGCCAGTGGGTCTGACAACGAACATGTAGCGAGGGCCAGCCGACTAGGGCATACAGGTCGCAGTGGTGGGTCGTATAAGGTGCTTTAGTAACAAAACGGATGGCACTGTGATAAACTGCATCCAGTTTGCTGAGTAGAGTATTGGAAGCTATTTTGTAGATGACATCTCCGAAGTCGAGGATCGGTAGGATAGTCAGTTTTACTAGGGTAAGTTTGGCGGCGTGAGTGAAGGAGGCTTTGTTCCGGAATAGAAAGCCGACTCTAGATTTGATTTTGGATTGGAGATGTTTGATATGAGTCTGGAAGGAGAGTTTGCAGTCTAGCCAGACACCTAGGTACTTATAGATGTACACATATTCTAGGTCGGAACCGTCCAGGGTGGTGATGCTAGTCGGGCGTGCGGGTGCAGGCAGCGAACGGTTGAAAAGCATAGATTTGGTTTTACTAGCGTTTAAGAGCAGTTGGAGGCCACGGAAGGAGTGTTGCATGGCATTGAAGCTCGTTTGGAGGTTAGAGAGCACAGTGTCCAGGGAAGGGCTGGAAGTATACAGAATGGTGTCGTCTGCGTAGAGGTGGATCAGGGAATCGCCCCCAGGAAGAGCAACATCATTGATGTATACAAAGAAAAGAGTCGGCCCGAGAATTGAACCCTGTGGTACCCCCATAGAGACTGCCAGAGGACCAGACAACATGCCCTCCGATTTGACACACTGAACTCTGTCTGCAAAGTAGTTGGTGAACCAGGCAAGGCAGTCATTAGAAAAACCGAGGCTATTGAGTCTGCCGATAAGAATATGGTGATTGACAGAGTCGAAAGCCTTGGCCAGGTCGATGAAGACGGCTGCACAGTAATGTCTTTTATCGATGGCGGTTATGATATCGTTTAGTACCTTGAGCGTGGCTGAGGTGCACCCGTGACCGGCTCGGAAACCGGATTGCACAGCGGAGAAGGTACGGTGGGAGTCGAGATGGTCAGTGATCTGTTTGTTGACTTGGCTTTCGAAGACCTTGGCTAGGCAGGGCAGGATGGATATAGGTCTGTAACAGTTTGGGTCCAGGGTGTCTCCCCCTTTGAAGAGGGGGATGACAGCGGCAGCTTTCCAATCCTTGGGGATCTCAGATGATACGAAGGAGAGGTTGAACAGGCTGGTAATAGGGGGTGCGACAATGGCAGCGGACAGTTTCAGAAATAGGGGGCCCAGATTGTCAAGCCCAGCTGATTTGTATGGGTCCAGGTTTTCCAGCTCTTTCAGAACATCTGCTATCTGGATATGGGTAAAGGAGAAGCTGGGGAGGCTTGGGCGAGTAGCAGCGGGGGGGGCGGGGCTGTTGGCCAAGGTTGGAGTCGCCAGGTGGAAGGCATGGCCAGCCATTGAGAAATGTTTGTTGAAGTTTTCGATTATCACGGACTTATCAGTGGTGACCGTGTTATCTAGCCTCAGTGCAGTGGGCAGCTGGGAGGAGGTGCTCTTGTTTTCCATGGACTTTACAGTATCCCAGAACTTTTTGGAGTTAGAGCTACAGGATGCAAATTTCTGCTTGAAAAAGCTGGCCTTTGCTTTCCTGACTGACTGCGTGTATTGGTTCCTGACTTCCCTGAACAGTTGCATATCACGGGGGCTCTTCGATGCTATTGCAGTTCGCCACAGGATGTTTTTGTGCTGGTCGAGGGCAGTCAGGTCTGGAGTGAACCAAGGGCTATATCTGTTCTTGGTTCTGCATTTTTTGAACGGAGCATGCTTGTCTAATATGGTGAGGAAGTAACTTTTAAAGAATGACCAGGCATCCTCAACTGACGGGATGAGGTCAATATCCAACCAGGGTACCCGGGCCAGGTCGATTAGAAAGGCCTGCTCGCAGAAGTGTTTCAGGGAGCGTTTGACAGTGATGAGGGGTGGTCGTTTGACCGTGGACCCGTGGCGGATACAGGCAATGAGGCAGTGATCGCTGAGATCTTGATTGAAGACAGCAGAGGTGTATTTGGAGGGCAAGTTGGTCAGGATAATGTCTATTAGGGTGCCCATGTTTACGGATTTAGGGTTGTACCTGGTGGGTTCCTTGATGATTTGTGTGAGATTGAGGGCATCAAGCTTAGATTGTAGGACTGCCGGGGTGTTAAGCATATCCCAGTTTAGGTCACCTAACAGAACAAACTCTGAAGCTAGATGGGGAGCAATCAATTCACAGATGGTGTCCAGGGCACAGCTGGGAGCTGAGGGGGGTCGGTAGCAGGCGGCAACAGTGAGAGACTTATTTCTGGAGAGATTAATTTTTAAAATTAGAAGTTCGAACTGTTTGGGCATAGACTTGGAAAGTATGACAGAACTTTGCAGGCTATCTCTGCAGTAGATTGCAACTCCCCCCCCCTTTGGCAGTTCTATCTTGACGGAAAGTGTTATAGTTGGGTATGGAAATCTCAGAGTTTTTGGTGGCTTTCCTAAGCCAGGATTCAGACACGGCAAGGACATCAGGGTTGGCAGAGTGTGCTAAAGCGGTGAGTAAGGCAAACTTAGGGAGGAGGCTTCTGATGTTGACATGCATGAGGCCAAGGCTTTTTCGATCACAGAAGTCAACAAATGAGGGTGACTGGGGACATGCAGGGCCTGGGTTTACCTCCACATCACCCGAGGAACAGAGTAGTAGTAGGATGAGGGTGCGGCTAAAGGCTATCAAAACTGGTCGCCTAGAGCGTTGGGGACAAGGAATAAAAGGAGCAGATTTATGGGCGTGGTAGAATAGATTCTGGGCATAATGTGCAGACCAGGGTATGGTGGGGCACGGGTACAGCGGAGGCAAGCCCAGGCACTGGGTGATGATAAGAGAGGTTGTATCTCTGGACATGCTGGTCTCAATGGGTGAGGTCACCGCATGTGTGGGGGGTGGGACAAAGGAGGTATCAGTGGTACGGAGAGTGGAACTACGGGGTCCATTGCAAACCAAAACAATGATAACTAGCCTGAACAACAGTATGCAAGGCATATTGATATTAGAGAGAGACATACAATAAGGCATAAAGTGATTGCAGGTCATGATTGGGAGAGCTAGCTAAAACAGCAGGTGAGATAACAGCAGCTAGTCACCTAACACAGCAACAGAAGGTAAAAATGGCGACGACTGGGCAGAGAGGGTCGGATTAACTACACACAGATCCTGAGTTAAGGCACAGAGCCGACAGATAAAACACAAATAAACAGAATGGAGTACCGTGAATTAATGGACAGTCAAGCAGGCATCAGCTATGTAGCCAAGTGATCATAGTGTCCAGGGGGCAGCCGTAGATGGAGTAGTGAGGCCTCCACTAAGCTAGCACGCGTTTAAAGTTAGTAGCCCGGGGGGGTGGTCTGCTCAGACGGAGGGGGTCTGCTCAGACGGAGGCCGGTTGAGGGCACCGGTTGAGGGCACGTCTGCAAACCAGACGTGGTCGTGTCGACAGAGAATCCAAGCCGGATAGCGATGGCGAAAGAGAGGTTGTGAATTGTAGAATTGTGTTTGCTAACTGGTGCTAGCTTCCTGGCTGCGCTAGCTGCAAGATAAGCTAGCAGTTAGCAGACCGGGGCAGGCAAGTTAGCCTTTGGGGGACGTCGCGATGGGGGGGAAGTCTGTTTTTGCCTCTTCGTGCGGTGACGTCGATAGACCAGTCGTGGAATTAGTAGGGTTCCAGGTAGCTCTAGGTAGCTAACAGGCCTAGTAGGTTAGCAGAATGGGCCTTCAGCGGGCGTCACGCCTGAGGGGCCTGTTGGAGTCCCCGGGCAGATTATGTCGGTATTCCAGTCGTAGAGGATAGGCGGGGTTCCGTGCTCCGTACCGGCAGTAAATGGGTCCGGGTCTTGTAGCCCAGGAGTGGGCTTCAGTGGTAGCACAGGAGCCCTAGCCAATTAGCTTCAGGCTAATTGGTGCCTGCTCCGGTGCCTGCTCCGGGATGGAAACGCTAGCTAGGAGTGGTCACCCGGGATTGTGGTTAGCTAGTTGCGAAGATCCAGATGAAAATGTTCAGAGTTTGCGGTAGGAATCCGGGGATATGGAGAGAAATAGGTCCGTTATGCTCTGGTTTTAGTCACGTTGTTCGAACTAGCGAGAGCTTTCCGAGCTAAAGGTTAGCTGATGACCGCTAGCAATGGTTTGCTAACTGATAGCTGGTAGGCAGTTAGCTGGCTATCTTCAGTAGATGGATTCCAGATCAGAAGTAAATAGAAATACTTTAGAAAAAAGCAGATCCACGCCACATTGGGTGAGGCGGGTTGCAGGAGAGTATTTAGAAGTTGAGGTTTAAGAAAGTATTTTTAAAAGATATGCGAAGAAAAAGATGTAAAAGATATATACAAGGGACACGGGACACGACAGGACAAAGACGTCTACACTGCTACGCCGTCTTGGAAGATATCCTCGGTTGAGGGGGTGGTAGGCTGGTTACAATGGTTTAAATCCACCAGGCTGGGCGCACCCTCTCCTCTTGTGCTACCAGACTCTCCAATGCCAGGGCTGTGTGATTAAGAGGGCTGGAGGCCCTATACCGACTGTGTTGTGGGACCTTAGAGTGGGATAGTTTGTTAGGGTTAGCATGGCTACTACTGTAGCTCATGTTCAGGCACATAGATTCCTCACACTGAGCGGAAAAACAACATGGTAAGAGGCGCTTGCAAAATTGTCTGCTAAATGGCATATATTTTTATGTTATAAAATGAATATGGAGTTGGTCCCCCCTTTGTTGCCATAACAGCCTCCACTCTTATGGGAAGGCTTTCCACTAGATGTTAGAACATTGCTGCTGGGACTTGCTTCCATTTAGCCCTGAGAGCATTGGTGAGGTCGGACACTGATGCTGGGTGATTAGGCCTGGCTCGCAGTCGACTTTCCAATTCATCCCAAAGGTATTCGATGGGGTTGAGGTCAGGGCTCTGTGCAGGCAAGTCAAGTTCTTCCACACCGATCACGACAAACCCTTTCTGTATGGATCTCGCTTTGACCACGGGGGCATTGTCATGCTGAAACAGGAAAGGGCCTTCCCCAAACTGTTGCCACAAAGTTGGAAGCACAGAATAATCTGGAATGCCATTGTATGCTGTAGCATTAAGATTTCCCTTCACTGGAAGTAAGGGGCCTAGCCTGAATGAAAAACAGCCCCAGACCATTTTTCTTCCTCCACCAAACTTTACAGCTGGCCCTATGAATTCATTTAGGCAGGTAGTTTGGCATCCACCAAACCCAGAATCGTCCGTCGGACTGACAGATGGTGATTCATCACTCCAGAGAACGCCTTTCCACTGCTCCAGAGTCCAATGGCTGCGAGCGTTACACCACTCCAGCCGACACATGGCATTGCGCAAGGTGATCTTAGGCTTGTGTGTGGCTGCTTGGCAATGGAAACCCATTTCATTAAGCTCCCGACAAAGAGTTCTTGTGTTGACGTTGCTTCCAGAGGCAGTTCGGTAGTGAGTGTTGCAACCGAGGACAGACGATTGTTACGCGTTACACGCTTTAGCCCTTTGAAACGTTGGCATCATATGACTGTGCCACGTTGAAAGTTACTGAGCTCTTCAGTAAGGCCATTCTACTACCAATGTTTGTCTGTGGAGATTACATGGCTGTGTGCTCGATTTTATACACCTAGCAGCAACGGGTGTGGCTGAAATAGAGAAATTTGCTAATTTGTGCTCACATACTTGTGTATATATAGTGCACTAAGGGCTGTTCTTAGGCATGACGCAACGCAACACTCCACCTCTGGCTTTATTGCTTAAAGCTGCAATATGTAACTTTTTGAGCGACCTGACCAAATTCACATAGAAATGTGAGTTATAGATCTGTCATTCTCATTGAAAGCAACTCTAAGTGGCGGTATATCTGTTCTAAGTGTGCTATTTCTATCCGTCCTGTTCTTAAGTTTCAATTTTGCATCTTTCGGTTTTGTACACCAGCTTCAAACAGCTGAAAAAAATATATATATACATATATTTCACAGCGGTTTAGATGGTACAATGATTCTCTACACAATGACTGCTTGTTTAGTCACATACATTGAAATTAGGCAAACTATTAGGATTTTAGCAACCAGGAAATGGCAGAGGGATTGCTGCTTATTACACCTTCAATTTGATTAGTTTGATACAGAATGTAGTTTAGTACAAAATGGTTCTGCTCTCGTTTGGAAATCACCCAACAATATGGCAGCAACATTACATTGATAGGCACACACAGCAATACTGTAACTTGCGATTTTGGCAAGCGACAATGAACTGACCACTCCAAAGAACCCCATCATCACAGTGGCTGTTTGATTAACTAACAATCAAACAATGCTTTCTCGGATGATGGCTGCTCTGTTGTATTTGATCCTTTCTCTGTGTACACAGCAATATTGTAACCTGGATGTGTTTGCTCAGCTTTCTCCTTGGCCCTTGTCTCCATGCACAGCCTGAACACGAACACACATGAGGAATAGGCCTACACACGCACACACACACACACACACGCACGCGCACACACGCTTGCAAGGACACACGCACACACACACACATCCTCCTGAATGTGTTTACGTTACCCATGCATTTGTGTCCAATTCCCTCCATTAAATATTAAAAAGACAACAAAGTTTGTTGTTCACCCGGCATCTTTCAAGCTGTGACCTGCCTAGGTCATTGGGAAGCACACGGCGCACGACTAGACCAATTTTTCATCACTACATCTGGGGAAAAAAAGAACCCATTGAGAACAAGAGCCAGGCAAGGCATGTTAACCGATGCACAATTTGAATATTGCATTTGCCGGTGAGCAACATCGATTTGTATTCCATAGCTGGTAGATATAGAACCCTGGATGGGGAAAAAAAGGCTGAAAAGATGTATGGATCGTGCTATATGCTCGACAAATGATGGGAAATGGAAGCCTAAAAGAAATGGATGATTATCATGTGCAAGGCTAAAGGTGGCACTCTGACACCGCAACGCATGCTGGAATTGCATGAGTAGACTACCGACGCCGAGATACAATGGACGATACTTCTGACTGACGAAGGGTACTTGTGACTGACGAAGGGTACTTGTGACTGACGAAGGGTACTTCTGACGATGTCTAATTTCTGCTGTGAATCTCCAGGCAGTAACCAAGCCACCAGTGTGACTGCGAGTGGGATGATGGGTTGTTGTGTGCCATCCGACCAGGATTTGTGCCCGAACACAACAATTGAAATTGGATTCTTCAATTGAAAACGGCCCCATGGATTTCTTTGACGACTTCTCAGTTCATAAACAAAATGTCTATTAACTTCCTAAATTGACTGCGTTGACAACGGAAACTACCCCGAACCTACATTTCGTTGGACCGCACAATGTAACAGACTCACTATCACATGTTGAGATGTCTAATTTGAATTTGAATGTTATTAGGATCCCCGTTAGCTGACACCATGACATCAGCTAATCTCCCTGAGGTCCATCACAGACGAAAAAAATATTATTATTATTAAAATGTACAATTTAAATTGAAGGCAATAGAAACATTTAATACATAGACATTACTAACGGTTACAATACCTGACAGGTAACACATTTAAGATTGGCTAATGGCTGATTGATATTGTTGGTCACGCACTGCATCCGAACGAATCACAATTACTCTTATTTCAAGTTGAAAGATAATGAAACTGATGACATTCTGGCCGATAATTGAAGCTAATGTAATACCCAGATCTTAATCTGATTAAAGTGGAACTGCAAATCAGGTTATCATGTTACATCTACGATCAACAGAACTATCTTTAGTCATCGTTATCGTTATGAGTTATAAGAGAAGCCTATGTGAATTAGAAGAATATTAAGGGCCAATGGAATCATAAATGAGTGTGGATAATAAGGGAAAGAATTGATAGACAATTTGTTTTTGACCAACTACCTCTCGAGGAGGAACAAACGTGAAATTTGTCATGATTCGTTTTACATTTTAAGTCGTTATTTCCTGACAACAAAGAAAAATGCTGTTTCTTGAGGTGTTAAAACTTGCTATTGAATGAATTGTCAAAAGGATAAAAAAAAAGGCTCCTCTGCGTTAGTTGTATGAGCAATTATTAGGTTCTTTAAAACCTTCATCGTAAAATGTTTGTAGAGGTGCTAAGGTCAGGGAAGCCTGTTGAGTACACCCTACACTTGTTTCCCCTCACTTGGTTCACTTAATTAGGTCTTTGTATACGTGTGTTCCTTACCTGTGCATGTGTTTGAGTTGAGTTTTTGTTCTCTACATAAGCTTGTTTTTGCAAGATTATTTTGTGCTTCTTCATATTGTAGTGTGTGGGAGTGAGTGGGCGTTTTTCTCATACAAACTTTTTTACGTGCCTTTTTTGGGGGATTGGCTACACCTGTATGTCAGAAGTATGGTTTTACCATTGTGCCTGTCTGTGTGTGCTCTCTTAAGTATGTATATAGTATAGATGTGAAAACAAATGAATCTGGTTCCGAGAAAATTGTACGTTTAGCCTACAGGTCTCTCTGTATGTTTGTGTGCCACTGTATGTATGTTTGTGAGTGTGCTGAACCTTGGCGTGTGTATATATCCTAGCGTGGGCAGGCACCAGGTGGGGGTGGACAAGTGCAGGTCTCGGGTAGCAGTAATGAGATATAATTGCACATATGTTGCCATAGGCACCACTTGCAACAGCCCAGATAAACAAACAACAAACCCATTGTTGTTGACACGTGGGGGTCAACAGCCTTAGTTGCTAGGTTACCCCGTGTCAGCCCAGCTGTCTTTCCGCCCTCTCATTTCCGACACACACAAGATGATGGAAGTCACAGGTAGGGATCATGCATGTAAAAAAAAAAAACTTAAGTCGCCACCAGTCCATTTTCAGGTTTAATATACGGTATGGCCTGAAACAGTAAGCTTTTCAGTATTAAAACAGTATTATTACTATCATTCTCAGGCATCATATATTGAACGCAACTCAGATGAAGGGCATTTCGCAGCAGAGGGAAACGCCGTTTCCCAGCGTGTTGTTGATTGTGGTTTTTGGTCAGCTAGCTTATTCAGTAAATGGCCCTCTTCAGGTGGCTGTTGTTTCGCCACATGCCTTCCATCAGATTGTCGGACGTACAGGTGACTCAACTCACATGATTTCACGCACACACCACGTCAAGAGCCCGTTTCCATGAATCAACCTGCACATTTGGCAGCAGAAAAATAGATTCTCTTCGAGAAGCCCTTTGTGCTTTGAGAACATCAATTCACAAGGAACTACTTGAGCGATGTGGTCTCTAGTCTAACAAAAGGTCATATTTCCTACCCGTCATTCATGGACCGGTAAATAATAGATCAATGACGATGTGAGGGTAGTGGCTGCACATGACGGAAAAACCATCAGATTTGTTATCTGCTGAATAATGGCTGTATAAAACGCTAATAGAAGGACCTGGGATGGATCGCCTGGGCAAGGGTCTCTGATGTCATATTTGAAATAACTTGTAGAAAATACACCTTATGACTCTGTCAAGAAGCATTATGACCATCATACTCATATAAGCCAAATAAAGTGAATAAAGTTCTGCTGTATTGCAAATGTATTTTGAGGCAAGGCGGGCTGTCAGCCGCGAAAAAAGCAAACATATCTATCTTAGCAGGATACCAAATTGGATAGGACCATGCCAGGTTTCTGCATGGCAGGATGCCAATGAGTCTGGAGCAAGGGCAGGATAGCGAGAGGAGAGAGGGAACAACATTGGAGAGCAAGAACAAAGGAGACTGAGGAAAGGTAATTGGAGTGAGAGAGAGAGAGCGAAAGGGGCAATTGAAGGGTGATATGAGGGTAGAAGGCTTTTGGGGAGATGCAGTTCACAGCAGCTAACTTGTGACGCGCATACAAAGTGAGATTGAATAGTGTGCGAGTGAACAGCCTTGGTAGCACAGTGGTCTGCTTGGAGCTGTCCCGGGTTCTGAAGAGGCCTATATTGCTGTCCACAGTGCTGAAAAGGCTACAGTTCCGTATTGTGACTGTCCTAGCATTTACAGAGTGGTAGTTTATGGTTCACAATTGGGGGATAAAGACAACGTCAGTAGCTCCACATCAATGTCATGTGTTTTTAGCCTTGTGTAAAATATTTAGGCCTAAAGTATGATAAATGGCTGATGATAAGTTGTATAAAGTCCTACTTGTCCAAATGACATCCCCCTCTCTCTCTCTCTTCCTCTCTTTCTCTCTCTCTCCCCATCTCCGGTCTCTCTCTGTCCTCCCCCTCTTTCCTCTCTTGCTCTCTCTCGTTCTCGCTCTCTTTCTCTCTCTCTGTGTTTTGGTGGGAAACAGCCCAGCTTCCATGCAGTGAGCTAGAGAGCCGAGTGACTAACGACTACTCTCAAAGCACAAACACCACATAATCAGGGAACGCTAAAAATCTGTCACAGTGCTTCAGCATTAGTTTGAGTCATTATGGCCCAGACTCCATTAATCTAACGTTACAAAACAAACCAACAATCAACCATTCCCTCTCTCAATGAGCGCCGTCCATTTGTTTCTACCTCACACATATGGAATCATTTAGTAACCAAAAAAGTGTTAAATATTTTTTTTTAAAGTGTTAAGCAAATATATTTTGATTTGTTTAACACTTTTTTTGGTTACAACATGATTCCATATGTGTTTTTTCATAGTTTTGATGTCTTCACTATTATTCTACAATGTAGAAAATAGTAAAACAAATAAAGAAATACCCTTGAATGAGTAGGTGTGGCCAAACGTTTGACTGGTACTGTATCTCATATGACAGCCGGTGGGGGACGAGATTGCCAATGATTGTTCATCCTTGTTGTGTTTTGGTGCAACTGTGGGTTCGAATTTGATAATGCAGCTCTCTAGTTTGTTGCCGTTCGTCTTTGTTGGACTGGGAGGACGCAGACAAAACAAAAGACAGTACTTGAGTCCTTGAGAACTTTTGTGAAAACTGACTCAGAAATGCTTCTGTTATTGTTCAGGTTTGAACTTACTGCATAAATTGCACCACCACCCTATTGTGAAAATACCTATTCGTTTGAAGTGGATTAAGAGTTACAGGGCTCTTCAGATCATCAGGTCATGGTTAGTCAAGGCGGAGAAAGACACTTGTCGTCACCCATTCAGTCATCTGCTTGGCACAGAGGGAGGTGCTGCTAACTCTGTTCAATAGTTAATAGCTGGCAATTTACTAGCTTCATTGGCTACATATTATGTCAGGCTGAGCAAACTCTTAATAGCTGTCACAGATTGTCGTACTGAAACCCCCTGCGGCAAACTTCAATTTTTAACCACAATCTCGTCTTTTCATCTCCACCCTCCGTTTCCCTCTAAAGAAATCCTGAAGCGAGGCTGGGGCAGTCGACTGACAAGGATTCTGACACATGACTTTTCAAGCGGCGGAATTCTTTTAAAAGATATACCCCCAGAAACCTAGAGGGCCCAATGTGACCATCTGAGCCTTTGTCAAAGTTCACAGCTGGTTCGCTTAAGATACGTCAGGGGGAACAAAGTCCTCTGAATGGAAGAATCACTGTGACATAGCGTTCATTGTGTGCCATACCTGCCTCACACGGAGAAAGAGACTTGAGCCACGTTGGCCGTTCTGCAGTAAAATCCTAGAGCCCCGAACAGACCGATTCCCTATATAGCTTCCATTGTGGGCCATACCTGCCTTACACTAAGAGAGAGACCTTAGTCACGTTGGCCCCTCTGCAGAAAAACCTAGAGGCAGTTGGTGTTCCGATTCCCTGTTGTGATTACATCGGCTGTGACAAAGAACCTCTGTTCCATAGAAGGCATCTCCTTCAGGAGAGATCTCTCTATTCCCATTTTCGTACAGTATTCCTTTGCGAAGAATGTTACAATGAAATAAATTACTGCTCGGGCCAAGAACCTTCAATATTCTCTTTGTTTGACTTCACAAAGGCCAATCCTCACCTCTAAATATCATGAACATATACATTCATTTTGACATGAATGAAATGAACACGACAATTTGATTCAGAAATACAAAACCAAGGTTGAAGGCCGCCTTCCCATTCAAACGAAGATCATCATTGTTTAAAAGGCAGTCAGACATACCGTATACTGCCCAGGAAAGCAGAAGAGTTCCCTTTCTCAATGTACAGCCTTTGTGATGCTGACACGTCCGAGTAACTGACACCAACTCCTCGTGACTTCGAGTCTGTCCTAATTTGGCCCCCTTATCAATAGGCTATGGGTAAAACCTATAAGCTGTTGTGATCCAACATATTGTTGAGTGCAGAAAAACCAGACACTTCAGATGCTCCGACAGAACTCAGCTGATACAGTATTCTGTATTCCCTCGCTATCTCTGATCTCAATGCTCTTCGCGTGATATTGACAGTGCAGCGAGAGGACGGTTTACTTATGATAACACAGCAGAGGCGACCTTTGAGGGAGATTATTGTAATGCTGAAAGGTTACAGGATGTTTTATTCGTCCACGATGGGAGCTGTTCGCATGGCTGACTGCTTTGAATCCTCCTGGGGAATTTGCATAATGATGACAAAGAGCCCGGTCCGAGCGGTAGTGGGGTTCAACAACTTGACATATACAGTGCTTTTGGATGTCTTATTTACTGGCTCTGGGAAGACATTCAACAGAATGGCAAGGCGCCTTTCCAAACAGTCACATTCAGACACAGCAATTTGGACTTCATAAATAAGCAAGTGTTTCTCTGAGCAAATATCCCCACATCCCACTCAGTATATGCTGAGAATATGGGGAGAGTATGGTGTCCAAATTGAGAGAGAGTCACAGAGGACACATCTGAATCAGAATTCTATGTCCTCCTACAAAAAAACGTCCCATGCCTTCAATAAGAATGTATTCATTGGTATTTTGAACGTGCATTCGTTCCTCCCGTCCTCCCGCCTAGGAATGTCGAAGTGAAGGACAAAAGTTCCAGAGGCTGGGTTCCAATTCCACCAGCTTCTCTTATTTGAGTATTCCTAGAGCAGGTTAAGAGAAATGTGTGCAGTACCATATCTATCTTCCAACGTCCTCCACCATTGAGAGGCCCACTCCAGTACATTGACCATGTGGAAATCTGTCATAGAGGTGTCAAGGTCTGACTGACGGGTTCCTCCTCTTTCCTCTGCTTAAGCCCTGATTTGACTGACTGACTGACTGACTGCATGTCAGAATACTCTCTATAGCCGAAACCATGCCTGACACTATGCTAATGTATCTTTTTCTCTGTGTCTGTCCTCGCCCCTCTGAGTCAAACTTGAGCTGTTTCAAAGTTGACCAAGTTATAGGAATAATCCACTCCAAAAATCTTTGGGTGTTTTTTTCCATTCGCCCATGTTGATACAGTGCCAAAATGTTTTGTATGTCAGCAATCAAGTTTTTGCTTTTTGAAAGTGCTGTATATTGAAAACTTGACTGCTGACATGCAAACATTTTTGTTATTGTATCAAAAGTGGACTAATGAAAAAAAATTGTACAATATTTTGGAGGAGTGGAATATTCCTTTTAAGGTACATTTCTGTGCCTATTGACGAAGCAATAAACAATCAAATGGGGTCAAAAGAAATATGACTTCACCTTCTTCCCAATGTTGTGTTATTATACCATGATGAAATACCCATTCTACATTACAGTGAGAGTTTTTCTTCCTTCTGTCTCTCTTCATCATTTCTGTATATTTGTGTTAGCTTTAAACCAATGTGATTTGTAGGGCTTTTGAGATGTCAAAGAGTGTAAAACAGAGCGCTGGTTTGGATCAGAGAGGAAAGATCTCATATCCAGCCCGCTGTTTAATTCCACTTACTGTCGAGCACGACGCCGAGACAGCCTCAATCATTATCATCTTCAATCTAGGCTACATCCAGATCCACAGCAGGAGAAATATAGTACATGCTTCTTATAGGGCTTTTCCACTGCAGCACCGGTGTTACTCTTAATATGTGAAATTGCGCTTCCATAGCTAACAGCCATCGGGGCGTACGACGTTGCCAACAGCTATTGAGGGAATGCTTCCTTTGAAATCAATGAAAGCTGCTGGACTGCTCGCGTTGCGTAGCGTCCAGTGGCAGCGTCCAAGCTCAAGAATTGCAGAGGTTCAATTATCAATGGTTGACACGCAAGTTCATTCTGTCTCGTGAATTGAAATACATGTGATTTTGGTTGGTTTCTGTGTAGCAGGTAGAACGTCACATTGACGGCACATTGATGGGGACGAGTGTCGTGCAGCTGGGGTGTTCAGCTGACACTAAGGACTTGGGAAAAGCAGAATCAAAACACTTTGAATCCCATAAACAGTTCCACTTGATAGGGAAAAACATTGAATGTCTTCAGAAAATGTCCACAATGGCTCAGTCTAGGCTAGGGGCACGTCGCCTAGCATGATCAATGAGTTAGCCAGATAACTCCTGAGCTGATCAACTTGTACTGTACAGGATATTACTGGTTAGGGTGGCAGTTACTCTAGCTGTTAGAGGGGTGAGCCAGCAAGCGGACGGTTGCCAGTTAGAATGCCCGATCCGAAGGGGAAAAACCTAGATGCCATTGCCTGCCCGTTGTGTTCTTGAGCAAGGAGCTTAACCCCCCACAACAACAGCTCCCCGGGAGCCCAGTGTGGCAGTCCCCCACACCTAAAAAACAACAACAGTGCATGTGTGTCTTCGGTGGCGTTAGGTTAAAAGCGGAAGTCAAATTTCGGTTGGGCCTTGTGTGCAATTGACCAATAAAGTTATCTTAATCTTAACTCTTGATTTCCTGTCTGACTTTAGCTGCCTTTACAGTCCTATTAAGTCACAGGTTTCTGAGTGGTGATAAACGCCATGCTAACAGTGTATTCTTCCCTGGGGGCTTCTGATTCGAGATCGGACCCCTTAGCCCTCTGTTCTGTCTCTCTCTCCGGTGGCTTCTACCTCGGGTTCAGATCCTCAGAGCTCCCCCCCTCATCTGACCATGAGGCTGTCCGATACTCCAGCCAATTCATCATCCACAATGGATACTACAGCTGGTTCGGGTTCCATCTGGCCCCACCTCACTTCGGTCCTCGAGGGTTTTGCGGACCTCCTCAGTCATTGCACCAGCTGTCATCATCGGCAGTTCAATGGTAAGAAACATCATGGTTCCCGGGGGAAACCCTGTGCTATCCTGGAGCACGAGTACAGGACATTACAAGGCTGCTTCCGACCGTTCTATGACAAATGCCGGGAGCTGACGCTGTCGTAGTCCATGTGGGGTCAAACTACTTTTGGGGGGCTAGCTCGGAACTTCTGAAAATTTGATTTTAAAGCACTGATTCTAGCACTGAAAGATTCTTCTAAAGAGCGGCCAATTATTTCCAGTCCGGTACCATCATTGTGCCGCAGGGGTGAAAGATTCAGCAGGCTCCTGGCATAATACATCTGGCTAAAAGATTACTGTAGCTCTGTTGGAATCCCTTTTATAGATAGCTTTCTGGAAACAGAAGACGCTCTACAGGATTGAGTCCAAAATGAAATTAATTCAAATCAATTTATATTTGTCGCATACACGTGTTCAGCAGATGTTATTGCTGGTGTAGCGAAATGCTTGTGTTTCTAGCTCCAACAGTGCAGTAATATTTAACAATTCCACAACCATACATACAAATCTAAAGGAATGGAATTAAGAATAAATAAATATTTGGATTAGCAATGTCAGAGCGGCATAGACTAAGATACAGTAGAATAGGATAGAATACAGTATATACATATGAGATGAGTAATGCAAAATATGTAAACATTATTAAAGAGACTAGTGTTCTATTATTAAAGTGGCCAGAGATTTCATGTCTATGTATATAGGGCAGCAGCCTCTAAGGTGCTAGTGATGGCTATTTAACAGTCTGATGGTCTTGAGATAGAAGTTTTTTTCCAGTCTCTCGGTCCCAGCTTTAATGTACCTGTACTGACCTTGCCTTCTGGGTGATAGCAGGGTGAACAGGCAGTGGCTCAGGTGTTTGTTGTCCTTGATGCTCTTTTGGCCTTCCTGTCACATCGGGTGCTGTAGGTGTCCTGGAGGGCAGGTAGTTTGCCCCCGGTGATACTTTGGGCAGACTGCACCAGGCGGTGATACAGCCCGACAGGGTGCTCTCAATTGTTCTTGAAAACTTTGTGAGGGTTTTAGCTACCAAGTCAAATTTCTTCAGCCTCCTGATGTTGAAGAAGCACTGTCTGTGTGGGTACGCCGAGGAACTTGAAGCTTTCCACCTTCTCCACTGCAGTCCCGTCGATGTGGATAGGTGGGTGCTCCCTATGCTGTTTCCTGAAGTCCACGATCAGCTTCTTTACTTCGTTGAAGTTGAGTGAGAGTTTATTTTCCTGACAGCATGCTGCCAGGGCCCTCACCTCCTCCCCGTAGGCTGTCTCATCATTGTTGGCAATCAGGCCTACTACTGTTGTGTCGTCTGCGAACTTGATGACTGAGTTGGAGGGCCATGCAGTCATGGGTGAACAGGGAGTACATGATGGGGCTGAGCACGCACCCTTGTGGGGCCCATGTGTTGAGGATCAGTGAAGTGGAGGTGTTGCTTCCTACCTTCACCACCTGGGGGCGGCTCGTCAGGAAGTCCAGGACCCAGTTGCACAGGGCGGGGTTCAGGCCCAGGGCCTCAAGCGTAATGATGAGCTTGGAGGGTACTATGGTGTTGAATGCTGAAATATAGTAAATTACATTTACATTACATTTAAGTCATTTAGCAGACGCTCTTATCCAGAGCGACTTACAAATTGGTGCATTCACCTTATGACATCCAGTGGAACAGCCACTTTACAATAGTGCATCTAGATCTTTTAAGGGGGGGGGGGGGGGCAGAAGGATTGCTTTATCCTATCCTAGGTATTCCTTGAAGAGGTGGGGTTTCAGGTGTCTCCGGAAGGTGGTGATTGACTCCGCTGTCCTGGCGTCGTGAGGGAGTTTGTTCCACCATTGGGGTGCCAGAGCAGCGAACAGTTTTGACTGGGCTGAGCGGGAACTGTACTTCCTCAGTGGTAGGGAGGCGAGCAGGCCAGAGGTGGATGAACGCAGTGCCCTTGTTTGGGTGTAGGGCCTGATCAGAGCCTGAAGGTACTGAGGTGCCGTTCCCCTCACAGCTCCGTAGGCAAGCACCATGGTCTTGTAGCGGATGCGAGCTTCAACTGGAAGCCAGTGGAGAGAGCGGAGGAGCGGGGTGGCGTGAGAGAACTTGGGAAGGTTGAACACCAGACGGGCTGCGGCGTTCTGGATGAGTTGTAGGGGTTTAATGGCACAGGCAGGGAGCCCAGCCAACAGCGAGTTGCAGTAATCCAGACGGGAGATGACAAGTGCCTGGATTAGGACCTGCGCCGCTTCCTGTGTGAGGCAGGGTCGTACTCTGCGGATGTTGTAGAGCATGAACCTACAGGAACGGGCCACCGCCTTGATGTTGGTGGAGAACGACAGGGTGTTGTCCAGGATCACGCCAAGGTTCTTAGCGCTCTGGGAGGAGGACACAATGGAGTTGTCAACCGTGATGGCGAGATCATGGAACGGACAGTCCTTCCCCGGGAGGAAGAGCAGCTCCGTCTTGCCGAGGTTCAGCTTGAGGTGGTGATCCGTCATCCACACTGATATGTCTGCCAGACATGCAGAGATGCGATTCGCCACCTGGTCATCAGAAGGGGGAAAGGAGAAGATTAATTGTGTGTCGTCTGCATAGCAATGATAGGAGAGACCATGTGAGGTTATGACAGAGCCAAGTGACTTGGTGTATAGCGAGAATAGGAGAGGGCCTAGAACAGAGCCCTGGGGGACACCAGTGGTGAGAGCGCGTGGTGAGGAGACAGATTCTCGCCACGCCACCTGGTAGGAGCGACCTGTCAGGTAGGACGCAATCCAAGCGTGGGCCCGGCCGGAGATGCCCAACTCGGAGAGGGTGGAGAGGAGGATCTGATGGTTCACAGTATCGAAGGCAGCCGATAGGTCTAGAAGGATGAGAGCAGAGGAAAGAGAGTTAGCTTTAGCAGTGCGGAGCGCCTCCGTGATACAGAGAAGAGCAGTCTCAGTTGAGTGGCTAGTCTTGAAACCTGACTGATTTGGATCAAGAAGGTCATTCTGAGAGAGATAGCAGGAGAGCTGGCCAAGGACGGCACGTTCAAGAGTTTTGGAGAGAAAAGAAAGAAGGGATACTGGTCTGTAGTTGTTGACATCGGAGGGATCGAGTGTAGGTTTTTTCAGAAGGGGTGCAACTCTCGCTCTCTTGAAGACGGAAGGGACGTAGCCAGCGGTCAAGGATGAGTTGATGAGCGAGGTGAGGTAAGGTAGAAGGTCTCCGGAAATGGTCTGGAGAAGAGAGGAGGGGATAGGGTCAAGCGGGCAGGTTGTTGGGCGGCCGGCCGTCACAAGACGCGAGATTTCATCTGGAGAGAGAGGGGAGAAAGAGGTCAAAGCACAGGGTTGGGCAGTGTGAGCAGAACCAGCGGTGTCGTTTGACTTAGCAAACGAGGATCGGATGTCGTCGACCTTCTTTTCAAAATGGTTGACGAAGTCGTCTGCAGAGAGGAAGGAGGGGGGGGGGGGGGAGGAGGATTCAGGAGGGAGGAGAAGGTGGCAAAGAGCTTCCTAGGGTTAGAGGCAGATGCTTGGAATTTAGAGTGGTAGAAAGTGGCTTTAGCAGCAGAGACAGAAGAGGAAAATGTAGAGAGGAGGGAGTGAAAGGATGCCAGGTCCGCGGGGAGGCGAGTTTTCCTCCATTTCCGCTCGGCTGCCCGGAGCCCTGTTCTGTGAGCTCGCAATGAGTCGTCGAGCCACGGAGCGGGAGGGGAGGACCGAGCCGGCCTGGAGGATAGGGGACATAGAGAGTCAAAGGATGCAGAAAGGGAGGAGAGGAGGGTTGAGGAGGCAGAATCAGGAGATAGGTTGGAGAAGGTTTGGGCAGAGGGAAGAGATGATAGGATGGAAGAGGAGAGAGTAGCGGGGGAGAGAGAGCGGAGGTTGGGACGGCGCGATACCATCCGAGTAGGGGCAGTGTGGGAAGTGTTGGATGAGAGCGAGAGGGAAAAGGATACAAGGTAGTGGTCGGAGACTTGGAGGGGAGTTGCAATGAGGTTAGTGGAAGAACAGCATCTAGTAAAGATGAGGTCAAGCGTATTGCCTGCCTTGTGAGTAGGGGGGGAAGGTGAGAGGGTGAGGTCAAAAGAGGAGAGGAGTGGAAAGAAGGAGGCAGAGAGGAATGAGTCGAAGGTAGACATGGGGAGGTTAAAGTCACCCAGAACTGTGAGAGGTGAGCCGTCCTCAGGAAAGGAGCTTATCAAGGCATCAAGCTCATTGATGAACTCTCCAAGGGAACCTGGAGGGCGATAAATGATAAGGATGTTAAGCTTGAAAGGGCTGGTAACTGTGACAGCATGGAATTCAAAGGAGGCGATAGACAGATGGGTAAGGGGAGAAAGAGAGAATGACCACTTGGGAGAGATGAGGATCCCGGTGCCACCACCCCGCTGACCAGAAGGTCTCGGGGTGTGCGAGAACACGTGGGCAGACGAAGAGAGAGCAGTAGGAGTAGCAGTGTTATCTGTGGTGAGCCATGTTTCCGTCAGTGCCAGGAAGTCGAGGGACTGGAGGGACGCATAGGCTGAGATGAGCTCTGCCTTGTTGGCCGCAGATCGGCAGTTCCAGAGGCTACCGGAGACCTGGAACTCCACGTGGGTCGTGCGGGCTGGGACCACCAGGTTAGGGTGGGCGCGGCCACGCGGTGTGAAGCGT
Organism: Salvelinus fontinalis; assembly: GCF_029448725.1. Taxonomy (NCBI): domain Eukaryota; kingdom Metazoa; phylum Chordata; class Actinopteri; order Salmoniformes; family Salmonidae; genus Salvelinus; species Salvelinus fontinalis. The sequence goes on from NC_074706.1 coordinate 13,476,625, forward strand.
TTGCATGGTCTGTGCAGAGAGGAGAGAACTGGGATAGACAGACACATGGTTGACAGGCTACAGAAGAGGCTACGCTAATGCAAAGGAGATTAGAATGACAAGTGGGCTACACGTCTCGAATGTTCAGAAAGTTAAGCTTACGTTGCAAAAATAAAATAAAATAAAATACAAGATCTTATTGACTAAAATGATATAGTACTGCTGGCTGGTGAAGTAGCCTGGCTAGCAGTGGCTACGTTGTTGAAAGTGAAGCTGGCTAGGTAACCTCGACAATTTCACTAAATTTCTCTAAACTACACAATTATCATGGATACAAGGACAGCAAAGACAACTAGCTAACACTACGCTAATCAAGTCGTTCCGTTGTAATGTAAGTTTCTACAGTGCTGCTATTCGGTAGAAGTTGGCTAGCTAGCAGTGTTGGCTAGGTAGGAGGACGGCAGCGCGGCAGGCGAAAAATAGCTGGCTAGCTAACCGATAATTATTCAAAGCTACACAATAATCTTAGATACAAAGATAGCAAAGAAAACTATGTAGCTAGCCAACACTACACAAGTCAAGTCGTTCCGTTGTAATGTAATCGTTTCTACAGTGCTGCTAATCGGTGGCTAGCTGGCTAGCTAGCAGGGTTGACTACGTTACGTTACGTTACGTTAGGGCGAGAATACCTGGCTAGCGAACCTCAGCGAACCTTCATAACTACACAATTATCACCGATACAAAGACGGCTATGTAGCCAGCTAAGTAGCTAGCTAAGATCGAACAAATACAAATCAAAGATAGCAAAGACAACTGTGTAGTCAGCCAACACTACACTGATCAAGTCGTTCCGTTGTAATGCACTCGTTTTTACAATGCTGCTATTCGGTGGCAAGCTGGCTAACTAGCAGTGTTGGCTACGTTGCGTTACGTTAGGGCGAAAATAGCTGGCTGGCGAATCTCAATAACCACACAATTATGTTTGATGCAAAGACGGCTATGTAGCTAGCTAAGATCAAACAAACCAAACCGTTGTACTGTAATGAAAATGAAAATCAGACCGTTGTACTATAATGAAATGTAATGAAAAGTTATACTACTATTCGGTAGACGGTGGACGTTTGCTAGCTGCTGGGCAGATAGCAGTGTGGACTACGATAGACGACGGAATACGATAATTACGCAATTATCTTTTATACACAGACGGCTAAGTAGCTAGCTAAGAAGAAATTGCTAAGGTTAGACAAATTAAACCGTTGTACTATAATGAAATGTAATGAAATGTAATGAAAAGTTATACTACCTGCAGAGCGAATGCAAATGCGACCGCTCGCTCCAAACCGGGTTAAATGAACAGCATTCTTACGTAGGTATTCCTCTTGTCCAGATGGGGTAGGGCAGTGTGCAGTGCGATGGCGATTGCATCGTCTGTGGATCTATTGGGGCGGTAAGAAAATTGAAATGGTTCTAGGGTGTCAGGTAAGGTAGAGGTGATATGATCCTTGACTAGTCTCTCAAAGCACATGATGATAGAAGTCAGTGCTACGGGGCGATAGTCATTTAGTTCAGTTACCTTTGCCTTCTTGGGTACAGGAACAATGGTGGACATCTTGAAGCATGTGGGGACAGCAGGCTGGGACAGGGAGAGATTGAATATGTCCGCAAACACTCCAGCCAGCTGGTGCTCATGCTCTGATGACGCGCCTAGGGTTGCCGTCTGGGCCGTCAGCCTTGCGCGGGTTAACACGCTTAAATGTCTTACTCGCGTTGGCCACGGAGAAGGAGAGCCAACAGTCCTTGGTAGCGGGCCGCATCGGTGGCACTGTGTAATCCTCAACGCAGACGAAGAAGGTGTTTAGCTTGTCCGGAAGGAAGGCGTGGGTTCTGCAACGTGGCTGGTTTTCCCTTTGTAGTCTGTGATTGACCCTGCCACATTGAATTGCGACTCCACTTTTTCTCTTTACTGACGTTTGATTGCCTTACAGAGGGAATAACTACACTGTTTGTATTCAGCCATATTCCCAGTCACCTTGCCATGGTTAAATGCGATGGTTCACGCTTTCAGTTTTGCACGCGAATGCTGCCATCTATCCACCCTTTCTGGTTAGGGTAGGTTTTAATTGTCACAGTGGGTACAACATCTCCTTTACACTTCCTGATAAACTCAGGCACCGCATCAGTGTATTCGTCTATTTTGTTCTCGGAGGCTACTCGGAACATATCCCAGTCCGCCTGATCAAAACAATCTTGAAGCGTGGATTCCGATTGGTCAGACCAGCGTTGAATAGTCCTTAGCACGGGTACTTCCTGTTTGAGTTGCTACTTATAGGAAGGGAGGAGCAAAATGGAGTTGTGATCAGATTTGCCAAAGGGAGGGCGGGGTTGTTGGAGTAGCAGTGGTCGAATGTTTTAGCATCGCGAGTGCTACAATCAAGGTGTTGATAGAAATTCGGTAGCGTTTTTCTCAAATTTGCTCTGTTAAAATCCCCAGCTACAATAAATGCAGCCTCAGGATATGTGGTTTCCAGTTTGCATAAAGTCCAGTGAAGTACTTTGAGGGTCGTCGTGGTATCGGCTTAAGGGCGGATATACACGGCTCTGACTAAAACTGAAGAGTATTCTCTTGGGAGGTAATACAGTCGGCATTTGATTGTGAAGTATGCTAGGTCGGGTGAACAAAAGGACTTGAGTTCCTATATGTTATCACATCATGAGTAGTTCATCATGAAACATACCCCCGCACCCTTCTTCCCGGAGTGATATTTATTCCTGTCTGCGCGATGAACTGAGAACCAATCCAAATCATCTTGGCTCCTTGCTCTGTCCACGCATTTCAAGGCTGCGTTGAATCAATGACCCAAGCCCAGCTCAGATAATCCCTAGCATTGTGTCGCTGAGTTGTCGTAGTTCTCCTGCAAATGTACATTGTCCCAGGGGTGTTGGCAAACACAATGTAGTGTAAGTAACTTAATGTATGTTCCTCTAACTGCCCTGAATGCTTCTGTTGATTCTACAGCTATTGTATGCTGTAATCATGTGCATATGAACCAGTTATACTGTTTGCACTGAGACGTTGTGCCCTAGTAGGAAGTCCACTGTGTGCAGCTCACCCTGCTAAAATATAAATAACATTGGCATGTCTACTTCTGATAAGCTTCCCAATAAAGCAAGAAAAACAAGAAAAGTGCAAAAAAAAATAGCCCACATTAAAAATATGTATCCTAAGAATCAAGGTTCATGAAATCAATAACTTGCTAGTAATAGATGACATTCATATTCTGACTATCTCTGTAACTCACTTAGATAATACCTTTTGATTATACAGTGGTAATAACACATGGCTATAACATCTACAGAAAAGACAGAAATGCCAATGGGGGCATATTACATGCAGTCTATATTTAGAACCACATTCCTGTGAAGCTTAGAGAAAAGCATTTTATATACTGTTGAAGTAATATGGCTACAGGGTTATCTGCCTCAACTAAAGACCATTCTTGTGGGAAGTTGCTATAGACCACCAAGTGCTAACAGTCAACATTTGTGAAATTCTTGATAATGTACGTGATATCAACAGAGAGGTATATTTTCTGGGTGATTTCAATATTGATTGGCTTTCATCAAGCTGCCCACTCAAGAAAAAGCTTCAAACTGTAACAAGTGATCAGTCAACCTACCAGTTATAAACAGCACAGGAATGAAATCATCAACATGTATTGATCACATCTTTACCAATGCTGCCGAAATTCACTCCAAATCCATCGGATGTAGTGATCACAATATAGAAGCCATATCTAAGAAAACCAAAGTTTTAAAAGTTTTAAACACCAAATATAGTGTTTAAGAGGTCATAAAATACGTTTTGTAGCAATGTAGAGCAAACAGACAATGCACTTGACACATTTATGAAATAGCTTATTCCAGTTGCTAATAAGCATGCACCTGATGGGTTCTGAGTTCTAAACCTGAAAATATGAAGTATTCTTATTCATGTCACTGAGGGATAGAGGGGAATGTAGAGCTTTTACATTCTGTCAGAATATTTTATTGTTAGAAATCGGCGATCCTATGGGGGAGTAGTGAGTGAGGAATTTGGGGCCGAGGTCAGGTCAGATGAAGTGAGGAAGAACAGATATCACTAAAGTTCTGCCTAGCAACAGAGATGAATTGGCTGTTCAATGGTGTAAGGAGGAGACTCAGCATAGGAGGAAGGATTAAATACTAGTGCTTGTGTGAATATGTATTTGTCTTATGCAGCTGTACTGTAGGACCCAGTGGGTGAATACATTTGGTTTGAGCTTTACTAAGCGTCTGAGTTTTTACTCTGTTTATTTAGAACCTAACACACCCATTAAGAAAATGACTGTAAAAACGGTTAAATTCCTGTGGATTGATGAGGAATTGAAAAATGGTATGGTTAAGGCAAAAAGAATGGCAAATAAGTCTGGCTGCACAACCGATTGGCAAACGTACTGCAAATTGAGAAATGATGAGACTAAACTGTATAAAAAGAAGAAGGAACTATACTATGAAACAAATATAAATTATATAAAGAATTATAGTAAAAAGCTTTGGAGCACCTTAAATAAAATTTTCGGCAAAAAGGAAAATCAGTTCCATGGCTCATTCATTACAAAACAAAATGTTGCCAACTACTACTATATTTTTCATTGGCAAGATTAGCAAACTTAGGCATGACTTGCTAACACTACACATCCATGTATAACTGACCAAATTATGATTGACAAGCATTGTAATTTAGAATGCTGTAAAGGGAGTGTGGAAGAGGTGAAAAAAAGGATTGTTGTCTATCAACAATGACAAGCCACCGGGGTCTGAAAACTTGGATGGAAAATCACTGAGAATAATAGAGGAAGATATTGCCATTCCTATTTGCCATATCGTCAATCTAAGCCTGCTAGAAAGTGTGTTCCCTCAGGCCTGGAGGGAAGCAAATGTCATTCCGCTACCCAAGAATAGTAAAGCCCCCTTTACTGGCTCAAATAGCATGTTACCAACCCTCCAAAAATAAACGTTAAGAAAACAATGGTGTTTGACCAGATAGAAGGCCTACCTCCAAGAAAACAACATCTTACATGGAATGCAATCAGGTTTCAGGTCACAGCACTGTTTCAGCAACATTGAAGGTTTTAAATGACGTCCACTGCTCTTGACAAGAAGTTACATTGTGTGTCTTTATTGATTTGTCGAAGACACCGTGGACCATACTGTGTTACTGCAAAGGTTAAAATGTTGTGGAATTACTGGTCATACTCTAGATTGGTTTATAAATTACCTATAAAATCGTACACAATGTATAATGGCGGATGGTTGTGTTATCTGAGTCCAAAGAGTTGTGCTCAGGTGTTCCACAAGGTTCTACTTTGGGCCCACTGATGTTCATTTTGTATATCAACATCATTGGGGATCTTATTGAAACAGTGGATGTTCATTTTTATGCAGATGATACTGTTCTTTATTCAAGTGGTAGTAGTTTATCTTTGGCTTTTGAAAATGCCCAAAGAGCATTTAACATCATACAACAGAATCTGTATGATTTAAAGCTGTTTCTGAGTTCGGGTAAAGCAAAATGCATGGTATTTTCAAATGCCAGGCATGTTACTAATCATGTCATTGCTACATTGGCTGGACATACTATAGAGCAAGTCAAAGTGTACAAATATTTCGGTGCGTGGGTTGATGACAAGCTGAGCTTCACTGTGCATGTGGAGAACTTGATAAGGAAGCTCAAGCTGAGAATACGTTTTTATTACCGGCACAAGGCTTGTTTTTCTCTGGAGGCCAGGAAGGAGCTGGTACGATCTACATTACTGGTGGTTTTTAGATTTTAGTGATGTTAAATATATGCAGGCCTCAACCACTACCCTGAGAGCACTTGATTCAGTATATCATATCGGCTCAGGTTCATTACAAATCAAAAACGTCTAACACATCCTTGTGGTCTCTACAGCGCTGTTGGCTGGTCGTGATTGACCTTGCGTAGGCTTAAACACTGGTATACACTGATTTATAAGGCCATACTGGGTAAAATGTCATTTCATCTCTGTTCTTTTTTAATCAGGTCGGTAAAAAAATAACAATTGCAGTCCCATTCTCATTTGCTTTTAATAGTACCACGAATTAGAACAGGTCATGGTAGAAATGGTTTTAGTTACTCAGCTCTGTGGTCCTGGAATTCCCTCCAGAGCATTTAAAAATGTGATGATCTAGTCTCGTTGGTGGAGTTTAAACACCTGATTGATGTCAATATCATAGAAGAGTGTACTTGTCTTTAGGACAGCTGTTTTTTAGTCAAGACATTCATGTTTTTTTTTTACATAATATGTCATTGTTGTACAGTACTGTATGTGTGTCTATAGTTTTGTTTAATGTTGTGTTATTGTATGTAAGTTGTTTTGTCTGAAACTTTGTTCCCCCTGCTGCTATTGGACCAGGTCTCTCTTGAAAAAGAGATGTTATCTCAATGAGAAAAACCTCTATAAATAAAGTTTAAATAAAAAAATATATATATTTTACAGTAAACAAATTGACAACAGACTTTCAGCATGCTTGTAGGGCACAGCACTTATAAAAATGACTGATGATTAGCTGAGAGAAATAGATGATAAAAGATTGTGGGAGCTGTCTTGTTAGACTTTCTTGCGGCTTTTGACATTATCGATCATAGTCTGCTGCTGGAAAAACATACTGTATGTGTTTTGCCTTTACACCCCCTGCTATATTGTGGCTAAATAGTTACCTGTCTAACAAAACACAGATGGTGTTCTTTAATGGAAGCCTCTCCAACATAATCCAGGTAGAATCAGGAATTCCCCAGGGCAGCTGCCTAGGCCCTTTAGTTTTTACAGTCTTTACTAATGACATGCCACTCGCTTTAAGTAAAGCTGGTGTGTCTATGTATGCGGATGACTCAACACTATGCAGTCAGCTACTACAGCAACTGAAATGACTGCAACACTTACCAAAGAGAGGCAGTTAGTTTCAAAATGGCTGGCAAGGAATAAGTTAGTCCTACATATTTCAAAAACTAAAATCATTGTATTTGGGACAAATCATTCACTAAACCCTAAACCTCAACTAAATCTTGTAATGAATAATGTGGACATTGAGCAAGCTGAGGTGACTAAACTGCTTGGAGTAACCCGGGATTGTAAACTGTCATGGTCAAAACATATTGATACAACAGTATCTAATATGGGGAAGGGTCTGTCCATAATAACGCACTGCTTTGTCTTCTCAACAACACTATCAACAAGGCAGGTCCTACAAGCCCTAGTTTTGTTGCGCCACGAAGAGGGATTTAGGAAAATTACAATTGACTCAGAACAGGCCTGGCTGGCCCTTAAATGTATACAGAGAACTAACATTAATAATATGCATGTCAATCTCTCATGGCTGAAAATGGAGGAGAGATTGACTTCATCAGTAATTGTTCTTGGAAGAAGTGTTGACAACATGAATGTACCGAGCTGTCTGTTTAAACGACTAGCACACCGCTCAGACACCCATGCATACCCTACAATACATGCCACCAGAGGTCTCTTCATAATCCCCAAGTCCAGAACAGACTACGGGAGGCGCACAGTACTACATAGAGCCATGACTACACGGAACTCTATTCCACATCAGGTAACTGATGCAAGCAGTAGAATCAGATTTAAAAAACAGATACAAATACACCTTATGGAACAGTGTGAACTGTGAAGAGACACACACAAAAGGTACAGACTCACGCATACACACGCTAGCACACGCACTCGCCACACACGTTCTTAATTTCTGTGGCGAAATGAGTGGGAAATGAGTGGGATATGGGAAAAGGCACTGCTTAGGCTGGGACGATACCAGTATCGCGATACTCGTAGCAAGGAAGCAAAACACCAACCGGATTTAACTTCTTTAGGAAAACGGTTTGCATGTTGGAAACAAACATTATGTTCTCATCCACAGTCATATGTATTTATTTTCCAAACTATAGAACAGAATATTTGACATAAAGCAAGTTTTTAGAAGACCTGCTTTGTGTTTTCATTTTTGCCATGGAAAAAATATTGTGATACTGGTATCATCAAAGCCCTACTGCTTATGTGACAAGAATGAAGAGGTTCCTATTATACAGTTACCTCAGATCAGAATTAAGGCCATTTCGCTCGCTCCCTGTATTTACATCCTGTCGGTATCCTGTTGGGATTATGTGACATCATGAGTCAGAGGTCATGTAACGGTGCATTGAACCAATCAGGCACAAAGATGGCAGAAAAAAAACAGTCAGGATAGATCGGTGTCAATGTCGCCTCCCACACGTCAAAAAAATGTAATCCTCCGCTAAGCTCAGAGGCTCGGGAGAGAGAGGCTTTACCCGCCAAAAGTCCCATGGATCTCTAATTAATTACCTCATCAATGAACCACATCCATTTCCAAGAAAAACAAATCAGTCGATCTATAGAGACGGAAAAGGAGAGATGAGACGGAAAAAAAAGAAAGCAATCACTTGCACATGACTGTGAGTGGTATTTGTGTTATTTGTCTGTTGCAGTGGCACGGCATCAAACTGGCATTGTCTTCACATTCGCACGGTGTAAACACGAGGGTGTCGGCACCATACTGTGTCGCTGACTAATTAGCTGGGCCGTTCACCGCGTTCTTCAGAACTTTAAAAGCAGCCCGTTTTGGGAATGCCCGGGGTGGGTTTTTTAACACTCACTGTGAAACGTAAACCGATACAGTATCATATGGTGCATTGAACGACCGATTCTATGACTTAAGTCCACTTATGAATAGGTCCTATTGTGTGTAGAATAGATGAGGCCAAGATTCAGGTTCACATGCAGGCCTAGTGTAGGTCTTATCACTGTCTGTCTGTCTGTATGATCATGTGTATGAAATAAATGGTTTAATGACAGAAACAGCACACTGCTGTAAGTTTATTAGATTCCCCTACAGTCGAATTTATGACAATATGTGTGCTACGACAATGTAATGGTAGCGCAATATACCTGCTGCTTTGAAATGGGTTATTTCCCATCCTGAAGCTATGAAAACAGCAGCAGTGCTGTTTAAGCACATCTCTCTAAGTGTTTCTTATTTTGCTCATGAGACACACTTGGAGTGGTGTAAGTAAAAAGGCACTCTTAAACGCATCAAATCAATGGCATGCACATTCATTCAGCACCCATTAAAGCCCACAGCTCCATGTGAGGTTCCTCAATGAGACGTGAGAAGTGTCGGGCCTGAAAGGAGCTCCTGTTACTCGAGCAAAACTGGACTGCAAGTCGTTATGGCGTCATCAACCCTGGGTTTTATAAATACACAAAATCTGTGTTCGATTTCTTGGGGCAATTGAAAGAGTTATTTTAGAACTCACTCAGGCTAGATGCAGACTGGAGTGTAATCTTATTTTAAGTTACAACCCAGTGTGCAACTGGTTGAAATGACATTTTCTGGTAGTTTTGCTAATTTCAACCTGTTTTTCCCACTGGAAAAAGACTCATATAAATCTAAATGTATTTTTTGCTCATTAGTGGACTACGTGCAGTATATACACTGAACAAAAATATAAACGCAACATGTAACGTGTTGGTCCCATGTTTCATGAGCTGAAATTAAAGATCCCAGATATGCTCCATAGGCACAACGCTTATTTCTCTCAAGTTTTGTGCACAAATTTGTTTACATCCTTGTTAGTGAGCATTTCTCCTTTGCCAAGATAATCCATCCACCTGACAGTTGTGGTATATCAAGAAGCTGAAACCTTTGTGGCTCACTTGGTAGAGCATGGCACTTGCAATGCCAGCATTGTGGTTGTGATTCCCATGGGGGACCAGTATGAAAATGTATGCACTCACTACTGTAAGACGCTCTGGATAAGAGCTTCTACTAAAATGCAAATGCATGATCATTGGACCTTGTGCTGGGGAAAATAAAAGACCACTCCAAAATGTGCAGTTCTGTCACACAACACAATGATGTCTCAAGTTGAGGAAGCATGCAATTGGCATGCTGACTTCAGGAATGTCCACCAGAGGTTTTGGCAGAGAATTGAATTAATTTCTCTACCATAAGTCGCCTCCAACTTCATTTTACAGACCATGTGTAACCACGCCAGCTCAGGACCTCCACATCCGGCTTCTTCACCTGCGGGATCGTCTGAGACCAGCCACCCGGACAGCTGATGGAACTGTGGGTTTAAATAACCGAAGAATGTGCGCACAAACTGTCAGAAACCGTCTCAGGGAAGCTCATTTACGTGCTCCTTGTACTCACCAGGGTCTTGACCTGAATGCAATTCGTTATCGTAACTGATTTCAATGGGCATATGCTCTTCTTCAATGCTCTTCACGAATCCCAGTTTCAACTGTAGCAGGCAGATGGCCGACAGCGTGTATGGGGTCGTGTAGGCGAACAGTATGCTGATGTCAACGTTGTGAACAGAAAACCCCATTGTGGGGTCTGGTATAGGCAGACATAAGCTATGGACTATGAACAAAATTACCTTTTACCAATGGCAATTTGAATGCACAGATCCAGTTCCCGCCAATATCCATCATCGTCGCACAGCCATTGGAGAGGAGTTGGACAACATTCCACAGGCCACAATCAACAGCCTGATCAACTTTTTGCGAGGAAGGTGTGTCGCACTGCATGAGGCAAATGGTGGTCACACCAGATGCTGACTGGTTTCCTGATCCACGCTCCTACTTTTTAAAAATGTAATATCTGTGACCAACAGATGCATACAGTGCCTTGCAAAAGTATTCATCACCCTTGGCGTTTTTCCTACTTTGTTGCATTACAACCTGTAATTTAAATGGATTTTTATTTGGATTTCATGTTATGAACATACATATAATAGTCCAAATTGGGGAAGTGAAATAAAAAAAATCACTTGTTTCAAAAAATGCCAAAAAAATTAAAACGGAAAAGTGGTGCATGCATATGTATTGACCTCTTTTGCTAGGAAGCCTCTAAATACGATCTGGTGCAACCAACTACCGTCAGAAGTCACATAATTAGTTAAATAAAGTCCACCTGTGAGCAATCTAAGTGTCACGTGATCTGTCACATGATCTCAGTATATTTACATGTGTTCTGAAAGGCCCCGGAATCTGTAACACCACTAAGCAAGGGGCACCACCAAGCAAGCGGCACCATGAAGACCAAGGAGCTCCCCAAACAGGTCAGGGACAAAGTTGTGGGGAAGTACAGATTAGGGTTGGGTTATAACAAAAGAAAAACGAAACTTTGAACATCCCATGGAGAACCATTAAATCCATTATTAAAAAATGGAAAGAATATGGCACCACAACAAACCTGCCAAGAGAGGGCCGCACACCAAAACTCACAGACCAGGCAAGGAGGGTGTTAATCAGAGAGGCAACAAAGAGACCAAAGATAACCCTGAAGGAGCTGCAAAGCTCTACAGAGGAGATTGGTCCATAGGACCACTTTAAGCCGCACACTCCACAGAACTGGGCTTTACGGAAGAGGGGCCAGGAAAAAGCCATTGCTTAAAGAAAAAATAATCAACCACGTTTGCCAAAAGGCATGTGGGAGACTCCCCAAACATATGGAGAAGGTACTCTGGTCAGATGAGACTAAAATTGAGCTTTTTGAACATCAAGGGAAACGCTATGTCTGGCGAAAACCCAACACCTCTCATCACCCCGAGAACACAATGTTTCATCGGCAGGGACTGGGAAACTGGTCAGAATTGAAGGAATGATGATTTGCGCTAAATACAGGGAAATTCTTAAAGGAAAACTGTTTCAGTCTTCCAGAGATTTGAGACTGGGAGGGAGGTTCACCTTCCAGCAGGACAATGACCCTAAGCATACTGCTAAAGTAACACTTGAGTGGTTTAGGGGAAAACATTTAAATGTCTTGGAATGGCCTTAGTCAAAGCCCAGACCTCAATTCAATTGAGAATCTGTGGTATGACTTAAAGATTGCTGTACACCAGCGGAACCCATCCTTTTTGAAGGAGTTGGAGCAGTATTGCCTTGAAGAATGGGAAAAAATCCCAGTGGCTAGATGTGCCAAGCTGATAGAGACATACCCCAAGAGACTTGCAGCTGTAATTGCTGCAGAAGGTGGCTCTACAAAGTATTGACTTTGGGGGGTATATAGTTATGCGCGATCAGTGTTTTTGTCTCATTTCTTGTTTGTTTCACAAAAAAAAATATTTTGGATCTTCAAAGTGGTAGGCATGTTGTATAAATCAAATGATACAAACCCCCCAAAAATTTATTTTAATTCTAGGTTGTAAGAAAACAAAATAGGAAAAATGCCAAAGGGGATGAATACTTTCTCAAGCCACTGTAACTGTATTCCCAGTCATGCGAAATCCATAGATTTAAAGCCTAATTTATTTATTTAAATTGACTGATTTCCTTATATGAACTGTAACTCAGTAAAATCTTTGAAATTGTTGCATGTTGCATTTATATTTACGTTGAGTGTAATGTTCCAAAGGGTCATTGATCTAATGTAGCACAAATGATAAATGTGACCTGGGTGGTTCTACAAAAAGTTTGGGTTTTGTGTCTCCTTTGATATTTTATGTATAAACTGTGCACCAGTATTGTATTTTAAAAGCCTGTTATTTTAAATGAAGTGCCCTTTCATCTCCAACACATGGAGAATTCAATATAATTTTTTTTTATATGAATGAATAAAGACTTGCTCCAAAATGCAGCATCTTGACATGTCCCTCTGTGCATCCTTAGTGTCTTTTAGGAAGATCTTAACCCACTTAACCTCCAAAATGTAAAGAATTTTCACCATTGTAAAGCCCTAGTTATTCTGTTGCTTTAGCAAAGACACTTCTGAAGATTACTATTTATTTCATGTGACTTTCAGGTCAACCCTATTACATGAACTGAACTCTGGTTTGAATAATATCCTTAAAAAAAAAAATTGAAACAAATATTCAACATCTAATAGTCTAATCATGTTGCAGGGGAGCGGGTTCTACTCTGGCCGTTTTGTGGTGAAAAACTGAGCAGAATAACACGTCAACCCTGTTACTCATAGACATGCTCGAAATGTTTGAACAATTTAGATGTTTTCGTGAAGCTTGCCTTCAACTGCCACTCCCTGTTGCACACAACAAGCTTCCATTTCCCATGTCACATTCCCCATGTCCTCCTGTTCCGGTCAACCCTGTTACTTTATTTAGAACTTAATAGGCACTTACTGTAGTTTATATATTATGTAGAGATAGGAAAACTCGTTTTAAATGAAGTTGAACGTGCTGTTTATGACAACATGTTAAAATGAGGTGAAATCCAAAGTTCATTTTGACCAAGTTACACTTCTAAAAAAGCACCAAATTGGTGAAACTACCCACCTATAACATACGCTACATATGCAAAAGTATGTGAACACACCTTCAAATTAATGGATTTGGCTATTTCAGCCACACCCGTAGCAGACAGATGTATAAAATCGAGCACGCAGCCATGCAATCTCCATAGACAAACATTGGCAGTAGAATGGCCTTGCTGAAGAGCTCAGTGACTTTCAATGTGGCAACGTCATAGGATGCCACCGTTCATAACATTTCTGCCCTGCTAGAGCAGCCCCAGTCTGTTATTTTTCTGCTATTGTGAAGTGGAAATGTCTAGGAGCAACAAAGGTTCAGCTGCAAAGTGGTAGGCCACACAAGCTCACAAGTGCTGAAGAGCGTAGCGCTTAAAAATCGTCTGTCCTCGGTTGCAACACATTACCGAGCTCCAAACTGCCTCTGGAAGCAACGTCAGCACAATAACTGTTCGTCGGGAGCTTCATGAAATGGGTTTCCATTGGTGAGTAGCTGCGCACAAGTCTATGATCACCACAAGCAATGCAGAGCGTCGGCTGGAGTGGTGTAAAGCTTGCCCAACAGTCCCAGCAGCAATGTTCCAACATCTAGTGGAAAGTCTTCCCAGAAGAGTGGAGGCTGTAATAGCAGCAAAGGGGGGACCAACTCTATATTAATGACCATGATTTTAATGAGATGTTCGACGAGCAGGTGTCCACATACTTTTGGTCATGTACTGTATTTCCATATTCACCTATGAGTCAGAACCAGGAACATTTTACATTGTAATGAAGGGTTGCTTTCATGGGGCAGAAGTCAGCAGGTTGTGATTCTGGATGGCCAGATTGCTAGCAAGAATTACAAACTACCATGTGGGGAATTGTAAGTGGCTCGTTTCCGCTCGTTTCATCTTGTTTTTTTGATATCATGTCTTGTTTTCAGGTGATTTGACTGATTTCATGTAAATACAGCTAATATGGCTAATATTCGCTAGCTAGCTAACCAACAACTGTACCAATGTATTTAAGAGACAAGTGCTCATTGTGCAAATGTATTTATGTTTTCAAAAAACATTGGAGACAAAATATAGAATCTACAGTGCTTTCGAAAAGTATTCAGAACCCTTGTATTTTTCCACATTTTGTTACTTTACAGCCTTATTCTGAAAATAAATTGTTTTCCTCATCAATCTAAACACAATACAATTTAATGACAAAAAAACATACTTATTTACATAAGTATTCAGACCCTTTCCTATGAGACTCGAAATTGAGCTCAGGGGCATCCTTTTTCCATTGATCATCCTTGAGATGTTACTACAAATTGATTGGAGTCCACCTGTGGTAAATTCAATTGATTGGACATGATTTGGAAAGGCACACACCTGTCTATATAAGGTCCCACTGTGCATGTCAGAGCAAAAACCAAGCCATGAGGTCGAAGGCATTGTCAGTAGAGCTCCAAGACAGGATGGTGTCGAGGCACAGATCTGGGGAAGGGTACCGACAAATGTCTGCAGCATTGAAGGTCCCCAAGAACACAGTGGAACCACCAATACTCTTCCTAGAGCTGGCCGACTGGCCAAACTGAGCAATCAGGGCAGAAGGGCTTTGGTCATGGAGGTGACCAAGAACCTGATGGTCACTCTGACAGAGCTCCAGTGTTCCTCTGTGGAGATGGGAGAAACTTCCAGAAGGACAACCATCTCTGCAGCACTCCACCACTCCTCAGTAAATGGCACATCACACACCGCTTGGAGTTTGCCAAAAGGTCCCTAAAGGACTCTTAGACCATGAGAAACATGATTATCTGGTTTGATTAAATCAAGATTGAACTCTTTTTCCTGAATTCCAAGCTTCATGTCTGGAGGAAACCTGGCACCATCCCTACGGTGAAGCATGGTGGTGGCAGCACCATGCTGTGGGGATGTTTTTCAGCGGCAGGGACTGGGAGACTCGTCAGGATCGAGGGAAAGATAAACGGAGCAAAGTACAGAGAGATCCTTGATGAAAACTTGCTCAGGACCTCAGACTGGGGCAAAGGTTCACCTTTCAACAGGACAACGACCCTAAGCACACAGCCAAGACAACGCAGGAGTGGCTTCAGGACAATTCTCTGAATGTCCTTGAGTGGGCCATCCAGAGCCCAGACTTGAACCCAATCAAACATCTCTGGAAATACATGAAAATAGCTGTGCAGCAACCCTCCCCATCCAACCTGACAGAGCTTGAGAGGAATTGTAGAGAAGAATGGGGGAATCTCCCCAAATACAGGTGTGCCAAGCTTGTAGCTTCATATCCAAGAAGACTCGGGGCTGTAATCTCAGCCAAAGGTGCTTCAAAGTACTTCAAAGTATTGAGTAAAGGGTCTGAATACTTATGTAAATGGAATATTTCAGGTTAAAAAAATATATACATTTGCAAACATTTCTAAAAAACATTTTTTGCTTTGTCATTATGGGGTATTGAGTGTAGACTAATGAGGAAAACATGTATTTAATCCATTTTAGAATAAGGCTGTGACAAAATGTGTAAAATGTCAACGGGTCTGAATAATTTCCAAATGCACTGTAAGCTAACCCCGTCGCGTCGGTTTTGTTGCTAAACAACCAACCCGTCTATCGGGGCTAACATATTGACAACATATTTTCAACCATTTTGCACGTGTTCGCAACGTGTTCGCAATGAGAATACAACCATGGGCAGCTCAAAATGGCCATTACTGGATTTGTAGCTTGTAGCACAGCTTAGAAAACAAGATGACAACAGAGTAGCAAAGATGATCATACCATATAGTGCAGTGCGTGGGCACTGGGCACCAGGTGTAATGTAGTAATACAACTTTCTTTTACAGCCACACAGTTTTCTTAGAACCCTCTGCATACCCCCCCCCCCCCCCCTTGTTTATTAATACCCATCTGCTCATCAGGCAGGTGAGTGGGGAGGGCGGAGCTGGGAATGCATTCAGCCTCCTCCTTTAATCAGCGCCCGTTACCAAAGACTCTCATTTCTTGAAACACTGAAGGCAATTCGTTTTTTAAAAAGCATAACTTGACATTTCACTCCCCTCCCCTCCCCTTCATGAACCAGTGAATTGCTGACATTTTGAGTCAGACTCAGGTTGCTGTAGACTGTAATTTTTCTCCGAGAGAGGAGGTCTCCGTTTTGTGGCGTGTCCGTGGCGGGGGTTTGGCAGGTGGGGGTGGAGGTGGGTCCAGCCCAGTAGCCAAACTGACCAGGCAGTGCTGATCAGGCAGTGGGTCAAAGTTCAGACGTCAAGGCTGTTCCCTGCCTGGCAGAGCCTTGACAGAGTAATTGGGCAAAGAGTTGCATGAGTAAAAGTCAGGCCCGGAAACACATTAAAATTATATAATGACTTTAATGAGACAAAGCGGTAGTGCCAGAGAGAGGGCAAAGAGCAGAGATATTGTGTGATTGAGTTATATCGGGGACGTAGGTCGGGGTGCCTTGTAAGGATCCGATGGCGAGTGGGTAATCTGCCTCTACCATCAGTCCTATAAGCCAATATACAAACATTGGATAACAAAATATGTAAGCTACGATCACGAATATCCTACCAACGGGACATTAAAAACTGTTTAAATCTTATGTTTCACCGAGTCGTGGCTGAACGACGACATGGATTACATACAGCCGGCGGGTTTTACGCTGCCTCGGCGAGAGAGAACAGCTGCCTCTGGTAAGACAAGCGGTGGCGGTCTGTGTATACTTGTAAACAACAGCTGGTGCAATAAATCTTAGTTTAGATTAATTTATTCACACTATTAACCAAGAGAGTTTTCATCGATATTATTTGTGGCTGTCTATTTACCACCACAAACCGATGCTGGCACTAAGACCGCACTCAGTGAGCTGTATAAGGCCATAAGCAAACAGGAAAACGCTCATCCAGAAGCGGCGCTCCTAGTGGCCAGGGACTTTAATGCAGAGAAATGTAAATCCGTTTTACCTCATTTCTACCAGCATGTTAAATGTGCAACCAGAGGAAAAAAAAACTCTAGGCCACCTTTACTCCACACACTGAGACGCCTACAAAGCTCTCCCTCGCCCTCCATTTGGCAAATCTGCTGCGTACAAGCAAAAACTGAAGCAGGAAGCACCAGTGACTCTGTCAATAAAGAAGTGGTCAGATGGCGCAGATGCTAAGCTTCAGGACTGTTTTGCTAACACAGACTGGAGTATGTTCCCGATTCTTCCGATGGCATTGAGGAGTACACCACATCAGTCACTCGCTTCATCAATCAGTGTATTGAGGATGTTGTCCCCACAGTGATCAAACGTACATACCCCAACCAGAAGCCATGGATTACAGGCAACATCTGCACTAAGCTAACATGCAGAGCTGCCGCTTTCAAGGAGTGGGACTCTAACCCGGACGCTTATAAGAAATCCCGCTATGCCCCCCGACGAACAAGATTGAATCGTACAACACCAGCTCCAACGCTCGTCGGTGATGGCAGGGCTTGCAAATCTTTCCAGTGTACAAAGGGAAGCACAGCCACGAGCTGCCGAGTGACACAAGCCTACCAGACGACCTAAATGACGTATATGCTCGCATCGAGTCTAGCAACACTGAAACATGCATGAGAGCATCAGCTGTTCCGGATGACTGTGTGATCACGCTCTCCGTAGCCGATGTGAGTGAGAGCTTTAAACAGTTCAACATTCACAAGTTCAACATTCACATGTTTGAAGCACACCACCATAGTCCCTGTGCCCAAGAACACTAAGGTAACCTGCCTAAATGACTACCGACCCGTAGCACTCACGTCTGTAGCAATGAAATGCTTTGAAAGGCTGGTCATGGCTCACATCAACACCATTATCACAGAAACTCTACACCCACTCCAATTTGCATACCGCACCAACAGATCCACAAATGATGCAATCTCTATTGCACTCCACACTGCCCTTTCACACCTGGACAAAAGGAACACCTATGTGAGAATGCTATTCATTGACTACAGCGCAGCGTTCAACAGCATAGTGCCCTCAAAGCTCATCACTAAGCTAAGGACCCTGAGACTAAACACCTCCCTCTACAACTAGATCCCGGACTTCCTGACGGGCCACCCCCAGGTGGTAAGGGTAGGTAACAACACATCTGCCACGTTGATCCTCAAGATGGGGGCCCCTCAGGGATGCCGAGTGACACAAGCCTACCAGACGACCTAAAGGACGTATATGCTCGCATCGAGTCTTGCAACACTGAAACATGCATGAGAGCATCAGCTGTTCCGGATGGCTACAGTGTGATGCTGAGGCTGTGGTGATGAGTTTTTCTGTGTGTCGCCAGTATGAGGAAGATAAAAACCAGAAACTCCTAATAGCCAAACTGACCAGGCAGTGCTGAGCAGGCAGTGGGTCAAAGTTCAGACGTCAAGGCTGTTCCCTGCCTGGCAGAGCCTTGACAGAGTAATTGGGCAAAGAGTTGCATGAGTAAAAGTCAGGCCCGGAAACACATTCAAATTATATAATGACTTTAATGAGACAAAGCGGTAGTGCCAGAGAGAGGGCAAAGAGCAGAGATATTGTGTGATTGAGTTATATACAGTATAGTTAGGAGTACGTTGTCCATATTACAAAGCATCACATGGCTAGCACAGATTTTTCGGACATGTGATGCTGTCCTAATTTGGACACAGTAGTCATACCCCAAACAACAACCCCGTCCCCCGAGTCTCACTCCTCTTAGATTTATAGCAGGCTCTGATTTGATATTAGTGGAAGCGCTGACAGCAGGTATTCACAGGTGTTACGGTGCGTCGTAGCACAAGCGCACATATACATAACAGCTTAATGGTAATAGATCTGTCTCGACAGCAAAAGGCAATACATTTTCCTCTGACAGCTGTCCATCAGGCCGGGGGGGCCCCTGCAATCAATTTCACTCCCCCCCCAAAGACAGGGAGCCCTCTTGGGGAAAGAGATGTGTCGGTTAGTCCTCCCCTTCTCCATGAGATGTTTTTATTTTTACTCCATTTGCCGAAGATGCTTGGAAGGGAAGCATCCGCTGGCTAGCTAGCCATCTGTTTGACTGTTCGTCGCACAACTTCTGCCACGGCCGAATGAGACGACACACTTGTTTGTGTTTTCATCCAAATTACTGGGAATATTAACTGTGACAGTGACCTTGGAAATTACAATGAAGATTGATTGGTTTAAAAAGGAACATGTCCCCCCCCCCCCCGTCGCACTCTCTTTCTCTCTACCTAACTCTCCTTTTCTCTCTTTCCCTCTCTCCCTTCCTTGAGAATGAATTGACATGACAGGAACGTTGTTGGCGAGACTGAGACAACACTGTGAATGTGTCAAAACGGAAAACTCCCGCCGTCTCCTCTCACTCAGGAAGGAACGTCTCCAACACGACAGCACGCTGTTTGTCATAATTAGCATGTCAAACTCGGCCGCCGTAATGTGTGTAACACAAGGAGTCGTCAAGCTGTTGTCATACTGTTTCATGTGAAAAAGGTGTGCGAATATGCAGTAATTTGACCGGTTTCTGCCTTTGTAATATGCGCCATTTCGCAGATGCTTTTATCAAAAGAGACTTACAGTTACAGTCTGTATGGCATACATTTTGTATAGGTGGTCCTAGTGGGGTTGTGTCCGCAGTTTCAAGAGGATATCAGAACTTTTTTGCTTGGTTTTGGGTACCATCGATCACACAGGTTTGATGTTTGATGTCATTGACTCATGAAGCGGTATTTTCAGCATCTCTGTCCTCACTACAACATTTGGTAACAGTTTACATTTAACTATCGTAAAGTATACTTTGCGCACATGTAAACACATCATGAACATAGCATACTAGACAATTACAAACCACCCAATTACAAACCACCCATCTCGGTATCTGCGTTGATATTGTTTACGGATAACCTTTATCGGCGATTATCTCTAAGGATTATTGTTATTTCACAATGGAAGTAAGCGGTGACAGGGACGAGATTGAATTGGATGTTTGATTATTTGATTAGTGACCGAGTCATGCTTTCCAATCGTCTTGAGCATTAGCCGTCGCATGGCACTCAAGGTTCTCTCTCTCTTTCTGTTCTTGGAGACATGTTTCTGTTCTTTTTTTTCCTTCACCACCTCACTGATGCGATATGCCAACGCTCGAGTGCGCTTCACTGTGATCCTCTCAAGAGTCCTCGAGGGATTCAATCAATTCCCTAAGTGTCCCGATGCCAGCTCCATGGTTATGTCCCAAATAGCACCCTATTCCTTATATAGTGTGCTACATTTGACCAGGACCCTATAGATCCTGGTCAAACGAAGTGCACTATATAGGAATAGGGTGCCATTTGAGACGAATACTGTCTCATGTACTGGAAGAGATTCTTGGTACTGTACTCCTTGTACTGGGCCCACATCAGTCAGTTTTAGATTGATAGGTTTATGTACGATTTGGTTTGATTGCGTGTGCATGCTTGGGAGTATTTGCAGATTTTTAATGGATGGCCAATGTAGTAAGTAGGCCCAAATCAGCCAATATTCAGACATTCAGGGATGTTCTTTTTTCATTTTTTAAGAGCGGAATTCCACTTTATTCAGACACTGTGGAATCAAATGGGGTAGCAGGCCAGGAGGAGGGAAAGAAGGGCGGAAGTGGGGTTTGAACCTTAAACCTGTAATATGTCCTTGCTGTAGGGAATGTTACCACTTAACCTTATGGGCACACTCCTAGTGGAAGTTTCCCCTAGGTCCAGATCTAGGATAATCTTCTCCTCCCCCAATCTTAACCATTAGTGGGGGAATTGCAAACTGACTCAAGATCAGTGTCTAGGGGCAACTTCACCCTACTCCTACTGGCACACAGGAGTGCATGTTCCAATGTAAGCTATGAAGGCACAGTTTAGACCTCACTCAACTCTGTCATTGTTAGAGTTTGGCAGAGACTCCTAGATCTATACTGGGGCATTCCTTCCTACATTTAGCTAATCAAACTGACTGAGAAGCCACCGTTTTGTTAGCCTTTCTTGCTCATCCATCTCACTAAAGTTAATTCAATTATCGAGGACATTCTATCCAATTCGAATACAATATTTTGTAAAGTAGACGCTGGAAGTCGAGAAGCAGGTGCAGGAGGTAAGTCTAATATAACAATGAACATGGAACGATACAACGTAGGAGTAGAACAAACAGAAACAATACTGCCTGGGGAAGGAACCTAAGGGAGTGCCAGATAAAGGGGATGTAATGAGTGAGGTAATGGAGAACAGGTGTGCTTGATGATGAAGATCAGGTGCGTGTAATGATGAAAGCCAGGTGCACGTCATGATGACTCCCAGAACCGTTGGTTAATAAACTGGCGACGTCGAACGCCGGAGGGGAGAAGCGGGAGTAGACGTGACAGTACCCTCCCCCTGACGCGTGGCTCCGGCCGCAACACACCGGCCAGAGGGATGGAACCGAGGACGAGGAGCTGGCCGGTCTGGGCGGCAAAGATGGAAATCACAGATGATGTTGGGATCCAGAATGCACTCCACCAGAACCCAACACCTCCTCTGGGCAGTGTTGGGTTCTGGAGCCGACCCCCACGACGTCAGGAGCCCAGTAGGCGAGAGCTCCATCGACGGCCAGGGGGAAGGAGGGGTGTCGTGGGGGACAGCATCAGCCAGGGGAACAGGAACCACCGGCCTGTGAAATCACTGGGGGGAGGTTCCTGGTAGAGAGCCAGACGCGATCCCCACTGGCGCCGGAGGAGATGGCTGCCGTTTTAGAGTCTCCTAACCAATTGTGCTATTGTGTGTGTTTTCGTATTATTTGTAACTTATTTTTTACATAATGTTTCTGCCACCGTCTCTTATGACCGAAAAGAGCTTCTGGATATCAGGACATTGATTACTCACCTCGCACTGGATGAAGATTTTTTCTTTAACGAGTCAGACGCGAAGGACTTCAAACACCAGACAAGGCCCAAATCCCGTCATTCACAGGAGAAAGGGACGGAGATATCGGGGACGTAGGTCGGGGTGCCTTGTAAGGATCCGATGGCGAGTGGGTAATCTGCCTCTACCATCAGTCCTATAAGCCAATATACAAACATTGGATAACAAAATATGTAAGCTACGATCACGAATATCCTACCAACGGGACATGAAAAACTGTTTAAATCTTATGTTTCACCGAGTCGTGGCTGAACGACGACATGGATTACATACAGCCGGCGTGTTTTACGCTGCCTCGGCGAGAGAGAACAGCTGCCTCTGGTAAGACAAGCGGTGACGGTCTGTGTATACTTGTAAACAACAGCTGGTGCAATAAATCTTAGTTTAGATTAATTTATTCACACTATTAACCAAGAGAGTTTTCATCTATATTATTTGTGGCTGTCTATTTACCACCACAAACCGATGCTGGCACTAAGACCGCACTCAATGAGCTGTATAAGGCCATAAGCAAACAGGAAAATGCTCATCCAGAAGCGGCGCTCCTAGTGGCCAGGGACTTTAATGCAGAGAAATGTAAATCCGTTTTACCTCATTTCTACCAGCATGTTAAATGTGCAACCAGAGGAAAAAAAAACTCTAGGCCACCTTTACTCCACACACTGAGACGCCTACAAAGCTCTCCCTCGCCCTCCATTTGGCAAATCTGCTGCGTACAAGCAAAAACTGAAGCAGGAAGCACCAGTGACTCTGTCAATAAAGAAGTGGTCAGATGGCGCAGATGCTAAGCTTCAGGACTGTTTTGCTAACACAGACTGGAGTATGTTCCGGATTCTTCCGATGGCATTGAGGAGTACACCACATCAGTCACTCGCTTCATCAATCAGTGTATTGAGGATGTTGTCCCCACAGTGATCAAACGTACATACCCCAACCAGAAGCCATGGATTACAGGCAACATCTGCACTAAGCTAACAGGCAGAGCTGCCGCTTTCAAGGAGTGAGACTCTAACCCGGACGCTTATAAGAAATCCCGCTATGCCCCCCGACGAACAAGATTGAATCGTACAACACCAGCTCCAACGCTCGTCGGTGATGGCAGGGCTTGCAAATCTTTCCAGTGTACAAAGGGAAGCACAGCCACGAGCTGCCGAGTGACACAAGCCTACCAGACGACCTAAATGACGTATATGCTCGCATCGAGTCTAGCAACACTGAAACATGCATGAGAGCATCAGCTGTTCCGGATGACTGTGTGATTACGCTCTCCGTAGCCGATGTGAGTGAGACCTTTAAACAGTTCAACATTCACAAGTTCAACATTCACATGTTTGAAGCACACCACCATAGTCCCTGTGCCCAAGAACACTAAGGTAACCTGCCTAAATGACTACCGACCCGTAGCACTCACGTCTGTAGCAATGAAATGCTTTGAAAGGCTGGTCATGGCTCACATCAACACCATTATCACAGAAACTCTACACCCACTCCAATTTGCATACCGCACCAACAGATCCACAAATGATGCAATCTCTATTGCACTCCACACTGCCCTTTCACACCTGGACAAAAGGAACACCTATGTGAGAATGCTATTCATTGACTACAGCGCAGCGTTCAACAGCATAGTGCCCTCAAAGCTCATCACTAAGCTAAGGACCCTGAGACTAAACACCTCCCTCTACAACTGGATCCCGGACTTCCTGACGGGCCACCCCCAGGTGGTAAGGGTAGGTAACAACACATCTGCCACGTTGATCCTCAAGATGGGGGCCCCTCAGGGATGCCGAGTGACACAAGCCTACCAGACGACCTAAAGGACGTATATGCTCGCATCGAGTCTTGCAACACTGAAACATGCATGAGAGCATCAGCTGTTCCGGATGGCTACAGTGTGATGCTGAGGCTGTGGTGATGAGTTTTTCTGTGTGTCGCCAGTATGAGGAAGATAAAAACCAGAAACTCCTAATTTTGTTATCGGAAATAAAAATGATGAAGCTGGAGAACATTCGTGACCATGAACACAGCAAGTGTCACATTGCCTGCGTGTCTGTGTCCTGGGCTCAATCGGAGCCTCTTTACCTGCCTTATAGTGTTGATCCTTAAGTAAACAAAGGGTAGAAGGCTGATTTAGCACAATCAACTGCCAGCTATATTGGAAAACATGATTGTACATTTCATTTTTATTGAATTCATTTCATGTTTGATTTTGGCAGTTTAAATGGAGCTAGGGGCTCAACATATAGAAATGAGAGTTTATGCACCATATTGCAGAGGTGAAGAGAAACAACATCAAAACAGCATCATGTCAGATGGCTCCACAGACAGGTCTGTGAAAGAGGAGTTAGTTTATTTCAGATTCTGTCACATGGGCAAGATCGAGTCAAAGTTTGTTGGCATCAAGTCGGTGTAGAAGGTAGACGCGGCACACATAAGCAACGCCATCCGAGCCATCATGGAGGGAGTGTGTGATGAGTGGGGGAGCAAGTTGCTCGCTCTGGGAACAGAGCTGCTGTGATGACCGGAGCCAAGAATGGTGTGGTCAGCCGGCTGAAGGTGGACAGGGCCCACATCATTGACATCCACTGTATGGCACACCGCCTTGAACCGACCATTTCTGACGCCATCCAGTCCTACGTGATGTTTCAGATAGTAGAATACCTCCTCAATGGGCTTTACACCTTCTACCACACCAGTCCACTGAACAGGGCAAACCTGGCAAACAGCTTTGCTGCACTGGACCACTTCCTGCGAGGTTGTCCAGCACCTGGAACAGGTAGTGGATCTAGATTGCTATGCTAAGTACTCCAAAAGTCATCATCAATATGCAATGTCCAGTAAATAACAACAATCACGTTTACAATTGGTAACGTCATGTTTCAATGCTTTATGCACTGATAAAATGTGTAATTTCTAATATAGTTTTTTTTGGACAGCAATTCATTGTCTATTTGTATCTATTTTGTTCTTTATGTATTTCAGATTCAATCTGCTGATGCCCAAAATGTCCGAGGTGTCCAGCAGGCCAAGGCCAGGAAATACTCCAGTACTGCGAGGGAGGCTGTTGTTATCCGCTTCTGTGGCTTCCTGCATGACACACTAACACACCTGAGCAACCTCTCTGCCTGTCTGCAGAGGTCCACCATCACCATAGCAGACGTCCACAGTTCCTTGTGCTCAACACATGCAGTACTTAAGAAGTACAAAACTAGGTATGTTTATTTAAGCTGCAATAATAAATACTTACCTTAAGAGAATTAAGAGAAAGTATTACGTCAATAAGAGGGAGAGAGAGTGTGAGTGGGTTGTGAAGGAACATTCTGAAAGGATGGTAAAATGAGCCTTTTTTCATCAGAGAAGGGCCCATGATGAAGG
Source organism: Salvelinus fontinalis (assembly GCF_029448725.1). Taxonomy (NCBI): domain Eukaryota; kingdom Metazoa; phylum Chordata; class Actinopteri; order Salmoniformes; family Salmonidae; genus Salvelinus; species Salvelinus fontinalis. The sequence goes on from NC_074706.1 coordinate 13,502,214, forward strand.
CCACAATGGTGAACAGATATGAGGGAATTTCGCTGACCAGAGGTGACAGCAAGACCCTCGTCACCTCACAGGACAAAATGCTTGATAAGCTAGTTGAGAGTATGACTGACAGGTTCCAGGATGCCAGTGTAGTGCCACCAAGCTGGTCAGCTTCACCAACTGGCCAGAGTCAGGTGATGCAGCAGCAGTTTACTTTATGTTTTGTATTACAGGGCAGTCAGGTTAGGTTCATGATCATATTTTTATAGTTTGAGAATTAAAACTGCATGATGCTTGTTGTAATGTAATGTATACAATTATTCTAGATTTTGGTGACACTGAACTGGAAAACATGGTGGACCACTTCAAGCCTGTCCTGGAGACCTCTGGTATCCACGTTGAAAGGATCCCTGACCAGTGGATTGTCCTGAAGGTGTTGATGTACCAAAAGAGCCCCAGTCCCTGCAGAAGATCTCCTGCTTCCGTATTGACAGGATTCCTGCATTCCTGCCCTGATTTGCTGGCATTGGTTGACCTGCTCCTGTCCTTCCCTGTCTCCACAGCTGAATGTGAAAGCGGTTTTAATACCATGAAACAGGTAAAAACCGATTGGCGGTCCAACCTGAAGTCTGATACATTGTCAGATCTCCTTATGGTCCTCTCCAGAGATCAGGGAGTATGATCCGATAAAAGCTGAGATGCTGTGGCACCAGGACTCTGTCAGGAGCAGGAGGCCAAACTTCATGGACTGTGCAAAGAGGGTGATTGCAGTCGAGAGTGAGTTGATTAAAATGATTAACCTCTAACGAGTCACAAACCCGGATCCGGGACCCCCCCATCAAAAAAGCTGACTAGCATAGCCTAGCCTAAAGCCACAGGGATATCATATAATAAAATGTTCATGAAATCACAAGTCCAAGACACCAAATGAAAGATACACATCTTGTGAATCCAGCCATCATTTCTGATTTTTAAAATGTTTTACAGGGAAGACACAATATGTAAATCTATTAGCTAACCACGTTAGCAAAAGACACCACTTTTTTTACTCCACCCTTTTCTTACTGCATCAGTAGTTATCACAAATTCGACCAAAATAAGATATAAATAGCCACTAACCAAGAAACACTTTCATCAGATGACAGTCTGATAACATATGCTATACAATAAATATGTTTTGTTAGAAAAATTTGCATATTTCAGGTATAAATTTCAGGTATAAACCATTGCAGCCACCATCACAACTCTCACCAAAGCAACTAGAAAAACTACAGAGACCATCGTGTATTAGCTAATTACTCATCATAAAACATTTCTTAACTTCTTGGAACTATAGGGGGTGCTGTTCCGCATTAGCATATTTGTGTCTCCAAATTAAACTGCCTCGTGCTAAATTCTTGATCGTACAATATGCATATTATTGTTATTATTGGATAGAAAACACCTTCTAGTTTCTATAGAAGTTGGAATTTTGTCTCTGAGTGGTACAGAACAATTTCTACAGCACTTTTCATGACAGGGTTCAGATTTCAGAAATTTTTACCTCTGATCTGGGGTCTGTTTTTAAGGCGACAGTGAATGCTATGAAGAAACCGACACTGCCTACGTCTTCCTCTGGGTGTCTGTACGTCATCACGTTTTCAATGGAATCGATGGGACATTCACAGCCATTATAAAAGACCAAAATGTATAGAGACCGCCCTTTCTCGTCGTGCGCCTGAAGCGTGAAGGACATCGGACCTGCCTCGTTCCAAATCGTTTTTTAACCAGCAATATTTCTCCGGTCATGTTTTTACTCGTTATAGGTGTTAAAAACATCATAATGTAGTTAATTTGAACCGTTTTATAGCAATTTATATCCGTTTAGTGCGATTTTGAGGAATTTATTTGTTGTGCACTCTGAAACTTTGGACACGTTTTGGGGTGTCGGTCGTTGGTGGTGGACATTTCGAAGGACAGAGGACATCTATCGACCAAAAGACGTTTATAACATAGAAAGGATACATTGCCCAAGAATCTGATGGAAGAACAGCTCAAAGTAAGCAACACCAGTAACCACCAACACCAGTAGCCATCACCAATTCGGCTAAACTAAGATATTTATAGCCCCTAACCAACAAAAAAACTCATTAGATGACAGTCTGATAACATATTTATGGTATGGGATAGGTTTTGTTAGAAAAAAGTGCATATTTCAGGTATATGGCATAGTTTACAATTGCACCCACCATCACAAATGGACTAGAATAATTACAATGAGCAACGTGTTTACCTAACTACTAATCATCAAACATTTCGTAAAAATACACAGCATACACGAATCGAAAGACACAGATCCTGTGAATACAGACAATATTTCAGATTTTCTAAGTGTCTTACAGCGAAAACACAATAAATCGTTATATTAGCATAGCACATAGCACATAGCAGCCCAGCATTGATTCTAGCCAAAGTGGGCGATAACGTCAACATCGCCAAAAATATATAAATTTTTTCACTAACCTTCTCAGAATTCTTCAGATGACACTCCTGTAACATCATATTACACAATCCATATAGAGTTTGATCGAAAATGTTTATATTTAGCCACCAAAATCATGGTTAGACAATGTGAAATGTAACTCAGCTGGTCAGAATTTGTCCTTGCGCCACTTAGACAGTGATCTACTCTTATACATAAATACTCATAAACGTGACTAAAAAATATAGGGTGGACAGGGATTGATAGACAATTTAATTCTTAATACAATTGCGTTATTACATTTTTTAATTTATCCTTACTTTTCAATACAGTTTGCGCCAAGCGAAGCTACGTCAAAAAACATGGCGTCCTAAGCCACTAAAATGTTTCGACAGAAACACGATTTATCATAATAAAAATGTCCTACCTTGAGCTGTTCTTCCATCAGTATCTTGGGCAAAGGATCCTTTCTTGGGAGAAATCGTCTTTTGGTGGAAAGCTGTCCTCTTGCCATGTGGAAAAGTCAACTGCGTTCGGGATGAACTGAAAAGCGTGCCCAACTTTTCACATCGTTGCAAAAATAAATGTCCCAAAATCGCACTAAACGGATATAAATTGCTATAAAACGCTTTAAATTAACTACCTTATGATGTTTTTAACTCCTATAACGAGTGAAAAGATGACCGGAGAAATATAACAGGCTAAACTAACGCTTGGAACAGGTGCGCGCCGGTGTCCACTTTGCTCATGACGCAGCTCCCAAAGAATGACTAGCTTCAGGGTTTTTTCATTTGTAGGGCCTGTGAACGTGCTATCGACCCCGTTGGAATCGTCATCACGTAAAGGCATCCAGGGGAAGACGTAAGAAGTGTCCGTATAGTCATAGCAACGACAGTGCCCTTTTAACTGACTCCAGAACAGTGGCCAACATTTCTCAAATCTGACTCCATGTCAGGGAAATTGCTGTAGAATGGGCTCTGTTCCACTTAGAGACAAAATTTCAACTCCTATAGAAACTATAGACTGTTTTCTATCCAATAATAATAATAATATCCATATTGTACGATCAAGGATTTTGTGGGAAGCCGTTTAAAAAATTAGCCACATTAGCATAAGTAGTCTAAACAGCGCCCCCATCCCCAACAGGTTAATCAGATTATTAGAATTTTTTCGGGAGTTTTGCCGTGTTCCGTTCTTTGAGTTTTTTAACTTTGGACATGGACCGTGCCAGTCGACCAGTACCCAGGCTAAATGAAGAGGGGAAGTTGCCATTGTGAATGGATTGAACGACTCATCAGGACTAAGGACACCTTGATCAACATTCTGATGAAAGACCAGCAATAGTAAGACCCAATTTACGATGTTATTTCATATATCTGTCGTGCATGTGAACTGGTCGCGCGCGTCCAGCTGGTTTTGGCTGGCCTGGTTATGCTAATTAGCTAGTTATGCTAATTTCGCTATAAAACATTTAAAAAATCTGAAATATTGTTTGGATTCACCAGATGTTGGGCTTTCAATGTCTGTACGCTGTGTATTTTTTCTGAAATGTTTTAAGACAAGTAATTAGTTATATAACGTTGGTCTCTGTAATTGTTCTAGCTGCATCAGCACTATATCAGATTGCAGCTGCAATGTAGAACTGTGATTTATACCTGAAAAATGCACATTTAAAAAAAAAAAACTATGCTATACCATAAATATGTTATCAGACTGTCATCTTAAGAATTTTTTTGTTGGTTAGTGGCTATCAATATCTTAGTTTAGCCGAATTGGTGATAGCACCTGATGGAGTAAGAAACTGTTGGAGTAAGAAAATGGTGTCATTTTGCTAACGTGTTTAGCTAATAGATTTACATATTGTGTCTTCCCTGTAAAACATTTAAAAAATCTGAAATGGTGGTTTTATTCACAAGATCTGTGTCTTTCATTGGGTGTCTTGGACTTGTGATTTAATGATATTTAGATGCTACTATTTAATTGTGACGCTATGCTAGCGATGCTAATCAGTGTGGGGGGTGTGGGGGGTGCTCCCGGATCCGGGTTAGGTACTCTGTAGAGGTTAAACAACACAATGTAACTCCAAGTCAATCACACTTCTATGAAATCAAACTGTCCACTTAGGAAGCAACACTGATTGACAATAAATTTCACATGCTGCTGTGCAAATGGAATAGACAAAAGGTGGAAATTATAGGCAATTAGCAAGACACCCCCAAAAAAAGAGTGATTCTGCAGGTGGTGACCACAGACCACTTCTCAGTTCCTATGCTTCCTGGCTGATGTTTTGGTCACTTTTGAATGCTGGCGGTGCTCTCACTCTAGTGGTAGCATGAGACGGAGTCTACAACCCACACAAGTGGCTCAGGTAGTGCAGTTCATCCAGGATGGCACATCAATGCGAGCTGTGGCAAAAAGGTTTGCTGTGTCTGTCAGCGTAGTGTCCAGAGCATGGAGGCGCTACCAGGAGACAGGCCAGTACATCAGGAGACGTGGAGGAGGCCGTAGGAGGGCAACAACCCAGCAGCAGGAAAACATCACACTGTTTGGCATTTTTGCACTCTGTACAGCACTTTTGGTCAACTACAGTTGTTTTTAAAAGTGCTCTACAAATAACTTGATTTGATTAACCTTTGATCACTATATTAAAAATAATTTTGTTTCAAATTTTGCTCTGGCCTCTTCTTTAAGTTTGTATTCAACATAATCATTTATTATCTCAATGATATGTACTGAAATGCATGTATATGTGACACAAAGTCAATTTCTTATTTTGGCCGGTAAAAAATATGCTTGGCTGGTGGATTTTTTTCATCTACCAGTCCCCTTGGCAGGTGAGCCAAAAAGTTAATTTCGAACACTGCGTCTGGCCCTCCGGCCTTGTGAATGTTGACCTGTTTAAAGGTCTTACTCACATCGGCTGTGATCAATCACACAGTCGTCCGGAACAGCTGATGCTCTTATGCATGTTTCAGTGTTACTTGCCTCTGTTAGGTTCTTATTTTTCAGAGTAAATGACTCACGGACACTAGAGAAGCTTTAACCAAGTTGAATCATCCCCAAAGGTTCTGTACAGCTGTAATCAGAGAGCAAAACATTTCAGACAACACAGTTTATATGCATCCTACTTAAGACACTTCTCCTCTTTACAGTTTATGGCTCCACAGGAAAGAAGGTAACCAGATACCAACCCTGATTACTCCCTTAAGGGGAACTGACCTCACCCCTCCTAACCTCAACACCTTCTTCACCTAATCCACAGATATCCATCTGTCTTCCCTATATTAACACATCGCTCTCCTCTCCTCCATGAAACACATTCCAAAGCCTTCTGTCTTTCTTCAAAGAACCATTAACTTCTAACATAACATCCAGCCTCTTTCATTTCCTATCATTCATTTACTACCTCAATGATCAAAGTTTAGCCAATTCCAAACCCTCGAAGCGAGCATAGAAGTTATTTAGCTCGTCTGGCAGGCTCGTGTCACTGGGCAGCTCTCGGCTGTGCTTCCCTTTGTAGTCTGTAATAGTTCGCAAGCCCTGCCACATCCGATGAGCATCGGAGCCGGTGTAGTACAATTCGATCTTTGTCCTGTATTGATGCTTTGCCTGTTTGATGTTTTGTCTGAGGGCATAGCGAGATTTCTTATAAGCTTCCCGGTTAGAGTCCTGCTCCTTGAAAGCGGCAGCTCTGCCCTTTAGATAAATTTTGCCTGTAATCCATGGCTTCTTGTTGGGGTATGTACGTACAGTCACTGTGGGGACGACGTCATCGATGCACTTATTGATGAAGCCAGTGACTGATGTGGTGTACTACTCATTGCCATTGGAAAAATCCCGGAACATATTCCAGTCTGTGCTAGCAAAACAGATTTAAGTTTCCCTGCAGTTCTTGACACTAGGGGGGCGCCATTTCGACTTTGTAAAAATGAGTTCCCAAATTAAACTGCCTCGTACTCAATTCTTGCTCGTACAATACGCATATTATTATTACTATTGGATAGTAAACACTCTCTAGTTTCTAAAACCGTTTGAATTATTTCTCTGAGTGAAACAGAACTCATTCTGCAGCACATTTCCTGTCAGGGAGTGAGATTTCAGAAATCGAGGTCCCTGTTCTGAGGCCAGTTTATAAGTCCCCATGTAAACCATCGGGCTACATACACTGCATACGCCTTCCTCTAGATGTCAGTAAGCGGTGAGAATTTGAATGGAGTCGATTGCGCAATCTGGGGCCTTATATAAGACCGTGGAACGGAAGTACCGTCCTTTTCAACGGTGCGCCTGGCGCATCAGGGACATTACTATGGCCTCCTGCAAAGCTTTCGTTTTAGCAGTTCTGCATCTCCGGTCATGTTTTTATTCGTTATATTTGTTACAGACATCATTAGGTAGTTAATTTAAACCGATTTATAGCAGTTTGTATCAGTTTATTGCGATTTTCCTGGATTTCTTTGCTTTCACTAGTTGGACTCCTCTCCAGTGGGTGGCTAACGTTAGCGGCTAATTCGAGAGGACAAGAGGACATCTTTCAGCCAAAAGACGATTGTTCTGGAGAAAGGACACCTTTCCCAAGATTCTGATGGAAGCTCAGCTAATAGTAAGCAGTCTTTATGCTGTTAATTCGTACTGAGGTTGACAAATGTCAAATAATAATTCCGCCATGAATTATGGTGCGGTCTCGCTTTAGCGCACGCTGTATTGCGCAGTAACGTTAATTTTAAAAATGTAACCCAGCGATTGCATTAAGAACTAATTTGTTTTTCAATTGCTGTCCAACCTGTATTTTTTTTGTCAAGTTTATGAATAGTTTTCGATAAGAATAGGTGCCTTTCCAAGATGGCGCCGGACAGATTGCTTGAGGTTTTGGACACTACTCTCATTGTATAAGCACGATTTGTGCTGCTAAATATGCACATTTTCGAACAAACTCTATATGCATTGTGTAACATGATGTTATAGGACTGTCATCTGAAGAATTCTGAGAAGGTTAGTGAAAAAATGTATATATTTTGGTGGTTTATACGTTATTGCTATTTTTGCCTTGAATCAATGCTGTTGTGATGTTTGCTATTGTGGTAAGCTAATATAACGCTATATTGTGTTTTCGCTGTAAAACACTTAGAAAATCTGAAATATTGGCTGGATTCACAAGATCTGTGTCTTTCATCTGCTGTACGCTGTGTATTTTTAAGAAATGTTTTATGATGAGTAATTAGCTAATACACGATGGTCTCTGTAGTTATTCTAGTCGCTTTGGTGAGAGTTGTGATGGTGGCTGCAATGGTAAACTCTGATTTATACCTGAACTATGCACATTTTTCTAACAAAACATATACAATAATATACAAAAAATACAATACAATAAATATGTTATCAGACTGTCATCTGATGAGGTTGTTTCTTGGTTAGTGGCTATTTATATCTTTATTTGGTCGAATTTGTGATAGCTACTGATGTAGTAAAAAAATGGTGGAGTAAAGAAGTGGTGTCTTTTGCTAACGTGGTTAGCTAATAGATTTACATATTGTGTCTTCCCTGTAAAACATTTTAAAAATCAGAAATGATGGCTTGATTCACAAGATGTGTATCTTTCATTTGGTGTCTTGGACTTGTGATTTCATGAACGTTTTATTATATGATATCCCTGTGGCTTTAGGCTAGGCTATGCTAGTCAGCTTTTTTGATGGGGGTGCTCCTGGATCCGGGTTTGTGAGGCGTTAGAGGTTAACCTCTCTAGGGTATGTGGGACGGACGGTAGCTTTTCACCTCGTCAACAGCCAGTGAAACTGCAGGGCGCCAAATTCAAAACAACAGAAATCCCATAATTAAAATTCCTCAAACATACAAGTATTTTACACCATTTTAAAAGATACACTTGTTGTAAATCCAGCCACAGTGTCCGATTTCAAAAAGGCTTTATGACGAAAGCACACCAAACGATTATGTTAGGTCAGAGAAAAGTCACAGAAAAACACAGCCATTTTTCCAGCCAAAGAGAGGAGTCACAAAAAGCAGAAATAGAGATAAAATTAATCACTAACCTTTGATGATCTTCATCAGATGACACTCATAGGACTTCATGTTACACAATACATGTACACTGCTCAAAAAAATAAAGGGAACACTTAAACAACACAATGTAACTCCAAGTCAATCACACTTCTGTGAAATCAAACTGTCCACTTAGGAAGCAACACAGATTGACAATAAATTTCACATGCTGTTATGCAAATGGGATAGACAACAGGTGGAAATTATAGGCAATTAGCAAGACACCCCCAATAAAGGAGTGATTCTGCAGGTGGTGACCACAGACCACTTCTCAGTTCCTATGCCTCCTGGCTGATGTTTTGGTCACTTTTGAATGATGGCGGTGCTTTCACTCTAGTGGTAGCATGAGATGGAGTCTAGCATGAGACGGAGCCTTCTGGAGGTCATTTTGCAGGGCTCTGGCAGTGCTCCTCCTTGCACAAAGGTGGAGGTAGCGGTCCTGCTGCTGGGTTGTTGCCTTCCTACGGCCTCCTCCACGTCTCCTGATGTACTGGCCTGTCTCCTGGTAGCGCCTCCATGCTCTGGACACTAAGCTGACAGACACAGCAAACCTTCTTGCCACAGCTCGCATTGTTGTGCCATCCTGGATGAGCTGCACTACCTGAACCACTTGTGTGGGTTGTAGACTCCGTCTCATGCTACCACTAATGTAGACGCTGGGAGTCGAGAAGCAGGTGGAGTACTGAAATATCCTACTCAAATAGAAGTATTGTTACTTTAACTTCTACTTCCTCCCAATCCCGGGTCCGGGAGCACCCCCGCCAGTACAAAAGCTGACTAGCATAGCCTAACATAGCGTCACAAGTAAATAGTAGCATCTAAATATCATTAAATCACAAGTCCAAGACACCAAATGAAAGATACACATCTGTGAATCCAGCCAACATTTCTGATTTTTAAAATGTTTTACAGAGAAGACACAATATGTAAATCTATTAGCTAACCACGATAGCAAAAGACAACTTTTTTGTCCACCATTTTTTTCCTGCATAGGTAGCTATCACAATTTCGACCAAATAAAGATATAAATAGCCACTAACCAAGAAACAACTTCCTCAGATGACAGTCTGATAACATATTTATTGTATAGCATATGTTTTGTTAGAAAAATGTGCATATTTCAGGTATAAATCAGAGTTTACCATTGCAGCCACCATCACAACTCTCACCAAAGCAACTAGAATAACTACAGAGACCATTGTGTACTACCTAATTACTCATCATAAAACATTTCTTAAAAATACACAGCATACAGCAAATGAAAGACACAGATCTTGTGAATCCAGCCAATATTTCAGATTTTCTAAGTGTTTTACAGCGAAAACACAATATAGCGTTATATTAGCTTACCACAATAGCAAACATCACAACAGCATTGATTCAAGCCAAAAATAGCGATAACGTATAAACCACCAAAATATATAAAAATGTTCACTAACCTTCTCTGAATTCTTCAGATGACAGTCCTATAACATCATATTACACAATGCATATAGAGTTTGTTCGAAAATGTGCGTATTTAGCGGCACAAATCGTGGTTATACAATGTGATTAGTGGCCAAAACTTCAAGCAATCTGTCCGGCGCCATCTTGGAGAGGCACCTAATCTAATCGAAAACTATTCATAAACTTGATTAAAAAATACAAGTTGGACAGCAAATGAAAGACAAATTAGTTCTTAATGCTCTGTTACATTTTTAAAATTAACGTTACTTCAGCATACAGCGTGCGCTAAAGCGAGACCGCACCGAAATTCATGGCGGAATTATTATTTGACATTTGTCAACATAAATACGAATTAACAACATAAAGATTGCTTACTATTTGCCGAGCTTCTATCAGAATCTTGGGCATGGTGTCCTTTCTCCAGAACAATCGTCTTTTGGTTGAAAGATGTCCTCTTTTCCTGTAGAAATAGCAGCTAACGATAGCCACCCACTGGAGAGGTGTCCAACTCGTGAAAGCGCATCACAAAGAAATCCCAGAAAATCGCAATAAACTGATATAAACTGCTATAAGTCGGTTTAAATTAACTACCTTATGATGTCTTTAACACCTATAACGAATAAAAACATGACTGGAGACATAGAACTGCTAAAACTAAAGCTTTTGCAGGACGCCATTGTGATGTCCCCCTTGCGCCAGATGCCCCGTTGAAAAGAACGGTACTTCCGTTCCATGATCCTTATAGTGGCCCAGATTGCGCAATCCACTCCATTCAAATTCTCCCCGCTTACTGACATCTAGAGGAAGGCGTATGCAGTGCATGTAGCCCGATGGCTTACATGGGGACTTATAAACTGACCTCAGAACAGGGACCTCGATTTCGGAATCTCACTTCCTGACAGGAAATGTGCTGCAGAATGAGTTCTGTTTCACTCAGAGAAATAATTCAAACGGTTTTAGAAACTAGAGAGTGTTTTCTATCCAATAGTAATAATAATATGGATATTGTACGAGCAAGAATTGAGTACGAGGCAGTTTAATTTGGGAACGGAATTATTACAAAGTCCCAACAGCACCCCTTATTGAGAAAAGTTTTAAGGATATTATTTTATTTATTTAACCTTTATTTAACTAGGCAAGTCAGTTAAGAACAAATTCTTATTTACAATGACAGTCTACCCCGGGCAACATGACTGAAGTAAAACTAAAAAGTAGCTCATTTAAAAAGTACTCAAGGTAAAAGTAATTGGGTTACTTTAAAAAAAAAAACAACAACATTGACTTTGATAATTAGCCAATTTTGCTAATGTTACCTGAACATTGTTACACATTATCTTTTCCATTTACTAAATTGAAAAAGGAAGAGGGAAAAGGAATGTACTGTTGGAGCTAAGTTAATTTATTTTATGAGTTGCAACAAGGCAGATCTGTATATAAAAAAGAAAAAGGATTACTCACTCACTCCCTTTCTTGTCCCTATGAGCCCTGGTCAAAAATAGTATACTTTAAGGTAATATGGTGCCATTTAGGATTTAACCATATCGTTTGAAGATTATTTTTGTAGTTGGAAGAAGAACAAAAAACGAACAAAAATACTGCTGTATCTATCTGCCTCAGTTTTGACCACCGAGAGATACAAAAATCTATGAAGTAGTTTTTTATAACAAAGACATTTGAAAAACATGTCAGTCAAGCTGCCCAGAACTTGCCCTGCTAGACGCCCTGTGCAGCCAGTGTAAAACGTCAAGATTCAGCAGAGGTGTACGTTTTTAAAGGTTACCCCGTGCTTCTCTCCGTGGAACGTTGTTCATCACGTGATAAGCCACAGTCTGCTCTTTTTCCTGGTCTCATATCCCATAGGTGTCTGGGGGAAACATAGGCCGTGTCTCAAATGGCACCCTGTTCCCTACAAAGTGCATTAAGTAGTGCACTATTTCGGAAACAGGGTGCCATTTGGGACGAAGCATACTCACCTGACAGTACATAGGGGGGAAATGACAATGAACTATCACCTTTTCCCTTTCCACGCGAAAAGACAAACTGAAGTGCATTCCTTGATAAATGCAGAGAGAACATGTTCCCCTTCTCTTTTTCTTATTTGATAAAGTAGGCCCTGTCTAGGTTTTGTAGGCCACGTCAACAAAGCAGAAATGCATTCTATATTCAACGCAGATGCAACAGCGTAGTAGGTGCATGGACATGTTTACCTTAGTCTTTACTTAGGGCCATCCGCTCCTCAGGGAGTATATTCTGTTCTGTTTTGAACCGTCCTCTCTAGCTCGTTCCACAATAACGCCAGTTTAATGTTACCCTATTCCCTGTATAGTGCACTACTTTTGATCAGAACCGTATGGGACTTGGTGTCTGGCTGAAAAAATAGACACGGAACTAAATGTATCCTTTGTGGAGAGAAAGTTCACGCAGTGCTTATAATATTGAGGACCCTCTTACAACTAGGGACTAATGGACTAGCGCTCATAATCACACTCTAAAAATTGTTTTAGCTGTTCTCAATGGAAATCGATACGACGCTGCCGTGAATGGACTTGCACGGGCCTGTACTTTATTCTCATTACTCTAGAAAAAAAAAGTCTGAATGAAAACATACTATTTTGGTGAAGTGTCCTGGATGTCGTGTGAGAGTTCGAAATCCTGATAGAGATGCGCTTTGGGAGATCAGAGACTTTAGCTGGTGACTTCACTGTCTGTCAGAGAACTGCTGTTACCTTGCAGATTGACTGTTCTCTTTTGATTCACGATAACAAGACATGTGTTTTTCTGATGCCCTCCTCGTTTCCGCTGTTCTAATCAACTATTCCCAAATACACACATTAAACACTGCACAATTTTGGAAAAGGACCGGTAGCACTTCAATATCAACTTTACAAGCACATGTATAATGTCTTACGAGCTATGAATTTTGTACCAAAGGACCCAAGCCGCAGACATTCACTGCACACACGTAGGCCCTGCTTTGTGATTGTTACCAGATCTCCTGGACCAGGATCGTATTCATCAGTGCACACCGTAGCGAAACATTTTGCAATGGAAAATGGAAACGAGTTTCTTATTGGACAAGTTCAGGTAGAACTTTGGTGTGACCCTGGACAACATGTTGTTCTCTGCAAACATTAAATCAGAGGAACGTAGACGGCGGACGTAAAGGTAACGTAAAGGTAATGGCGGACTGAACGAAGTTATGTCAAGATAAAACATAATATTTGAAATATCTGCTAAATTAGACTAAAATATTAGCACTAAATAATCTGGTGGGTGATAACCTTCAATCTGGATAATAACACAAAACAAATCCTAAGACTAGAGACATTTATCGACAAATATTACGAAAACAAGCAACACCCAAACATGACGGAGAGTAAGACAGGGGAAACGATTCAAAAACGAAAACGTGACTCTTCAACAGACACTGATGATTTAATATTCTCACCACTGGGAATGGTAAAGGTCAAAACCGATCTGTTAAAATCAATAAATGACAAACTGGGTATACTTGAATTAGTTAGTAAGGATATAAAAGAGTTGAAGGCAAGCCTAGAGATGAGTGATGAAAAAGCTGCGACATTGGAGAAGGAAACACACAAGCTAAAAGGGACAGTCAATAAGATTGAAACCGAAATGAATGAAATTAAAAAGGAGAACACCGTTCTGAAGGAAGCCTTACTGGACATACAAACTAGATCCATGAGAGAGAATTTGGTACTTACAAATATCCAAGAGAAAGAAGGAGAAGTTCCTGAATCTGTAGATAGAGAGTTCCTTCTTACAGCGCTTCAGATTCCACGCGAAGTTATCGACAAGATCCAACTTGAACGTGTACACCGCTTCGGACAGAGAGGGCAGAGGTACGAACGCCCAATCGTTGCCAAATTTGCTTCATTTAAAGATAAAATAATGGTTAAAAGCCTGGGTAAAAGACTTGCTGGGACCAAAATTGGCATGGATGATCAGTTTCCGAAGGAAATTGCAGAACGGCGCAAAGTTCTGTATCCAATTTTCAAAGAAAATAGATTAAAAGCGAAACGAGTAGCTCTCGTCGTTGATAAACTATATATTGATAACCAGTTGTTCAGAGACACAAAGACTACTCCATGGTTATTTTAAAAATTACAAAGTTCTCATAGATGAGGAAAATAAACACAATTCAAGCCCGGTTATTGATTGTAACAATACAATAAAAAATATAGCTTTTCTATAAATCTTCACATATAACTAATTGAACACACAAGCACTAAGTAAACAGAAGGCACAGTTTGTGTGGATGGTGTGGTGTGTGTTTATTTTATTTGTTATGTTTGGAAAGTTGAGTGAGTGAGTAATGAAATGGTTGCATATCCCAGAGCCAATGTATTCCTGTGAGCCGGGTATGAGAGGGTTTTCAATGTTGTTCAGATGATGGATATACTTTTATAATGAATTATACGTCTTATTTATTTATTGTCCTATCATGGGGAACTACATTTTTAAAAATAAATTATATCTAATTATTTATTATCCTATTTTAATGGTACGGTCCATGGCAATATACCCTAGACACCCACATGAATGGTCCAGATACTAAGGAGAAGTCCCTAACTGTTTTATGTGCATGCTGTAAGCGGTCTGTATGCAGCCAAAATGAGGTCAGAGACCAAGAGCAGCACTGCCCCCTCAAGATTCTGAGCCTGCTTGGCAGGGTTGGTCCTGCAAAGCCAAAGCCCCCTAAAGGGAGAGCATAAGAAACAAGGAAATTCTCAAAGCTGCTAATGAGAACCTTGACGACCTTGTACCTAGCCGGTGGGGATTCAGGTGGGGTGCCCCCACCCAGGCAGTGGCAGTGCTGGCAACACTAGCTGCAGTAACCCATGGGGAGGGGGTCACACTCGGACATTCAGAGAGGGGGTATATTATTGTGGCCCTGGTGGCACGAAATCAAAGTCGGACTGCATGGAGATGCTTGGGAACATGGTCATGACGGATGACCGTATTGTGGGTGTTTCAGGAAGAAGGTGTACATTTGACCTCCATCATCTAGGATGTGACAATGGTAAATAAATCTCTACATTTATGCTCATTTTTTGCGCGGTCTTGCAGGACTTCTCATGCAGCTGCAACTGCAAGTACATTTGTAAATCATGACCTATCTTGAGTTGGGCTCTGGGATGGTGCAATTGTTGAGAAAGTGAGCTTATGGTTGTGTGGGAGTAAGGGCTGAATGTGTGTGGGTGTATGTGTGTATCCCACAACTGTTGCGAAGGAAGAAGTAAAAGATGTTAGGGACTATAGAGGATGATCCACAGCAATATATAATAAAAATCGAGGTGAGGGCGATGGAAATGCATTTGGCAATGTATCTACTTCAATTCGGTAAATGGCACTCTGTGCTCTTTTCAAAGGATGGATCCCAGTCGGTCCAAGGCTATGGGATACAGGGGGTCGAGGGTGGTCTGCCGGGCATTGGGATGACAACCCAACTCGAGATGAGGGCTTTTAGCGGGTGGAATAGTAGGGACCAATTGGAGGTTTACTTAGTAGAAATGCAAATATCATGGTACAACTACATAGACACTCAATCATTATGTTACTTTTTAATAGGACGTTTACAAACATATATTTTGATAAAAATAATTGAAAGGTGTGTCTCATTATGCTAAGTGGTGAAATAAGTATAGCCAGTTACAATTGTAATGGCTTAGCAGATACTAAGAAAAGACGATCAGTATTTACCTGGCTAAAAGAGAAGGATTATAATATCTATTGTTTACAGGAAACCCATTCAACAGTTTTAGATGAAGTTTTGTGGAAAAAGAACTGGGGGGGCGAAATATATTTCTCCCATGGGCAAAGAAATTCAAAAGGGTTGATGGTTTTAATTAACAATAATTTTGATCCAAATGTGCAACTTGTCCAAACAGATCCTCAAGGTAGATGGATTATTTTAAATATGTTATTGGACAATAAACATATATGGCTTATTAACCTATACAGTCCGAATAATGATGATCCAAGCTTCTTTGACAATATATATAAGAATGTATCAACTCTACAAGCAACATTAGACTCTATTATTATAGTGGGAGATTTTAATACGGTCTTAAATACCTCTATGGACCGGAAAGGAAATCACACTACAAACTATCACCCTCAGGCACTTAAGGAAATCAGGAATGTCATGGATATATTGGAATTAGTGGATATATGGAGACTTAAATACCCTGACCTAGTGAGATATACATGGTGGAGGCTTAATGAAGCTAGTCGCCTTGACTACTTTCTTATATCATTCTCTCTGGCACCAAAAGTGAAAAAGTGTTTGATAGGGGACAGAATGCGGTCGGACCATCACATAATTGGCATATATATTACTCTTACAGAATTTCCACGTGGGCGCGGATATTGGAAATTTAATCAAAGTCTACTAGATGATAAATTGTTTAGAACTAGGACAGAAGAATTTATAACTGACTTTTTTAGACATAACATAGGTACAGCAGATCCCCATATTGTATGGGACACTTTTAAGTGTGCCTTTAGAGGCCATGCAATTCAGTACTCATCTATAAAACAAAAGCAATTTAGATCAAAAGAGTCCATATTAACAAAGGAAATTGAAGGACTAACAGTACAGTTAGATAACAATAAAAACGGTACAATAGAGGCACAGAATAAGTTAGAGGAAAAACAAAAAGAAATGGAGGAACTTATTCAAGAAAGATCCAGTGTAATATACTATAAAAATAAAGCGAACTGGATGGAATATGGGGTACTTTACTTTAATAATATGTTTTTGTTTCAGGCTCCTCCATCTCCACTAACTGAAACTAATTGTATGGATTTTTTTCCTAATAATAATGTAAAATTAACATCTGTACAGAAAGACTCATGTGAAGGCCTAATTACAGAGGAGGAACTACTTGATGCAATTGGGGCCTTTAAGGATGGGAAAACTCCAGGGCTGGATGGCATACCAGTGGAAGTATACAAAAAAAATAATTATATACTCAAAGGACCATTATTAGCTTGTTTTAACCACTCCTATATAAATGATAGATTATCAGACACGCAACAAGAAGGAGTGATATCGTTATTGCTGAAACAGGACCCAAGTGGTATATATAAAGATGGTTTTCATAGCTGATTTTGAAAAGGCTTTTGATAAAGTACGACTCGAGTTTATATATAAATGCCTAGAATATTTCAATTTTGGGGAATCTCTTATAAAATGGGTTAAAATTATGTATAGTAACCCTAGGTGTAAAATAGTAAATAATGGCTACATCTCAGAAAGTTTTAAACTATCTAGAGGAGTAAAACAAGGTTGTCCACTATCGGCATATCTATTTATTATTGCCATCGAAATGTTAGCTGTTAAAATTAGATCAAACATTAGTATTAAGGGATTAGAAATCCAGGGCCTAAAAACTAAGGTGTCATTGTACGCTGATGATTCATGTTTTCTTTTAAAACCACAGCTAGAGTCTCTCCACGGCCTCTTAGAGGATCTAGATACATTTGCTATCCTCTCTGGATTAAAACCAAATTATGATAAATGTACCATATTACGTATTGGATCACTAAAAAATACACATTTTACATTGCCATGTAGTTTACCAATTAAATGGTCTGACGGAGATGTGGACATACTTGGTATACAAATCCCAAAAGAAAGAAATGATCTCACTCCAATAAATTTTTATAGAAAGTTAGCAAAAATAGATAAGATCTTGCTACCATGGAAAGGAAAATACCTGTCTATTGTGGGAAAATCACCCTGATTAACTCTTTAATCATATCACAGTTTACCTATTTGCTTATGGTTTTGCCTACACCTATTGACCTGCTTTTTAAATTATATGAACAAAAAATATTCCATTTCATTTGGAACGGCAAGCCAGATAAAATTAAAAGGGCCTATTTATATAACGAATATGAATTCGGAGGGCAGAAATTATTAAATATTAAAGCATTAGACCTCTCACTAAAGGCATCAGTCATACAAAAGTTATACTTAAATCCAAACTGGTTCTCTAGTAAATTGGTACGAATGTCTCATCCTATGTTCAAGAAGGGCCTTTTTCCCTTTATTCAGATTACACCTGCTCACTTTCGGTTGTTTGAAAGGGAAATAATCTCCGAAATATCTTTCTTTTTTAAACAAGCCTTAGAAAGTTGGTTGCAATTTCAGTTTAATCCACCTGAAAGGACTGAACAAATAGTACAACAAATATTGTGGTTAAATTCAAATATAGTAATTGATAAAAAAAACTATATTTATCGAAGAAATGTTTAAAAAAGGTGTAATTTTTGTGAATGATATCATAAATAGGACTGGTGGAGTAATGTCACACATGCAGCTAACACAGACATATGGAAATGTCTGCTCTACCCAAAATTACAACCAATTAATTGCAGCATTACCACAAAAATGGAAGAGGCAAGTAGAAGGGGAAAAAAGTAAGGAACTTGTATGTCGGCCCTATATTAAAGAACATAAATGGTTAAAGAAAAGTGTGATAAATAAAAACCTATATCAATTTCATTTAAGGACCAAAAAACTGACAGCTGTGCCATATAACTTGCAAAATAGTTGGGATGAGATTTTCGATGTACCCATTCCATGGCACATGGTTTATGAATTGATACGTAAAACAATGCCGGATTCAAAACTTCGAATTTTTCTATTTAAATTACTGTACGAAATTCTTGCAACTAATATAATGTTATATATATGGGGGATACAATCTTCCCAGCTCTGCAGATTCTGCTGTGAGGAGGCAGAGTCATTAGATCATTTATTCTGGTATTGTCCGTATGTAGCTCGTTTTTGGTCACAGGTCCAGGAATGGCTGAAGAATTGCAACATTTGCGTAGAACTAACGCTACAGATAGCAATACTGGGGGATTTGAAAAGCCATAGTCAATCAATCAATAATATAGTAATTATTTTAGCAAAAATGTTTATTTTTAATTTACAATCCGTGGAAGCTATGAGAATAGGAAGATTCAAATCTTTTGTGAAGCATCACAGCACAGTTGAAAAATATATGGCAAATAAAAATCCGAAATGGATGATGTTGTAAGATAGATGGGAAGGGTTGAGTGGAGCTGAAGGGTGGGACTAATAACAAGATAAACAATGTAGGGCATACGGGATCTGTGAAATGTGTATAGGTGCAGCTTTTGTGAAATAGCACAGTTACAAGTGGAAATCAAACTGGATGGACAACAGAAATAGAGGAAGGACTAAGAACAAACAAGAGAGAACTATTATAAAGTAGACTGTGTCTGTAAAATGTGTATAAGATGTATAAATTGAAGGTAAAAACAGAAATGTTTATCAGTTTACTCCAATTGGGGGATCGGTTGTAGGGTTTGCAGGGAATAATAATAAAGGTATATTCGTTAAAAAAGTATGTATGTCTGGGCCTCCCGGGTGGCGCAGTGGTCTAGAGCACTGCATCGCAGTGCTAACTGCGCCACCAGAGTCTCTGGGTTCGCCCCCAGGCTCTGTCGCAGCCGGCCGCGACCGGGAGGTCCGTGGGGCGACGCACAATTGGGCTAGCGTCGTCCGGGTAAGGGAGGGTTTGGCCGGTAGGGATTTCCTTGTCTCATCGCGCTCCAGCGACTCCTGTGGCGGGCTGGGCGCAGTGCGTGCTAACCAAGGGGGCCAGGTGCACGGTGTTTCCTCCGACACATTGGTGCGGCTGGCTTCCGGGTTGGAGGCGCGCTGTGTTAAAGAAGCAGTGCGGCTTGGTTGGGTTGTGCTTCGGAGGACGCATGACTTTCGACCTTCGTCTCTCCCGAGCCCGTACGGGAGTTGTAGCGATAAGACAAGATAGTAATTACTAGCGATTGGATACCACGAAAATTGGGGAGAAAAGGGGATAAAAAAAAAAAAAAAGTATGTATGTCTATATAGGTATGTGTATGTATATGTGTATATGTATGCATGCGTGTATGGATATATATATTTACCCCCCAAAATATGGGGGATTGGAAATGATGTAGACAATTACATTGGAAGCAACATTCTTTCCGCAATATTAAGCTGATCCACCCCTAAAAAAAGGAAAAAAAGGAAAAAAAAAACAAACATTAAATCAGTGACTCGCTCCTGCAGGTTTATGCTCTATAACATCTGTAGAGTGTGACCTTTCCTCACACGGGAAGTGGCGCTGGTACTAATCCAGGCACTTGTCATCTCCTGTCTGGACTACTGTAACTCTCTGTTGGCTGGGCTTTTGTCATCAAACTCCTGCAATTTATCCAGAATGACGCAGCCCGCCTGGTGTTCAACCTTCCCACGTTCTCCCATGTCACCCCACTCCTCCGCACACTCCACTGGCTTCCAGTCGAAGCACACATCATCTTTAAGACCCTGGTGCTTGCCTATGGAACAGCAAGAGGAACTGCCCCCCCCCCCCCCACCCCCATTGCTTTGAGGGAAGATGTACTTGCTACGATTGTGATATGTTGTCTCACCTACCTATTTTAAGAAGAATGCACTACTTTAAGTCGCTCTGGATAAAAGCATCTGCTAAATTACAACCATTTTAAATGTAAATTGTCCCTCCCTATTTCGGACCATTGACTTCCGTCAGGTTCCTAGTTAATATTACCCTGCTTTCTCACTACTGTCAATTTGATCAACATAACTGCATCACACGGTCTAATCCCAGTGAGCTAGAATCAATTTGAGTGATTTATTAATCCACTCTATGAATATATATAAAACCTAATCCGCTGTGGCTGAAGTACATTCACAGGGAACCTCATGTTCTGGGTTGACCTGACAGTGCCATTGATGTTATGTTAGGCTGTTAAATGGCGTTATGTTATTATTAGGTTGTAATTATGTCATACTATGACCTGGTGTTAGTCCACAGGGAATCCATTGGCCTGAGTTGACCTGATCATAGCAGTGTTTGTATGTTAGGCTGTTAGGTCAGGTTATGCTAGCAGCATCAAGTTGTGGTCAGGTCACACGATGAGGATTGCGATGATTGTTCAGCCGCACCACCTCTATGCCTGCATGCTTTCTTGTCCGACTTTTGATAAAACACTAGCTCAGTTGTTAAACTGTGCCCCATACAAGAGCATAGAGAAGATAGGACCAACGATAACGTTTTTTCTTTTCTTACAACCCAGCCCCCCCCCCCCCCGAGACACACCTCTAGGGGTTAGACGCAGAAGTTCAGGTGTAGGGGTTCAGCACCTTACTCGAGGGCAAAACGGCAGAAGGTTGCATCCGGGATACTGATTTGGAGGCTGTTTTGGAACAAAATAAGCTATTCAATAGTTTTCAGTTACATATCGCCCCATGGATTGTAATAACCCGTGAGGGGATATTTTGAAGCCAAAACAATCTAAAACCATGTGACCTTGTTGAGATCAATCAGATCACTCGCAATCACCAAAGTGACCTGTCTCAACTCGCAGGAGAGAACTGGTTGATGAGGATCTCTTTGTGTGTCATACTGGCCAGATTACTCTCCTCTCGTGTCCTGATTATTAGGCCACCTACGATAATCAGAGATCGAAAGCTAAGCCCGGTTTAAAAGAACACTCCTTTTGAGCTCTTCCAAACCAAGATCAAAGACCACCACAAAGGGATTCTGAATCGACATTTTTTAGTGCAGCAGCGGCGACGATGAGAACAAGCAAATTTCAACATTTCAATCCCCGTCTCCCGAAAATTGGATTGCAGATGTCATGCAATTAGACAGCCTACAATGAGGGAGTACATATCTGATTCTTTAGAGTATATACTGCAGATAAAGACACGCAAGGTTTTTGATTATGTTCAAGGAGTCTAATATCATTTTTTTTTTGCATTAACTTAAAGGAAGAGTAAAAAATTAATCGAGAAGTCTGTCTTAAAAAACATCTGGTGTTATTAATCTTCACAACACAGTTGTTGGACATAGCCCCAACCATGTTATACCTGCAGTTGTTGACTTTCATCCACATAGTAACAATTTAATGTGCATCACTGTGGATGTAAAGTATAACATTGTAAAAAAAAATCGGAAACATTGTAGTGACATTGCAAGTTTGTCCAGTAAGTAAGCAGCGACTTTCCAACACTCTCCAAGGCCTCCTGCGTTTTTTCCACCTGTGTTTCCTCTTGAATAGGGTGCTTACTCAGTCATTTTTTATTTATCGCTGTGGGTGTTGACAGAGTAAACCCAAAAATATTTCTCACCCAGCCCCGGCGCCAGCTCTGACCGTGGCTTGCTTCACCACAGCCTTCAGTGCGAAAGACACTAACCTATAACTTCTCTCCTCCTCCTCCTCTATCCCCCTCTATCATTCCTTTCCTTCTGTTTCTTGAATTCACCCCTCGGGTTGGAACTCGTGCATACTCTAACACCATACAAAATGCCCTCTCTTTCTCTTGCCCTCTCTTCAAATGTTATGGCGTCGATAAATTGCCAATAGACCCGAGTGATGTAAGTAACTGTAACGCACGTTAAGTAACTGTAACAGACTATGAAGTTGATCTTTAGCACATAACTCTGAAAATGTGTGGCGGCAAACTGAATTAGCACAAAAAGCACATCATGCTCAGCCCTCTTAACTAAATGTGTGTGTGTGAACATTCATTCATTGTTTTCTACCGGATGTTGATTTGATTACTTTTGTTTACTGAAATCACCGTAGCGATGCATACCTTCATGCTGGCTTGCTTTTGCCGTCACCGTCTGTCTTGCTTTCCTGTCCCGCTATGCCGACTGGTTTGACAATATTTGCGTCCCTTGTCTAAAGGCAGCGTTAACAATATGATGATATATGCCATTTAGAAGACACTTTTATCCAAGGGATGTGTCGAGTACTCGGACAAAACAAGTTATCTTAATGGATATGGAGAATTTAGCGAATACGATTATGACACAAGTCATTTTTTGTAGTTATCTGTGAAATGGAAACAAATCACTTTCAACCGTGTGAAACGCTGTGTGCTCCAAACAACTATCTCTTCTGTCTGTAAAGAAACTGGTTGAGCCTGCTGTAACGATTGGATTAGAACAAGCCGCTCTCCGTCTGCTCTCATTTCCCCAGACTGTTTCATTCACTCATACTAGTCACTCGTCTCAGGGCAGAAGTCTCCCCTTCTCCAAACATCATGTACGAATCAGAATCCATTGCTAGTCATTGTTGTTCAATGTAGTTTTTTTCCTGTACACTTTTCTGAGGCCATATGGTTGTTTTTGTCTGTCCAATTAGCGTTGTTTTGTAGGTCTACTTGGTCCGTCCGTTTAATTGTTCCATTGCTGCCGACGTCTGTCCTTATGTCGTGATCCAAGCCCATTCTTCTCGCCCAAGCATGTTTACTGAGCGACAGATCCTTATAAAATAAAATGACAAATGTAGATTATTTTGATTGTATAAGTGTTGTGGCATAAGTGTCGGGAGAGAAAAGTTTCGCTCCTCTTGAAAGTGAAACAATACAGTGTTTCACAATACAGTGTTTCAATACAATAAAGTGCAGACTGTCAGCTTTAATTTGAAGATATTTTCATCCATATTGGGTGAAGCGTTTAGAAGAAGAAAAACTCCTGAATGAATCGTGAATAATGATGAGTGAGAAAGTTGGACACACATGTCATACCCCCCCCCCCCCCCCCCCCAAATGCTAAACCTCCCCTGTTATTGTAATGGTGAGAGGCTAGCTTGTCTTGGGGGTATGATATTTGTGTGTCTAACGTTCTCACTGTGTGTGATAAAACTGATATGAGATCAGCACACCCCTACTTTATCCAAAGTAACTTACATGCATACACGTTATGTAAAGGTAGTCCCGGTAATCACACCCACTATCCCAACGTTGGAATGGCCATCCTCTACCAACTGAGCTATAGAGGACAAACAACACACACCTTCTTTGTACTTGAACTACCCTGTGGCTCCAAATCAAAGCTATCAAGATATTGCTTGCATTTGCTAAGATGGCTCTTCTCCATTGTCTTTGTACTAACCCTTTTGTTGTGGTCCAAAAGGCCTTGTCTGATCCGATGCTGCCCATTTCTATTGAGACACCAATTGGGACAATGTTCAAATGATCCCCCTCTCTTTCTCTCTCTCGCTCTTTACTGTATCTTTGGAGAAAGGAGCAGGCAATTACAGGGCTGGCACCATGATGCTTTCCCACAGATTTCGCGTGGTGAGTCTGATTGCATGACCCGTAAAGAAAAGCAATTAGCCGGGAGATCACGGCCGCATTGTGTCACGTTAATTAACGGCCGTTTTGTATGCTAAGTGAAACAAAAAAAGTCCCAGTTGACCAGGAAGACGGCTGATTGACTTCTCTCTCTCTGTCTCTCTCTCTCGTCTAATCCCTTCATTTATTCCACTGGCTTTTTTTATTGATGATCTTTCTCTCTCTCGCTGAGTCTATCATGTCATGGACCTAGCATGTGGGGAAACATTCTCCCATTTGTAGAACATGGAATTGAAGTTGCTAGGGAGAGGTAATGTTGATGTTTGCATAGAGTAAGAGCTTTGATAACACCAATTTGAATGACACAAGTAGCCATTTGGGTCCTTTTAGTTTATTTTACACCGAACAAAAATATAAACACAACTTGCAACAATTTCAAAGATTTTACTGAGTTACAGTTCATATAAGGAAATCAGTCAATTGAAATAAATGAATTAGGCCCTAATCTATGGATTTCACATGACTGGGAATAAAGATATGCATCTGTTGGTCACAGACACTTTTAAAAAAGGTAGAGGCATGGATCAGGAAACCAGTCAGTATCTGGTGTGACCACTATTTACCTCATGCAGCGCGACACATTACTTCGCATAGAGTTGATCAGGCTGTTGATTATGACCTGTGAAATATTGTTCCACTCCTCTTCAAAGGCTTTGCAAAGTTGCTGGATATTGGCGGGAACTTAAACCCTGTCGTACACGTTGATCCAGAGCATCGCAGACATGCTCAATGGGTGTCATGTCTGGTGAGTATGCAGGCCATGGAAGAGCTGGGATATTTTCAGCTACCAGGAATTGTGTAGAGATCCTTGCGAAATGGGTCCGTGCGTTATCATGCTGAAACATGAGGTGAGGGCGGTGGATGAATGGCAAGACAATGGGCCTCAGGATCTCGTCACAATTTGAATGCACAGTTCTGTGCATTCAAATTGCCATAAAGTGCAATTGTGTTCATAGTCCATAGCTTATGCCTGCTCATACCATAACCCCACCACCACCATGGGGCACTCTGTTCCCAACGTTTACATCAGCAAAACGCTCGCCCACATGACGCCATCTGCCATCTGCCCGGTACAGTTGAAACCGAGATTCATCTGTGAAGAACACACTTCTCCAGCGTGACAGTGGCCATCGAAGGTAAGCGTTTGCCCACTGAAGTTGGTTACGCCGCTGAACTGCAGTCTAGTCAAGACCCTGGTAAGGACGAAGAGCACGCAGATGAGCTTCCCTTAGACGGTTTTTGACATTTTGTGCAGAAATTCTTCGGTTGTGCAAACCCACAGTTTCATCAGCTGTTCCGCAAGTGAAGAAGTCACATGTGGAGGTCCTAGGCTGGCCGTCTGCAGTTGTGAGGCCGGTTGGACGTACTGCCAAAAACTCTAAAACGTTGTTAGAGGCGGCTTATGGTAGAGAAAGTAACATTCAATTATCTGGTGGACATTCCTGCAGTCAGCATACCAATTCCTCGCTCCCTCAAAACGTGAGACATCTGTGGCATTGTGTTGTGTGACAAAACAGCACATTTTGGCCTTTTATTGTCCCCAGCACAAGGTGCACCTGTGTAATGATCATGCTGTTTAAACAGCTTCCTTATATGCCACACCTGTCTGGTGGATGGATATCTTGTCAAAGGAGAAATGCTCACTAACAGGTATGTAAACAATTGTGCAAAATTTTTTAGAGAAATCAGCGTTTTGTGATTATGAAAAATGTCTGGAATTTTTTATTTTGACCTTATGAAACATGGGACCAACACTTTACATGTTGCGTTTATATTTTTGTTCAGTATAGTGAATAGGCATAGGCATACTTTCAATTGCGTAGAGCTTACCTGGCCATAACAGAATAAGATGCAAAAACAATGTGCTGGTGGGCTCGAACGGATAAAAACTGGAAGGCCATGGAGACTTGTTACAATGTGCTCCTTGAAAAGGGTATTCTATGACTGGCTGAAAAAAAGGGATAAATGCAACCTCTATATCAACCATGTGAATGTTCATATTTCCAGCCAATCTGACTACAATCTGGCATGGCCATATCAACTCTTCTTTGTGGTCAAAATTTTACTAGGGTTGTGTCCCAAATGGCACCTCATTCCCTATATATTTTTTATTTTATTTAACCTTTATTTAACCAGGTAGGCAAATTGAGAACACGTTCTCATTTACAATTGCGACCTGGCCAAGATAAAGCAAAGCAGTTCGACACATACAACAACACATAGTTACACATGGAGTAAAAACAAACATATAGTCAATAATACAGTGAAAAAAAAATAAGTCTATATACAATGTGAGCAAGTGAGGTGAGATAAGGGAGGTGAAGGCAAACAGATATATGTATAAATAAATAAAAATATAAAAAGGCCATGGAGGCGAAGTGAGTACAACACAGCAAGTAAAATAAAAACTAAAAAAAACACTGGAATGGTTGGTTTGCATTGGAAGAAAGTGCAAAGTAGAGACAGAAATAATGGGGTGCAAAGGAGCAAAATAAATTAATAAATAAATACAGTAGGTAAAGAGGTAGTTGTTTGGGCTAAATTGTAGATGGGTTATGTACAGGTGCAGTAATCTATGAGCTGCTCTGACAGCTGGTGTTTAAAGCTAGTGAGGGAGATAGGTGTTTCCAGTTTCAGAGATTTTTGTAGTTCGTTCCAGTCATTGGCAGCAGAGAACTGGAAGGAGAGGCGTCCAAAGGAAGAATTGGTTTTGGGGGTGGCTAGAGAGATATACCTGCTGGATCGCGTGCTACAGGTAGGTGCTGCTATGGTGACCAGCGAGCTGAGATAAGGGGGGACTTTACCTAGCAGGGTCTTGTAGATGACCTGGAACCAGTGGGTTTGGCGACGAGTATGAAGCGAGGGCCAGCCAACGAGAGTGTACAGGTCGCAGTGGTGGGTAGTATATGGGGCTTTGGTGACAAAACGGATGGCACTGTGATAGACTGCATCCAATTTATTGAGTAGGGTTTTGGAGGCTATTTTGTAAATGACATCACCGAAGTCGAGGATTGGTAGGATGGTCAGTTTTACAAGGGTATGTTTGGCAGCATGAGTAAAGGATGCTTTGTTGCGGAATAGGAAGCCAATTCTAGATTTGACTTTGGATTGGAGATGTTTGATGTGGGTCTGGAAGGAGAGTTTACAGTCTAACCAGACACCTAGGTATTTGTAGTTGTCCACATATTCTAAGTCAGAGCCGTCCAAAGTAGTGATGTTGGACAGGCGGGCTGGAGCAGGCAGCGATCGGTTGAAGAGCATGCATTTGGTTTTACTTGTATTTAAGAGCAGTTCGAGGCCACGGAAGGAGAGTTGTATGGCATTGAAGCTCGCCTGGAGGGTTGTTAACACAGTGTCAAAAGAAGGGCCAGAAGTATACAGAATAGTGCGCTACTCACAAGGTTATCTGCTAAGGTCCACCAGTCACATGTTTATTCTAGGGAACAGGCTGTGCATGCTGTTTGAATGATTACCGTGGCACAGCAAAGAGCCCAAGCACAAGCCAAGTGCGTGTCCTCTTTAAAGAATGAGCCATTTACAGCAGGCTAGTGTAACTAAGTCACTTAGCCACAGGAAGTTACACTGTCTACCAGTAGCTCCTACAGTGACAATGACTGAACTCATCAGGCTATGGGGACAAATAGTGTTGCCACTAAGGATATGTCACAGGCCGCGATGGCATGACAAACAGAGAAGGACTGACAAAATAAGGTGATGAGGCTTATTTTTCACAGTCTAATGAGGCTTGGTGAAGTATCTGTATGTTAGCTGTGTTGCTTGTTAGGCTTAAGTCTGTGTACCAATGTAACATAGGTGGTTCTGTCAACCATTCTGGTGTGATGAGTGACCTCGACTGAGGCCTGAAGACTTACTTTAGCTCCCCTGGCTAATGTCTAGGATTTAGCTCAGGGGGCTCACATGGCGGGGTTAGCACCGTCTATGAGTAGGGGGTTATTTGTGTTAATATAAGAAGGGCAGCCTCTGTTGTGTCTGGAGTGTTGGTAAAAAAATATATTAAGGTGGTCCATTGCTCCCGGATGTGATTGAACCTTTAATTAACGTCAAGGTTGTTTATTAAGATCAAATAAAGAGCACCCAAGCTAGTTAGGGACAACACTTTTTGTCCTCAAATTACATTTAAAATTTGAGCAAGAGTAAAATCAGTTTTTTTTATATCCTCATCCGAAAAGGGACGGCGAATGCCAGGATGTTGCATCTAAGACTGACATCACTTAGTTACCCCTCTCTCTCCAGCTGGCTGATGGTTAACCAAAAATCTCCTACCCCGGCAATTGACCTGGCGCCCCCTTGCCGGCGTGCCAGATAAACATGGAGGTGTAAAAATAGAATGTGCAGATTGCCTCAATTAGTGTTAATGAGTAAACAGAACTTTGACCCCCCGGTGCAAGATGACCCCCCCCCCCCACCACCACATACTGGCAGATGCACAAACTGATTACCTTGTTAGCAGCTCTGCTAGGCAACCACTTCCCCAGACCTAAACCTTGACTTCCAGGGCTGCAGCTCCAATGGCACCCGTAATAGCTCGTGCACCGCTTTTAACCAGGGCCTATAGGGCTTGATTCTTTTTTTTTTAAACACTCACATGACTTGTGGATTACACATGAGATATTGACATGGGAGCACTAGTGCATTAAATACATTAAAGGGCACGTGGTTACATCTGTATCGTTGTTTCATGTCCAGTGCGCTCTGTCTGTTGTCACATTTGTATCATTTGAGAGGCACGCATTTCTTAATACACTGCTCAAAAAAATAAAGGGAACACTCAAACAACACAATGTAACTCCAAGTCAATCACACTTCTGTGAAATCAAACTGTCCACTTAGGAAGCAACACTGATTGACAATAAATTTCACATGCTGTTGTGCAAATGGAATAGACAAAAGGTGGAAATTATAGGCAATTAGCAAGACACCCCCAAAAAAGGAGTGATTCTGCAGGTGGTGACCACAGACCACTTCTCAGTTCCTATGCTTCCTGGCTGATGTTTTGGTCACTTTTGAATGCTGGCGGTGCTCTCACTCTAGTGGTAGCATGAGACGGAGTCTACAACCCACACAAGTGGCTCAGGTAGTGCAGTTCATCCAGGATGGCACATCAATGCGAGCTGTGGCAAAAAGGTTTGCTGTGTCTGTCAGCGTAGTGTCCAGAGCATGGAGGCGCTACCAGGAGACAGGCCAGTACATCAGGAGACGTGGAGGAGGCCGTAGGAGGGCAACAACCCAGCAGCAGGACCGCTACCTCCGCCTTTGTGCAAGGAGGTGCACTGCCAGCGCCCTGCAAAATGACCTTTGCCAGAATTTTACATAATTATGACATAACATTGAACGTTGTGCAATGTAACAGCAATATTTAGACTTAGGGTTGCCGCCCGTTTGATAAAATACAGAATGGTTCCGTATTTCACTGAGAGAAGAAACATTTTATTTTCGAAATTATTGTTTCCGGATTTGACCAAAATAATGACCAACGGCTCGTATTTCTGTGTTTATTATAATTAAGTCTATGATTTGATAGAGCAGTCTGGCTGAGCGGTGGTAGGCGGCAGCAGGCTCGTAAGCATTCATTCAAACTTTACTGCGTTTGCCAGCAGCTCTTAGCAATGCTTGCTTCACAGCGCTGTTTATGACTTCAAGCTTTTCAACTCCTGAGATTAGGCTGGCAATACTAAAGTGCAAATTAGAACATCCAATAGTCAAAGGTGCATGACACAAGTAATTTTTCTAGCAATTGTTTAGAGACAGATTATTTCACTTATATTTCACTGTATCACAATTCCAGTGGGTCAGAAGTTGACTGTGCCTTTAAACAGCTTGCAAAATTCCTAGAAAATGATGCCATGGCTTTAGAAGCTTCTGATAGGCTAATTGACATAATTTGAGTCATTTGGAGATGTACCTGTGGATGTATTTCAAGGCCTACCTTCAAACTCAGTGCCTCTTTGCTTGACATCATGGGAAAATTAAAAAAAATCAGCCAAGACCTCAGAAATAAATTGTAGCCCTCCACAAGTCTGGTTCATCCTTGGGAGCAATTTCCAAACGCCTGAAGGTACCACGTTCATCTGTACGAACAATAGTACGCAAGTATAAACACCATGGGATCACGTAGCCGTCATACCGCTCAGAAAGGAGAAGCGTTCTGTCTCCTAGAGATGAACGTACTTTGGTGTGAAAAGTGCAAATCAATCCCAGAACAACAGCAAAGGACCTTGTGAAGATGCTGAAGGAAACAGGTACAAAAGTATCTATATCCACAGTAAAACGAGTTCTATATCGACATAACCTGAAAAGCTGCTCAGCAAGGAAGAAGCCATAAAAAAGTCAGACTACGGTTTGCACTGCACATGGGGACAAAGATGGTACTTTTTGGAGAAATGTCCTCTGGTCTGATGAAACAAAGATAAACTCATCAAAAAAAGAATCTCCCTCTCACTTTCAACTGTGTTTATTTTCTGAAAACTTAACATGTGTAAATATTTGTATGAATATAACAAGATTCAACAACTGAGACATAAACTGAACAACTTCCACAGACATGTGACTACCAGAAATGTAATAATGTGTCCCTGAACAAAGGTGGGGGGGGGGGGGGGGCAAAAAGTAAGTCAGTATCTGGTGTGGCCACCAGCTGCATTAAGTACTGCAGTGCCTCTCCTCCTCAAGGACTGCACCAGATTTGCCAGTTCTTGCTGTGAGATGTTACCCCACTCTTCCACCAAGGCACCTGCAAGTTCCCAGACATTTCTGGGGGGAATGGCCCTAGCCCTCACCCTCCGATCCAACAATCCAATAGCATTGAGATTGCCTGCAATGACAACAAGCTCAGTCCGATGATGCTGTGACACACCGCCCGAGACAATGACAGACCTTCCACCTCCAAATCAATCCCGCTCCAGAGTTCGGGCCTCGGTGTAACGCTCATTCCTTCGACGATAAACACGACTCCAACCATCACCTCTGGTTAGACAAAACTGCGACTCGTCAGTGAAGAGCACTTTTTGCCAGTGCTGTCTGGTCCAGCGGCGGTGGGTTTGTGCCCATAGGTGACGTTGTTGCCGATGATGTCTGGTGAGGACCTGCCTTACAACAGGCCTACAAGCCCTCAGTCCAGCCTCTCTCAACCAATTGCAGACAGTCTGAGCACTGATGGAGGGATTGTGCATTCCTGGTGTTACACTGGGCAGTTGTTGTCATCCTGTACCTGTCCTGCAGGTGTGATGTTCGGATGTACCGATCCTGTCCAGGTGTTGTTACATGTAGTCTGCCACTGTGAGGACGATCAACTGTCCGTCTTGTCTCCCTGTAGTGCTGTCTTAGGCGTCTCACAGTACAGAGATTGCAATTTATTGCCCTGGCCACATCTGCAGTCCTCATGCCTCGTTGCAGCATGCCTAAGGCACATTCACACAGATGAGTAGGAACCCTGGGCATCTTTCTTTTGGTGTTTTTCAGAATCAGTTAAAAGACCTCTTTAGTGTCCTACGTTTTCATAACTGTGACCTTAATTGCCTACCGTCTGTAAGCTGTTAGTGTCTTAACGACCGTTCCAGAGGTGCATGTTCATGAATTGTTTATGGTCCGTTGAACAAGCATGGGAAACAGTGTTTAAACCCTTTACAATGAAGATCTGTGAAGTTTTGGGGATTTTTACGAATTGTCTTTGAAAGACAGGGACGTTTCTTTTTTTGCTGAGTTTATTTGTGAAAAGATGTAATGTGATGTTAACCCTCTAAATTAGAAAATATGGGTTTACATTTAAAGTTAACCGAGTATTTTATGATGTTTGGAATAGGACTAATGAGGTGATTGATCAGATTATGAGCTGATTGATCAGACTAATTGATCAGATTATAAAATAACTGAAGAGTTACATTCGGAAAATTATAACTTTGTAATCAACATTTTACAGAAAAGTATCTATATATATATATATATGTAAATTGAGTCCTATTGACATAACCTGAAAGGCAAAATGGCTTAAGGACAACAAAGTCAAGGTGTTGGAGTGGCCATCACAAAGCCCTGACCTCAATCCTATAGAAAATGTGTGGGCAGAACTGAAAAAGCTTGTGCGAGCAAGGAGGCCTTCAAATCTGACTCATTTACACCAGCTCTGTCAGGAGTAATGGGCCAAAATTCACCCAACTTAATGTGGGAAGCTTGTAGAAGGCTACCTGAAACGTTTGACCCAAGTTAAACAATTTAAAGGCAATGCTACCAAACACTAATTGAGTGTATGTAAATTTCTGACACACTGGGAATGTGATGAAAGAATTAAAAGCTGAAATAAATAATTCTCTCTACTATTATTCTGATATTTCACATTCTTAAAATAAAGTGGAAATAAAAATCTTAAAATAAATTTTTACAAGGATTAAATGTCAGGAATTGTAAAAAACTGAGTTCAAATGTTTTTGGCTAAGGTGTATGTAAACTTCCGACTTCAACTGTATAGAAAGGAGCGTAGTTGCTTGTTGACTAAATACTCTAGTACTTAGCAAGCCTAGAAATTGGTCAAATAAAATGTTATTTGTCACATGCTCCGAATACAACAGGTGTAGTAGACCTTACTGTGACATGCTTACTTACAAGCCCTTAACTAACAATGCAGTTCAAGTAATAGAGTTAAGGAAGTATTTACTTAATTAACTAAAGTTAAAAAATCGAATCAAAAAGTAACACAAGAAAATGACAACAATATCGAGGCTATACACAGGGGGTACCGGTACTGAGTCAATGTGAGGGGGTATAGTTTAGTCGATGTAATCTGTAAAGTGACTATGCATAGAGTGGTGACTGGAGTCTTTGGCCATTTTTTGGGCCTTCCTCTGACACTGCCTCGTATATAGGTCCTTGATATCAGGAAGCTTGGCCCCAGTGATGTACTGGGCCGTTCGCACTAACCTCTGTAGCGCCTTACGGTCAGATGCCGAGCATTTGCCATACCAGGCAGTGATGCAACCAGTCAGGATGCTCCCGAAGGTGCAGTTGTAGAACTTTTTGAGGATCTGGGGACCCATGCCAAAACTTTTCAGTCTCCTGAGGGGGAAAAGGTGTTCTCATGCCCTCTTCACAACTGTCTTGGGGTGTTTGGGTCCCGTGTGGCTCAGTTGGTAGAGCATGGCGCTTGCAACGCCAGGGTTGTGGGTTCAATTCCCACGGGGGACCAGTACAAAAAAGTATGAATGTATGTACTTGTAAGTCGCTCTGTATAAGAGCGTCTGCTAAATGACTTAAATGTAAATGTAAATGTTTGGACCATGATAGTTTGTTGATAATATGGACACCAAGGAACTTGAAGCTCTCAAGGCGCTCCACAGCCCCGTAAATGATAATGTGGGCCTGTTCGGCCCTTCTTTTCCGATTGTCCACGATCATCTCCTTTTGTTTTGCTCACATTGAGGGAGAGGTTGTTGTCCTGCCTGACCTCCTCCCTATAGACTGTCTCATCGTTGTCTGTGATCAGGCCTACCACTGTTGTGTCGTCACCAAACTTATTGATGGTGTTGGAGTCGTGCTTGGCCACACAGTCATGTGTGAACAGGTTAGACAGGAGGGGACTAAGCATACACCCATGAGGTGATCCAGTGTTGAAGATCAGCGTGGCAGATGTGTTGTTGACAACCCTTACCATCTGGGGTCGGCCCATCAGAAAGTCCAGGATCCAGTTGCAGAGGGAGGTGTTTAGTCCCAGGGTCCTTAGCTTAGTGATGAGCTTTGAGGGCACTATGGGGTTGAACGCTGGCCTGTAGTCAATGAACATCATTCTCACATAGGTGTTCCTTTTGTCAAGGTGGAAGAAGGCAGTGTGGAGTTCGATTGAGATTGCAGATCTGTTGGGGCGGTATGCAAATTGGAGTGGGTCTAGGGTTTCCTGCATGATGGTGTTGATGTGAGCCATTAACAGCTTTTCAAAGCAATTCATGGCTACCTACGTGAGTGCTAAAGGTTGGTAATCATTTAGGCAGGTTACCTTCACTTTCTTGGTCACAAGGACTATGGTGGTCTGTTTGAAACATGTAGGTATTACAGACTCGGTCAGGGAGAGGTTGAAAATGTCAGTGAAGACACTTGCCAGTTGGTCTGCGCATTCTTTAAGTACACATCCTGGTCATCTTTCTGGCCCCGCGGCGTAAAAAAACAAAACATGTATTTATTTTTAATTGAATATCCCAAAAATATAATATACTCGTAAGTGAAGCCGCTCAACAACTACACCAAACCAGACATCCAACAGACTCCCATTCAGAACGACACACAGAGGCATCCAGGGTCAACGCCCTGCTCAAGGGCACGTCGACAGATGTCCCACAAGTCCCCCCCCCCCCCCCCAAAAAAAAAACGGGGATGGGAACCCTCCAAGATACCCCCCACAGTTCCCCATAGCTGTCCCTCAACCATCCGAGACCCTCCTTCAGTCACCCCCCCAAGATTTATTTTTAATAATAATAAAAATTAAAAAAAATCCCCACCCCCTAGAATCCCCCCCAATGCACCAACAACCAAGAAAATGAACTAATGAGAAAATAGAAACAGAAACAACAATGCAGAAAAAACTATGGACATCAAGGACAACTAAAATCATAACAGCAAGGCCAACTGTATATGTTTGAGTGCATGTCTGGCACTATTTACATATGTGTGTGTCCGTGTATGTGTGTATTTGAATGAGAGTGTGTGTATACGCATGTGTACAAACACCTGCATGGCATCAGCCTCAGGAAAACTGGCATTAGTTGAAAAAAACACTGCCCCTCATTGTCATTCAAACATTCAAACTTACTTTTTATTATATTTTATTTTGAATTAATTTTTTTGACTTTATCTTTGACCATCATTATATCTCCTGCCCAGCAACTCCACTCCCGCTTGTCTCCAATTCCACATCCCAACCCTCAGCTTCCCTCAGCCCATCCCACCTATCTCTGCTGGCCACCCTCTTTGGATTTCTACACAACATAGATCTTTCAACTATTCTGTGATGTTTAACGTACAATTTCAATCTATCTAATCGAATAGAATCCATAGATTGCGAGTTGAAGATAAATACTTTTACTAAGAGTATTAGTATATTAGTAATTGACTGACCCGGCCTCTCCAGATCTCCTAACAGTACAATTCCTAGGGTCAATTTTAGATCAATGTTATGCATTTTCAGCCATTCCTGAACCTGAGACCAGAAACAGGCTACATGCTACCTGAGGGCAATACCAAAATAAATGGTCTATTGATTCTGTATTCTCACAACAGCATCTGCAGAGCTTCGATGAATTTATGCCCCAAATATTCAACATTTTGTTGGTGGCAAGAATTCTATATAATAATTTTAGCTGAGAAGCAAGAAGTCTTGAAAAAAATAGCCAGGTAGGCTAGTTGAGAACAAGTTCTAATTTGCAACTGCGACCTGGCCAAGATAAAGCAAAGCAGTTCGACACATACAACAACACAGTTACACATGGAATAAACAAACATACAATCAATAATACAGTAGGAAAATCTATATACAGCATGTGCAAATGAGGTAGGATACGAGAGGTAAGGCAATAAATAGGTGGCAAAGTAATTACAATATAGCAATTAAACACTGGAATGGTAGGATGTGCAGTGGATGAATGTGCAAGTTGAGATAAATAAATAAATACAGTATGGGGATGAGGTAGATTGGATGGGCTATTTACAGATGAGCTATGTACAGGTGCAGTGATCTGTGAGCTGCTCTAACAGCTGGTGCTTAAAGCTAGTGAGGGAGGTAAAAGTCTCCAGCTTCAGAGATTTTTGCAGTTCGTTCCAGTCATTGGCAGCAGAGAACTGGAAGGAGATGCGGCCAAAGGAAGAATTGGCTTTGGGGGTGACCAGTGAAATATACTTGCTGGAGTGTGTGCTCCGGGTGGGTGCTGCTATGGTGACCAGTGAGCTGAGATAAGGCGGGGCTTTACCTAACAGGTTTGGCGACGAGTGGGTTTGGCTACGAGTATGAAGCGAGGGCCAGCCAACGAGAGCATACAGGTCGCAGTGGTGGGTAGTATATGGGGCTTTGGTGACAAAACGGATGGCACTGTGATAGACTGCATCCAATTTGTTGAGTAGTGTTGGAGGCAATTTTGTAAATTACATCGCCGAAGTCGAGGATCGGTAGGATGTTCAGTTTTACGAGGGTATGTTTGGCAGCATGAGTGAAGGATCCTTGCGAAATAGGAAGCCGATTCTAGATTTACTTTTGGATTGGAGATGTTTAATGTGAGTCTGGAAGGAGAGTTTACAGTCTAACCAGACACCTAGTATTTGTAGTTGTCCACATATTCAGAACTGTCCAGAGTAGTGATGCTGGACAGGCGGGCATGTGCGGGCAGCGATCGGTTGAAGAGCATGCATTTAGTTTACTTGCATTTAACAGCAGTTGGAGGCCACGGAAGGAGAGTTGTATGGCATTGAAGCTCATCTGGAAGTTAGTTAACACAGTGTCCAACAAAGGGCCAGAGGTATACAGAATGGTGTCGTCTGCTTAGCGGTGGATCAAAGAATCACCAGCAGCGAGAGCGACATCATTGATGTATACAGAGAAGAGAGTCGGCCTGAGAATTGAACACTGTGGCACCCCCATAGAGACTGCCAGAGGTCCGGACAACAGGCCCTCCGATTTGACATACTGAACTCTATCGGAGAAGTAGTTGGTGAACCAAGCGAGGCAATCATTTGAGAAACCAAGGCTGTTGAGTCTGCCAATAAGAATGTTGTGATTGACAGAGTCGAAAGCCTTGGCCAGGTCGATGAATACGGCTGCACAGTAATGTCTCTTATTGATGGCGGTTATGATGTGGCTGAGGTGCACCCATGACCAGCTCTGGAACCAGATTGCATCGCGGAGAAGGTACGGTGAGATTCAAAATGGTCGGTAATCTGTTTGTTGACTTGGATTTCAAAGACCTTAGAAAGGCAGTGTAGAATAGATATAGGTCTGTAGCAGTTCGGGTCTAGAGTGTCTCCCCCTTTGAAGAGGGGGATGACCGTGGTAGCTTTCCAATCTATGGGAATCTCAGATGATACGAAAGAGAGGTTGAACATGCTAAAAATAGCAGTTGCAACAATTTTGGCAGATAATTTTAGAAAGAGAGGGTCCAAATTGTCTAGCCTGGCTGATTTGTAGGGGTCCAGATTTTGCAGCTCTTTCAGAACATCGGCTATCTGGATTTGGGTGAAGGAGAAGTGGGGTAGGTTTGGGCATGTTGCTGTGGGGAGCGCAGGGCTGTTGACCGGGGTAGGGGGAGCCAGGTGGAAAGCATGGCCAGTCGTTGAAAAATGCTTATTGAAATTCTCAATTATTGTGGAGTGACAGTGTTTCCTAGCCTCAGTGCAGTGGGCAGCTTGGAGGAGGTGCTCTTTCTTATTCTCCATGGACTTTACAGTGTCCCAGAGCTTTTTTGAGTTTGTACTACAGGATGCAAATTTCTGTTTGAAAAAGCTAGCCTTAGCTTTCCTAACTGCCTGTCTATATTGGTTCCTAACTTCCCTGAAAAGTTGCATATCACGGGGGCTATTCGATGCTAATGCAGAACGCCACAGGATGTTGTTGTGCTGGTCAAGGGCAGTCAGGTCTGGAGAGAACCAAGGGCTATATCTATTCCTGGTTAAAAACAAAAATTGAATGGGGCATGCTTATTTAAGATGGTGAGGTAGGCACTTTTAAATAATAACCAGGCATCCTCTACTGACGGGATGCGGTCAATGTCATTCCAGGGTACCCCGGCCAGGTCGATTAGAAAGGCCTGTTCCCTGAAGTGTTTTAGGGAGCGTTTGACAGTGATGAGGGGTGGTCGTTTGACCTCAGACCCATTACGGAAGCAGGCAATGAGGCAGTGATCACTGAGATCCTGGTTGAAGACAGCAGAGGTGTATTTGGAGGGCGAGTTAGTTAGGATGATATCAATGAGGGTGCCCGTGTTTACGGGTTTGGGGTTGTACCTGATAGGTTCGTAGATAATTTGTGTGAGATTGAAAGCATCCAGCTTAGATTGTAGGATGGCTAGGGTGTTAAGCATGTCCCAGTTTAGGTCACCTAGCAGCACGAGCTCAGAAGATAGATGGGGGAAAATCAATTCACATATGGTATCGAGGGCACAGCTGGGGGCAGAGGGAGGTCTATAGCAAGCGGCAACGGTGAGAGACTTGTTTCTGGAAAGGTGCATTTTTAGAAGTAGAAGCTCTAATTGTTTTGGTACAGACCTGGATAGCAAGATAGAACTCTGCAGGCTGTCTTTGCAGTAGATTGCAACACCGCCCCCTTTGGCAGTTCTATCTTGGCAGAAAATATATAGTTAGGGATGGAAATTTCAGGGTTTCTGGTGGTTTTCCTAAGCCAGGATTCAGACACGGCTAAGACATCAGGGTTGGCAGAATGTGCTAAAGCAGTGAGTAAAGCAAACTTAAGGATTATGCTTCTAAGGATCCAGATGAAAAGGTTCAGAGTTTGCGTTAGGAATCTGGGGATATGGATTAAAAATAGGTCCGGTATGCTCTGGTTTGAAACGTGTTGTACAAACTGGCGAGAGCTTTCCGAGCTAAAGGTTAGCAGATGACCGCTAGCAGTGGTTAGCTGACGGATAGCTGATCGGTGGTGGCTAGTTAGCTAGCTAGCTTCAGTTGAGGTATTCCAGTTCGGAGGTAAATAGAAATACTTTATAAAAAAACAGATCCACACCACATTGGGTGAGGCGGGTTGCAGGAGAGTATTTTGAAGTTGAGGTTTAGGAAAAATATAAAAAAGAATGCGAAGAAAAATATAAAAAAATATATATACACGGGACGAGACAAGAGAAAGACAAAGACGTCTGACTGCTACGCCATCTTGAATCTTGCGTCGTTTTATATATCAGCTCATACATCCTGTACCATGGAATCTGTACATCAAAAATCTCCTCCCAACTATTTTGCAATCTGTATGGCACAGTTGTCAACAAATGAAACTGGTATACTTTTTTTTTTTTTATTCCCCTGCTAGTTTTATATTGGGTAGACAGACCAGTTCCCTACCTCCTCCTGCTGCCACCTGCCTCCTCCATTTTTGGGGTAATGCTGTAATCAATTGGTTGTACTCTTGGATTGAGCAGACCTTCCCGTAAAATTCTGATAACTCCATGAAAGACATAACTCTACCATTCCAATTTACAATATCATTTAAGAACAAAATACCCCTTTCAAACATCCTCTAAATACAGGTATTTTATCAACCAGCACATTTGAGTTCAGCCATAATATTTGGTGTAATATTTGTTCTATCTTTTCAGGGGAATGAAATTGAAATTGTAGCCAGCTCTGAAATGCTTGTTTGAAAACTGAGAGATACTTTGAAAAAGTAATTGAAAATGAAACATGGCAATCTGCACAAAGACAAAAAGGTCATTTTTAAACAATGGATGAGCTTTTCTTAGTAATCTACTTGAGAACCATTTAGGGTTTAATTAAAACTTTTGAATAAGTGAAGGTTTTAGAGAGAGGTTTAGTGGTTTTATATTTAATAATCTCAACACTCACAAATCCAATTCATTATATAGATAGGCACGTTTTATTATGTCTGGTTTTGTGTCACAGATAAAGAAATATCTTTTTTGCTCATATGATTTGAAAAACGAATCATCAGGAGTAGGCAGCGCCATAAGTAAGTGAGTAAACTGAGATATGACTAAGGAGTTAATCAGGGCAATTTTTCCATAAATAGACAGGTATTTACCTCTCCAAGGTTGCAGGATCTTGTCTATTTTTACAAGTTTTCTGTTGAAATTCATTGTTGAGAGCTTATTTATATCGTTTTTGATATGAATACCAAGTATGTCTACTTCCCCGTCAGCAATTTTTATAGGTAAACTGCAGGGTAAATGTAAAAGTTGTATTTTTTAAAGATCCAATACGTAATATTGTACACAATATTGTACACACATATCATAATTAGGTTTTAGTCCAGAGAGTCCAGAAAAGTTATCGAGATCTTCAATGAGACATTGCAGGGATCTAGCTTGTGGACTTAATATAAAACTGGTCGGAAGTTTACATACACTGATGTCTTGTGATGTTGCTTCAATATATCCACATCATTTTACTC
This sequence comes from Salvelinus fontinalis, assembly GCF_029448725.1. Taxonomy (NCBI): domain Eukaryota; kingdom Metazoa; phylum Chordata; class Actinopteri; order Salmoniformes; family Salmonidae; genus Salvelinus; species Salvelinus fontinalis. The sequence goes on from NC_074706.1 coordinate 13,542,492, forward strand.
TCTCTTGATGCCATCTATTTTGTGAAGTGCACCAGTCACTCCTGCAGCAAAGCACTCACACAACATGATGCTGCCATCCCCGTGCTGCACGGTTGGGATGGTGTTCTTCTGCTTGCAAGCCTCCCCCTTTTTTCTCCAAACATAACGATAGTCATTACAGCCAAACAGTTCTATATTTGTTTCATCAGACCATAGAATATTTCTCCAAAAAGTACAATCTTTGTCCCCATGTGCAGTTGCAAACTGTATTCTGGCTTTTTTATGGGTATTTTGGAGCAGTGGCTTGTTCCTTGTTGAGTGGACTTTCAGGTTATGTCGATATAGGACTCGTTTTACTGTGGATATAGATACTTTTGTACCTGTTTCCTCAAACAACTTCACAAGGTCCTTTGCTGTTGTTCTGGGATTGATTTGCACTTTTCGCACCAAACTAGGTTCATCTCTAGGAGACAGAACGCGTCTCCTTCCTGAGCGGTATGACGGCTGCGTGTTCCCATGGTGTTTATACTTGTCACGTTCTGACCTGTATTTCCTTTGTTTTTGTCTTTAATTAGTTGGTCAGGGCGTGAGTTGGGGTGGGCAGTCTATGTTCTGTGTTTCTATGTTTAGGTTTGTCATTTGGCCTGATATGGTTCTCAGAGGCAGGTGTTTTTCATTGTCTCTGATTGGGAACCATATTTAGGTTTGTGGGTGTTTGTTTCCTGTGTCAGTGTTCGTGCCACACGGGACTGTTTTCGGTTAGGTTACTTTGGTATTTTGTATTTGTGTCTTGTTCAGTTGTTTATATTAAAACATGGACACTTACTACGCTGCGTCTTGGTCCGATCCCTGCTACATCTCCTCTTCAGACGAAGAGGAGGAAATCTGCCGTTACAATACTTGTGCTCTATTGTTTGTACAGATTAACGTGGTACCTTAAAGTGTTTGGAAATTGCTCCTAAGGATGAACCAGACTTGTGGAGGTCTACAATTTATTTTCTGATGTCTTGGCTGATTTCTTTTGATTTCCCCATGATATCAAAGAAAGAGGCAAGGATTTTGAGGGTAGGCCTTGAAATATATCCACAGGTTCACCTCCAATTGACTCACATGATGTCAATTAGCATATCAGAAGCTTCTAAAGCCATGACATAATTTTCTGAAATGTTTCAAGGTGTTTAAAGGCACAGTCAACTTAGTGTATGTAAACTTCTAACCCACTGGAATTGTGAAACAGTGAATTATAAGTGAAATAATCTGTCTGTAAACAATTGTTGGAAAAAGGACTTGTGTCATGCATGTTAACTCGAAATGACACAACGACAAGGTTCCAGTTTAACAAAGTTTACTATACTATATGAACACACTACAAGGTAGCCATTCCACTCCAGGCTAGGTTCATCAACAACAAGACTCCCTGCGCATGCGCACTCTTGACTGAGTGATAGCCCCGTAATAACAGAAGTATAGGGATACTTAAAACATGAACTTAACAATCTCCCCCTTTTCTTTAAAGACAAATAAAACATCAACAACATAGTTAAATGTCCAAGTATTATTCAAGATCCCCATTACAAATGGGTTGTGTGACAGTTTTTATTTGTATTACTCAAGCTGCCACTTTCCATTACTGAGAGCCTGTAGGAGCACAAGACCGGATGCTCCTTTTTTAGTCAGACAGTCAGCAAGCTTTTCCTTTTTCGGTGACCACAGAATCCTCTGGATTCTCTGTGCTTGAATAAGTTCCTTGATGCTGCTAATCTCAAAGTCTTTTCTCTGACAGACTTGGTTGACTTCACAGCATCAACTAATGAGTAGTTGACAGTGACACAAACTACAGGTAGAAAGTGCCGTTTTGTCCCACCAGTGTTAACCTAGCGAAGCATCACTGAAGACAACTAGTTTCAAAGAGTCATCATTTCCAACATGCTGAAACTTTAAAGTCACTTTTTGTGATTTCAGTTTACGAACAACTTTGTTAGCCTCATGAATGGTTTGTACAGTGCCGTGTTTTGTGTTAGATGCCAAGTTGCAACCATCAAACCAGATCTACTCGGTCTCGCAGCCCATAAAATTTGTCCTATCTTTGACCTCAATTGACCAGCTTCAATTCCACAGAGGGGAATTCCTTTGTACGGCTCTTGAAGAATCCATGTGGATAGGTTGAAGATTCTTGATATAGCTCTCCTGTTGCATCAGTATTTTTCCATCAACTGTAATAAACTCTATGCCAACATAACAAAAATGATCATGCTCCTCACAGCCAACCTAGAAAACAGCTTTGAGGTGTGGAATCACAGTTGAAGCAAAGGTCTGTGAGCCACCCCAGATAAAGTCATCAACATGACAGGCAAGTACTCCAGTCACATTGCAGTCTTGATCAAGCCAATAGAAGACTGCAGGATCCACTTGTGACATTTTTCCACCTGTATTCAGCATTGTTGCCTTGACTTTGTTGTACCAGTAGAGTGATCCATCTGCCAGTCCATACACACGCTTCTTTAGTTTCCACAGTGTTCCTTCGCTTTTAGCTTCAGCCGGAGGTCGGATGTGAATGTCCCTTGACAGCTCTGTTCCCTGCAAAAATCCAGATTTGATGTCTATGGAATTAAGTTTCCATTTTTTCTGTCAGATCACTGACATCAGCAATCTGAGTGACTCTGAGGTGCATGTCGGTGAGTCTTTTGGGAGTTCTTTAGCAGCCAGCTCCTCAAAACCTCTAGCCACTAGACGTGCTTTGGGCACTATTCCAGTTAAGGATTCTTTAAGGGTACACACCCACCTTGTTGAGACGCACTTTTGGCCAATGTCTTTGACTTCCTCAAACACTCCATTTTTCCTCCAATTACTGAGCTCATCTAGCTTAGCTGAGTCAAATGACACGTCCTTTGTTTCAAGTACATCATCATTTTGAATGTCATTCTGTTTTTCTCGATTTTCCATTGGTTCAATTCTGATATTATCTACAAGTGGCATGGTTGAAGGTCTCTACTCCATTTCCTGTGTCAGTTTCGGTGTCCATATCATTGGATGCGACATCTGGTAGGTTTGTGTCTGTTACTGTGTCCTTTTTGTCATTTTCATTAGGAGACTGATTCTCAGCAACAGCCCCTCTATCTTGTTGATCATTTACTTTCCGCAATCTTGAGTGATGCACCCTGACAGTCATGCCTCCGTGCCTCACAAATATCACCACACCATCTTGACCAATGACTACTCCCGGTCCTTTCCACTCTTGACAGTCAACTCGTTTGTAGTACACTTTGTTTCCAGTTTTGTGCTTCTCATCATCATTATTCCCTGAACTGCTGAGTAACTTCTGAAGTCTGTCAACTGTATCATGTCCAAACTGTTTGTAAAGCTTTAACAATACGTTGTGTTTTTCTTTAGTGCTCATGTTCTCTGTGTCAGTCAGAATCTCATTTTTGCATGGAGTCTGTGTGATGTCTTTGTCTAAAATGTTTACACAATAGTGGCCTGAGGTAGTAAGTTCAAGAGTCACTGGTTGTTTAAACATCACTGCCTTGTCATTTTTTATGTCTAGTACAGCCCCTGCCTTCTTGAGGGAAGCTTTGCTTAATACTAAGGGGATATCTGTAGGGACCACCTCTGTTTCAATGTGACACTTATTCTGACCAATTTTTGCTGGTGTCTTAACTCTCTTGGTAGAATGGACAATTCTCCCATCTCCAAATTTGAAAGCTCTGTTGCTTGGTGTGTCAATCATATTTTGTACTTCTTTCATATTTAGTTCACTGACATAGCTATCAAGCCATTTTGCACCACACACTGTCCGTGTACATGCAGTATCAATCACAGCAGATCCTAAGGATTCAACTATAAAAATCTCAGTATCAAAAGCAGATTCATTTGAAAACAGTGTAATGTTACACTGCTCTATCTCTGTGTTTACATTTTCCTCTGTTAGTTTAACTTGTTCATTTTTATGAGGACAGTCTTTAATCCAATGGTAAATGCTTTGACAAATTGCACATTTTGATCTCCTTCCATTTTTGTCCAGTGGATTTGTACCGGGAAATGGCGCCCTCTTCTGGTTGTCTTGAGAACGTGACTTGTTGGCGCCTTTTCTGTGCTGCTCGGTGTAGTATGCTGCGTCACTCACTTGCAATCCATCTGTTATTGACGCGACAGACGTCTTCTCACCAAATATTCTTTTTAGTGCCGACTTCATAGATGCAAAAGTCAGCACAGTACAAGCAGTCAAAGCCAACTGTTTCTCCCTACCATCTAGACAAGCAGTGTCTAGCAACTTGAACCCTAACACTGCATCCGGGAGAACCATGTCGTACTTGCGCATTCTATTGTACCTCTGTTCGAAATCAATGATGTAGTCTGCCATTGCAACCGAAATATCTCTCGTAACACTGTCAAATTTTGAATATGCCTCGTAGGCACGGTCTTTCTCTTCTTTGAGAAATACAGAATCCAGTGCTGTGATCAAAGTTCCCATACCGTCATCCTTGTTCAAATCCTCAACGGATATTTCCAGTGCTGTATCTCTCGCTCTTCCCTCCAGCGATAATACCACCGCAAGTGCTTGCTTTTTCGCCTCCAGATTAGTAACGCGTATCCAGATTCCCAGTTCATTTTTCCAACTTTCGTACGACCTCTTCTCGTCGAAGCGAGGTGGCACGTTGTAGTTAGAAGCCATCCTCTGCTACCAATGTTAACTCGAAATGACACAACGACAAGGTTCCAGTTTAACAAAGTTTACTATACTATATGAACACACTACAAGGTAGCCATTACACTCCAGGCTAGGTTCATCAACAACAAGACTCCCTGCGCATGCGCACTCTTGACTGAGTGATAGCCCCGTAATAACAGAAGTATAGGGATACTTAAAACATGAACTTAACAATGCACAAAGTAGATGTCCTACTTGCCAAACTGTCCTACTTGCCGACTTGCCAAAACTATAGTTTAACAAGAAATTTGTGGAGTGGCTGCAAAACGAGTTTTAATGATTCCAACTGTACAGTCGTGGCCAAAAGGTTTGAGAATGACACAAATATTAATTTCCACAAAGTTTGCTGCTTCAGTGTCTAGATATTTTTATCAGATGTTATTATGGAATACTGAAGTATAATTACAAGCATTTCATAAGTGTCAAAGGCTTTTATTAACAATTACATGATGTTGATGCAAAGAGTCAATATTTGCTGTGTTGACCCTTCTTTTTCAAGACCTCTGCAATCCGCCCTGGCATGCTGTCAATTAACTTGCATAATCAATGCATAATCAATGCTTGGAGTTTGTCAGAATTTGTGGGTTTTCGTTTGTCCACCCGCCTCTTGAGGATTGACCACACGTTCTCAATGGGATTGAGGTCTGGGGAGTTTCCTGGCCATGGACACAAAACATCCACGTTTTGTTCTCCGAGCCACTTAGTTATCACTTTTGTGTTATGGCAAGGAGCTCCATCATGCTGGAAAAGGCATTGTTCGTCACCAAACTGTTCCTGGATGGTTGGAAGAAGTTGCTCTCGGAGGATGTGTTGGTACCACTCTTTATTCATGGCTGTGTTCTGAGGCACAATTGTAAGTGAGCCCACTCCCTTGGCTAAGATGCAACGACACACATGAATGGTCTCAGGATGCTTTACTGTTGGCATGACACAGGACTGATGGTAGCGCTCACCTTGTCTTCTACGGACAAGCTTTTTTCCGGATGCCCCAAACAATTCGGAAAGGGGATTCATCAGAGAAAATGACTTTACCCCAGTCCTCAGCAGTCCTATCCCTGTACCTTTTGCAGAATATCAGTCTGTTCTTGATGTTTTTCCTGGAGAGAAGTGGCTTCTTTGCTGCCATTCTTGACACCAGGCCATCCTCCAAAAGTCTTCACCTCACTGTGAGTGCAGATGCACTCACACCTGCCTGCTGCCATTCCTGTGCAAGCTCTGTACTGGTGGTTCCCCGATCCCGCAGCTGAATCAACTTTAGGAGACGGTCCTGGCGCTTGCTGGACTTTCTTGGGCGCCCTGAAGCCTTCTTCACAACAATTGAACCGCTCTCCTTGAAGTTCTTGATGATCCAATAAATGGTTGATTTAGGTGCAGTCTTACTGGCAGCAATATCCTTGCCTGTGAAGCCCTTTTTGTGCAAAGCAATGATGATGGCACGTGTTTCCTTACAGGTAACCATGGATGACAGAGGAAGAACAATGATTCCAAGCACCACCCTCCTTTTGAAGCTTCCAGTCTGTTATTCAAACTCAATCAGCATGACAGAGTGATCTCCAGCCTTGTCCTCGTCAACACTCACACCTGTGTTAACAAGAGAATCACTGACATGATGTCAGCTGGTCCTTTTGTGGCAGGGCTGAAATGCAGTGGAAATGTTTTTTTGGTTCAGTTAATTTGCATGGCACTGAGGGACTTTGTAATTAATTTAAATTCATCTGATCACTCTTCTTAAGATTCTGGAGTATATGCAAATTGCCATCATATGAACTGAGGCAGCAGACTGTGAAAATGAATATTTGTTTCATTCTCAAAACGTTTGGCCACGACTGTACACCTGTTCTAAATGACCCCAGAGTCACCACTAAGGAAGGGGCACCACCAAGGAAGTGGCACAATGAAGACCAAGGAGCTCTCCAAGCAGGTCAGGTACAAAGTTGTGGAGAAGTACAGAACAGTGTTGGGTTATAAAAAAATATCAGAAACTTTGAACATCCCACGGAGAACCATTAAATCCATAGCACCTCAACAAACCTGCCAAGAGAGGGCCTCCCACCAAAACGTACAGACCAGGCAAGGAGGGCATAAATCAGAGAGGCAACAATAAGACCAAAGATAACCCTGAAGGAGCTGCAAAGCTCCACAGCGAAGATTGGAGTGTCTGTCCGTAGGACCACTTTAAGCCGTACACTCCACATTGCTGGGCTCTACGGAAGCATGGCCAGAAAAAAAGCCATTGCTTAAAGAAAAAAATAAGCACACACGTTTGGTGTTCGCCAAACGGCATGAGGGTGACTCCCCAGACATATGGAAGAAGGTACTCTGCTCAGGTGAGACTAAATTGAGCTTTTTGGCCATCAAGGAAAATGCTATTTCTGGCACAAACCCAACACCTCTCATCACCACGAGACCACCATCCCCACAGTGAAGCATGGTGGTGGCAGCATCATGCTATGGTGATGTTTTTCATCGGCAGGGACTGGGAAACTTGTCAGAATTGAAGGAATGATGGATGGCACTAAATACAAGGAAATCCTTGAGGGGAAACCTGTTTCAGTCTTCCAGAGATTTGAGACTGGGACGGAGGTTCACCTTCCAGCAGGACAATGACACTACGTGTACTGCTAAAGCAACACTCAAATGGTTTAAGTGGTAACTTTTAAATGTCTTGGAATGGCCTAGTCAAAGCTCAAACCTCAATCCAATTGAAAATCTGTGGTATGACTTAAAGATTGCTGTACACAAGCGGAACCCATCCAACTTGAAGGAGCTGGAGCTGGAGCAGTATTGCGTTGAAGAATGGGCAAAAATCCCAGTGGCTAGATGTGCCAAGCTTATAGAGACATACCCCAAGATACTTGCAGCTGTAATTGCTGCAAAAGGTGGCTCTACAAAGTATTGACTTTTGGGGGGGTGAATAGTTATGCACGCTCAAGTTTTCAGTTTTTTGTCTTATTTCTTGTTTGTTTCACAATTAAAACCTGTTTGGGCTGCAAGCTGAATATTGAAAAAACTGGAAAATGTGTGCACATTTTCAAACGGCCTCCTAAGAAACTTTTTATTTTCCAATATGCATATATTTACTACTGTTGGATAGATAACAGTCTATAGTTTCTAAAAAGGTTTGAATTGTTTCTCTAAGTCGAACAGAAATATTTTTACAGCCATTCTCGCAGCCGAATTGAGATTTTCAAAATGCGATGTGTCTCTTTAAGACCTTCTCTATAAAAGGCCCTTTGACTTGGGACCATATAAACACTTCACACGCGTTCGTCAGGCTGTAATGCGGAAGTGAGAATTGAAAGGAGTCGAATATCTCGTCCATGGACTGAATAACACACCTTCTTGTGAGACCTGCGCAGTTAAAAAAAAATTCCGGGCGCGATGCAGAATTTGGTCTCGGCTTATGGAAGAAGGTAGATAACGTTGAATATGATGTCTGACTACGATATTATTTGATACATGTCACAAAATCATTCTAAAGTATGTTTTTTCAATATACTTTAATTATATTATTGCAATTTATTCCTCGCCCTTAGATGTGATACGACGGAAGATTTTTTTTTTTTTTTTTGAAGAAACGCTGTGTAGAGCCGCAATGCTATTATGCTGGCTAACCAAAGAGGGAAATAATTCGTTCTGGAACCCAACTAAAGACTCTACTGGACATTGGACCCCGTTACAACATTCTGATGGAATACCAACAAAGATAAGACCCAATTTGGGATGCTTTTTCATATATCTGTCGAACTGTTGTATGCTAACTGTGCTAACTGTGCTAGGCTAGCGCTTGACTAGAATCAATGCTGCCTTATGCTAGCTTATGTTGTTAGCTAATATAACGATATATTGTGTTTTCGCTGTAAAACACTTCAAAAATCGGAAATGTTGGCTTTATTCACACGATATCTGTCTTTCATTAGTTATCCACCATATGTTTTTCTGAAATGTTTTATGAGGTGTAATTAGTAGCCGACGTTGGTGTATGTATTTTCTCTGGCTACTCCCGTCTGGATTCAGACTCTAGCTATGTGTTAGCATTTTTGGGTAGCATCAATGTAAAACTGATTTATAGCTAAAATATGCACTTTTTATGAACAAAACATAGATTTATTGTGTAACATGTTATATGACTGTCATCTGAGGTAGTTTTTTCTGGGCTCTTTAGGTTGGTTTTAGTTTATTTCGGTTGGCTTGTGCATGCTACTTCAATCATAATTCATACTTCATAATCATATCCATACGTGTCTGTCCACTTTTGTATTTGGTGGTGAGCTAACATAAATATATGTGGTGTTTTCTCTGTAAAACATTTAAAAAATCGGACATGTTGGCTGGATTGACAAGATGTTTATCTTTCAAATGCTGTATTGGACTTGTTAATGTGTAAAAGTTAAATATTTTTAAAAAATAGATTTTGAATTTCGTGCCCTGCAGCTGTTGTCATTTTCGTCCGATTTCGGGCTTGCAGCCCAAACAGGTTAAAAAAAATGTGCATCTTCAAAGTGGTAGGCATGTTGTGTAAATAAAATTATACACATTTTAATTCCAGGTTGTAAGAAAAAGTAGGAAAAATGCCACGGGGGGTGAATACTTTCGCAGGCCACTGTATCTCACTAGGTCGGGATTTTTTAGTCTCCAAATATCCACTGTTTCTAATGTGTCCATAATATTTGTGAATTCCTTAAGGGTGCGGTGATGATACTTTGTCGAGGGATTTCCTTTACGGTCCATTGAGGTACTTAACATTGTATTATAGTCTCCTACCATAATGATTTTATCAATAAATTGGTATTAATATTTTTGAAGAAGTATGGATCATCCTGATTTGGACCATATAGATTAATAAGCCAAATCTCTTTTTCATCCACTTTTATATTCCAAAAGATCCACCTTCCTTGTGAATCAATCCTAACTATTTGCACTTTCAGATCAAAATGTTTGTTAATTAATATCATCACACCTTTTGAGTTCCTTTGACAATGACAGAAAATGATGTCAACACCCCATTCCATTTTCCACACAACTTCATCTAAGGATGTAGAGTGAGTTTCCTGTAAACAGTACGTTATATTCCTTTTCTTTAAGCCACGTAAAGACTGATCTTCTTTTTTTATAATCTGCTAAACCATTACAATTATAACTGGCTATACTTATTTCACCCCTTACCATAACTAGATACTATTCTCAGTCTAAATTGACCATAATTAGTGCTTGTAAAATTACTGCCATTAAGAGGTATTATGACGGTCAAAACTAGTACTTTCAAATGTCTCATATTTAGGATTCAAGAAATAGGTTCTAGCAATATATGTTTTAGTCCCTTGCCTGTTTGCCAATGCCACGGATGTTAGAAAATTGAGACAAGATATTATGAGTGTAGTACATCTGAGTAAGGTGATGTGTATGAAATTGGATGTGATTTAGTGAGAGTGTGTATGATGTCTGTATTAGAGTTAGACTATAATGTGTGGTGTTCAAATAAATAATAAACCCACCAATTTGCATGGTTGAATGTCTATGTGTGTAACATGACGTGCGAATAGCTATAATATTTATGATGATAATTGTAATCCCTATCGTATCACCATCATAGTTGCATCCCAGCATTTCCATAGCATTTGACGTTTCACGTGATCATGAAAGAGACCTTGCATTACTATAGAGACGGCTTCACTATAGTACAAATGTATCCCGTACAAAATGTTATTATTCCCCAATGTCCCTTTTCTGATATCTTCCCCTTGCTTGTTGTAAACATATATAAACATGTAGACAAAGACATATAAAAGATAGACAAACAAGAACCGTTAAATTATAGAACAGTTCTCGGCAATAGAGAGAGAGGTGAGAGAGGGAGAGAGGAGAAGAGGAAAGAGAGAGCGAGATCAAGTGTGTAAGTGAACATGTAATTGAGTATGTGTGTGTTCATATCCACTTCAAAGGGTTCCGATATTTTTACAGCAGTTCCCATACTTTCTTTTTTCCGTAACCTGAATACCCTGTAGAATTTAGTACAGCCATGGTGTTATAGAGCTGTCTCGGAATAGCTGTCCATCTATAAAGATTTTGTCCACAATGAGAAAGGCACGCTTACCCTTCTCCCTCTGTTGCCTCTGTACAGGATATAGTCTCTTGCGACGTTTGTTTATCTCCCGTAGAAATTGGTCATTGAGGCCAAATTTGGTCCCTTTAAGCTCCCTTCCCCTGCTTTTGATCAGCTCCTTTTGTTGGTATTCAAAGTATTCAAATTTTGCGGTGATCGGTCAGTTCCGAGCTCCAAGTCAGTGTACACGGTGGAAAGCCACCTTGTATACAGTCTCTAGAGGAAGTTTCAAGGCGGATTGCATGAATTCTCTGATCGGGCCCTCTGGATTATTGCATGCGCCCTCAGGAATCCCAGAAAATATTAGATTTTCACGCATGCTACAACTTTGTATGTCTAGCAGCGACTCCTTCATCACCCTGTTTTCCCTGAGTAGACCATCCATTTTAGAATCATGGATTTTTACCTTGGCTGTGAGTGCCTTGTTCTCTCCTTGGAGCGGGAGAATTTCACTCTGGCTAAACTCCAAACTCCCCCTCAGCCCTGCTACCTCCTCACACAACTTTTCCAGTGTTGCATCGATTCCAGCCAGAGCACTAGCCTCTACTTCAACGGTAAGTAAATCGTCCGTGTCTGTAGATTAATCTGTTTAATTTTTTTTTGTCGAGTTAGAGTTCTTATGTGAGGTAGTCGGATCTTTCCATGATGGAGTATGTTGTTCTTCCATAGTGTAAAGCTGTTGGTACATGTCGATTTCCCTCAGGATCTCCTTAGTATCCAGGTTGGCTCTTTACTGCAACCAGTTGTTTTTCAAAAGTTTTAAACAATGCGTATTTCCCACGACGACGACCGGTGTCTGTAGTACAACCACCTAGCACTGTTGTTTGGTTAGCGGTTTTTCCTAGTTGTTAAAAGCTTAACCTGTTATGGCTGCAGCCCGACACCGGTACACTTATGACAACATCCAGCTCAAGTGCAGGGTGCGAAATTCAAAAGATATTTTTTTTAAATATTTAACTTTCACACATTAACAAGTCCAAGACACCAGATGAAAGGTGCACATCTTGTGAATCAAGCCAACATGTCCGATTTTTAAAATGTTTTACAGGGAAGACACAATATGTAAATCTATTAGCTAATCACGTTAGCAAAAGACACCAATATTCTTACTCCATCAGTTTATGACTCCATCAGTAGCTATCACAAATTCGGCCAAATAAAGATAAAAATAGCCACTAACCAAGAAACAACCTCATCAGATGACAGTCTGATAACATATTTATTGTATAGCATATGCTTTTTTCGAAAAATTTGCATATTTCAGGTATAATTGATAGTTTACATTTCAGCTACAATCAGAAATTGCACCGAAAGCAGCCATAATATTTACAGACACCAACGTCAAATACCTAATTACTCATCATAAAACATTTCTGAAAAATACATAGTGTACAGCAACTGAAAGACAGGCATCTTGTGATTCTAGACAATATTTCCGATTTATTAAATGTTTTACAGCGCAAACAAAATGTAGCGTGATATTAGCATAGCCACAATAGCCAGAAAAACTTGGGCGCCCACGACCAGTCAACATGCACGACAGATATTAGAAATAGCATCATAAAATGTTTCTTACTTTTGGTGATCTTCGGTCAGAATGTTGGATAAGGTGTCTTTTGTCCAGAATAGTCGTTGTTTTGATCTGGAACGGCAAATATCCCTCTTCATTTAGCATGGCCACTTGCCAAGTGACACGGATTACTCCAACGTCAACAAAGTTAGAAAACGGAACACGGCAAAACTCCCGAAAAAGTTTCAATAATCTGATTAAACTATATTGAAAAAACATACGTTACGATGATATGGTCACATGTATCAAATAAAATCTAAGACGGAGATGTTAGTCGTCCATAACGGGAGCAAAACAGAAGGCATATCCATGTCCTCTTTCGCGCGCTCCAGAAACAGGAAATGGACGGTCACGTCAAACAAAGACCTTTTATTCCACCTCTGACCAAGATAGACACGAAATTTCTTCTCTCACCGCATCTTGACAACCAGGGGAAGGCGTAGGAAGTGTTTGTAGACTCCTACGTAACACGCCCATGTATAGGCATGAGGTTGAACAGAGCATAGATTTCTGACATTTCACTTCCTGGTCAGGAAAAGTGCTGCAGAAGGATTTCTGTTTCACTCAGAGAAATAATTCAAACGTTTTTAGAAACTAGAGAGTGTTTTCTATCCAATTGTAATAATAATATGCATATTGTACGAGCAAGAATTGAGTACGACGCCGTTTGAAATGGGCACATATAATCTGGCTACTCAATACACCCCCTGCAGCCATAAGAAGTTTTAAAGGCCCCGCGGAATCAACACAAAAACAAGTTTTGTATTCTTATTTAATTAATAGCGATTTTGTTTTAATCAAAAATAACAAATCGGGTGTTTTCCAGCATACAGTGTTCAGCTGCGCACTCTGATGACATGTTGTATTGAATTATTTGCTGTCCCGCTGCCCACAGCCTCAGTAGTATGCAAACGTGGTGGCACCGAAAGAAAGGGGGTAAAAAAGCTGATATAACTTGTTATTGAACTCCAGAGTTAAGAATGCTAGTTAAGTGTGCATGAGCTCATCTTAAATCACGATGATGCTCCCTCTGTCTTTCTCCCCCCGCAAGGCCCTGTGGATTACTATAGAATTTAAAACCTTTTTTGTATTAACATAGTACATGGGATTGATTTTAAGAAATTTGGCTTAATTAATTTGATTAATATTATGGTGTTTCTATTCTGAGAAAAATGAAACCCTCAGGGTTTCCGAAAATATAATATAAAATATTGCGCTGTACAATGTGACGGTCGGGAGTAGGCTACAGCATAAGAGGATTGGAGGATTCTAAATTAATATCTAAGAGGCAAAACATTTCCACACCCTATTTGTAGTGTAACCAATACTAATTTTGCCTATGGTAGGCCTACAGTATATCTAAAAATATTTTTTCAATGACGTGACTCCCCACAACTAATTACATTTAGAGGATTGGAGGATTCTAAATGAATATCTAATTGGCATTTTCCATTAGGATCTGTGAGAATATCTAAGGGGCTTTTATATAATTCTAAATGAATTAATAGATATATATATATTATATATTTTAAGAATATCATGGAATATAATTTAACATCCATAATTTAACATCCATTGTCTCAGAGCAGCACGAAACGGTGCTGAAATACATGTCCACAGCAGGAAGGCTATGTATAACGATATTTTGGAGATCATTTTGTTCAAAATAAACGACATTGAGCGATTGTAAACTGAATAAATGCCAAAAATAATATTTAAAAGGCCAAAATATAGCCCTGCTAATAGCCATAATGGCGCTGTACAACGTGACCATGTGTCACGTTCCTGACCTGTTTTCCTTTTTTCTCGTATTTATTTAGTTGGTCAGGGCGTGAGTTGGGTGGGTTGGTCTATGTGTGTTTTTCTATGTTGGGGTTTTTGTGTTCGGCCTGGTATGATTCTCAGTCAGAGGCAGCTGTAGATCGTTTGTCCCTGATTGAGAATCATACTAAGGCAGCCGGGGTTTCACGTGTGTTTTGTGGTTGGTTGTATCACGTGTATGCATTAATGCCACACGGGACTGTTTGTCGATTGTTTCATGGTGTTCTTTTGTTTCGTGTTCAGTTTCGATTCATTAAATGATCATGGACACTAATCACTCCGCATATTGGTCTGATCCTTCTCGTCCGAGGAGGAGGATTACGACGATCGTTACAGAACCACCCACCAATCTAGGATCAAGCGGAGTGCAAACAGGCAGCGACAGCAGTGGGAAAAAACCCAGGACTCCTGGACTTGGGAGGAGATCCTGGACGGCAAAGGACCCTGGGCTCAGCCAGGGGAATATCGCCGTCCCAAGGCGGAGCTGGAGGCAGCGAAGGCAGAGAGGCGCTGGTGTGAGGAGGCAGCGCGGCGACGCGGTTGGGAGCCCGAGAGTCAGACCCAAAAATTTCTTGGGGGGGGGCACACGAGGAGTGTGGCAAAGCCGGGTAGGATACCTGAGCCAACTCCCCGTGCTTACCGTGGAGTGAGAGGGCGTCGTACTGGTCAGACACCGTGTTATGCGGTAAAGCGCACGGTGTCCCCAGTACGCGTGCTTAGCCCAGTGCGGGCTATTCCACCTTGCCGCACTGGTAGGGCTAAGTTGGGCATCGAGCCGGATGTCATGAAGCCGGCCCAACGCATCTGGCCACCAGTGCGTCTCCTCGGGCCGGCATACATGGCACCAGCCTTACAGATGGTGTCCCCGGTTCGCCAGCATAGCCCAGTGCGGGCTATTCCACCTCGCCGCACTGGCAGGGCTACGGGCACCATTCAACCTGGTAAGGTTGGGCAGGCTCGGTGCTCAAGAGCACGTGTCCTCCTTCATGGTCCGGTATACCCGGTGCCACCTCCAAGTACCAGTCCACCGGTGGCAGCCCCCCGCACCAGGCTGTCTCTCCGGGTTCTCTCTCCAGCTGCTCCCACCTGTCCAGCGCTGTCAGAGCTTTCCTCCTCTCCAGCGCAGCCAGTGCCTATACCACGCACCAGGTCTACAGTGCGTCTCAGCCGGCCAGAGTCTGCCGTCTGCCCAGCGGCGCCTGAACTGCCTGCCTGCTCATCGCTGTTTGAGCTGCCTGCCTTCCCAGCGCTGTCCGTCTGTTATGAGCCGTCCAGCCAGGACCAGCCAGAGCCGTCCAGCCAGGACCAGCCAGAGCCGTCCAGCCAGGACCAGCCAGAGCCGTCCAACCAGGACCAGCCAGAGCCGTCCAGCCAGGACCAGCCAGAGCCGTCCAGCCAGGACCCGCCAGAGCCGTCCAGCCAGGACCCGCCAGAGCCAGC
Organism: Salvelinus fontinalis; assembly: GCF_029448725.1. Taxonomy (NCBI): domain Eukaryota; kingdom Metazoa; phylum Chordata; class Actinopteri; order Salmoniformes; family Salmonidae; genus Salvelinus; species Salvelinus fontinalis. The sequence goes on from NC_074706.1 coordinate 13,558,113, forward strand.
CAGCCAGGACCCGCCAGAGCCAGCCAGCCAGGATCCGCCAGAGCCAGCCAGCCAGGATCCGCCAGAGCCAGCCAGCCAGGATCCGCCCCTCAGTCTGGTGCTGCCCCTCAGTCTGGTGCTGCCCCTCAGTCTGGTGCTGCCCCTCAGTCTGGTGCTGCCCCTCAGTCTGGTGCTGCCCCTCAGTCCGGTGCTGTCTTTTGGTAGAGTGGGTTTGACATGGAGGGTGGCCATTGGGAGGAGACCACGGAAGCGGGGTTTGACTATGGTGGGTTGGGGACCACGACCAGCGCCAGAGCCGCCACCGTGGACAGACGCCCACCCAGACCCTCCCCTAGAGTTTATGCGGGTGCGGCCGGAGTTCGCACCTTAAGGGGGGGGTTATGTCACGTTCCTGACCTGTTTTCCTTTTTTCTTGTATTTATTTAGTTGGTCAGGGCGTGAGTTGGGTGGGTTGGTCTATGTGTGTTTTTCTATGTTGGGGTTTTTGTGTTCGGCCTGGTATGATTCTCAGTCAGAGGCAGCTGTAGATCGTTTGTCCCTGATTGAGAATCATACTAAGGCAGCCGGGGTTTCACGTGTGTTTTGTGGGTGGTTGTATCGCGTGTCTGCATTCGTGCCACACGGGACTGTTTGTCGATTGTTTCATGGTGTTCTTTTGTTTCGTGTTCAGTTTCGATTCATTAAATAATCATGGACACTAATCACTCCGCATATTGGTCTGATCCTTCTCGCCTCTCCTCCTCGTCCGAGGAGGAGGATTACGACGATCGTTACACCATGTGTGTTTGAAAGAGTATTTTCCAGTAAGCAACAATGTTTACCTTCATTAGACAACTTCCAATATTTCTGTAATTCAGTGATATTTATTCCCATAGTAATTTGTTATGGATCTATAACTAAATCAGCATCTGCATTTTGAAAGAGTATTTTTATCATTTTATTAACGAAAGCAATAATAAGATGCTGATGAAGAAATACAGTACTTAACGGTATATGCTTTTACATTTGGATAATAAAGCATTTAAAGCATTTTGAAGATATATGCCACCTGCATTTGTTTATTAGGCTACTGTGCAGTCTGACAAGTAAACATAGCCTACAATACATACTGTAGTAAACATGAGAAAGTGCCTGATTCCTTACATAAGGGAGAGCAGGCCATGTCCAGACTTTCTCGGTGACCTCAAGTACCTTCAATAATGGCTGTACAAGAGAATGCAGGCACGTGGGAGACCGGGGTTCAATTCCCTGATGGGGAGGAAGGAGTTGGCTGTTCTTGTAAATAATACTTTTTTCTTAACTGGTTCCATGTGTTATTTCGTAATGTCTTCAATATTATTCTACAATATAGAAAATAGAAAAAGACAAAGAAAAATCCTGGAATGAGTAGGTGTGTCCATACTTTTGATTGGTACTTGCTTAATTCATTTGATTAATATTATGGTGTTTCTATTCCGAGAAGAATGAAAAACCCTCTGGGTTTCCATTAGTATGGAACGGAAAATATGGCGCGGTACAACGTAACGGTCGGCAGTACAATACTGGGCTATTTAGCTAAAGAATCGCCATGTCGTGCGGGCAGGGCACCTGGGAGACCAGGGTCCAATTCCCCGATGAGGAGGAAGGAGTAGGCTGTTCTTGTAAATAAGAATTTGTTCTTCACTGACTTGCCTAGTTAGGATGGAACGGAAAATATGGCACTGTACAACGTGACGGTCGGCAGTACAGTACTGGGCTATTTAGCAAAATAATCCCTATGTCGTGCTGGCAGGGCACGCTGGAGACCGGGGTTCAATTCCCAGATGGGGAGGAAGGAGTAGGCTGTCCTTGTAAATAAGAATTTGTTCTTAATCTACCCATCGTATCCGATTTTTAAAATGTTTTACAGCGAAAACACAACATATATTTATGTTAGATCACCACCAAATCCAAAAAACACACAGCCATTTTTCCCAGCCAAAGATAGTCACAAAAGCAGAAATAGAGATAAAATTAATCACTAACCTTTGATAATCTTCATCAGATGACACTCATAGGACATCATGTTACACAATACATTTATGTTTTGTTCGATAATGTGCATATTTATATCCACAAATCTCGGTTTACATTGGCGCCTTGTTCAGAAATGCCTCCAAAATATCCGGAGTAATTACAGAGAGCCACGTCAAATAACAGAAATACTCATCATAAACTTTGATGAAAGATACATGTTTTACATATAATTAAAGATGCACTTGTTCTTAATGCAACCGCTGTCAGATTTTAAAAAACTTTACGGAAAAAGCATACCATGCAATAATCTGAGACGGCGCTCAGAAATACACAACATTTCTCCGCCATGTTGAAGTCAACAGAAATACGAAATTACAAATTTAAAAAAATTACCCTTACCTTTGATGATCTTTCATCAGAATGCAGTGCCAGGAATCCTAGTTCCACAATAAATTGTTGTTTTGTTCGATAATGTCCATTACTAGTGTCCAATTAGCTACTTTTGCTAGCACGTTTAGTTCACATGTCCAAACGCTGGCGCCGGTCCAGGCGAACTCGGACGAAAACTTCTAAAAGTTATATTCCAGGTCGAATAAACTGGTCAAATTAAGTAGAGAATCAATCTTCAGGATGTTGTTATCATATATATCCAATAACGTTCCAAACGGAGCATTCGTTTTTGTCTACAGAGTAATGGAACGCATGGCGATACCATGACTAGTGCGCATGACCAGGAACTGGCAATCTGCCAGACCACTGACTCAAATAGCTGCCATCCGGCCCCACATCACACTAGAGGCTTAATTCAACGTTCTACTGACTGTTGACATCTAGTGGAAGGCGTAGGAAGTGCAAACAGATCCATATCTTACTGGGATGTGAAAAGACGAAGAATTTAACATCAACCAGCCCCAGAATTTTCACTTCCTGTTTGGAAGTTTGCCTGCCATATGAGTTCTGTTACACTCACAGACATAATTCAAACAGTTTTAGAAACTACAGAGTGCTTTTTATCCAATAGTAATAATAATATGCATATATTAGCATCTGGGACAGAGTAGGAGGTAGTTCACTATGGGCACGCAATTCATCCAAAAGTGAAAATGCTGCCCCCTATCCCTAAAAAGTTAACTGACATTATGCACACCTGGCACTCATCAATATGCACACCTATTAATAATTATGATTCACACCTGGACTCCATTACCTTCATCATCTCCTCCCCTTTATATGTCACTCTCCCATGTTCACTCACCAGTTGGTATTGTTCTTGTGTTTCGGCGTTCTGCCTTATGTTAGTGTCGTGTTCTTGGTTTTGTTGTTTTATTAAAACGTTTCACCTGCTTCCAACTCACCGCCCCATCATTACAGGGCCTAATTTCTTTCTTTCAATTGACTGACTTCCTTCTATGAACTGTAAGTCAGTAAAATATTAGAAATGTTGCATATTGCGTTTTTTTTTGTTCAGTATATTTTGTTAGATGAGACGATGAGGATTATAATTAACATTGTCTACAAGCACGCCAAACACCCTAGAGTCCAATGTGCAATTCACATTTCCATATCATAAAACGTATATCATATACTGTGTCAATGTTTAGGATCACTATGTTTGATGTACAAAACAATAGGACATGGCTTTATACCCTGGGTTGTCCCGAACAGAATTAAAACATTTGCCACGGACCACACATCTGAATGCACTCATGACTCCATTCTATGCACACTAAAATGATGATCGTCTTCTGAATCGCCTAGTGCAAGCCTAACGCTGAAAGATCGTATTTTATCATTTAGCTAGTCATGTTGGCAATTGAATACGATTTGAAATTATGCCCACCCTGACCCAGATTGTGATTTATAACGGACCATTTTTGGATTGAGTAAACAATTACAGTAGTTGTGTATTGGTGGGGATGCAGGGCTGTGTTCCAAGGAAACAACTACAAGTGTGCTTGCTCTAGTTCCTAGGAGAGCTAAATAAAAAAAACACCTTATAGTTGAAGACTCATCTTTGAGTCATAAAAGTGCATTGAAACTTTGGAAAGGTGTGTGGCCACCTAGTAAATCCTCTAATTCAAACCCTTGTCATTTTTTGTCAATGTTGTAGTTACCCCACCTTTTCCAGGAATATTTGTATTATGTTACTGAATGTATCCAGAGTATTTTCAGATTTTATTTTGTAATAAAAGTACAGTAAATGTAAAATGCAAATAAAATCAACAGTGTAACATTTGGAATTCAGTCTTGTCAGGTGAACTGTTGTTTAATAACTTTCCCATAATCTCAAAATTGTTCCCTTTAATTGCTTCCTTTGTTATGCATATTCTTTCCATATTTCTTCTGTAAAAAATATTTCTATACAGCCCTATCTATATAGGCCAATTCCCACGAGTGTAAGGGGTTAAAGGGGTACACACAAATCAACCATCATGAGTAAGGAACTATGAAAATAATGTATAATTATTATTATTATTATTATTTTTTACATAAAATAGATTATTTGCAGTATGGTTCAGATGAGATGGAGATCATGAGCAAATCAATTCATAGGGACATTTTAGGTGTCCTGCAGAATTGTATATCTCATCAAGGTGTGCCACGGTTAAATAAAGGTTGGAAATCCACTTGGTTCTCGTCAAAAGTAATGTGATTTGAGACACAGCCTGGTTCTCCCTGCTGGCTTGCTGGTGGAATGTGCCATCACACATGTTGGAGGGGTTATATTTCTCAAATTTTCTAACAACATTTGAGGGAAATAGGGTGAGGGAAATAGCCTTTTGAAATTCAAAATGCCTGAAACATATTGTAGCTCTGCACAAATCTTCTCATTTATCTAATCTACAAAAGCAACAAAAAAACAGCATGTGATCATTTTTCAGCTTGATGATGCATCCGTTTTCACCATGCACATTTGTCTATTACCATGTGGGTGGGTGCACAATATATTCAAATACTTTAGTTGTTTTCATGATATTGGAAACGGAGGTGAGGGAAAATATAATGGACAAGGGCCATTTTTTTGTCCAGAAGATTGCTGTGTCCTTGAAAAATAGGCATCTTTCTTGAGTATCCACCCATCAGTATGCTTCTTGGGGTTGATTGCAGCATCATGTCAAATGTAATCAATTTACAGCCTCATCATAAGGACTGCTGCTAAACCAATAATGCACTGTAATCTGAGCGAGGATAGCTGCAAGAGCAGTGAGCACATCCCTGGCCCTGTATTTACCTGGCTGTTTAGCATCTCAAGGTGACAAATGATTGAATTCAGACTCTAGTCCTCAGTGACTCATACCACAGCCATCTGGGCTGGTTGTGTGGGTAGACTGTTAAAGTAAGAGAGAGGATGCCTTTCTTTTGCTCTCACGCTCTACCTCTCTCTCTCTCTCTCTCTCTCTCTCTCTCTCTCTCTCTCTCTCTCCTCTCTCCTCTCTCTCTCTCTCTCCTCTCTCTCTCTCTCTCTCTCTCTCTCTCTCACTCTCTCTCTTCTCTCTCTCTCTCTCTCTCTCTCTCTCTCTCTCTCTCTCTCTCTCTCTCTCTCTCTCCTCTCTCTCTCTCTCTCTCTCTCTCCTCTCTCTCTCTCTCTCTCTGCTCTCTCTCTCTCTCTCTCTCTCTCTCTCTCTCTCTCTCTCTCTCTCTCTCTCTCTCTCTCTCTCTCTCTCTCTCTCTCCTCTCTCTCTCTCTCTCTCTCCTCACACACACACACACACACACACACACAACACACACACACACACACACACACACACACACACACTCCCTCCCTCCCTCTCTCCCTCTCTCCCCCCAGTCCCTTGCTTACGGCTTTCCTCTCTCGGGAGCATCACTCATCATAACCAAGCACAATCTATTGGGTGTTTTCTCTGTCATGGTCTGACAACCTCAAGCTGTTAAAGGGGAGTCCGGTTATGACTATGAACTCGGCACGCAAATGAAAATGACAACAACAGCACTGTACGACTCGGAACTGACAAAGTGGCAGGGTATAAAGAAGCCACTCGCTTGACTATGTTAAACAGTGAGTCTTACAGTGCCTCAACCTTGCTAAATGAGACGTCCAAAGGTGCTGGGGGGGGGGGGGGGGGGGGGGATCAACCTTGCAAGGCAGCAGTTAGATTCCACCACTTGTGGATTTGGAAGTATAGTCTCGATTGCGTCCCAAATGACATCCTATTCCTTATACAGTGAACTACTTTTGACCGGGGCCAATAGGACCTACTTTTTAAACAATCTCATGTAAGTCTAGTCTCCTTATTACCATTGGCTGGTTCAACAGCATCAAACCTGGCTCCATTACAGCATTAAGTGCCATCCCAGCTCCATCCCCGCCCCAGGTTGAAGTGACATGGCATGCAAAAAGGGATCTTGCCAATGAACCCCTGTCCTGTGTGTTTAGATTCACCACTCTGCAAAATGGGGCTTTGAAATAAATATGGAAAACCGTTTTATACAGTGGGGAGAAGAAGTATTTGATACACTGCCGATTTTGCAGGTTTTCCTACTTACAAAGCATGTAGAGGTCTGTAATTTTTATCAAAGGTACACTTCAACTGTGAGAGACGGAATCTAAAACACAAATCCAGAAAATCACATTGTATGATCATTTGATACTTGGTCGAACCACACAGGCATTAGTGTTGGTGTGTGTGTGTGTGTGTGTGTGTGTGTGTGTGTGTGTGTGTGTGTGTGTGTGTGTGTGTGTGTGTGTGTGTGTGTGTGTGTGTGTGTGTGTGTGTGTGTGTGTGTGTGTGCGTGTGATGAGGTTGCATAGTGAGGATGACACAGACTGATGACTCATGACTTTTAGGACTGTGTGAGCATCAACGTTGACAACATTCTCTCGAGTGGCGGTCGGTGGTGTCAAAGATGAAGGAGGATGATTTTTCTTTTCATGAGCACGGCCTTATTTCTATTACAGCATGTTGGATGACCGTCATTCATATTCCATTCACCCAGTTCAATGTGACATCGATAGATTTAGGCTAGTACTTGATACTCAAATTTTCCACGTGAACTGCTTTGTCCTCAACTTGGGCTAATCATTTTCCCATAATCTCCAAACTGTTCCATTACAATTGCTACCATGCTTATGCATTTCAATTTAGCCCTATCCATATAGGCCAATTCCCACGAGTGTAAAGGGTTAACAACACGCTTTCTAATATTTATCTGAGATACCACTGAGGGGCATTTCAGAATTAGCAGCAGCTACTACTAGTATTGGGATAAAGTCAACTCTCCATATTCATGAGCTATCCATAGACTGGATTTATATTTGTAGAAGGTCAAACCTCCCAGCTGGTAGTAAAATGTTGTGAAATAAACCCTGCTGGCTGGCGCGCAAACAAATATTTGTTTAGTTTCCACTGTATTGCAAGTAAGTCCTGGCAATTCACTTGCATGCCATTGCTGGAGAGCGGGGCAGACAGCTTGAGGAACAGAAGGCTACGTGGACAAGTGCTGCCCAGGTGCCACAGTTGGTTGAGGAAACTGCTCTGTTGATGCCTGAGCGAGACACCTTGAAATATTGAGTGAAAAAACAAAGCTTGTAAGCAAATGTTCAGGACTGGGTTGGGGTCGATTTCAATTCAGGAAGCTAACTCGCATTTAAATGTCCCTGTCATTTGCATTTCAGTGCAGACTTACTTCTTGAATTGACTGAGTAGAAACGGATTTGAATCCAACCCTGGTGTAGGATAGGAGTTTTAATGCTGACTCCACATAAGTTACTTACAATAGGCTACGACGATTGGGTAGAGCATAATTCTGGGGACTTTTTGGTTTGCTGGACTGTTGTTTGATGAAAGATGTTGTCGAAGCAAAGATTTGACAGGTTCCTGTTTGTATCCTTCAGGAACACATTTAAACTCAGACACAGGATGTAATCAAGTCCGAAGTCTGCAATTCTACCGATGTATTTCACCATGCCAATATTGAGGCCCGAGGGTGACGGCAGAATCGTATTACTGTAGAGCCATCACTTTGCATCATCCAAGACACAAAGAGATTGTGTCGACAACCGCCTTTGCAAAAGTAAAGAAAAAGCTGTTTGTCCATTGTGCTGCTAAAGAGGAAACTGTATTTTAGACCAGAAAGGGCGAGTGTGCGCATGCATGCATCTGCGTGCGTGTGTGTCATCTCATCCATTTGCTGTCTGTCTCTGTCCGTCTGTCCGTCTGCTTGAAATCATCACGTCAGCATCCATCCGCTTATAAGAAGTGCTGACCCTGCAGAAATAGACTGTAGCCCTGAGCAACCAGGCTGAGTGAGTGGCAGACGCCAGGGAGATGACCTGATGTGAATTACAATTCATACTCACACCTGCTATATCCCAAATGCTATAACTGCCATAAAGGGCGTGGGGGGGGGGGGGGGGGGGGGGCGGACAACCAGCGAGAGTGCTGTACATGGTTGTGTGTGCATCCCTGCTAAACAACACACAAATGCATGCTAGCACTTGCGAACATGCACACACGCACATACCCACACAATCGCCATACATACAGCACTGCAAGAATGTGTTACTAAGGCCTCCTGTCGCTCGGGAGAGTGAGAAAGGGATGGGGGAATAGAATGAGGGAGGGTCTGAAGCAAAGATGTTTCAGTAAAGGTTCTCTTCTCCGAGATAATATTTGACCCTTCTGCTGTGCTCTGGGGCTTCTCCTGATGCGACCTGTCACACCGGCTCACAGACGCAGCGCTTCATCAACCCGTTTTTTTGATAATGACTTTGCAATGAAATGTACATTAATTTATAACGCAGTTAACCCGGCATCTTAAATGAACCATTCATGAGATTTTCAGCTTAGTACTAGTTTGGCGTGTAGCCTTCGAGGCCCAGTTAGTAGCCTGACCTCTCCTTCTCATCTGCATCCTAAATGGCACCCTATTCCCTATTTTGGACACTACTTTCATAGCGCTCAGACTCCAATGAGCTAGTCAACTGTATGTGTCTATCTTGTATCCATTTGTATGTGTGTTTACATAGTGTGTATGTTTGTGTCTCTCCCCCATGCAAGAGCATTATTACTAGGCTGGTGGGACAAGTGGATGGTGAAACATCACATCACACAACGCTGAAAGGTAGAGGCCACTTTAGATAAAGGTAGTAATTGTATCCGTAAGCTTCAGTGAAAAACATTGTGATGAAGGCATCCAAGCCCAAACGTGTAAGTCTTGCCATTTCTTGTCAATTTAAATACACTGTAATCTTCTCAAACTTTAAAGAGTAGATCACCTTTAATATTGCCGATAGATTGTAGCTTCCATCAATGCAATTGTTTGCATAATTTCCAATCCCCCATATATATTTGTTAAAATATATTTCCTTTATTATGTTCCCCTAATCCCCCCCCCCCCCCCCAATTGGAGTAAACTAATGAACAGCAACATTTAGGCTTCTCCTTCCAGCGTATACATACTATATACATTTTACAGACACAATGTATTTTACAACAGTTTTTTGTTTGTTTTTAATCCCATCCTTCCAGCTACCCCTCCCATCTATCTCTGATGAACATCCAGTTTGATTTCTAATCACCATGTATTTTTAACTGTGCTGTGATGTTTCACAAGAGTCCTGAATCTTTCTATTATCAGACAGTAGCATCTACAGATTGTAAATTAAAGATAAACATTTTCCTAGAGTTATTATTATATTAATGATCAATGGACTATGATTTTTCAAATCACCCAGCTGTGCTATTTGCAGAGTTAGCTCCAGGTAAATGTTGCAATTCTTCCGCCATTCCTGGACCTGCGACCAAAAACAAGCTACATTTCTTTAGGCAGTCTCTAGTGGATACATTGATCTGTACTGCATGCAGCAGGATACTAACACATCATGGACCAGTGGGACTAGGGAGAACTACTTTAAACAGGCCACCCATAAATAATGTGATCCGATTACGCAGCCCACTTATTTAGTGTTCGTGAGCTGACAAGATGGCTTGACAAGGTAATCTCACATGTGTTGCATTCATTAAGGTGATGTGCAGGTCAGGGGTGTCCCCTTCTAATCACCACTCAATTGCCTCCATGTCACCGCCTGCCCCAACCCTCTACAGCTGCCCATGCTGACCTTTCACCTTCCACCTTTGACCCCAAAACACCACTACCCCGGCACTTAGTGACTGAAACGGAACACAGCTCCTTCTTAAATAGCTGTTTTCCTCCCATATCGCTGGGCTCTATTAAAGGCCCAGAGGTTAAACGGTTCAGATTCACCCATAATGTAGGTTAGTGCCCTTATGTGGTTTTACTGCAGCACTGCAAGTCTCCAAGGACACACTCACACTACCACCGCTGCTGTGCAACTCTCTCTCTCTCTATATATATATATAGACACTAGTAGTCATATAACATATCCGCTAAGCAAAATAGAAACGCTAGGCCATTATTACTAGATCATCAAGATACATAGAGTAAGCTGATTATGAAATAATCTCCAAGATCAGCATTTTCCCCCATCATTAAAATTAGACTCAGCGAGATGACGTGGCACGCAAACACATCCGTATTGGTCCTGTAGCTCCCACGTTGTAACAACACTAGGCGGACGTGTGCACACGAGCAGATATCCTGTGACTGTGTGAGAGCACGAGGTCTTGAATTCGCACTTAATCTCAATGTCTGTGGGGCCGTTTGTTGCAACATCTCGAAGCTGCCTTTAATAGGTCGTACTGTACATACACTGAGGGTACAACGCATTAGGAACTCTCATTCCATGACATAGACGGACCAGGTGAATCCAGGCACGACTGTGGGAAGCATTGGAGTCAACATGGGCCAGCAGCCCTGTGGAACGCTGTATTACTGCATTGTCGGAACTAGAAGCACAAGCATTTCGCTCCACTCACATCTGCTAACCGCGTGTATGTGACAAATGAAATTGGATTTGATTTGATTTGACACCTTGTAGAGTCCATGCCCCAATGACCTGAGGCTGTTCTGAGGGCTCAATATTAGGATGTTTTGTACACTGTGTATAGTGACGGCATGCTATAATTCTGGGTTACAGTATATTATCGCTAAATCCAGCATTCTCACCTGTAATATTTCTCTCCTCTTCCCTCCAGATTTGCCATCCCAGGTATCACCCATCAGAAAAGGACTGTCTCCCAACGAGAGGGGACCTTCATACTGTCCTTCTACCATTAAAAAAAGGTGAAATATGAGCGCTTTAAAACACTGCACTTAATCCGTCCTTTCAAATTAGACCCATTAATCATCATTAATTTGTTACATTATATTTCTTCACTTAATTGCATGTGCTACAAAGGCATAATTGCCCAGAAGCATGCCCGTTGTGATCCTTCATCTCCACCAGGAGTGCTAGTGCATCTTCTTTGGTAATTACCCAAGGTGTACTCGCCGGGGACAGTGTTGACGGAAAAAAATGGCGCCCGAATTAAAAAAAGATCACTCACTGCAGATAAGACAGTCTAATTTCCCAGCCGTTCAGGGAAGACCAACAGGAATTAGAAGGGTCTTTCCTCTCCTTGAGAAACGTCGTAACACAGTTGACATTTGCCAGGCTTGAACTTGTTCATTGACGTCGTAATCATTGCGGTGTGTGCTTGCTGAGACGGCTTGATTACGTTTGGCACAGCACTTTTAGTCACCGCTGCCCTTTAACTTGTTAGCATCAACACAGCTTTTATCACCACCGTCGCTGTCCTTACCGTCACCGACACCGTCAACACCGTCGCTGTTACTACCTGTCTTTGTCCTTATTTCAGTCACTTAATTGATAGTCATGGTACGGCACATGAGTCATGTCATATATAACACAGTGTTCCCAGGCCATTGACTGTGCGACAACAAGGAGGCGCTCACGATGTACCACCCACAGACACAGCCAGTGCTACCATAGGCTTCACCCCTAATGGCACCCTATTCCCTATTCAGTTCACTACTTTTGACCAGGGACCACTATATAGGGTATAGAGTGCCATTTGAGACTCACCCATACATCACTGTATGAGCCTACTTCACATGTGCAGTATATGAAATAGTGAGGGAATATGAAATCACAAAGCACTATACATTCAAAGTGGACAAAGTACAGCTTGCACTCTATCATTAGTCCTGAATAACTTATAACACCATTTTTTTTTTCATTTCGTTTCTGTTTCTATGCAAGATTAGCTTGCACAAAACATTTCTGCTCAATATCCTAACCCAGTGCCTACAGAGTTGTTGAGTATGTTATTCAGCACAGTTGAAGTTACGAGTACTTCATGGTAAGAACATTGCGTTTTATTCGTATTGGTTTGTATACAAGTAGAGAAGACTTTCAGCTTACAAAGTTTGTTTGCACAGTGCGAATGGGACCCGATGCCTCGGATTGAGGACAGGGCCCTGTGTCAGACTAGCGTCCTTGTACTTAAAGGGAAAATACACTCAAAAAAGGTGGTATTTTATTCATTAGCCCACTGTTGATACAGACCCAAAATGTGTTGCATGACAATGGTTTGCTTCTTAAAATTCCAATATCTGCTGACATGCAAACATTTCGGGACTGTATCAACAGTGGACTAATGAAAATAATTCCAAAATAGTTTTTAAGTGGATTATCCCTTTAAAGACAACTATTGTCTTCCAGTCCATGACATTTTCACGTTACGAAGAATGACAATGACAATACTGCTGTATTCACTTGTTTACCCTTAGAATTATAATGAATTACATGTCTATGGTTAAACAGACCACACACCACATTTCCCTTGGCCTGTTTGGGTAAACAAGTTACTGTCTATTCCAAGTTGGTTCATTTTCAACTCTTGTAAAGAATAGAGGAAGAAGAGGAAGTTGCATCCCCTATCACATTTCCCCCTTTTAACTTTCCTGCACACACCAGGTCGGCTACTGCGACATTCAGCTCGGCTGTCCTGTTTCGACATTCCCGCAATGTGGAAACCATCAATCTCCCTCGGCCTCTTAATTGCCTGTCAATCTACATCACGCTTGCTTTGGAACGACAGGACAATGTCAGAGTATAACCCATATACCCCGTACACGGGCCTCTCCGCCTCCCCTGCTGACAGAAAATTATAAATCAATTAATTCATTGGCCTTGGTTAACCTTTCTGACGTTTGATTAATATTCTCATCAATAGCAATAAAAAGTGTCCTTGAGAGAGCTCAGAACAAACCCCTGAACTGAGGCTGGTCTCCTGGGCAACCGTGGCTCCATTTCATTGACAGACATCTGAGGGAGCCAATAACAGTAGCTCAAATGTCCCCTCCTTTCCAAATCTCCCCCATTCGATTGGATTGACTAGAAGTGCACTACTTTTGACCAGAGCCCATCAAAGTAATACACTATATAGGGAATATGGTGCCATTTTGGACGTAGTCGATGTTGTCCGTATAGAGATACAGTTGAAGTCGAAAGTTTACATACACTTAGGTTGGAGTCATTAAAACTCGTTTTTCAACCACTCCACAAATTTCTTGTTAACAAACTATAGTTTTGTCAAGTCGGATAGGACATCTACTTTGTGCATGACACAAGTCATTTTTCCAACGATTGTTTAATTCACTGTATCACAAATCCAGTGGGCCAGAAGTTTACATACAGTAAGTTGAACAGCTTAGATTCCAGAAAATGATGTCATGGCTTTAGAAGCTTCTGATAGGCTAATTGACATATTTTGAGTCAATTGCATGTGTACCTGTGGATGACTTTCTAGGCCTACCTTAAAACTCAGTGTCTCTTTACTTGACATCATGGGAAAATCAAAAGAAATCATCCAAGACCTCAGAAAAAAAAATTGTAGACCTCCACAAGTCTGGTTCATCCTTGGGAGCAATTTCCAAACGTCTGAAGGTACCACGTTCATCTGTATAAACAATAGTACGCAAGTACTGGGACCACGCAGCCGTCATACCGCTCAGGAAGGAGACGCGTTCTGTCCCCTAGAGATGAATGTACTTTGGTGCGAAAAGTGCAAATTAATCCCAGAACAACAGCAAAGGACCTTGTGAAGATGCTGGAGGAAACAGGTACAAAAGTTTCTATATCCATAGTAAAACGAGTCCTATATCGACATAACCTGAAAGGCAAAATGGCTTAAGGACAACAAAGTCAAAGTATTGGAGTGGCTATCACAAAGCCCTGACCTCAATCCCACAGAACTGAAAAAGCGTGTGCGAGCAAGGAGTCCTACAAAGCTGACTCAGTTACACAATCTCTGTCAGGAGGAATGGACCAAAATTCACCCAACTTATTGTAAGAAGCTTGTGGAAGGCTGCCCGAAAAGTTTGACCCAAGTTAAACAATTTAAAGGCAATGCTACCAAATACTAATCGAATGTATGTAAACTTCTGACCGACTGGGAATGTGATGAAAGAAATAAAAGCTGAAATAAATTATTCTCTCTACTATTATTCTGACATATATATATTTCTTCACATTCTTAAAATAAAGTGGTGATCCTAACTGACCTAAGACAGGGAATTTTTACTAGGATTAAATGTCAGGAATTGTGAAAAACTGAGTTTAAATGTTTTTGGCTGAGGTGTATGTAAACTTCCGACTTCAACTGTACATGTATATTACTCGTGTTCTATTCCTGTGCCAGACGTCATTATATTGCACTCTACAGTAAGTGTAGAGAGGTAGGCTGGCATTGTGGTATAATGGATAGGTAAACAGCTCACCAAGATTAACACCCATTATCCCAGATCATCTACAGTGAAATTGTGCTATTATGTGTACTAGTGTGCTTTTGTACTGCGGTCCTTTACACTAGGAGATGTGAAGTGGGGTAGAGTAAGCTACTCACATACCGATAGCAATCATTCCACCATTAATTTGCCCGTCCTTCTAATAGAAGAATTTGACATGTGCAGTAAAGTGCAGTCACATATGGAGCACTTTCCCTGTTTCCTTTATGTTCTTCGAATTACAACCACTGCGTACACCGCATGATACACAACATATTAAATGCGGCCCTCAATTCCCCCATGCAGCCCCAGTTCATTTCAACAATATATTTTCATGATGGAGAGAATGTTGTACCTCACCATAATAACATAATAATATATGCCATTGAGTGCTGAGTGGCTCAGCGGTCTAAGGCACTGCATCGCGTTGACATATACACGGACACGGTGACTGAGTTGATCAGGTAGTGTATAGGGGATGTTGTTCCCACGGTGACTATTAAAACTTACCCAAACCAGAAACCGTGGATAGATGGAAGCATTCGCGCAAAACTGAAAGCATGTACCGTCGCATTTAACCATGGCAAGGTGACTGGGAATACCGTTGAATACAAACAGTGTAGTTATTCCCTCCGTAAGGCAATCAAACAGGCAAAAGGTCAGTACAGAGACAAAGTGGAGACGCAATTCAACGGCTCAGACACGAGACATATGTGGCAGGGTCTACAGACAATCACGTGTTACAAAGGGAAAACCAGCCACGTCCGGACACCGACGTCATGCTCCCGGACAAGCTAAACACCTTCTTTGCCAGCTTTGAGGATAACACAGTGCCACCAGCGCGGCCCACTCCCAAGGACTGTGGGCTCTCGTTCTCCATGGCCGACGTGAGTAAGACATTTAATTTAAGTGTGTTTACCCTTGCAAGGCTGCCGGCCCAGACGGTATTCCTTGCCGCGTCCTCAGAGCATGCGCATACCAGCTGGCTGAAGTTTTTACTGACATATTCAATATCTCCCTATCCCAGTCTGCTGTTCTCACTCGCTTCAAGATGTCCAGCATTGTTCCTGTACCCAAGAAAACAAAGGTAACTGAACTAAATGACAATCGCCCCATAGCACTCACTTCTGTCATCATGAAGTGATTTGAGAGGCTAGTTAAGGGTCATATCACCTCTACCTTACCTGACACCCTAGACCCACTTCAATTTGCTTACCGCGCCAATAGATCCACAGACGATGCGATCGCCATCGCACTGCACATTGCCCTATCCCATCAGGACAAGAGGAATACCAATGTAAGAATGCTGTTCATTGACTGTAGCTCAGCCTGCAACACCATAGTACCCTCCAAACTCATCATTAAGCTTGAGGCCCTGGGTCTGAACCCCACCCTGTGTAACAGGATCCTGGACTTCCAGATGGGCCACCCTCAGGTGCTGAAGGTAGGAAACAACACCTCTACTTCACTGATCCTCAATACAGGGGTCCCACAGGGGTGCGTGCTCAGCCCCGTCATCAGCCATGACTGCGTTGCCACGCACGCCACCAACTCAATCATCAAGTTTGCAGACGACACAACAGTAGTAGGCCTGATTATCAATAATGATGAGACATCCTACAGGGAGGAGGTGAGGGCCCTGGCGGAGTGGTGCCAGGAAAAGAACCTCAACGTCAACAAAACGAAGGAGCTAATTTTGGACTTCAGGAAACAGCAGAAGGAGCACGCCCTTATCCACATCGACGGGACCGCAACAGCTCCTCTTCAACCTCAGGAGACTGAAGAAATTTGGCTTGGCCCCTAAGACCTTCACAAACCTTTACAGATGCACAATTGAGAGCATCCTGTCGGGCTGTGTCACCGCCTGGTAGGCAACTGCACCGCCCGCAACCACAGGGCTCTCCAGAGGGTGGTGCGGTCTGCCCAACACATCACCGGGGGCACACTGTCTGCCCTCCAGGACACCTACAGCACCCGATGTCACAGGAAGGCCAAAAAGATCATCAAGGACATCAACCACCCGAGCCACGGCTTGTACACCCCGCTATCATCAAAAAGGCGAGGTCCGTACAGGTGCATCAAAGCTGGGACTGAGAGACTGAAAAACAGCTTCTATCTCAAGGCCATCAGACTGTTAAATAGCCATCACTAGCAGGCTACCACCTGGTTACTCAATCCTGCACCATAGAGTGCAGAGTCTGCTGCCCTATATACAGTACATAGACATGGAATCACTGGCCGCTTTACTAATGTGTATATACTGTATTCTATTCTACTGTATTCTAGTCAGTGCCACTCCAACATTGCTCGTCCTAATATTTATATATTTCTTCATTTCATTCTTTTACTTTTAGATTTGTGTGTATTGTTGTGAATTGTTATATACTTCTGCACTGTTGGAGCTAGGAACACAAGCATTTGGCTACACCCGCAATAACATCTGCTAAATATATGTATGTGACCAATAAAATGTTATTTGATTTGAGGTGTCACTACAGACCCGGGTTCAATCCCAGGCGGTGTCATAACCGGCCGTGACCAGGAATCCCATAGGGTTGCGCACAATATGCCCGGCGTCGTCCGGGTTCGGGGAGGGTTTGGCCGGGGGGACTTTACTGAGTTGCTGGGCCGGGCCCCTGCAGGCTGACTTCAGTCGTCAGTTGAACAGAGTTTCATTTCGACACATTGGTGCGGCTGGCCTCCGGGTTAAAATAAAATAAAAAACATAAACAAATATAATGAAAATAATAAATATGCCATTTAGACAACACTTTGATCCAAAGTGACTTACAGTCGTGTGTATACATTTTAAGTATGGGTGGTCTCAGGAATCAAACCTGCTATTCTGGCATAGCAAGCACCATGCTTTACCAACTGAGCTACAGAGGACCTCTTATGCATAATTTCAAAGTAGCACCGATCTACTGTTCGAGCATGGAAGACCTTTTTCCCTTGCTAATTTCAAGAAATGAACACTTACTCCCGGCCCAGCCCGGGCGACACAAGCCTGCCCCAATTTTCTTTTGCATATTTGAACCCAGCTCTCACTCAGAGCTCCAAGAACATTTTGCCCTCCCCCTTAGCTCACATCTCTAATAACCTTAATCAAGCCAATAACTTAATGCTTTGATGAAGCGCAGAGCGCGGCGCAATTAGAATTTGCTGAGGTGGGCCATATTTCTAACCTAGGTGAGGACGGCAATTCTGGGCAGCCCAAACTACCAGCCATCAATCACGCAGGCGAGATTGAAACGTTTGATGTTCCTACCACCGGCGAAAACGTCCCGACGACAGTTCTAAGTGAGGGGCACAGGTGATATCGCTGTATTTAATTGGTCAGCCCGCTTCAGAAATAGTCGTAGTGCAGTATTGTGTAGTATACTCTGTGAAACATTGCTTTTAGAGTTTACTGTATATCCTCATTGATTGGCTGTTAAAGGGAAAATGTGTTTCTTTGAGTGCCTCGATATACACTCAACGGTTGCTCTGTTTTAAAAAAAATATGTTTACACCGTGCGAACAGCTGGCATCTCTTTTGGAACGAGTCACTCTGTGTTCTATAGAAAATACCGTGCAAATGTAACAGAGTGGACCCGCCGCACCTGACATTTCATGCCCTATTATTGTCTTATGACTGTTGTACATTATGATCTATTAAAGGCAGATTGGAGAATGTTGCAACAAGCAGCACCGCAGACACAGAGACACAGCGCGATGCAAGACGTTGCTCTCACACAGGCACCGAATATCCGCACGTGTGCACACGTGCGCTTCGTGTTGTTACAACGTGGGAGCTACAGGGTCAAAACACGCTATGGGTTTGCATGCCACGTCATCTCGCTAAGTCTACTGCTAATGAGCTGATCTTGAAGATCATTAAATAATCAGCCTACTCCATGTATCTTTATGATCTAGTAATGATGGCCTAGTGTTTCTCTTTTGCTTAGCAAAACATCTATAATGGATATGCTCCTGCATATGATTACTAGTGTCTTTCTTTCCTTTTGCAAATATTTGTTGCAGCATGAGAGAGAGAGAGAGAGCGAGAGCGAGAGCGAGAGAGAGAGAGAGAGAGAGAGACTTATGTTTCTCCCTTGCAATAATCAGGGCTGACCTCCTCAACTCCCAGATCCTTTTATCCTATCCTTCCTCAGAGCCCCAATGCAGCAGCAATCATTTTCTCCCTGCAATTAATTCCTCAGCTTCACCCCTCCTTCTGGTTTCATCCCACATGGAACCCTATACCCTACATTTTTCACTACCTTTCGACCAGGACCCATATGGCTCTGTTCAAAAGTAGTGCACTATATAGGGATTGTGGTGCCATTCAGGATGCATTTTCTCTGATTAAATGAAAACTGTTTCAAACAATAATTTCTTCCTCCTTTTCAATTAAACCATCCGTTGCTCTTTTTGCAATGCTTTGACAATTAATAACGCTCCTCATCAAACTGGTGAAAAGGCTGCTCGCCTCGGTGAAATATGGCCGCTTCGGGGAAAGGCCTGATTTATTGCCAGAAAATGATTTATTTATATAGCTACACAAAAGCATTTGTCTTCTGGTGTGAAGAAGTGAGAGGGTCACAAGAAGGAAGTATTCATTTCAGGTTTGTCTCTTTTAGCGGAGGATGGTAGAGGTTACAAAGGCTGTTCGAATCCCAGGTCGGACGATAAAAATCTGGGGAGGGGAGTTTAGTATCCTAGATGCCATCTCCTGCTTGTTGTGTCCTTGAGCAAGGCACTTAAATGCTCCCAGGGCTGACCCTGTGGCTGATCCTGTGCTTTCAACCCCTCCAGGTGAAATGAAGCAATTTCAGGTCTGATCATCAACAAAAAGCTTTGCTTTCTACTACATACGATAACAAACTTCTATATTCACACTAAAATCAAACACTAATGTTCTAAACGTCATTTTGATCGGAAGATGAGTGAAGAGTGAACTGGTTTTGGGTTGAAAATGACACATTTACTTTCTCCGTTCTCAGAAAACGGACAATGGAGTATTGTTCTTGTAGAAGCAGAGATGCATGCTGTACTCAGCACCTTTTATACTTCTGTCAATTCAGAGTTTTCTTTGTCTGACTTTCATCATGTGCACTTTAAAAAGAATGGGCTTTTTTGGCAGAGATATGACAATGGATTCTATATACTAGAGGTCGACCGATCATGATTTTTCAACGCCGATACCGATTATCTTGTTTGGGATAGGGGGCAGCATTTTCACTTTTGGATGAATAGCGTGCCCAGAGTGAACTGCCTCCTACTCAGTCACAGATGCTAATATATGCTCTGACGTTTCTAAAACTGTTTGAATGATGTCTGTGAGTATAACAGAACTCATATGGCAGGCAAAAACCTGAGAAAAAATCCAAACAGGAAGTGGGAAATCTGAGGTTTGTAGTTTTGAACTCACCTCTATTGAATACACAGTGGGATATGGGTTAATTTTCACTTTCTAAGGCTTCCACTAGATGTCAACCGTTTTTAGAACGTGGTTTCAGGCTTCTCATGTGAAGGGGGGCCAGATGGAAGATGTTTGAGTAAGGGGTCTGCCTACAGCCTCGTTCTCAGTCATGCGCTTTCACTTGAGAGTTAGCTCTCGTTTCAGTCCTTCTCTACAGACAATAGAATTCTCCGGTTGGAACATTATTGAACTTTTATGATAAAAACATCCTAAAGATTGATTCTATACTTAGTTTGACAAGTTTCTTCGACCAGTAATATAACTTTTTGAACATTTCGTCCGAATTTCGTCCATTTCGTCCGAATGGACCAGATAGCGCTTTTGGATTGTTTACCAAATGCCCTAACAAAAGAAGCTATTGGACATAAATGGACATAAATTATGGACATAATCGAACAAAACAAGCATTTATTGTGGAACTGCGATTCCTGGGAGGGCATTCTGATGAAGTTCATCAAAGGTAAGTGAATATTTCGAATGCTATTTATGAATAATGTTGACTACCCAACATGGCGGATATTTCTCTGGCTGGTTTGGGCTCTCAGCGCCGTTCTCAGATTATGCTTTTTCCGTAAAGTTTTTTTGAAATCTGACACAGCGGTTGCATTAAGGAGAAGTGTATCTAAAGTTTCATGCATAATAGCTGTATTTTCATCAACATTTATTATGAGTATTTCTGTGGCTCTCTGCAATATCACTGCATGTTTTGGAACTACTGAATCTAACACGCCAATATAAAATACGATTTTGGGATATAAATATGAACTTTACCGAACAAAACATACATGTATTGTGTAACATGAAGTCCTATGAGTGTCATCTGATGAAGATCATCAAAGGTTAGTGATTCATTTTATCTCTATTTGTGCTTTTTGTGACTCCTCTCTTTGGCGGGAAAAATGGCTGGCTTTTTCTGTGACTTGGTGGTGACCTAACATAATCGTTTGTGGAGCTTTCGCTGTAAAGCATTTTTGAAATCAGACACTGCGGCTGGATTAACGAGAATTTTATCTTTAAAATGGTGCCTAATGCTTGTATGTTTGAGAAATTTGATTTATGAGATTTCTGTTGATTTGTATTTGGCGCCCTGCAATTTTATTGGCTGTTGGCGAGGGGAACCCCAGTCCTAGACAGGTTATTGGAGGACCAAAAAAGCCGATACCGATTAATCGGCCAATTTGTTTTATTTATTTGTAATAATGACAATTACAACAATACTGAATGAACACTTATTTTAACGTAGTATAATACATCAATAAAATAAATTTAGCCTCAATTAAATAATGAAACATGTTCAATTTGGTTTAAATAATGTAAAAACAAAGTGTTGGAGAAGAAAGTAAAAGTGCAATATGTGCAATGTAAAAAAGCTAACGTTTATTAAGTTCCTTGCTCAGAACATGAGAACATTTGAAAGCTGGTGGTTCCTTTTAACATGAGTCTTCAATATTCCCAGGTAAGAAGTTTTAGGTTGTAGTTATTATAGGAATTATAGGACTATTTCTCTCTATACCATTTGTATCATTATCATTAACCTTTGACTATTGGATGTTCTTATAGGCACTTTAGTATTGCCAGTGTAACAGTATAGCTTCCGTCCCTCTCCTCGCCCCTAACTGGGCTCGAACCAGGAACACATCGACAACAGCCACCCTCGAAGCATCGTTACCCATCGCTCCACAAAAGCCGCGGTCCTTGCAGAGCAAGGGGAACAACTTCTCCAAGTCTCAGAGCGAGTGACGTCACCGTTTGAAACGCTATTAGCGCGCACCCCGCTAACTAGCTAGCCATTTCACATCGGTTACACCAGCCTAATCTTGGGAGTTGATAGGCTTGAAGTTATAAACAGCTCAATGCTTGAAGCATTGCGAAGAGTTGCTGGCAAACGCACAAAATAATTATAACATAACACACAGAAATACGAGCCTTTGGTCATTAATATGGTCGAATCCGGAAACTATCATTTCGAAAACAAAACGTTTATTCTTTCAGTCAAATACGGAACCGTTTCGTATTTTATCTAACGGGTGGCATCCCTAAGTCTAAATATTGCTGTTACGTTGTACAACCTTCAATGTTATGTCATAATTATGTACAATTCTGTCCGTCATTGAAAATAAGAATGTGTTCTTAACTGACTTGCCTAGTTAAATAAAGGTGTAAATAAAAAATATAATAAATAAATAAATATATCAATCGGCCAAATCGGTGTCCAAAAATAACGATTTCCGATTGTTATGAAAACTTAAAATCGGCCCTAATTAATAGGCCATTCTGATTGATCGGTCCACCTCTGCTATATACTGTATGTCAATGGAATGACATACAGTATATAACGGGTACAGTATATAACGACCTGTGGAATCAGTTGTGGGATGGCATCAAATGTGAATCACAGAATCTATTCAAAACATCCATCAAGCGCTATGATGGAACTGGCTCTCATGAGGACCGCCTTTCTCTCTGCATTGTTGGGAAGAGACCCTAAAGGAAGCATTTTACTGTTAGTCCACACCTGTTCTTTACGAAGCATGTGACAAATACAATTGTATTTGATTGAAGTCAGACCAAGGTCTAGATAGTATTTGTTTCTTTCAGATACTTCGAGCCTCCGTGGAGTGCCAGATGTGCATGTGAGACTATTCTGTTGGTTCCAGTGTGCCAGACAGTCTCAATGAAGCACAGCTAAGTATTTGAAAGAAAACAAATACTAGGAGGTTCAAGCGGGATTTTCATACTGTCCCAAAATTTGGGTGCTCTCTCAATCAGATCATTTCCGTCAGCATGTTTTGGGCCTTCAAAACAAGTCGTCAAAACGTCAATTCCCCTCTAATTTGACCCTTGACGTTAGGTCACGATATTGTGGTGGGTTGTGGCGGTGGTCGAAGCATCGAAATACTCCGAAATACTGTTCTTGATGGCCCTCACTCAACCTACAGAGATGCAATACATGTATGTACCACAGCCCTTTCACTGCCTAATCAGACTGTCCATTCTAAGTTGACCTGGACAATTACGACCCGTTAGCTCCGTCCGTGATCCAAGGCCACCACCACCAGGGCACTCGCGCTAACGATCCCCTTTCTAAAGCTCAAAAAAGAAACAAAAGACAAAAGCTTAGGTACATGAGTACGACCTTGAAGTCATAGTACATAATGGTATTCCTTTTAGAGCGGAGACCAGAGAAATCAAGAGAGACCCGAGACCAAGAGAGGGAGAGAGAGAGACTGAAAATGACAGAGAACATCTAAGGGTGACACACAACCCTAACAACCAGCCGTGGCAATAGTTGCTATCGATAAATAACAATGCAGAGGGAAGGACTCTAGGGACTATGAATAGAGCAGAGGTTAACACAGGGCCATCCAGACCGAAAATGACACAGGCCTTGTGCACAGATTGTCACACGGGCGCGAACATGGCAGCGAAAAAAATCAGTCAGAGTCAGACTCATTTCCATATAAATAGGTGACTTCTGGACATAAAATGAGCAGGTGGCTTGATAAGTGGATGGCTGGCCCCTGTAATTACCGCTACCGAAGGCGAGGCGGCTAAAACACTTTTATCCCCCACTCTCTAAAAGTTGTCGGCAGCAGCTCGAAAAAGTCCAGTTTCAAGCTGTGGTCAGAGGTCAGTTTGTGCACTTTCACTTTGGATTTCTCTGAGTTTGTCACTTCTGAGATGACCCTGATTAAATTAACACAACCATGTGTCGTGTTGTTCTTTTACATGGATAGCTACATTTCTTTATAAATGTAATCATTTTTCATGTGCGACAGATTATCTTTGGGATTTGGAATAAACGTGTCAGGCGGTGGGTGTAGCTGGTGCATGAAGTCAGGCGCAGGAGAGCAGAGATGAGTGAACAACGCAGAGAAAATAGCACAAAGTAACAAAACCAATGAGCGAGCAATAATGGTTGCCATACAACACGGGTGAACACAGCACCCGGAACAAACCAGCCGGCAACGTACCGACCCTAACAATAAACAAACACACACAAAGACATGGGGGAAACAGAGGGTTAAATACACGACCCGTAATTGGGAAATGAAAACCAGGTGTGTGGGAAACATAGACAAAACCAATGGAAAATGAAAAGTGGATCGGCGATGGCTAGAAGACCGGCGACGTCGACCGCCGAGCGCCGCCCGAACAAGGAGAGGAACCGACTTCGGCGGAAGTCGTGACAAAAAGTCTTCACTTTATTTGTCCCCTCATTTCAGACCCCAACCCAGAAAACCCCTATCCTACCAATTAACCGCACCGCACCTCGACCCAGGAAGTGACATTGTGTGCCAACAGCGGTGATTGATCTCTCCTCCACCTACTCTCGTCTATTGTGTGTGTTACACAATAAGTGCTATAAGAATCAGTAAGATTTCTTGGGCTGTGGAGATCTGAATGGCCTCTTTGAACTCTGTTCTCACTCTTGTCTCACTGTTGGCTATAGTGAGTCATACCAAGGAATATATGAGAATCAGTGAGATTTCTCTGGCTGTTGGCCTCTTGAACTCTCTTCTTGTCAAGTGGAGCCAGAGAGACGAGAGAAGCTGATTGTGACTCATCAGATTAAGATCCAATCAGGGATAATGATGACTCATTTCTCCAACACTAGCCCAGAGCCTTATATTTAGTGAGTTGGGCCAAATTTTGTAAATGTTGAATATGTTCAAATTCTAGACTTTCAGTTACGTTACATTGTTTAAGTATTCCGCATGTAACTCGTTGTCAGATGATGTCATTCTAACGCGACATGCACTAACATGGCTGCCATAGAATTTTGTAGTATTAAGTAAATGCATCATAATGCGGAAACTTTAATGTCCCAACTCTCTAAATACATGTCTCTGCACTAGCACATTCAATTCAATAAGCTTTATTGTTTGTCAAATGTACTTACGACATAATTGTCCTTGACATGTGGCCCACATACATGACACATTTTTAAAAATAACAAGCTGTATTGCTTGTTAAATTTGCATATGACAATATTTTCCCAGACATGTCACGTGGCTCACATACACTATCGTTCAAAAGTTTGGGGTCACTTAGAAATGTCCTTGTTTTTTTTAAAGAAAACCACATTGTAACGGCAGTCGTAATCCTCCTCCTCGGACGAGGAGGAGCATGGATCGGACCAAAACGCAGAGTGGAAAGCGGTCATTATTTAATGAACGTAAACTGAACACTTACACATACAAAAACAACAAACGTGACCAAACCGAAAACAGTCCCGTGTGGCACGAACACTGACACGAGATACAAACACCCACAAAACACACGTGAAACTCAGGCTGCCTTAGTATGATTCTCAATCAGGGACAACGATTGAGAGCTGCCTCTGATTGAGAATCATACCCGCCTGAACACAAACATCCCAACATAGAAAATCAAACATAGACAAACCCACCCAACTCACGCCCTGACCAACTAAATAAATACAAGACAAAGGAAAACAGGTCAGGAACGTGACACACATTTTTTGTCCATTAAAATAACATCAAATTGATCATAAATACAGTGTAGACATTGTTAATGTTGTAAATGACTATTGTAGCTGGAAACGGCAGATTTTTTTGTGGAATATCTACATAGGCGTACAGAGGCCCATTATCAGCAACCATCACTTCTGTGTTCCAATGGCAAGTTGTGTTAGCTAATCCAAGTTTATCATTTTAAAATGCTAATTGATCATTAGAAAGTATTTTGCAATTATGTTAGCACAGCTGAAAACTGTTGTTCTGATTAATGAAGCAATAAAACTGTTTCTGGCCATTTTGAGCCTGTAACGAACCCACAAATGCTGATGCTCCAGATACTCAACTAGTCTAAAGAAGGCCAGTTTATTGCTTCTTTAATCAGAACAACAGTTTTCAGTTGTGCTAACATAATTGCAAAATACTTTACTAATGATCAATTAACCTTTTAAAATTATAAATTTGGATTAGCTAACATAATGTGCCATTGGAACACAGGAGTGATGGTTGCTGATAATGGGCCTCTGTACGCCTGTGTCGATATTCGATTGAAATCAGCCGTTCCCAGCTACAATAGTCATTTACAACATTAACAACGTCTACACTGTTTTTCTGATTAAGTCGATTATTAAGTTGGACCAAAAAATATGCTTTTCTTTCAAAAACAAGGACATTTCTAAGTGAACTCAAACTTTTGAACGGTTGTGTACATACAGTATATAACACATGTGAACAATAACAGCACTGACATTCACATGTTCTCACAGAGTGCAATCTCTCATACTAGTAGTGTTTGATGAAACCACACACTAGCGCTACTTTGAGTTGCGATGTTGCCTGTGATAGCTTCACCTACACTATAGTATGACGGTAAAATTATGATGATGCGGTTATTAGGTTAATAACTAGTCTGCTATGCACTCTTTATTGGTCATATGACACACATCTCTGCAATGCACACATGCACGCACACAGACCCACAAAACACATAAAGTCCCTTCCATTTATTGTGCAAGAGCACGTCACCATTCCTTTTTCTGATGTCAGTCTGCCTGATAGCAGTGAGCTTACAAGGTGCTAAGTACCTTGATGCCTCCAGGGAGAGACAGAAAGCCCTACCTGGCTTTGGAGAGGCTTGGGTCGTAATTGGATACATGGCTGGTTGGAGAAACGGATAGAGAGCCTCGGAGAATATTGAAGAAGCACTAAGCCTACAGAAATTACAGATGCATGCTTTAGCATTGCGAGGAAGTTGTGAAAGTCTGATAAATGGTTTCTGTCTGTCAATTCTTTGGCATACTTCCTCCCGAGGAAAATGTGGAGTCTTGATGGTGCAGGGAAGGACCACTGGCGATTTTAGCATGCAAATCTTGGTGGAGCAAACAAAAGAAAAGTGGGATGCATGCCAGCAAAGCCACAACATAACACTAAACAATACATTAATTGCACTATAACTTTGACAAACAATGCCCACAAACTGTTAGGGCCTTCATAAAGCTGTCCCAACAGCAGAGTCCCAACAGCAGTCCCAGCACCTTAACACTGCTACAGTTCATTCAGCCTCATTTACTGCCGTTAAAAAAAAACATAGCTGATATGGCTGACTTGCTTAAACAAATGTGGCTTCTACTGACAATTGAGATGTACAAACTTTGGCATAAGGGGACGACGAGCGTATAAGAGGCAATCTGTAATTTCGATTAAGAGAATGAGCGAGAGACGATGGGCGTAGTCAATACAATAAGCACTTTTGAAATGTACAGCATCAGAATTCAGAACATGAGCCGTTCTTATATATAAACAGACAATGAAAGCTCTTACAATATTCAATGATTACGTTTCTCTAAAACAGGTTATAGGCAAACAAGCACATAACGGCCACGAACAATGTGGTTACAATACCACGTTGGTGAAAATAGACCAAATTATTAGGGTGAGACATTTTGGGACTCACGTTGTTGTGATGTGCTTGAACAGGAAAGTGGCGCGGCGGTCCTTCATGAGCAAAATTTTGTCATCAAAGAGAAAAATGCCGGATTTACAATTCCAAGTTGAATGACCGTTCAAAATGTTTTTTCCCAGTCGTAGCTCATTTTTCCCGAGTTCCCAGTTGTCATGAACTCACAGTTAGCCACCGATTCCTTCCAAAACAACTCCTAGTTGAACTTGCGATTTCCAACTTGTTGTGTAATGTTTGTCTAATGGTCGATGAGCACCGAGACGTTTTATCTCTAAATTCTCTTCATATGACAAGGATAAAGGATTTGATTGTCGACTTGATTCATGGTGATTACTGCAAGCTTGTTAGCAAAGATTTTGAAAGTATGATGTTGACATGATCAGTACAATAAAAGCTACAGTAGATATTTTTTTTTATTTTTTTTATTTCACCTTTATTTAACCAGGTAGGCTAGTTGAGAACAAGTTCTCATTTGCAACTGCGACCTGGCCAAGATAAAGCATAGCAGTGTGAACAGACAACAACACAGAGTTACACATGGAGTAAACAATAGACAAGTCAATAACATGGTAGAAAAAAGAGAATCTATATACAATGTGTGCAAAAGGCATGAGGTAGGCAATAAATCGAATAATTACAATTTAGCAGATTAACACTGGAGTGATAAATCATCAGACGATCATGTGCAAGAAGAGATACTGGTGTGCAAAAGAGCAGAAAAGTAAATAAATAAAAGCAGTATGGGGGTGAGGTAGGTAAATTGGGTGGGTAGTTTACAGATGGACTATGTACAGCTGCAGCGATCGGTTAGCTGCTCGGATAGCAGATTTTTAAAGTTGTTGAGGGAGATAAAGGTCTCCAACTTCAGAGATTTTTGCAATTCGTTCCAGTCGCAGGCAGCAGAGAACTGGAAGGAAAGGCGTCCAAATGAGGTTTTGGCTTTAGGGATGATCAGTGAGATACACCTGCTGGAGCGCGTGCTACGGGTGGGTGTAGCCATCGTGACCAGTGAACTGAGATAATGCGGCACTTTGCCTAGCATAGCCTTGTAGATGACCTGGAGCCAGTGGGTCTGACGACGAACATGTAGCGAGGGCCAGCCGACTAGGGCATACAGGTCGCAGTGGTGGGTCGAATAAGGTGCTTTAGTAACAAAACGGATGGCACTGTGATAAACTGCATCCAGTTTGCTGAGTAGAGTATTGGAAGCTATTTTGTAGATGACATCTCCGAAGTCGAGGATCGGTAGGATAGTCCGTTTTACTAGGGTAAGTTTGGCGGCGTGAGTGAAGGAGGCTTTGTTCTGGAATAGAAAGCCGACTCTAGATTTGATTTTGGATTGGAGATGTTTGATATGAGTCTGGAAGGAGAGTTTGAAGTCTAGCCAGACACCTAGGTACTTATAGATGTCCACATATTTTAGGTCGGAACCGTCCAGGGTGGTGATGCTAGTCGGGCGTGCGGGTGCAGGCAGCGAACGGTTGAAAAGCATGCATTTGGTTTTACTAGCGTTTAAGAGCAGTTGGAGGCCACGGAAGGAGTGTTGTATGGCATTGAAGCTCGTTTGGAGGTTAGAGAGCACAGTGTCCAGGGAAGGGCTGGAAGTATACAGAATGGTGTCGTCTGCGTAGAGGTGGATCAGGGAATCGCCCCCAGGAAGAGCAACATCATTGATGTATACAGAGAAAAGAGTCGGCCCGAGAATTGATCCCTGTGGTACCCCCATAGAGACTGCCAGAGGACCAGACAACATGCCCTCCGATTTGACACACTGAACTCTGTCTGCAAAGTAGTTGGTGAACCAGGCAAGGCAGTCATTAGAAAAACCGAGGCTATTGAGTCTGCCGATAAGAATATGGTGATTGACAGAGTCGAAAGCCTTGGCCAGGTCGATGAAGACGGCTGCACAGTAATGTCTTTTATCGATGGCGGTTATGATATCGTTTAGTACCTTGAGCGTGGCTGAGGTGCACCCGTGACCGGATCGGAAACCGGATTGCACAGCGGAGAAGGTACGGTGGGATTCGAGATGGTCAGTGATCTGTTTGTTGACTTGGCTTTCGAAGACCTTGGCTAGGCAGGGCAGGATGGATATAGGTCTGTAACAGTTTGGGTCCAGGGTGTCTCCCCCTTTGAAGAGGGGGATGACAGCGGCAGCTTTCCAATCCTTGGGGATCTCAGATGATACGAAGGAGAGGTTGAACAGGCTGGTAATAGGGGGTGCGACAATGGCAGCGGACAGTTTCAGAAATAGGGGGCCCAGATTGTCAAGCCCAGCTGATTTGTATGGGTCCAGGTTTTCCAGCTCTTTCAGAACATCTGCTATCTGGATATGGGTAAAGGAGAAGCTGGGGAGGCTTGGGCGAGTAGCAGCGGGGGGGGCGGGGCTGTTGGCCAAGGTTGGAGTCGCCAGGTGGAAGGCATGGCCAGCCATTGAGAAATGTTTGTTGAAGTTTTCGATTATCACGGACTTATCAGTGGTGACCGTGTTATCTAGCCTCAGTGCAGTGGGCAGCTGG
Organism: Salvelinus fontinalis; assembly: GCF_029448725.1. Lineage (NCBI taxonomy): Eukaryota > Metazoa > Chordata > Actinopteri > Salmoniformes > Salmonidae > Salvelinus > Salvelinus fontinalis. Next base: position 13,588,206 of record NC_074706.1, read on the forward strand.
GAGGAGGTGCTCTTGTTTTCCATGGACTTTACAGTATCCCAGAACTTTTTGGAGTTAGAGCTACAGGATGCAAATTTCTGCTTGAAAAAGCTGGCCTTTGCTTTCCTGACTGACTGCGTGTATTGGTTCCTGACTTCCCTGAACAGTTGCATATCACGGGGGCTCTTCGATGCTATTGCAGTTCGCCACAGGATGTTTTTGTGCTGGTCGAGGGCAGTCAGGTCTGGAGTGAACCAAGGGCTATATCTGTTCTTGGTTCTGCATTTTTTGAACGGAGCATGCTTGTCTAATATGGTGAGGAAGTAACTTTTAAAGAATGACCAGGCATCCTCAACTGACGGGATGAGGTCAATATCCAACCAGGGTACCCGGGCCAGGTCGATTAGAAAGGCCTGCTCGCAGAAGTGTTTCAGGGAGCGTTTGACAGTGATGAGGGGTGGTCGTTTGACCGTGGACCCGTGGCGGATACAGGCAATGAGGCAGTGATCGCTGAGATCTTGATTGAAGACAGCAGAGGTGTATTTGGAGGGCAAGTTGGTCAGGATAATGTCTATTAGGGTGCCCATGTTTACGGATTTAGGGTTGTACCTGGTGGGTTCCTTGATGATTTGTGTGAGATTGAGGGCATCAAGCTTAGATTGTAGGACTGCCGGGGTGTTAAGCATATCCCAGTTTAGGTCACCTAACAGAACAAACTCTGAAGCTAGATGGGGAGCGATCAATTCACAGATGGTGTCCAGGGCACAGCTGGGAGCTGAGGGGGGTCGGTAGCAGGCGGCAACAGTGAGAGACTTATTTCTGGAGAGATTAATTTTTAAAATTAGAAGTTCGAACTGTTTGGGCATAGACTTGGAAAGTATGACAGAACTTTGCAGGCTATCTCTGCAGTAGATTGCAACTCCTCCCCCTTTGGCAGTTCTATCTTGACGGAAAGTGTTATAGTTGGGTATGGAAATCTCAGAGTTTTTGGTGGCCTTCCTAAGCCAGGATTCAGACACGGCAAGGACATCAGGGTTGGCAGAGTGTGCTAAAGCGGTGAGTAAGGCAAACTTGGGGAGGAGGCTTCTGATGTTGACATGCATGAGGCCAAGGCTTTTTCGATCACAGAAGTCAACAAATGAGGGTGACTGGGGACATGCAGGGCCTGGGTTTACCTCCACATCACCCGAGGAACAGAGGAGTAGTAGGATGAGGGTGCGGATAAAGGCTATCAAAACTGGTCGCCTAGAGCGTTGGGGACAAGGAATAAAAGGAGCAGATTTATGGGCGTGGTAGAATAGATTCTGGGCATAATGTGCAGACCAGGGTATGGTGGGGCACGGGTACAGCGGAGGCAAGCCCAGGCACTGGGTGATGATAAGAGAGGTTGTATCTCTGGACATGCTGGTCTCAATGGGTGAGGTCACCGCATGTGTGGGGGGTGGGACAAAGGAGGTATCAGAGGTACGGAGAGTGGAACTACGGGGTCCATTGCAAACCAAAACAATGATAACTAGCCTGAACAACAGTATGTAAGGCATATTGATATTAGAGAGAGACATACAATAAGGCATAAAGTGATTGCAGGTCATGATTGGGAGAGCTAGCTAAAACAGCAGGTGAAATAACAGCAGCTAGTCAGCTGACACAGCAACAGAAGGTAAAAATGGCGACGACTGGGCAGAGAGGGTCGGATTAACTACACACAGATCCTAATGGACAGTCAAGCAGGCATCAGCTATGTAGCCAAGTGATCATAGTGTCCAGGGGGCAGCCGTAGATGGAGTAGTGAGGCCTCCACTAAGCTAGCACGCGTTTAAAGTTAGTAGCCCGGGGGGGTGGTTTGCTCAGACGGAGGGGGTCTGCTCAGACGGAGGCCGGTTGAGGGCACCGGTTGAGGGCACGTCTGCAAACCAGACGTGGTCGTGTCGACAGAGAATCCAAGCCGGATAGCGATGGCGAAAGAGAGGTTGTGAGTTGTAGAATTGTGTTTGCTAACTGGTGCTAGCTTCCTTGCTGCGCTAGCTGCAAGATAAGCTAGCAGTTAGCAGACCGGGGCAGGCAAGTTAGCCTTTGGGGGACGTCGCGATGGGGGGGAAGTCTGTTTTTGCCTCTTCGTGCGGTGACGTCGATAGACCAGTCGTGGAATTAGTAGGGTTCCAGGTAGCTCTAGGTAGCTAACAGGCCTCGTAGGTTAGCAGAATGGGCCTTCAGCGGGCGTCACGCCTGAGGGGCCTGTTGGAGTCCCCGGGCAGATTATGTCGGTATTCCAGTCGTAGAGGATAGGCGGGGTTCCGTGCTCCGTACCGGCAGTAAATTGGTCCGGGTCTTGGAGCCTAGGAGTGGGCTTCAGTGGTAGCACAGGAGCCCTAGCTTCAGGCTAATTAGCTTCAGGCTAATTGGTGCCTGCTCCGGTGCCTGCTCCGGGATGGAGACGCTAGCCAGGAGTGGTCACCCGGGATTGTGGTTAGCTAGTTGCGAAGATCCAGATGAAAATGTTCAGAGTTTGCGGTAGGAATCCGGGGATATGGAGAGAAATAGGTCCGTTATGCTCTGGTTTTAGTCACGTTGTTCGAACTAGCGAGAGCTTTCCGAGCTAAAGGTTAGCTGATGACCGCTAGCAATGGTTTGCTAACTGATAGCTGGTAGGCAGTTAGCTGGCTATCTTCAGTAGATGGATTCCAGATCAGAAGTAAATAGAAATACTTTAGAAAAAAGCAGATCCACGCCACATTGGGTGAGGCGGGTTGCAGGAGAGTATTTAGAAGTTGAGGTTTAAGAAAGTATTTTTAAAAGATATGCGAAGAAAAAGATGTAAAAAGATATATACAAGGGACACGGGACACGACAGGACAAAGACGTCTACACTGCTACGCCTTCTTGGACGAAAAAAAAAGTGATTTGATGTCATTCTATCTATGGCCAATGACCTGACTTCTAATATAACTTTATGGCAGAACCCACGGGGATAACATTTTCGAGCTCTAACCTTAGAATTGGGGATGACGTACTATCCCATGAGTGACAGAAATTGAGCCAATCAGGCTAGCCCCACCACCACAGAAAGCACTGAGCTAGGCTGAAACACCTGCATTTTGGAGCTGCCTTACTCAAGAAAGCAAAAAAGAGACCATGTTTGTATGCAGCTTTATTAACCCAATTACTTTTTTTTTCTTTTTTACATTGTTTGCAAACTGATATGTGACACATATTAATGCCAAAATAACATGCAAAACAAGTGTGGGGCCCAAACAGGTGGGGCTCTGCCCTGAATGACGGGACGCCACTGTAAAGGACCATTGTATTCAATAAAATGGGTTACGCATTTTCCGAATGAGGCTGGAAATAGATTGATTCTGGGCTGTTTGGAAGCTGTTTTGAAAAGCAAAGTTGAGTTTCACTCTTGTTTCTTCCAGGTAACTTTTTGCAGTCGATCAAATAAATTGAGAAGCACATTTTCATGGTGCTGTAAAAATACCATTTGAAGAGGAAACCCCAGTCATGTGAAAGTCTGTTTTGAATTGCCTGGTGCGCCAGCAATAGCAAACCAATTAACTAGCTTGCTACCAATAAGGCTACTGTAGCTGGCTTTCACACTGTAACAGTTTAACAGGTTGGATTTTTAACCATGCTCAGTGGTTGTAGAACTACAGTCAGAGGCTGTGTCCGAAATAGAACCCTATTTACTATATAGTGAACTACTTTTGACAAGACTCTTGTGGAACCTGGTCAAGTGTCGTGCTCTTAAGGCTAGGGGTTCCGCTAGTGGCAACATCCGCTGAAATGGCAGAGCGCGAAATTCAAAAATATTTTTGGGAAATATTTAACTTTCATACATTCACAAGTGCAATACACCAAATTAAAGATGAACTTCTTGTTAATCTAGCCATCGTGTCCGATTTCAAAAAGGCTTTACAGCAAAAGCACACCATTCGATTATGTTAGATCAGTGCTTAGTCACAGAAAAACATACAGCCATTTTCCAGCCAAAGAGAGGAGTCACAAAAAGCAGAAATAGAGATAAAATGAATCACTAACCTTTGATCTTCATCAGATGGCACTCATAGCACTTCATGTTTCACAATACATGTATGCTTTGTTCAATAAAGTTCATATTTATATCCAAAAATCTCAGTTTACATTGGCGCGTTATGTTCAGTAATGTTGTGCCTCGAAAACATCCGGCGAATTTGCAGAGAGCCACATCAATTTACAGAAATACTCATCATAAACTTTTATAAAAGATACAAGTGTTATGCATAGAATTAAAGATATACTTCTCCTTAATGCAACCCCTGTGTACTATTTCAAAAAAGTTTTACGGAAAAAGCACACCATGCAATAATCTGAGTACAGCGCTAAGCCACAAAAACAAGCCATACAGATACCCGCCATGTTGTGGAGTCAGTAAACGTCAGAAATAGCGTTATAAATATTCACTCACCTTTGATCTTCATCAGAATGCACTCCCAGGAATCCCAGTTCTACAATAAATGTTTGTTTTGTTCGATAAAGTTCATCTTTATGTCCTAATACCTCCTTTTTGTTAGCACGTTTAGTTCACCAATCGAAATTCACAAGGCGCGGGCAAGTCCAGACGAAAGTCCAGACGAAAAGTCCAAAAAGTTCTATTACAGTTCGTAGAAACATGTCAAACGATGTATAGAATCAATCTTTAGGATGTTTTTATCATAAATCTTCAATAATGTTTCAACCGGACAATTCCTTTGTCTTTAGAAATGAAAAGGAACGCAGCTTGCACTCACGGCCACGCGTGAGACTTAGCTCATGGCATTCTGCCAGACCCCTTAGTCAAACAGCTCTTATTCGCTCCCCCTTCATAGTAGAAGCCTGAAACAAGGTTCTAAATACTGTTGACATCTAGTGGAAGCCTTAGGAAGTGCGATATGACCCCATAGACACTGTATATTCGAAAGGCAATGACTTGAAAAACTACAAACCTCAGATTTCCCACTTCCTGGTTGGATATTTTCTCAGGTTTTTGCCTGCCATATGAGTTCTGTTATACTCACAGACATCATTCAAACCGTTTTAGAATCTTCAGAGTATTTTCTATCCAAATCTACTAATAATATGCATATATTATCTTCTGGGCCTGAGTAGAGGGCAGTTTACTCTGGGCACGCTTTTCATCCGAACATGAAAATGCTGCCCCCTATCCCAAGCAGGTTTTAAGAAAGTACTCATACACCTTGACTTATTACACATTTTGTTGTGTTACAGCCTGAATTCAAATGGATTAAATAAATAAAAATCTCACCCATCTACATACAATACCCCATAATGACAAAGTGAAAACAGGTTTGCAGAAATGTACTGAAATATTTAATTTACATAAGTAATCACACCCCTGACTCAGTACTTTGAAGAAGCACCTTTGTTGGCAATGACAGCTTTGAGTTGTCTTGGGTATGTCTGTATCAGCTTTAGACATTTGGATTTGGGGATTTTCTCCCATTCTTTTTTTGCAGATTTTCTCAAGCTCTGTTAAGTTGGATGTGGAGTGGCGGTGAAAAGCAAAGTCTTTCCACAGACTTTCAATGAGATTCAAGTCTGGGCTTTGGTTGGGCCACTCAGGGACTTTCACATTCTTGTTCTGAAGCCATTGCTTTGGCTGTATGCTTGGGGTCATTGTCCTGTTGGAAGGTAAATCTTTGCCACAATCTAAGTTTGCACTCTGAAGCAGGTTCTCATCAAGGATTTGCTTGTATTTGGCTTTATTCTTTACCAGTCTCCCAGTTCTTGCTGCTGAAAAGCATCCCCATAGCATAACGCCGCCACCACCATGCTTCACAGTAGGGATTGTGTTATTGGGTGATGAGATCTGCCTGGTTTTCTCCAGACATAGCGCTTTGTATTCAGGCCAAAGAGTACAATTTTTGTCTCTCCAGACCACAGAATATTTTACCTTTATCTTCCACATGCCTTTTTGTAAAACTCCAGGCGTACTATCATGTGCCTTTTCTCAGGAGTGGCTTTCGGCGAGCCACTCTCTCATAAAATCCAGATTGGTGAAGTGCTATAGAGACTGTTGTCCTTCCGGCAGTTTCTTCCAACTCAGCCAAGGAACTCTGTAGTTCTGTCAGTGGTCATTGGGTTCTTGGTAACCTACCTGACCAAGGTCCTTCTTGCCTGGCTGCTCAATTTGGTCGGCTGGCCAGCTCTAGGCAGAGTCTCGGTAGTTCCATATTTTTCAATTTCCCAATAATGGAGACCACTGTGCTCTTGGAAACTTTCAACACTCCAGATATTGTTTAAAAACCTTTCCCAGATATATGCTTCATCACAATTCTATCTCAGAAATCTACGGACAGTTCCTTGCACTTCATGGTATAGTTCCTGCTCTGACATGCACTGTCATCTGTGGGACAGGTATGTTTCATGGCTAAACAATTTAATTGGCCACAGGTGGACTCCAATCAAGATGTAGTGACATCAAGGATAATTGGATGAATTGACAGACAGAAACCATTTATCAATTGGATGCGCCTGAGCTCAATTTGGTTTGTCATAGCAAAGGGGTGGCAGTACTTATGTCTATTAGATTTTTTTAAATTCAAGGGGAATGAATGCTTTCTGAAGGAACTGTATATAGGGAATAGGGTGCCAGTTGAGAAAGAACACGACAACATGTGAAGTTTGAGCTGCCTGTCAGTGACTAGATTGAGTGAGATCAGCCTCTTGAGCAAAAAATGCCTTTCATGGGAGAGAAGGGAGGATGGGATGTCTGTTGGTTTGAAAAAAGCATGGTACACTGTGTTCCCTGTGTTCTAAAAAATTAGAAGAGGTCTCGTCCACCTCGCCCTAGACTCCATGTTCCAACGAGTCCTTTTGTCCAATTAATAACTCTTTGATGCATGATACTCCATTTCCATGTGGCAGAGCAATGTCTGCCTCTCTCTCTGTTCTAACAGGCACCTGTCTGAACTGTCAAAAGTGCAATTTTTGATCTATCTATCTGTTGTTGTGAGATGGAAGGAAGGAAGTCTCCCGACTCCACAATAGCAAGATTCACTCTCACTTCTCTGCCTCTGAATGACCTCTCTCGGCTATCAAACTGTCAAAAGTCGCCCAGAAGCATTGAGGTTCTCTAATGGGAGTGACATTTCAGAAAATTGTCCCCCTGCTGAAACAGCTGAGTCTTTGATTGGTTTTATACGAAAAACTAAAGGGAAATGTCATTGATATAGTGTTTTGTAAAATGTCAATAACGATGAATCCTGTGGCGTAGTAACAGTATACAGTTTTACGGTGTATTTGAATTTGACTGTGTTTTGTTTTTACACCCTGAGTGAGAGTGTTGACACATACAGGTATAGGATCTTATTTTGAGTCAGTTTACTACAGCAGGAAATGTGAAATTGTACGTGGATTATAATGATTGTAAATGTGTGTAGGGATTGATACATTTTTCATAAGATACAATCAAGTGAAATTTCTAAGTGGAAATTATAAACTTCAGAAGTCTTTTTAAACCTCAAACACACTACAACTTTAAAATGTCCTGTGTTGCAGGAAGTTCTCCTGCAGCAGGACGATCAAATTAAGATCCTACACCTGTACAATATGCATTACTGAACACAGCCCTTTTTCATCTACAGTCGGGCAAAAAAGTATTTAGTCAGCCACCAATTGTGCAAGTTCTCCCACTTAAAAAGATGAGAGAGGCCTGTAATTTTCATCATAGGTACACTTCAACTATGACAGACAAAATGAGAAGAAAAAAAAATGAAAATCACATTGTATGATTTTTTATGAATTTATTTGCAAATTATGGTGGAAAATAAGTATTTGGTCAATAACAAAAGTTTATCTCAATACTTTGTTATATACCCTTTGTTGGCAATGACAGAGGTCAAACGTTTTCTGTAAGTCTTCACAACGTCCAGGCATAAGCGACATAAGCAGTCGCTTAGGGCCCCAGGCTGCTAGGGGGCCCCAAAACAAAACGAAAACATAAAAAAACATTTTTTTAGGAACTCAGTTGGGGTCTCAACTTACGAGTTGCGAGTTAAAATAATACAATACACAAGCAACGTGTCTCATGTCAGTCTTTTACAGGCACTCAATTAGCCATGTCAGCTAACAATTTTAAGATTGGTAAGATAGTCTAGCCAGCTATCTAAACGCTATTCGGCCACTAATCATGGCCGAATAGCGACTGGGCATGCAGTATACGTGCCCAGGGGCCCTGACCTACAAGGGGCCCCCATTTAGATTTTGTTAGCCACTCAAATATCATTAACATGGCACAAGTCATGGCAAGATGTGTAGAATTGCAGGAAATTAGCTGTAAAACTGCACATTCATTCTCTCTGCCCCATGGCAACAAAAGTATAAGTGCATTGTAGTACCCGGCAGGCTCAACACGTGGGATAGACTGATTGAACATGTCAGCCACCATACTGATAGAACACCCTTTTATTTTACACATGCTCATCTCTCCTCCATCGTCACTTTTGCCTTCTGCCAGGCGGCCAGGACCGAAGTGTTGAGTGTCAGTATGGTGGATGATTAGCACAGTTAGCACAGCCCGTCACAATCAGCCCCTCGATAAGCTCTCAAGCACTCGCAGTTGGGCTGTTCACCCCCCGCGGCTATTTCCAGTGCCAGGTCTTGCCACACGAGTCAACGACGACAGATGATTTAAGCACTGGCTTTGTGTCACTCGGCGCAAGACAGCAGACCTATTTTCAATTAGTATTTGTTTTGGTCCCCTAAATATTTAAGCTGCGCTTAATCGAGCTTGGTCGACACAAATGGAATCAATGGACTAGTCCTGAAATTCTAAACCCCGCCAACCTGGCACTCAAGGTACACTCAATCAAACTCTCAAAGTCTTTGAAAGAAAACAAATTCTATTTGAATCCATGTCTGAGCTGGGGCTGGCTTTGTGTCACCCATTGCAAAGCGTGGCCTGAATAAGGAATTGGATGTATATTAAGGAGTGATGACTCCTACCACACCCACAGTTAAAGGCAAGCTGTTGCAATCCAGTCGCAATCCGAGACACCCATTAATCTTTTGCCATCCGAGGTGCATTCATTTGACGTGTACCAAGCCCTATATGTTTGGCATGTAATGCATGGTGATGGTGAAAGACAATGAGGAGCTTTAGTTAACGCATTTTATATGCCAGGGTTGTGTAGTGACAGTTGATTGCTCTTTGTTCGTAACATATCATGCTGACATACTTGGGGTGTATTCATTCCGCCGATTCTGTTGCAAAACATTTCTTAAACGGCAGCAAACTGGAACCAAACGGGGAAGTACCCACCTGCATTTGTCCAGTAGAAACTCTTGTTTTGCTCTGTTTGTTTCCATATGGTTCATAAACGGTAAACGGTTTCCGTAATGAATATACCCTGTGTGTATTTTAAGGGAGAAAGAGTGCCCAAAGATATGCAGTTGAGTGAATTGATCAAACTCGTTCTTCTCCAACATACAATGATGTTATTCATTGCATGTTGTACTGACATGCTTAGTGAGCATTTTAAGGGTTTAGGAGTACAGGTAGCATAAATGTAGCACTCTACTCGTCCCACTAGTTTTTTACCTGGTGTTTTCTAGAAAATGACGTGGTATCAATGTGTACTTTCTGGCACAAATATTTTCTCTATTGGTGCTTCTTATGTTATTATTGTGTATAATTGCCATTTTTACTTGATTTTAGGGTGGCTTAGTATATGGGTTGTGTGGAAATATACCACTGTTAAATGGCAATATGCTTTGTGTTACAGTGAGCATTCGGTTGGCCTCGCGTTACATTTCAACAATAAACAACTTCATTATACTAAGTATGGCTTAATGAATGGTTCACACTCAGTGTATGGGTGAAATGAAAAACATGAACATTACCACTTTTTTAGGGCAAATACCATTATATGCCATTATCAAAGCTTTCCCTTGGTCTGGTCCTCTTATAGTGGGCACATGGTTAATCAGTATCCTCTTTAGTGACTCCTACATGAAGTGAGAGGGATCCAGAGGACACATTCACCGAAGCTAGCAGTTCTGTCACAACTAATGCGTCAGAAGCACAATTAGAAAGCATTTTTCAATTTTGGGCTCTTTTTGTTGTTCTCTCTCGCTTCTTTCAAAGTGCACAGCAAGAGAGCAGGGAGGCCTGCGTGAGGAAATGGCCACACAAAAAAGTCAACTTTGTGTTGTGTTGGTCGTTGAGCTTTTTTTTATTCAGACATTGAGAACTACAGTGACTTGATGTCTCCTTGTCTTCTCACTGTAATTCAACAGGGCATTTCTTTGGATTTGTGACATAACATAGAGTGTTTAGTGTCTTACAGTAAAGTACAGCTCTAAATTAGACATAATTGTCAGGTTAAAAAATTCCTTCTGTCAAATCAAATCAAACCAAATTGTATTTGTCACATGCGCCGAATACAACAGGTGCAGATCTTATAGCGAAATGCTTACTTACGAGCCCCTGACTGACAGTGCAGTTTCAAAAAATACAGATAAGAATAAGAGATAAAAGTAACAAGTAAATAGGAGCAGTAAAAAATAACATTATATGCGGGGGGTGCCGGTACAGAGTCAATGTGCGGGGGCACCGGTTAGTTGAGGTAGTATGTACTTGTAGGTAGAGTTAATTAAAGTGCCTATGCATAGATGACAACAGAGAGTGGCAGTGGTGTGGAGAGGGGATGGGGGGGGGGGGGGGTGGTAATGTAAATAGTCTGGGTATCCATTTGACTAGATGTTCAGGAGTATTATGGCTTGGGGGTAGAAGCTGTTTAGAAGTCTCTTGGACCTAGACTTGGCGCTCCGGTACCGCTTGCCGTGTGGTAGCAGACAGTCTATGACTAGGGTGGCTGGAGTCTTTGACAATTTTCAGGGCCTTCCTCTGACACCACCTGGTATAGAGGTCCTGGATGGCAGGAAGCTTGGCCCCAGTGATGTACTGGGCCATTCGCACTACCCTCTGTAGTGCCTTGCGATCGGAGGCCGAGCAGTTTCCATACCAGGCAGTGATGCAACCAGTCAGGATGCTCTCGATGGTGCAGCTGTAGAACCTTTTGAGGATCTGAGGACCCATGCCAAATCTTTTCAGTCTCCGGAGGGGGAATAGGTTTTGTCGTGCCCGCTTCACAACTGTCATGGTGTGCTTGGACCATGTTAGTTTGTTGGTGATGTGGACACCAAGGAACTTGAAGCTCTCAACCTGCTCCACTGCAGCCATGTCAATTAGAATGGGGTCGTGCTCGGCCCTCTTTTTCCTGTAGTCCACAATCATCTCCTTTGTCTTGATCACGTTGAGGGAGAGGTTGTTGTCCTGGCCCCACACGGCCAGGTCTCTGACCTCCTCCCTATAGGCTGTCTCGTTGTTGTCGGTGATCAGGCCTACCACTGTGGTGTCATCGCCAAATTGAATGATGGTGTTCCAGTCGTGCCTGCCTGTGCAGTCATGAGTGAACAGGGAGGGGGCTGAGCACGCACCTCTGAGGGGCCCCTGTGTTGAGGATCAGCGTGGCTGATGTGTTGTTACCTACCCTTACCACCTAGGGCTGGCCCGTCAGGAAGTCCAGGATAAAGTTGCAGAGGGAGATGTTTAGTCCCAGGGTCCTTAGCTTATTGATGAGTTTTGAGGGCACTATGGTGTTGAACGCTGAGCTGTAGTCAATGAATAGCATTCTCACATAGGTGTTCCTTATGTCCAGGTTTGAAAGGGCAGTGTGGAGTGCAATAGAGATTGCATCATCTGTGGATCTGTTTGGGGGGTATGAAAATTGGAGTGGGTCTAGGGTTTCTGGGATGATGGTGTTGATGTGAGCCATGCCCAGCCTTTCAAAGCACTTCATGGCTACAGGCGTGAGTGCACGGGTCGGTAGTCATTTAGGCAGGTTACCTTACTGTTCTTGGGCACATGCACTATGGTGGTCTGCTTGAAACATGTTGGTATTACAGACTCGGACAGGGAGAGGTTGAAAATGTCAGTGAAGACACTTGCTAGTTGGTCAGCGCATGCTCGCAGTACACATCCTGGTAATCCGTCTGGCCCTGCGGCTTTGTGAATGTTGACCTGTCTAAAGGTCTTACTCACATCATCTGCGGAGTGCGTGATCACACAGTCTTCCGGTACAGCTGGTGGTCTCATGCATGTTTCAGTGTTATTTGCCTCTTAGCGAGCATAGAAGGAGTTTAGCTTGTCCGGTAGGCTCGTGTCACTGGGCAGCTCTCGGCTGTGCTTCCCTTTGTAGTCTGTAATGGTTTGCAGGCCCTGCCACATCAAACGAGCATCAGAGCCAGTGTAGTACGACTAGATCTTAGTCCTGTATTGACGCTTTGCCTATTTGATGGTTCGTCGGAGGGCATAGCAGGATTTCTTATAAGCTTCCGGGTTAGAGTCACACTCCTTGAAAGCGGCAGCTCTAACCTTTAGCTCAGTGCAGATGCTGCCTGTAATCTATGTTTTCTGGTTGGGGTATGTACGTACAGTCACTTTGGAGACGACGTCATTGATGCACTTATTGATGAAGCCAATGACAGTTGTGGTGTACTCCTCAATGCCATTGGAGGAATCCCGGAACATATTCCAGTTTGTGCTAGCAAAACAGTCCTGTAGTTTAGCATCTGCTTCATCTGACCACTTTTTTATTGATCTCGTCACTGGTGCTTTCTGCTTTAAGTTTTGCTTGTAAGCAGGAATCAGGAGGATAGAATTATGGCCAGATTTACCAAATGGAGGGTGAGGGAGAGCTTTGTATTCATCTCTGTGTGTGGAGAATAGGTGGTCCAGAGTTCTTTTCCCTCTGGTTGCACATTTAACATGTTGAAAGAAATGAGGTAAAACTGATTTAAGTTTCCCTGCATTAAAGTCCCTACTACTAGGAGTGCCGCCTCTGGGTGAGCATTTTCTTGTTTGCTTATAGCAGAATACAGCTCATTCAATGCTATCTTGGTGGCAGCCTCTGAAATTGGTGGTATGTAAAACAGCTACAAAGAATATATTTGGAAACCTTTGGTAGGTAATGTGGTCTGCAGCTTATCATGAGAAACTCTACCTCAGGTGAGCAATGGCTCGAGACTTCCTTTGATATCGTGCACCAGCTGTTGTTTACAAAAATACATAGACCGCCGCCCCATCCAGCTGTATGTTGATATTGTCGTCGTTCAGCCACGACTCCGTGAAACATAAAATGTTACAGTTTTTAATGTCCTGTTGGTAGTTTAATCTTCCCAATAACTCGTCCATTTTATTGTCCAAAGATTGCATGTTTGCGAGCAGAATTGAGGGGAGTGGGGGTTTATTCGATTGCCTCCTACTTCTCAGAAGGCAGCCCGCCCTCCGGCATCTCTTTCTCCGCATCCTCTTTACGCAGATCACTGGGGTCGGGGCCCGTTCCCGAGGGAGCCGTATATCCTCCGTCTCGGGCTCGTCAGAGTCGTGAAAGAAGAAAAAGGATTCTGCTAGTCCGTGGTGAGTAATGACAGTCGTGATGTCTAGAAGATATTTTTGGTCATAAGAGACGGTAGTGGCAACATTATGTACAAAAATAGTACAAAAATAAGTTACAAACAACTTCTTCATAATACCCTACAGTTGGAGGCATTGGTGCCTTTCGGTCATTTCAGATTGTTGGTGAAGGACCTCTTCACAGAGGGATGCTTGTTACTTTTGTATTTGTTTCCTCTGCTCCCACCTTGATTGAAGTATGTGTGTCTCTAACTGTAATAGCTGCTGGTCTTGTCATGCAGGGCTCCCTTGGGAATCCCTGCCTAAATAAAGGTTAACCTGTTGAGGACGGAGGGCGCTGTTTTCACTTTGGGGGAAAATCGTGCCCAATTTAAACGGCCTCGTACTCAATTCTTGCTCGTACAATATGCATATTATTATTACTATTGGATAGAAAACACTCTCTAGTTTCTAAAACCGTTTGAATTATATCTGTGAGTAAAACAGAACTCATTTTGCAGCAAACTTCCTGACAGGAAGTGGAAAATCTGAAATCGATGCTCTGTTCTAGGGCCTGCCTATAAATGTCCTTGATATTTATTAGTATACATGCACTTCATACGTCTTCCACTAGATGTCGACAGGCAGTGAGAGAAGAAATGGAGTGTATAACTTGATCTGGGGTCGAATAAAAGCTCTCGGCATGACGTGTCACCAGTTTCCTGTTTTCTGGAGAGCGCGTGAAGGGACCTGGTTTTGCCTTCTGAAAAGCTGCCGTTATAGACGACTAATATCTCCGGCTTTGATTTTATTTGATACATGTGACAATATCATCGTAAAGTATGTTTTTCAATATAGTTTTATTAGATTATTGAAATGTATTTGGGACGTTAGGCGTGTTGCGTTGTGTGCCTTTGTTCAGGAAGGAGAGCTTCGCGCCACTTTGCTAGCTTTCCGTGCTAATTGACTGGAGAAGAGGACATTCTAAAACCAAACAACGATTGTTCCCGACAAAGGACCCCTTGTACAACATTCTGATGAAAGATCATCAAAAGTATGACCCATTTTATGATGCTATTTCATATATCTGTCGAACATGTGAAAGAATTCTAACACGGCGATTGCATTAAGAACTAGTGTATCTATCATTTCCTATAAAACATGTATTTTCTAGTAACGTTTATGAATAGTTATTTGGTCAGAATAGTTGAGTGTCATAAAAATATCCGCACATTCTGGGAGAAGATGCTACGTTAGCACAATGTATAACCACTGATTTCAGCTCTAAATATGCACATTTTCGAACAAAACATAAGTGTATGTATAACCTGATGTTATAGGACTGTCATCTGATGAAGGTTTATGAAGGTTAGTGAAAATTAATATCTTTTGCTGGTTTATTCCCTATTGCTAACGTGCCTATTGCTATCTCTAACGTGCCTTGATGAATGAATGCGGTAGTGTGGTAGGCTATTGTAGTAAGCTAATATAATGCTATATTGTGTTTTCGCTGTAAAAACACTTTAAAAAATCGGAAATATTGGCTGGATTCACAAGATGTTTGTCTTTCATTTGCTGTACACCATCGATTTTTCAGAAATGTTTTATGATGAGTATTTAGGTATTTGACGTTGGTGTCTGTAATTACTTTGGCTGCTTCGGTCCTATTTGTGACGGTAGCTGTGATGGTAGCTGCAATGTAAAACTGATTTATACCTCAAATATGCACATTTTTCGAACAAAACATAGATTTATTGTAAACATGTTATAAGACTGTCATCTGATGAAGTTGTTTCTTGGTTAGTTTGGTTGGTTCTTGGTTAGTTAGGTTGGCTTTGTGCATGCTACCTGTGCTGTGAAAAATGTCTGTCCTTTTTTGTATTTGGTGGTGAGCTAACATAAATATATGTGGTGTTTTCGCTGTAAAACATTTTAAAAATCGGACATGTTGACTGGATTCACAAGATGTGTACCCTGTAATTTGCTGTATTGGACTTGTGTGAAAGTTAAATATTTCAAAAAAATATATTTTGAATTTCACGCTCTGCCTTTTCAGTGGAATGTGGGAGGAGTTCCGCTAGCGGAACGCCGGTGCCAGACAGGTTAAATAATAAAAATATGTGACTTACGTATTGTGGTTAAACACTGCGTTACAGTGCAAGTATTACAGCGCGAGCATTTTTAAAACCAGGGAGGTCACATTGAGATTGACGTCGCTATGTGGACATGTATATTGATATTGCAGGATATGTGTTAGTCAGTACTTATCTATGCCAATAGATCTAAGTCGCACATACTGTGTGCTATCACACTGAGACCTCCCTCCGCACACACACAAACACACACACACCCTGCGTGCCATGCGGTTGATTTTGGAGCACGTAAAGCCTCGCAATGTGTATTGACAGGCTCTTCCCATATAATTACTGCCTCGCCAGTTAATCACACAGGCAGCGAGGGATGAGGACCCTAATTGGTGAGGCTGTCCCATCCTGCGCCCGTCGTAAACACTTATTATTAACCAAAATCAATGCTGAGAGGTGCCCATCCCTCTTCATTGCCACGCCAAATATCAGGTTTTAGTCTAATATATCTCTGCTAGTCTAAACACCTTAGTTGATGACCACTCAACAATGATCACAAATATGTGATCGTACGCGTCAAAGGGTTAATTGTATTCAATGATTTTGCGCTAACCTTGCGCTAACCTGTTTGGGAATTGATACCATAAAACAGGATGAACTGAACTGGACAGTTGAAACTTTCATGTTTAAAGTAAAAAAGAGATCATGTTTCCATCACCTATAAAGTAAATACTTGTTCATTTAAATTAGTTTCTTCAATATTCATTCATGGTATATTTTTATGTTGATGACAACAGTATATCTTAACAAATGGTCTTTTGACCCTTTCGCAGGGACCTCCCACTCACAAGGCAGGCAATATGATTGACCTCATCATCACTGGAGGCTGTTCGCCTACTAATCTTACACAAAAAGTATTCACACAATACTTTTCCCACATTTTTGTTGTGTTACAGCCTGAATTTAACCGTTATTACATTTAGATTCTGTGTCACTGATCTACACATAACAACCCATAATGTCAAAGTCGAATAATGTTTTTAGACATTTTTACAAATTAATAAAAAATTAAGGTGAAATGTCTTGAGTCAATAAGTGTTTAATCCCTTCGTTATGGCAAGCCTAAATAAGTTCAGGAGTAAAAATGTGCTTATCAAGTCACATAATAAGTTACATGGACTCTGTGTGCAATAATAGTGTTTACCATGATTTTTGAATGACACTTTCCAACTGGTTGCAATAGTTATGAGGCCAAACAACTGTACTCTGAAAATACATTTTTAAAGTACCACAATATGCCATTATCACAGTTTTAATTTCAATTCAGGATTGGCAGTTAAAATGTTAAAGTCTCAAGTTAAAATCTGAGGAGTACAACTGTACTGTGGGTTAATCCATGAATAATTCACTGGTAGCCACAATCCCACCAGACCTTTATGCAACACAAGAACTAACACTCAGATGTAAAAAGTAACAGTTGCTGTAAAAGTGATGATTTCGTTTTTATCTGTAAGGTCCCTCAGTCGAGCAGTGAATTTCAAGCACAGATTCAACAACCAAGAGCAGGGAGGTTTTAGAATGCCTCGCAAAGAAGGACACCTATTGGTAGATAGGTATAAAAAAATAGCAGACATTGAATATCTCTTTGAGCATGTTGTAGTCATTAATTACACTTTGGATGGTGTATCAACACACCCAGTCAGTACAAATATACAGGTGTCCTGCCTTACTCAGTTGACAGAGAGGAAGGAAACTGCTCAAAGATTTCACCACGAGTCCAATGGTGATTTTAAACCAGTTACAGAGTTAATGTCTGTGATAGGAGAAAACTGAGGACGGATAAACAACATTGTAGTTACTCCACAATACTAACCTAAATTATAGAGTTAAAAGTAATAACCCTGTACAGAACAAAATTGTTCCAAAACATGCATCCTGTTTGCAATAAGGCACTAAAGTAAAGCATTATGTTTTGGGCAAATCCAACAACACATCACTGAGTACCACTCTTCATATTTTCAAGCATGGTGGTGGCTGCATCATGTTATGGGTATGCTTGTAATCTGCAAGGACTGGGGAGTTTGTTTAGGATAAAAAATTAAAAGAATAGACCTAAGCACAGGCAAAGTCCTAAAGGAAAACCTGGTTCAGTATGGGAGACAAATCCAATAACCTAAAAAGCAAGGCCAAATATACACTGGAGTTACTTACCAAGATGACATCGAATATTCCTGAGTTACAGTTTTGACTTAAATTGGCTTCAAAATGTCTGTCTATCAATGATCAACAACCAACTTGACAGAGCTTGAAGATTTCTTTTAAAGAATAATGGACAAATATTGTACAATCCAGGTTTACAAAGCTCTTAGTGACTTACCCAGAAAAACTGGCCAGAGGTAATTCGAACATGTATTGACTCAGGGGGTTGAATACTTATCTAATCAAAATATGTGTTTTATTTTCCATTAATATTTTTATTTATTTATTTGTCTTCCACTTTGACATTATAGAGTAATTTGTGTAGATTGTCGACAAAAATGACAATGAAATCCATTTTAATCCCACTTTGTGACGTAACAAAATGTGGAAAAGTCAAGGGGTGTGAACACTTAAGGCACTGTACATAATTGAATACCTGACACATCCAATTATCTTAGTTATACAAGGTTTCTTATACCGTTTATGTCCAGTTTTCTTCACGCTTTTTCCCCCTCCTCTCTCTGTCTCAATTATCTTTGTTGTTGTTCTTTGCCCTCTCTCTCTTTCTCTCTGTTGGCTTGTGCTGCCTGCATGGGATTCTAAATGGGTCCCAACAGAGAGGCCTGTTGCGCCTCGAGGCCATGTCCCCTCTCCTCTTCCTGCCGGTGCCCCGCTTCCTCCCGCCATCCAGCTTGCATCGTGCACCATGTATTGGGATCCTCCTCTGTGCTACGCAGAAGCCAGTTGAGCTCTGCCACTGAGCAGCTTCAATGAGAAGCCTCGATGCGCCACGGCAGTCTAAACCTGGTCAGGTGGCATCGAGTCAGGCGATCGATAGCAACCCCCCCCTGCCATATCAAAAGGCCCTTTTCACAAAATAGGATGCGCCGGGTGTTTGATGTTGAGTAAGCGTGAAGGCTATTTTCTTGATGTGTGTGCGGCAGGGAGTCCGTAGACCACCATTGGGAGAGTTGTAAATACATAGCTCGCTGTTATTGGCGCTGCTTAAAGTCTTGACTACCGTTAGAATGGGTATGGTGTCTCCCAATGCTTTAATTCAAAAGCTATGTACTCCTCTTGGCATTTGTTGTGACCTACCCTTTCACTGCCCAGCGCTTACTTGAAGCAACTAACTCACCTAACTTACCCAAATTAGACAAACAATAACATACAGCGGTGAGTGCCTCACTACTGTGCCGATCTGGCCTGGCGAAGGAGAGAGAGAGAGAGAGAGAAAGACAGAAATAGAGAGAGATAGAGGGCGAGAGAAAAGGATGATGCAATAACAGCCTTTTCTGTTCGAAGCAGCATCCATGCCATTCATCATCTTAATACAGCACCGGTGGAGTGTCCCACTGACGTGCTGGATCAGGTTAAATGATGACACAAACCTACTGTACCGCAATTCATCATACTCGGGGGAGCGCTCGGTAACCAACCCTGTTGAGAGCAAAACCGGGTTACAATACTCTTGAGATCATTGCAGATCCTGGCCTGGCACTCCAGATAGGCTAAAGCAAACGTTCAAAGTAGTTGAAAGATTTTCAGATAGTATTTGAAACCGGGTTGGGTTGAGAGAGCCCAAAGTTGGCTTTCCCGGGTTTCTCAATGGATCAATGGGGCCTACTGGGTCTAGGGCGGTTATCAGATCCAGTAATAGATTTCCAATCCCTTTTACTCAGTAGAGGGCTGCTGAGTGTTAGTCTGGTGAGCTGGACCGCTGGTTGCACGTCTGCCAGCACTTAGAAACACAGTACGATCTAGGAGCAGGCCACCCCAGTCTATATAATCGTGTTCAATATGGTCTTAAAGGAAAAGCTGATCCTACATCAGCATTCCTACTCTGGGTCGCTTTCAGGGCTGCCAACTTTTGAAGAAAGCTTGGAGTGAGATTTGCTATTTGAATTTCATTGCTCCCTGGCACAACCCGTAGACTGTAGGACATTTGCACTGTTTAAAAGCTCATTTTCTGCAATTCTATGTATTTTGCATTAAAATGATAAATGACATGGATGCTGCTTCAACAGGGTGGGTGGGGTGGGGTGGGATATTAAAATACTTACAACCACAGGGCAGGTGTTTTCAGGATGCTTTTAACATTAAATGAACAATTAAAATCTTCTGACATATTTATTTAGATGGTTTGACACTTTGTTCAGACCGTACTTAAATGAGACGAGGAGACAGGCAAATAGGAGAAAGTGGGAAGGTTGAAAGCAAGTGAAAAGCAGGTGAAAAGTATGTAGAGTTCACCCAAATTACAACATTTTCTTACCTTGAAAGCATTATATGGACAAGGAGACTGCAACCTTGGTTACCCACTGCAATAAAGCATTAAAATCAGTATTTCCTGTGCCACTATTTCTTTAAATTTAACTAGGCAAGTCAGTTAAGAAGAAATGATTATTTACAATGACAGCCTACCGGGAAACAGTGTAACCCACAGCCTTGTTCAGGGGCTTAGTGACAGATTTTTACCTTGTCAGCTCTGGGATTCGATCCAGCAAACTTTCGGTTACTGGCCCAATGCTCTAACCACTAGGCTACCTGCCGCCCCCACTATACCAAGGCTCTGCACAGGAAATTCTGATTTGAATGGTTTATGGCAGTGGGTAACCAAATCATAGATTGCAGTCTCCTTGTCCATATAATGCTTTCAAGGTAAGAACATTTTGTCATTTGGGTGAACTCGACCTGCTTTTCACCTGCTTTTCACTTGCTTTTGGATTTTGTCATTTGGGTGAACTCTCTTTAAAATAGGTCTGGAGGAAAATCCTGCTTGCTCTCCAGGAGGGATGGCCACCCCTGATCTATGTTTCCCAAGTGCTGGGTGTTTGAAAATGTAATTATTTTTTTTAAAACTATGAACACCCAACCTTCAAGAGAAATGTAATACATCCAATATGCATTTGGTTTATGCTTACTAGTTGAAGATCCTTTCAATCACCTTACTCTACACATGATGCGTTTATGAGTTGCGAGTCAAATTATATTTGATTCATGGAGCATTTCATATCTTATACTTATTTGTATGACTTATTCAGAGCTGTCCATGAATGGCTGCAAAAATACATATCAATCAATATTACAACTTTTTTATAAAGCCCTTTTTACGTCAACAGATGTCACAAAGTGTTATACAGGGACGCAAAAAAACACCAAACAGCAAGCAATGCAGATGTAGAAGCTAGGAAAAACTCCATAGAAAGACAGGAACCTAGGAAGAAACCTAGAGCGGAACCAGGCTCCGAGGTGTGGCCGTGGCCAGTCCTCTTCTGGCTGTGCCAGGTGGAGATAATGGCCATGTACTAAGGCCAGATTGTTCTTCAAGATGTTCAAACATTCATAGATGACCAGCAGGGTCATTCAGAGGTCGAGACAGCAGGTGCAGTAGAGAGAGAGTCAAAAACAGCAGGTCCGGGACAAGGTAGCATGTCCGGTGAACAGGTCAGGGTTCCATAGCCGCAGGCAGAACAGTTGAAACTGGAGCAGTAGCACAACCAGGTGGACGGAGGACAGCCAGGAGTCATCAGGCCAGGTAGTCCTGAGGCATGGTGCTAGTACTCAGAGTCTCATATAATTCCTTTTCAAAGACAAAAGTAGGCATATTGGACGGATTTCAAATATGTGAGGAAGGTGACAAAATTGTGAAGAAGTGGAATAATAAAAAAAAGTGTGGGGAATAAAAGTAGTGTTCTTGCTGACATGCACACAAATTACAATATATTTTAGCCTATTGTTAAGAATGAGAATTGTTTCACTAATCAGACCCTCCAAAGTAAATATATAATAACTGTCACGATCGTGTGGAGGATTGATGGACCAAAACGCAGCTTTTGGAAAGTAAGCCATCTTCTTTTATTTTTAAAGATGACGAAAAAATAAACACGACACGAAACACTTTAACAAAACGAACAAAACAACAAACGACCGTGAAGCTAAATAACGTTGTGCACTTACACACACAGGCTACAAACGTTCTGACATAGACAATTACTCACAACCAATGAGAGCCTATGGCTACCCTAAATAAGGCTCCCAATCAGAGACAACCGAAATCAGCTGTCTCTAATTGGGAACTCATTCAGGTAACCATAGACTCTCCTAGATAACTAAACATACATAGACAACGCTAGACATCTGAACTCAACACAAACCCATATACTACACCCCATAACCCCTTTACCATAGAAAAACCCAAAACATAAACATTCCCCATGTCACACCCTGACCTAACTAAAATAATAAAGAAAACAAAGAATACTAAGGCCAGGGCGTGACATAACCCCCCCCTTAAGGTGCGAACTCCGGGCGCACCATACACAGTCTAGGGGAGGGTCTGGGTGGGCTTCCATCCACGGTGGCGGCTCCGGCTCAGGTTGTGGTCCCCACGTCACCACAGTCCCTAACCACCTCCTAGGCTTCCTCCAAATGACCCCCCTCCACATTAACCCCATTGCATTAAGGGGCAGCTCCGGACTGAGGAATGGCAGCTCCGGACTAAGGGCCAGTACCAGGGTAAGGGGCAATACCAGGGTAAGGGGCAGCACCAGGGTAAGGGGCAGCACCAGGGTAAGGGGCAGCACCAGGGTAAGGGGCAGCTCCGGACTGAGGAATGGCAGCTCCGGACTGAGGAATGGCAGCTCCGGACTGAGGGACGGCAGCTCCGGACTGAGGGACGGCAGCTCCGGACTGAGGGACTGCAGCTCCGGACTGAGGGACTGCAGCTCCGGACTGAGGGACTGCAGCTCCGGACTGAGGGACTGCAGCTCCGGACTGAGGGACTGCAGCTCCGGACTGAGGGACTGCAGCTCCGGACTGAGGGACGGCCCATGGCTGGCTGACAGATCTGGCTGCTCATGGCTGGCTAACGGATCTGGCTGCTCATGGCTGGCTGACGGATCTGGCTGCTCATGGCTGGCTGACGGATCTGGCTGCTCATGGCTGGCTGACGGATCTGGCTGCTCATGGCTGGCTGACTGATCTGGCTGCTCATGGCTGGCTGACGGATCTGGCTGCTCATGGCTGGCTGACGGATCTGGCTGCTCATGGCTAGCTGACGGATCTGGCTGCTCATGGCTAGCTGACGGATCTGGCTGCTCATGGCTAGCTGACGGATCTGGCTGCTCATGGCTAGCTGACGGATCTGGCTGCTCATGGCTAGCTGACGGATCTGGCTGCTCATGGCTAGCTGACGGATCTGGCTGCTCATGGCTAGCTGACGGATCTGGCTGCTCATGGCTAGCTGACGGATCTGGCTGCTCATGGCTAGCTGACGGATCTGGCTGCTCATGGCTAGCTGACGGATCTGGCTGCTCATGGCTAGCTGACGGATCTGGCTGCTCATGGCTGGCTGACGGATCTGGCTGCTCATGGCCGGCTGACGGATCTGGCTGCTCATGGCTGGCTGACGGATCTGGCTGCTCATGGCTGGCTGACGGATCTGGCTGCTCATGGCTGGCTGACGGATCTGGCTGCTCATGGCTGGCTGACGGATCTGGCTGCTCATGGCTGGCTGACGGATCTGGCTGCTCATGGCTGGTTGGCGGCTCTGGCAGATCCTGTCTGGTTGGCGGCTCTGGCAGATCCTGTCTGGTTGGCGGCTCTGGCAGATCCTGTCTGGTTGGCGGCTCTGGCAGATCCTGTCTGGTTGGCGGCTCTGGCAGATCCTGTCTGGTTGGCGGCTCTGGCAGATCCTGTCTGACGGACGGCTCTAGCGGCTCCTGTCTGGCTGGCGGCTCTAGCGGCTCCTGTCTGGCGAACGGCTCAGTGGGCTCATGGCAGACGGGCGGCTTTGCAGGCTCATGGCAGACGGGCGGCTTTGCAGGCTCATTGCAGACGGATGGCTCAGATGGCGCTGGGGAGACGGATGGCTCAGATGGCGCTGGGGAGACGGATGGCTCAGATGGCGCTTGGCAGACGGGCAGTTCAGTCATCGCTGTGCAGACGGCAGACTCCTGCCGGCTGAGGCGCACTGTAGGCCTGGTGCGTGGTGCCGGGACTGGTGGCACCGGGCTGGGGACACGCATCTCAGGGCTAGTGCGGGGAGTAGCAACAGGACGCACAGGACTCTGGGGACACACAGGAGGCTTGGTGCGTGGTTTAGACACTGGTGGTAAAGGGCTGGAGACACGCACCATATAGCTAGTGCGTGGAGGAGGCACTGGTGGTACTGAGTTGGGGCGGGGAGGTGGCGCCGGAAATACCGGACCGTGCAGGCGTACTGGCTCCCTTGAGCGCCGAGCCTGCCCAACCTTACCTGGTTGTATGCTCCCCGTCGCCTGACCAGTGCGGGGAGGTGGAGTAACCCGCACCGGCCTATGTAGGCGAACCGGGGACACCATGCGTAAGGCTGGTGCCATGTACGCCGGCCCGAGGAGACGCACTGGTGACCAGATGCGTTGGGCCGGCTTCATGACATACGGCTCAACACTCAGTCTAGCCCGGCCGATACGTGGAGCTGAAATGTACCGAACCGGGCTATGCACGCGTACAGGAGACACCGTGCGCTCTACTGCGTAACACGATGTCTGCCCGTACTCTCGCTCTCCACGGTAAGTACAGGGAGTAGGCGCAGGTTTCCTACCTGACTTCGCCACACTCCCTTTAAGGCCCCCCCCAAGAAATTTTTGGGTTGTACTCACGGGCTTCCAGCCTTGTCTCCGTGCTGCCTCCTCATATCGCCTCCTCTCGGCTTTAGCTGCCTCCAGCTCTTCACGAGGAAGGCGATATTCTCCCGGTTGAGCCCACGGCCCCTTACCATCCAGTATCTCCTCCCATGTCCATGAATCCTGTGTAGGTAGGTCCTGTTGCCGCTTTCCATGCCGCTTGGTCCTATAATGGTGAGTAATTCTGTCACGATCGTGTGGAGGATTGATGGACCAAAACGCAGCTTTTGGAAAGTAAGCCATCTTCTTTTATTTTTAAAGATGACGAAAAAATAAACACGACACGAAACACTTTAACAAAACGAACAAAACAACAAACGACCGTGAAGCTAAATAACGTTGTGCACTTACACACACAGGCTACAAACGTTCTGACATAGACAATTACCCACAACCAATGAGAGCCTATGGCTACCCTAAATAAGGCTCCCAATCAGAGACAACCGAAATCAGCTGTCTCTAATTGGGAACTCATTCAGGTAACCATAGACTCTCCTAGATAACTAAACATACATAGACAACGCTAGACATCTGAACTCAACACAAACCCATATACTACACCCCATAACCCCTTTACCATAGAAACACCCAAAACCAACAAAACATAAACATTCCCCATGTCACACCCTGACCTAACTAAAATAATAAAGAAAACAAAGAATACTAAGGCCAGGGCGTGACAATAACATCTCCTGAAGACAAGATGACATTAATCTATTTGCCCCTACACCCTAACCAAATAGTGTTTAAAGGTATTGTCCCCCCTCTAGAATCAAACTTACACTTTTGGGTTCACAAAATGATTTTCATAGTTACAAATCAGGTCACCCCACCGAACTACTCTACTAAAACATACTGTAGGTCTCTGTCTGCTGCCTTTTTTGTTCTCGCAGCCGAAATGTCAATCCCCAAACGAGGGGACTAATGCAAGTGTGGATTAAATACATTTTTACTGCATTCTGCAATGGGAACGGAAGTAACAGCAAACTAATTTGCTTGACAACATTGAACATAAAACCGCGCTACTCTTTTTACAGTTGTATAAACTCAGTGGAGAACGTTTGCTCTCCATTCAGCGCCACTCTAATCTTTTTGGTTGTGTCCAAAATGGCGTTTCTATCCCCTTGATCCCTTACATAACTAGACCAATCATATGCTTCAATGTGCCACAGTTCCCAGTGCCGTGGCAGGACAGGACAACGATAGAAGTTCCTCTCGTGATGTTAAAATTGCAGGCGCAGATGCTCCTATTTCAAAAATGATTCGGAGCACAGTTGAAAAGTTAACACAGACTAATTAGAAAAAGAAAAGCTGTACTTTTAAACGCTTGAGAGTGTGAGAAGAGGGTCACATGCATGTGTCTCATGGGCAATGTGTGAGAGTTGGCAGCTCAGAGTTGACAGCTCTGCGCCTGATCAATATTTTTGGGCTCTGGCTTTTTCTTTTCTTTATCACATGTTTAATTCTGTCTGGAGTGCCATATGGGCGGGGTTTACACATTTGGGACTGTTCCATTGGTACCATTATGGCAGGCGATCTTAATTTCGCACAGCTAAAGTATTTAGAAAAAAACAGAATAACCTAACCTATTTGAAGTCAGGTCTGTTAGAAACACACTGCTGCAGCTGTCAACTCAAAGAGACGGACAGGTTTAATTTCCACTTCGATAAGTGAAAATGCATATGGTAGGATAATATGCCTATGGATAATATTTCAGGTGTCACATGGATATTTTGTGCCCGTCAAATTAGCATTCTGCATCCATTATCCACGGCAACCATATTTAATTCGATGTGTCCTAATGAAATGTGCTACACTATCCACGGTACAAAGCAGCCTATGCTACACTATCCCCCTGGTCAAAAGTAGTGCACTAAATAGGGAATAGGGTGCCATTTGGGAAACAGACTGTGGGATAGATGGGTTGTGTCCCAAATGGCACCCTATTCCCTATTTAATGCACTACTTTTGACCAGGGCTCATAAGCATTCATTCGGATGTGTTCAATCTATACCTTTCAAACTCATTATTCTTATAATCCTGATTGCGTCAAGGAATCATTTGGCCTTAGGTGTAAACCGCTGTGCTCACATACGATTACATTTGCTTTACAATATTACGCATGCCGAAGTCAAAAATGTCTTAGAAAATGTTTTACTTTGCAATATGTTTTGTCTGATTGAAAGTCAATCCAATAAGGATTTGTCCTGAATTTGTCTTTATCTCTAATTGATATTGACTGTGTATTGAGGCCAAGCGGGTTAATAGTTAAGGATCAGTGTCTTTCGCCCTTTCAGCAGTTGATTCTAACACATGACCAGCCCGCAAAAAAGACAAACACAAACACACTCAAACACAAACACTACCAGAGATGAGCTGTGGCACAATTTGACACATCTCTCGTATTATAGTCTAATGACAACAACACCATCAATCCGATAGCAGGTGTCTTCTCCACAAGACTTCCACAAGTCTGGTTCATCCTTGGGAGCAATTTCCAAACGCCTGAAGGTACCACGTCCAGGCCTCTCGAGTCACGCTACACCTTGGACCAGTCACCCAACACTTATTGGCAAAGTGATCCTCATTTGTGTTTGTTTGATTAAGACCCCGTGCATTATTCATTATTGACGGGACAGGAAACAAACCTTGGGGCCTCTGGGAAGACTAGCAACAGTGTCTCTCTTCAGCACCGGCCGGCCACTCTGGAGAAGGGGAAATGGGAAGGAGAAGACAGCCGAGCTGAAGCCTCGATTGGGGCCCTTGTGTGCCTTAATAAACGACCCACTTATCGAGCAGGCAGTTGGATAGGCAGCCCCCGAGGACCTCGAACGAGTCATTGTGATTCGCATGTTAGAGGAGATGTGAGTTTGAGATCCTCACTTCTCAATCACAGAGAATTTTTTTCCTAATATTATAATTGTATATATTGAATGTTTGTTTCTATGTATGAATCCAGGTACCTGCTTAGTTAATCCAGTTACAAACTCAAAAAAGTATTGAATTCTATCTATTAATTTCATCCCATTCAGTCTATTCTATTGTGTAATTGTTTCATGTGTGTTTGGACAGGCAAGGGTTAGAATAATGGTGTTAATTAAAGCCCTCCCACCAATTTGGCACGCTGATTTAGATGCAGGTGGACAAAAGTGTGGTAGAGACACATGTTTGGGAGAATGCAAGGATGAAGTTCGGAGTGTTTTCACATTTTTAGACCTATTGGTGTAACTTTTATCCTTGTTTTAAATCATTCGTTTTGGCGCTATTATGCATTTGGATTATAAGCAGAGACAAGAGTGTGTATCTGTGTGTCAGTAGCACCTTTTTCCCTATGATCTAGTGCATTACTTTTGACCAGAACCCAGAAATTGCAGAATGTGCCTTTTAGAACCGATATTGTATGCATTGCTATTACTAACAGGTGTGTCTGAAATGGCAACCCTACAATATATCCTAGCCCACTACTTTTGACCAGAGCCCTGAATATTGCGGATTGAGCCTTTCAAAATGACTTATTAATGCTGTCTTTGGCTGAGTGCACTTCATGCCTTCCTTTGCCAGATGGCAGTCTGGAGTTGGAGGAGCCGCTTCTCAGCTCTCCAGAAAAGCAACCAGAAACCCAGCAACCTCTTTTCTCACATTACTCCGTGAAAAAAATATATAATCTAAGCCGAATTCGCTCTCAACGGTACAGCGTTCGGCAGTATCTAGGGGCAGCATATGGAAACTGATTTGATATCGAAATGGCCCTATTTGAATAGCAGTGTACAGGGAGGAGTTGGAGGCACTAACAATATATCCAGATGTATCCGAATTTGGAAATCCATATCGGGAGCCGCGGCTCTGATGCATTGTCGTGTAGCATACCAAAGTGTGTGTGAGGTAGTCTTCCGAGTGCTCTCCCCCTCTCTCTCTGTTCTCTCTCTCTTGTCCCACATCAAAGTGAAACCGAGGGAGCGGCGGGGACTCTGCATCGGCGCCGATAAGAGAAGTTCCATTAAGTCGCTTTGCCTCACAGGGATAACATTTCTTTCCCCTTCTCTGCCTTTCCAAAACGGCTCAGGAAGTCTTTTCTTTACGTCTAGCCCCCTTTGTGTCATGCCCTCTCTTCCCCCCTCTTCTTTACAACGCTATTTACCAGGTCGTGACATCTCTTTTTCCGCCGTGGTTTGCTCACGTATTTCTATATTCGTCCAGCGCCCTCGGTCAGCATGCCCAAACACGAGGTGAGCAGCGAGAGTTTTAAGAAGAATTCAGACAAGAAATGAAGGTTCACACACACACACACACACACACACACACACACACACACACACACACACACACACACACTAGACTAGAGGATTGACTTGAACCCCTGTCGAGACCCTTACACGGAACCCAAACCGGCTGCGCGCGTGTGCCATCGTGCAGACATTAATTTTGTCCCCCCACACCAAACGCAATCACGACACGCAGGTTAAAATATCAAAACAAACTCTGAACCAATGACATTCATTTGGGGACAGGTCGAAAAGCATTAAACATGTATGGCAATTTAGCTAGTTAGCTTGCACTTGCTAGCTAATTTGTCCTATTTAGCTAGCTTGCTGTTGCTAGCTAATTTGTCCTGGGATATAAACATTGAGTTGTTATTTTACCTGAAATGCACAAGGTCCTCTACTCCGACAATTAATCCACACATAAAACCGAATCGTTTCTAGTCATCTCTCCTCCTTCCAGGCTTTTACATCTTTGAACTTATATGGTGATTGGCATCTAAACTTTCATAGTATTACCACGACGACCGGCAAAACAGTTCGTCTTTCAATCACCCACGTGGGTATAACCAATGAGGAGATGGCACCTACTTAAGTAAACTAATGAGGAGATGGGAGAGGCAGGACTTTCAGCGCAATCTGCGTCAGAAATAGAAAGGAGTTAGCCCTTGGCATCCCAGACGCTCGTTGGCGCAAAATTTAATAAAATGGATTTCTAATTTTATTTTGCGATGCTCAGCATGTTATTGAAAAGCATACAGATGACAATATTTCCACAATAAAACATAATCAATGTCCAAAATAACTGTAAAGCCTATTCTATATTATTTAGATATGCTTAATTGCTAATACTATTAAATGTTTAAAAGAAGTAAAATTTATTGTATAGAAGCATTGAGTTGTTATATGAATATGGCAAAATAAATGGCTTCCTACCTATGCATGAAAACCACTCCATCCTAGCCCCATTGCTGTGACCCTCACTGTACACTCAGGCTGTCTCCCAGGACCCTATTCCCCACATTGTGCACTACTTTTCACCAGATATGTGGAACATGGTCAAAAGTAGTGCACTATATAGGGAAACAATCAGCTACTCCCACTCCCAGGCTGTACTATAGGGCACGGTTTCCCAAACTAGGTTGCACATTTTGGTTTTTGCCCTAGCACTACACAGCTGATTTAAATAACGAACTCATCATAAAGCTTTAATTATTTGAATCAGATGTTTTGTGCTAGGACAAAGACCAAGGTCCTGGGCCCTGTGGTGGGGCCCAGGACCGAGTTTGGAAACCTCTGTTATAGGGTAGCACCTCTTCTCACTTAGTGGACCATGCATATGAGTCTCCGTACATGACCATGCAGCTCACACAGTTCTCAGCCTCAGGCCTGCAGAGAACACACATACAATATAATGCAGATTACACATACATGCATGCCCATCCATGGACACAATTACACACAAGCAAATACATGCAGGCACACACACAAAGACACACACACACGACCGCTGTTCATGTTCCACTTGGTTTCAACTTAAGGACCCAATGAGCGGGCCTGGCGGCGCGCTGAAAAATGGAAACGTGCAGCGTCTCCTTTGTCTGCTACCTTGGACTGTTTGTCCAATATGTCATCCGTTTTTGTGTCGGTGGGAAGGCAAGGCGGAGCGTGGGGCAGGAGGCTCGTAATGTATGCCCTGTCAGATCAAAAGTGACAGTGGAAAGTTATGTATCTCTGCGAGCTCGCTATTAGGGCCAGGTGAGACACCATCTCTCTCTCTCTCTCTCTCTCTCTCTCTCTCTCTCTCTCTCTCTCTCTCTCTCTCTCTCTCTCTCGAGCACGGAGTGAATAATTGTATTTTAGTACACACCTCTAACATCATTAGGTCATTGTGTTGCTTACCGTTGCCCTACAAATGAGGTTTACTCTTAAGGGACTGCTTCTCTTCTGTTTTTTTGTGTTGGGGGGGGGGGGGGCTATCGATTTCTCCTTAAGATCTTCAGATGCCAACCTTACACTGCAGTCGCTGTGGCAGCTGCTCTGGTCTGCTCTAGACGGGAGTTCAAGCAAGTGAGCGAGGATAAACCAATGAGATCACCTCGAGCGATCTGTTACAACGCCTGTGCGTCATCTGTTTCTTCTCCGGTTTGCTCTCTCTGTCAGTGACAGTGTTTTCTCGAACAATGCTTTTGCTTATTCCCCCCTAGGATGTCTCGATAAAACGCAAGCTGGTTTAAAAAAAATAAAAAATTAGACCCAAGTTAAACAATTTAAAGGCAATGCTACCCAATACTAATTGTAAACTTCTGACCCACTGTGAATGTGATGAAGAAAATAAAAACTGAAATAAATAATACTCTCCTATTATTCTGACATTTCCCATTATTAAAATAAAGTGGTGATCCAAACTGACCTAAGACAGGGAATTTTTACTCGGATTAAATGTCAGGAATTGTGAAAAACTGAGTTTGAATGTATTTGGCTAAGGTGTACAGTATGTAAACATCCGACTTCAATTGTATATACACAGATGATTGCTTTTTTTTTCAAACAGACAATTTTAAGCTGCACTTGGTTAAAACAGTGTCTACTGTTTGGTAAAAAACACTGTCGGTGTTGGGTTTCAAACAGTTAATTGATTTAACAAAGATATACGGTGCAAGACTCTCTTTTTCCCACACAAACATCTCAGCTATTTTCAGCTGCATATGTCTGTTGTCGGTCAGGTTGAATCGCTGTGCTGTTGCAACCTACCTACCCTCCAGGTCCCTCAGTATAGCACTCTCATTAATTAGTAAGATCCTTGGAGATGCATAGGTTGTGCATAGCGCAAAGCCTCGGTGGCCTGGGAGAAACATTGGGTTCAAGATCTCGCTGGAGCACTTAACCTGTGGATGCCTGTGTAAAAGTAATATGTTCGTACGCTGTCCATATTTGGACAGTCGCACAGCAGTGTAAGTTGTGTAAAAATGTAAGTGTAGTCACCCACCATGGGGAAGGTACTCTGACAGGAGTAGGGTGAACTATGTTTATTTTTTATCTAGGGCAACCTGACATGCTTGGCTGACTCGCAAAACTTTGTTTTCTTTCTATGAGATTCTACACAAAGCCCCTTTTGGTCCAGTGCCATTTTAGGAAGCCGAGTTAATTAAAACCGTTATTGACATTTCAGTTATGGAAGTTGGGCAACATTATCTTAATGAGTTTCGCTCAGAGCCGCCACCATCGCGCTATTTTAACTACAAAGTGCCCACCCCACCTCCCCTGCAACCATTTACACAGCACCCCAGAGGTCAAGCCCTGTACCTTCTCTGAAATGTCCTATTAGGTCTTTCTCTGAAACGAGACCTTCGTGTTCATTTTTTCTCTTCCCTAAGTGCTTTTGTTTGAAGCAGGGAGTGCCAACTGTATGAATGTGAGCTATGATTATGTTAGCTGCGATGTGCACAGCTGAGATTCAACACGACAAGGCCTTTCTCTCTATCTCCCTGTATAAGATGGGTACATTTGTTTAACACTGTAACGGCAGTCTAGCTCTTCCTCCTCCTCGGGCGAGGAGAGGAGAGAAGGATCGGAGGACCAATGTGCAGCGTGGTAATTTTCCATGAATTTAATTAACACAAAGACAAGATACTGACAAACTAATACAAAACAACAAACGACCGTGAAGCTACAAACGAAAGTGCAATACCCAAGCTACTAACGTTAGACATAGACACTATACAAAATAACAAACAAACTAACCGTCACAGTCCTGTGTGGCACAAACACTGACACAGGAAACAACCACCCACAATCCCCAACACAAAACAAGCCACCTATATATGATTCTCAATCCGGGACAACGATTGACAGCTGTCTCTGATTGAGAACCTGTAACGGTCGTCTTGTGGTGAATGAGCGGACCAAGGCGCAGCGGGTGATGAATACATAATGATTTATTATAACAAGACGAAAAACACGGAACACTTAAATAAACTCAAAACAACAAAACGACGTAGACAGACCTGAACATGTGAACTTACATAAACACGAAGAACGCACGAACAGGAACAGACTACATACACGAACGAAAACGAAACAGTCCCGTGTGGTGCGACATTGTCACGTTCCTGACCTGTTTTCCTTTGTTTTGTATTCATTTTAGTTGGTCAGGGCGTGAGTTGGGTGGGTTTGTCTATGTTTGTATTTCTATGTGGGGTTTTGTGTTCGGCCTGGTATGATTCTCAATTAGAGACAGGTGTGTATTGTTTGTCTCTAATTGAGAGTCATACAAAGGCAGCCAGGGTTTCACTGGGGTTTTGTGGGTGTTTGTTCCTGTGTCCTCACATGGACGGTTGAAGGTTAGTCACGTTTGTTGTTTTGTAGTTTTGTAGTGTCTTGTTTGCTGTTTTTATTAAAAGATGGCTTATTTCCCTCAATCCGCATCTTGGTCCTATCCATGCTCCTCCTCGTTTGAGGAGGAGAACAACATTGACTGCCTTTACAGAAACACCCACCACAACAGGACCAAGCGGATTGAGGAGAGAGAAAAGGAACTAAGGCACTGGACACAGGAGGAATGGTCTTGGGAGATCATGGACGGAAAGGGACCCTGGGGAAGGGTTGGAGAGAATCGCCGCTCTCGGGAGGAGAGGAAGGCAGCCACAGCCCAGGAGCGCTGGTATGAGGAGGCAGCACGTATGAGAGGCTGGAAGCCCGAGAGGCTCACCCAAAAATTTCTTGGGGGGGGGCTAAAGGGGAGTGTGGCGAAGCCGGGTTGGATACCTGAGCCAACTCCCCGGGCTTGCCGTGGAGTAAGAGGGCGTCGTACTGGTCAGACACCGTGTTATGCGGTGAAGCGCACGGTGTCCCCAGTACGCGTGCTTAGCCCAGTGCGGGCTATTCCACCTTGCCGCACTGGGAGGGCTAGGTTGGGCATCGAGCCGGATGCCATGAAGCCGGCCCAACGTATCTGGCCTCCAGTACGTCTCCTCGGGCCGGCGTACATGGCACCAGCCTTACAGGTGGTGTCCCCGGTTTGCCTGCATAGCCCAGTGCGGGCTATTCCACCTCGCCGCACTGGCAGGGCTACGGGGTCCATTCAACCTGGTAAGGTTGGGGAGGCTCGGTGCTCAAGAGCACGTGTCCTCCTTCACGGTCCGGTATATCCGGCGCCACCTTCCCACCCCAGCTCAGTACCACCAGTGCCTACACCACGCACCAGGCTTCCAGTGCAACTCCAGAGCCCTGTTCCTCTTCCACGTACTCTCCCTATGGTGAGTGTCTCCAGCCCGGTGCCTCCAGTTCCGGCACCACGCACCAAGCCTCCTGTGCGTCTCCAGAGCCCTGGACGCACTGTTCCTTCTCCCCGCACTCGCCCTGAGGTGCGTGCCCTCAGCCCGGTACCTCCAGTTCCGGTACCACGCACCAGGCCTAGAGTGCGCCACGAGAGTCCAGTGTGCCCTGTTCCTGTTCCCCGCACTCGCCCTGAGGTGCGTGCCCTCAGCCCGGTACCTCCAGTTCCGGTACCACGCACCAGGCCTATAGTGCGTCTCAGCCGGCCAGAGTCTGCCGTCTGCCCAGCGGTGCCTGAACGGCCCGTCTGCCCAGCGCCGTCTGAGCCATCTGTCTGCCCAGCGCCGTCTGAGCCATCTGTCTGCCCAGCGCCGTCTGAGCCATCTGTCTGCCCAGCGCCGTCTGAGCCATCTGTCTGCCCAGCGCCGTCTGAGCCATCTGTCTGCCCAGCGCCATCTGAGTCAGCCGTCTGCCACGAGCCAGTAGAGCCGCCCGTCTGTCCCGAGCCAGTAGAGCCGTCCGTCAGTCAGGAGCCGCCAGAGCCGTCCGTCAGTCAGGAGCCGCCAGAGACGCCCGCCAGTCAGGAGCTGCCAGAGACGCCCGCCAGTGAGGAGCTGCCAGAGACGCCCGCCAGTGAGGAGCTGCCAGAGACGCCCGCCAGTCAGGAGCTGCCAGAGACGCCCGCCAGTCAGGAGCTGCCAGAGACGCCCGCCAGTCAGGAGCTGCCAGAGACGCCCGCCAGTCAGGAGCTGCCCTACAGTCCGGAGCTGCCCTACAGTCCGGAGCTGCCCTACAGTCCGGAGCTGCCACTCAGCCCGGACCTGCCGGAGTCCCTCAGCCCGGACCTGCCGGAGTCCCTCAGCCCGGACCTGCCGGAGTCCCTCAGCCAGGACCTGCCGGAGTCCCTCAGCCAGGACCTGCCGCCCCTTATCCCGGTGCTGCCCCTTGTCCCGGTGCTGCCCCTTGTCCCGGTGCTGCCCCTTGTCCCGGTGCTGCCCCTTGTCCCGGTGCTGCCCCTTGTCCCGGTGCTGCCCCTTGTCCCGGTGCTGCCCCTTGTCCCGGTGCTGCCCCTTGTCCCGGTGCTGCCCCTTGTCCCGGTGCTGGTCGCTCATTTAGGTGGTGTTAGTGGGAGGGTGGTCATTGGGAGGGGGATAAAGAAGCGGGGATTGATTATGGTGGGGTGGGGACCACGACCAGCGCCAGAGCCGCCACCGTGGACAGACGCCCACCCAGACCCTCCCCTAGACTTTGTGCTGGTGCGCCCGGAGTTCGCACCTTAAGGGGGGGGTTCTGTCACGTTCCTGACCTGTTTTCCTTTGTTTTGTATTCATTTTAGTTGGTCAGGGCGTGAGTTGGGTGGGTTTGTCTATGTTTGTATTTCTATGTGGGGTTTTGTGTTCGGCCTGGTATGATTCTCAATTAGAGACAGGTGTGTATTGTTTGTCTCTAATTGAGAGTCATACAAAGGCAGCCAGGGTTTCACTGGGGTTTTGTGGGTGTTTGTTCCTGTGTCCTCACATGGACGGTTGAAGGTTAGTCACGTTTGTTGTTTTGTAGTGTCTTGTTTGCTGTTTTTATTAAAATATGGCTTATTTCCCTCAATCCGCATCTTGGTCCTATCCATGCTCCTCCTCGTTTGAGGAGGAGAACAACATTGACTGCCTTTACAGACATACACAGACACGGAAGACAATCACCCACAAACAAACAGTGAGAACAGCCTACTTAATATGGTTCTCAATCAGAGGAAACGTCAAACACCTGCCTCTAATTGAGAACCATATCAGGCAACACATTACACCCAACATAGAAACACATAACATAGAATGCCCACCCCAACTCACGCCCTGACCAACTAAACACATACAAAAACAATAGAAAACAGGTCAGGAACGTGACAGAACCATATTAGGCTGAACACAGAAACAGACAAACTAGACACACAACATAGAATTCCCACCCAGCTCACGTCCTGACCAACACTAAACAAGCAAAACACATAAGAACTCTGGTCAGGACGTTACAAACACTCCACTGATTAGAGCAGATACGAAGAGATTATTACTGTTTTGAGTTAGCTCAGGCCATTACACTGATTGGGATAGTTTTGTTGGTGCTCTTTTCTGCAGACCAGGCAAGATAGAGCATGGCCGATAGTGGATAAACCAACAGTAGCACTATTGACTCAACATATGCTCAGCCGTGCTCTAATGTATTATACATGAACGCTCAGACAGGGAAAGGGAGAAGACTAAGATGACAAGAAAGAAAGAAAGAAAGACAGGTTGATGGTGCAAGAGAGAGATGGCAAGAAAGACTGGAAACAGTGAAGAGACTCGCAAACAGTCCTACAGAGCGAGGAAGCGAGAATGAGAGAGAGAAAGGAAGTGAGTGAGTGAATGAGAGAGAGAAAAGAGAGGGAGTGATGCACTTTAGCGTTCCGGACAGATGAAACGTGTCCATTTCGCCCACTCTGCGACTGACCTCCAGACTCACCCACTCCTCTGTCTGCCTCTCTCTGTACAGTACAAGGACAATTGAATCAGACAATGCTATGTCCAAAAGAAACCTGTGTTAATATAAAGGGTCCTGTAGCTCTGTTTCTGTGGACTTTGTTGTTGTGGTCTTTGGTGTTATCACCTTTGTTTTTATGGTCCTTTGTGGTCTTTGCTGTTACCATCCTTTGTAGTCTTTGCTGTTATGATCCTTTGGAGTCTTTGCTGTTATGGTCCTTTGTAGTCTTTGCTGTGATAGTCCTTGGTGTTATGGTCTTTGTTATTATGGTCTTATATGTCATACGGTCTTACATTTTGAAAGTCCATTGTGGTTTTAATTTTGTTGTGTCTTACATTGTTGTGTTGGCTGTACTATGCATGTTAGAGGTAAATGCCATGTTTTTGACATGGCTTATGAAGAATCTGACTCAATAAAAAAGCATTTTCCCCCTCTGGGCAGCTGTAGAGAAGTATCGGTAAGATTGGCTCATGATGCTGACCTATATAAAAGTTCTCCAGCATGGCGTTGTGAGAATATCGTCTAGCTAATGAGCAGCAGCAAGAGAGAGAAGAGAGAGAGGTACGTGGGCAATACCTGAAGCTTTTGGCCTAATTAAGAAGGGGATTATACTATAAGGAACATTTAAATCCGCACGCAATTACAATTAGGATTTTGATTGTATATTGTATATTACTGTCGAACTAGTCAAAGGGACGTGAGGCCTTGCACCAGTGCAGTTCTGTAGTTCAGTTAGTAGACTTAGTGTACTGTTAGTGGATCAATCAACTCGTCATGTCACCTTGAGTTGCTGTTCATATAATATAATATGACTACCCATACAGACACTGAGTGTACAAAACATTAGGAACTATTTCCATGACATAGACTGACCAGGTGATTTCAGTTGAAAGCTATGATCCCGTATTGTTGTCACCTGGTTAAATCCAGTTCGATCACTGTAGATGAAGGGGCTCAGACAGGTTGAATAAGGATTTTTAAGCCTTGAGACAATTGAAACATGGATTGTGTACCAGAGGGTGAATAGGCAAGACAAAACATGCAAGTGTCTTTGAACGGGATCCGGTAGTAGGTCCCAGGCCGCACCGTTTTGAGTGTGTCAAGAACTGTAATGCTGCTGAGTTATTCAAACTCAACAGTTTCCCCGTGCGTATCAAGAATGGTCCACCACCCAAAGGACATCCAGCCAACTTGACACATCTGTGGGAAGCATTGAGTCAACACGGCCAGCATCACTCTGGACCGCTTTCGACACCTAGAGTCCGTGCCCCGACGAATTGAGGCTGTTCTGAGTGCAAAAAGGAGTGCAACTCAATATCAGGAAGTGGTTCCTAATGTTGTGTACACTCAGTGTATATTTAAATAGCCATACGCTACATTTTATGATTCTTCGATTACAATGATTTCCTCTTGACATTTTGTTCAACTGTTATGCCATATGACATTACTATTATCCCGACTGTAGGCTCGAACCATTGTCAGGGGGACTAGCAGAGAGCGCAGGAGCTGTAGCCTCATCGTTACCTACAATTAAAATGAAATGACCTCTTGTGGGGCTGATCGACGGTGGCCTTTTGAACAGGGTTTAATCGTAGCCTCTCGCTAGCAGCCCGACAGCAGGTTAGCCTGGGCTATATGGGCCCCAGGGCCGAATCAATTCTAGTCGACATTCAGGCTGAAGAACCACAGTCGTTGACCCGTTATTAAAACCCACTGTGGATTTATATTGAATCCCATGGGGTTTGGCGAACAAAACGATCAAATGCATTGGTCCAACAAGGACAGTGTCCAACAATGTGTTATCTAAAAAACGACCCCCCCCCCCCCCCCCCCCCCCACTCTATACACCCCCTGCTCTCAGTGTAAAAAGGATACTTCACGGTCTTGATGAATCGCTGCATGCACCGAGGCACTTGGCAACCCGGCGCCAAGGTAATGATGAATCGGGCATGACAGGCGAGTTGTACTCTTAAAGAATGATAATGCCCTCACTTTGTGAGAGGAGCTCCATTCTTTCCCATAATGCAGCATGATGATGCGGTTGGTGGATGACACACCAGGTCCCCACAGCGGAGCACCTACTCTATACAGGAGGAATAACAGCTTGATGATAGGTTTGCGTTAACCTCCCACACAGCACTAGCTGTCTGAGCAGACTGCGCATATCAGCCTGACCAAAAATGCCCCATTTATGTGTTTTGGTTAACTTGGCACCTTAGCCAAAAAGCCCAGAGCCTGAAGCAGAAACAGACCCTACTTTGTTAGCTGACCAGACACGCCATAAAATCCCAGGCCGCTTTCCAACCTCTTTAACCATCAGGCAAGAAGAAAATATTAAAAAGTGTCCGTAACGTCATCTTGCAGATGTAGGGTGTGTCCCAAATGACACCCTATTTCCTATATATTCCCCTATAGGCCCTGGTCAAAAGTATTGAACCACAAAGGGAATATGTTTCCATTTGGGATGCACACCTTTGTTTATTGCACACGGGCTGTGCGGCCCAGTTGGGTTGCTGCAGTTCTTTATCTCTCCTCCCCTGCAGCAGAGCGGAGCGCGCCAGGCCTGCTTTGATATCTTCCCACGCTGGATCTGAGCCATGCCGGCTTCAATGGAGACTGTGTGTCTCCCAGGCAGTGCCAGCTCAGTCGGTGTGAGACCTTCACCACGCCACCGCCACTCACCGTCTCACAACAATGGGTGTCCCAGCCCCACCCGAAAAAAGGAAGGAACGGAAAAAAGGGAGGGAAAGCAATTAAACATGAGTCAAATATTTTGTAATCAACTCATTAAGGGGATTTGGAGGGAAATGAAAGTTCCAAGGAAATCGTTCCTTCCCGCTTGACGAATTGATCGTCTTGGTAGAGACTGTTCTGTATCTTGACTTGTGAGCATTTACTTTTTTGCCCACAGGCCTAAAACAGGAAAATACAAATTGTATACTACTAGGTCTAAATTAAAATTGGGCCTGGGTCAAACCAGTAGAGACACAATACCAAAGCTCAATGATATTTGATTTTCTATGTTATGTAGGCCTATGGATATTGAAGGTTAATGTTTTTCATCATGAATCTTGTTCTGGTGGCAGCTCTGCAGAGTGGTCACTAGCTGGCACAGCCACATTTGTTTTACCCAACTTAAACCTTAAATTAAGACCAAAAAGCTCATTTTTTTCCCATGAAGTGTTACAATATATCAATGGGGAAATGGCTCAGTTCCGCCTCCAGGACAAGACCCACGACAATAAATGTCAACCTGCATGAATATCCTTCCTATTAGTTATGTCAACCTTTATTTTTATTTTATATTGTCTGCATATCTAGCAAAACAATAGTTTGAACAATGGCCTATTCACCCAACCTGGCCCGAACCTCAGGAACCTCAGGACACTGCAACTCTGAGATAATTATATTATGAAGCTGGACCCCGCCAGGAGAGTCCGATGTATTTCATTTTCAATGTCATATTTTCCCCTCATTGAATCAATTGTGCATGATAATTGCGGCTGAGCGTTCCCGTTAAGACTGCGATTTCCAACAAGCAACCCATCGGCGGAGGGAAGTAGAGGGAAATGTGTGTGAAATGAAGTCGAGGTATTTGACTCTTGCATAAATTACATGATCAGGTGCAGTGAAGCCGACAGGCCCGACACGTTCTTCTCCCAACCCCCCTACAGTCCCACCCCCGATCAACGCCACAGCACTTCAGTCAGAGGTGAAAATTACCTACCCGGTACACTTAGAACCGACGTGGCATTGGCGTGATTTGACAACATTGTGTAACAGGTTCGTGACCGAAGTGTCCGCCCAGTTGTGATGAGACCAGAGGAAGGGGCGTATTGGTATGCGGATGAGGAGCCGAATGTGATCTTATTGCGTCAAATGTGAAGTTAATATTTCAGAGACGCCGTCAAGTACCTTTTCAGTCACAGTAAACCTGAGAGAGAATGGACAGATGGGAGGAAGGAAGAAGTGAGATAATCTGGGAGACAGAGAGAGAGAGAGAGGGAGAGAGAGAGGGTAGAGATAAGGCAGAGAGGAAGGACAGAAAGACAAGGGGCGCTGAGAGATCCAGACTCCAAAAGACAAGAGAAACAGTGGAGGTCGAAGACAAGCTTGATCACTCAGTCATCGATTGACGAAGCATCAACGTAGGAGAAGAAAAAAACTGTACCAAAATTACAACTTTCAAGTGCAAATGTCCTAATGGGCATATCAATGAAATTGTACTCTAAGGCAATCAACTCACTTTGAATTAGTGGACATAGGAGGCTTTCAAAGGGAAAGTCGTTATGGAGTCAAACTATAATTATGCCCGGTTTCTTTGTTCTTTGGATGCCCATGGTGGGAAACTGTAAAACACCCCCAAAGGCATTGTGGGCTGGAGGATTGTAGACAAAGGACCAAAGACAAGAGTACACATGCGCACGACATCACATATTTATCATTGCACTCTGTGTGTCCACGAGAAAGCCATAGATGTTGGGTTTAGCTTGCGACATTTTATGAGCTAAGCAATCCAAAACAGGGCTCTGTCGAAATACAGAAACTCTGCCGGCCGCCTAAATAGGACTTTGGCCTTGGATTTAGCGTTTAGAGAGAAACTCAATAGAACTCATCACTATTTTCCCCCAAAAAATGTATTCTCTCTCCTCAATGAATCGAAAATAGCTGTCTCTTATTCATCTTGTCCTTGTACGGTAATAAGGCAAGCTGTCTTAACTGGGCACCTTTCTATCGACTGTTTCTGTCATCTCTGCCACGTAGGAGTGCTTTTAAATGGCACCTTGGAGAGAGGATATAACAAACTGTCAGTCAATCAGCCTATATGATATCCTTAGGAATGTCAATGTGACGCAAATACCACAATGATACAGTGCATTCGGAAAGTATTCAGACTCATTTATTTTTTCCACATTTTGTTACGTTACAGCCTTATTATAAAATGGATTAAATCGTTTTTTCCCTCATCAATCTACACACAATAACCCATAATGACAAAGCAAAAACAGGTTTTTAGATATTTTTACAAATGTATTCAAAATAAAATGGAAATATCACATTTACATAAGTATTCAGACCCTTTACTCTGTACTTTGTTGAAGCACCTTTGGCAGCGATTAAAGCCTCAAGTCTTCTTGGATATGAAGCTACAAGCTTGGCACACCTGTATTTGAGGAGCTTCTCCCACTCTTCTCTGCACATCCTCTCAAGCAAGCTCTGTCAGGTTGGAGGGGGAGCGTTGCTGCATAGCTATTTTCAGGTCTCTCCAGAGATGTTTGACTGGGTTCAAGTCCGGGCTCTAGCTGGGCCACTCAAGGACATTTGGAGACTTGTCCCGAAGCCACTCCTGCGTTGTCTTGGCTGTGTGCTTAGAGTCATTTTCCGGTTGGAAGGTGAAGCTTCGCCCCCCAGTCTGAGGCCCTGGGTGCTCTGGAGCAGGTTTTCATCAAGGATGTCTCTGTACTTTGCTCGGTTCATCTTTCCCTCGATCCTGACTAGTCTCCCAGTCCCTGCCCCTGAAAAACATCCCCACAACATGATGCTGGGGATGGTGGGATGGTGACATGGCTTGGTTTTCGCACTGACATGCATTGTCAACTGTGGGACCTTATATAGACAGTATATAGATGTGCCTTTCCAAATCATGTCCAATCAATTGAATTTAACACAGGTTGACTCCAATGAAGTTGTAGAAACATTTTAAGGATGATCAATGGAAACAGGATGCACCTGAGATGATACATTTTGAGTCTCATAGCAAAGGGTCTGAATACTTCTATGAATGTGACCTGATTCGGGAAACTAGGCCTATGTCGCAAGTCATGACTTCACAGGAGAGCCGTTTGAACAAAATTTGTTTTGGGAATGCCTTCTCGAACATGTGAACTTTCATGTGCCTTAAAAACATCTGTAAATATGAATAAAGTTGTTCAATTAAGAGGCTAGTTGGTTTAGCCAAAAGAAAAAGGGAGAAACCTTCCCGCTAGCCATGATTGGCTGAGATAATGAGTGGGCTGGACATGTCGAGAGATGAGTTTCAGATTGTTCTGCGGTGTAGTGTCTTGTGTCTATAAAATGAGCTGCTCATTATGCGTACATAATCCTTTATACTGCATTTTTTTCTAAATATATAACGTTAGCCATGGAGAACTGCAAATATGTTGCTACTGCTCTCAACAGTGTTGTCACGGAAGAAGTTGACCGAGTTTTGAAATCAATGGAACACAACGGGCCAAATAAGCTGTTAAGCTCTTAATGGAAACGACACAGTACGTATTATTTAATGAAAGGGGTTGCAGTCTGCCGTGAAGCTTTCATCCATGTATACAGGTAAGAATCTATCTACAGTTTCAGATATTATTCGTTTCTAATTTTGTCAGAAAGTTGTTTTCATTGCAAGTTAAGGCTTGCTGTTAGCTAGCCAGCTGGAGTTCAATGGCTGGCTTGCTAGCTAACGTTAACATTAAACCTAACTTATTTGGTTAAATTTAGCTATGCCAAATCGGTTTGTATTGCTAGTAATGTTACTCTATGGATTGGGATTATGGTTCATTAACGTTAACGTGACATGTCTAAACAAAAGACCCCAAGTTAAAGCTTGCTGTTAGCTAGCTAATGTTAGCTGAGGTTAGATGGCTGGCTTGCTAGCTAACATTCATTTACGTGTATGAAATGTGTGTGACGTTAGTGATGTTTTCTCAGAATGCCATTTCACATTGCTAGTTATAGCCTAATGTTAGCTAGTTACATTGAACATATTTTGTTAACTTTAGGTAGCTATGACAATCGGTTTGTAATGTTGGTCAAAGCTTGCTGTTAGCTAGCCAGCTGACGTTAGATGGCTGGCTAGCTAGCTAACATTACGTGTATGAAGTGTTTGTAGTGATGTTATCTCAGAATGCCATTTCGCATCTTTTGTATAATAATGCTAAAATATTTATATCTGGAATTTGTCTTTCAGCATCAGTAGAACACGCCTGACTCTCCTCCACCAGTCATACAAGGAGAATGGTCTAATGCCTCCCATCAGAAGGAGAGCTGGCCCAAGCAAGAAAAGACAGCAGCGCCGTCATCAATTACATGCACCATTTCTTCACCAACTACCGAGTTGGGGAAACACGTGTGGACCTGAATTGTGATAACTGCAGTGGCCAAAACAAGAACAAGTTTGTGCTCTGGTATTGTGCCTGGCGGACCATGCACAAGCTCCACCACAGTCTGGACCTTCACTTCCAGATCACAGGACAGACCAAGTTTGTCCCCGACTGGTCCTTCGTGCTCATCAAGCAGCACTTCAGAAAGACCAGAGTGAACACTTTGTCTGAGATTGCTGGTGTTGTGAAGAACATCACTGTGACAGGGGTCAACATCCCACAGCTGGTTGGACTGGAGGATGGTACGGTGCTGGTGGAAAGCTGTGGCTGGCAACAACCGTACTTCAGGCCGCTGCCACAGATCAAGCAGTTCCAGCACTTCAGGTGAAAATCAATTTCATTGCATTGCATGAGGTTATTCTTCTTATCTAAACTTGGGAGGTGAATTGATGTTGTGCAGGGCTGTAATGTCTTCTGATTTTTTGGGTTGTTATTCCCTGTTTTACAGCTTCGATGCTCGATGCTCTGGAGCCTGGTGGTGTTGTTGTCACCAAGGAGCGTTCAGACTGTCAGGACCAGGTTTTAGCTGCTGCGCAACGCTGACATCCTTCCTATCAAATCAAAAAGTATTGGTCACGTACATATGGTTAGCAGATGTTAATGCGAGTGTAGCGAAATGCTTGTGCTTCTAGTTCTGACAGTGCAGTAATATCTAACAATTCCACAACAACTACCTAAGATGGTCTGCCTGTACACATCTAGACAAGTATCCATTTTGGCTGTACCGTTTACACCTTCTGTAGAGACCCATCCACTTAGCAAGACATTGATATATAAAATACATTTTTATTTCAAAAATTGATTTCACCTTTATATAACCAGGTAGTCTAGTTGAGAACAAGTTCTCATTTACAACTGCGACCTGGCCAAGATAAAGCAAAGCAGTGCGACACAAACAACAACACAGAGTTACACATGGAGTAAATAAACACACAGTTAATAATACAATATAAAAAGTATATACACAGTGTGTGCAAATGAGGTAGGATAAGGGAGGTAAAGGCATTAAATAGGCCATAGAGGCAAAATAATTACAATTTAGCAATTAAACACTGGAGTGATAGATGTACAGAAGATGAGTGTGCAAATAGACATACTGGGGTGCAAAGGAGCAAAAAGAAATAAAAGAAATAACAGTATGGGGATGAGGCAGTTGTATGGTGTAACGGTTTTCTTC
Source organism: Salvelinus fontinalis (assembly GCF_029448725.1). Taxonomy (NCBI): domain Eukaryota; kingdom Metazoa; phylum Chordata; class Actinopteri; order Salmoniformes; family Salmonidae; genus Salvelinus; species Salvelinus fontinalis. The sequence goes on from NC_074706.1 coordinate 13,632,952, forward strand.
CTGGGATGAAGGAGAGGACCAAAACGCAGCGCGGCTAGTGTTCAACATGTTTAATATAGTGTTCAACATGTTTAATAAAGAATAATAACGTGAACACTACAAGCAACAAAACAATAAATGTGAAAAAACAAAAACATTCCTATCTGGTGCAGAACACAAAGACAGAAAACAACCACCCACAAATCCTAACACAAAACAGGCTACCTTAATATGTTTCCAATCAGAGACAATGACAAACACCTGCCTCTGATTGAGAACCACATCAGGCCAATTGACAATCCCCACATAGAAACACAAAACATAGAATGCCCGCCCAGCTCACGTCCTGACCAACACAAAACAAGGAAAACACACAAGAACTATGGTCAGAACGTGACATATGGGCTATTTACAAATTAACTATGTACAGGTGCAGTGATCTGTGAGCTGCTCTGCCAGCTGGTGCTTAAAGTTAGAGAGGGAGATATGAGTCTCCAGCTTCAGTGATTTTTGAAGTTTGTTCCAGTCATTGGCAGCAGAGAACTGGAAGGAAAGGCGGCCAAAGTAGGAATTGGCTTTGGGGGTGACCAGTGAAGTATACCTGCTGGAGCGCGTGCTATGGATGGCTGCTGCTATGGTGACCAGTGAGCTGAGATAAGGCGGGGCTTTACCTAGCAAAGACTTATAGATGGCCTGGACTCAGTGGGTTTGGCGACAAATATGAAGCCAACGAGAGCATACAGTTCGCAGTGGTGGGTAGTATATGGGGCTTTGGTGAATGAATGGATGGCACTGTGATAGACTACATCCAGTTTGCTGAGTAGAGTGTTGGAGGCTATTTTGTATATGACATCGCCGAAGTCAAGGATCGGTAGGATAGTCAGTTTTACGAGGGTATGTTTGGCGGCATGAGTGAAGGAGGCTTTGTTGCGAAATAGGAAGCAGTTTCTAGATTTAATTTTGGATTGGAGATGTTTAATGTGAGTCTGGAAGGAGAGTTTACAGTCTAACCAGACACCTAGGTATTTGTAGTTGTCCACATATTCTAAGTCAGAGCCGTCCAGAGTAGTGATGCTGGACGGGCGGGCAGGTGCGGGCAGCGATCGGTTGAAGAGCATTTAGTTTTACTTGTATTTAAGAGCAGTTGGAGGCCACGGAAGGAGAGTTGTATGGCATTGACTCTCGTCTGGAGGTTAGTTAACATAGTGTCCAAAGAGGGGCCAGGAGTATACATAATGGTGTCGTCTGCGTAGAGGTGGATCAGTGAATCACCAGCAGCAAGAGCGACATCATTGATGTATACAGAGAAGAGAGTCGGCCTGAGAATTTAACCCTATGGCACCCCCATAGAGACTGCCAGAGGTCTGGACAACAGGCCCTCTGATTTGACACACTGAACTATCAGAGAAGTAGTTGGCGAACCAGGTGAGGCAGTCATTTGAAAAACCAAGGCTGTTGAGTCTGCCGATAACAATGTGGTGATTGACAGAGTCGAAAGCCTTGGCCAGGTTGATGAATACGGCTGCGCAGTAATGTCTCTTACTGATGGCGGTTATGATGTCGTTTAGGACCTTGACCGTGTCTGAGGTGCACCCATGACCAGCTCTGAAACCAGATTGCACAGCGGAGAAGGTACGGTGGGTTTCGAAATGGTCGGTGAATATTGATATGTGTGGTCGTAACATTGTTTTGTGACATACCACAACAATATCATGTGACCGTATCAAGTGTCCACCACATAAATATATGGCGCATGCATCTATTTATGTACTGTACATGTGCACCTCACTCAGGTTTCAACTCAGGTTGCATGGCCTTAATTTATGTATGGAATATTATGTGATAAGTGTGTAACAGTGTATAAAGTATGCTAATATACTGGTGTGAAGGCATTTGCGAAATGGTCAAAAGTAATACTTGTCACGTTCCTGACCTGTTTTCCTTTGTTTTGTATTCATTTTAGTTGGTCAGGGCGTGAGTTGGGTGGGTTTGTCTATGTTTGTATTTCTATGTGGGGTTTTGTGTTCGGCCTGGTATGATTCTCAATTAGAGACAGGTGTGCATTGTTTGTCTCTAATTGAGAGTCATACAAAGGCAGCCAGGGTTTCACTGGTGTTTTGTGGGTGTTTGTTTCCTGTGTTAGTGTTTGGGCCACACAGGACTGTTTGAGGTTAGTCACGTTTGTTGTTTTGTATTTTGTAGTGTTTTCTTGTGTTTTTACATTAAACATGTACAATTACCAATCCGCATCTTGGTCCGATCCATGCTCCTCCTCGTCTGAGGAGGAGAACAACATTGACTGCCTTAACAATACTTAAGTATTTTTGGGGGGTTTCTGTACATTACTTTACTATTTATATTTTTGTTAACTTTTACTTCAATGAATTCCGAAATAAAATAATGTACTTTTTACTCCATACATTTTCCCTGACACCCAAAAGTGCTCGTTACATTTTGACAGGAAAATGGACAAATTCACACACTTATCAAGAGAACATCCCTACTGCATCTGATCTGGCAGACTCACTAAACACAAATGCTTTGTCTGTAAATGAGGTCTGAGTGTTGGAGTGTGCCCCTGGATATCCGTCAATAAAAATGAAAAGAGAAAGAAATTGTGCCGTCTGGTTTAATAGAAGGAATTGGAAAGGATTTATACTTTCAATACTCTCAAGTATACTCTCAAGTATGACAATTTAGTAATTTTTCCACCACTGAATGTGGCTGGGGGTTATAGCATTTCTTTCACATGACTATCAATTTAGACAAGTGTGTCTGGGTAAGCGTCATCTAATATTTATTTAAATATTTTGATCTGTTTACGTGGAATTCACCTTGAAATGTTCCTTATTGTAGGCTACCACTTTTAGTCTTTATCTTTACTACACTACTCACTGTTTAGCATATGACCTCACATGTGAATCCTTACGGAGATGGGTGGGCCTGGCTTCAGACCGATTGTTCACACCGAACAATGCTGAATGGGTGTAGACAAAGGAAAGCTCTCCACGAGGTACCAAAACATTCAAAGGCCCTTTTCTCAAAAGTGAGATGGTATTTGTATGTTGCCAAAGCAGCAGCTACTCTCCCGGGGGTCCAGCAAAATTAAGGCAGTTTATACAATTTTAAAACATTACAATATATTCACAGATTTCACAACACACTGTGCACCCTCAGGCCCCTACTCCACCACTACCACATATCTACAGTACTAAATCCATGTGTATGTATAGTGCGTACGTTATCATGTGTCTGTGCCTATGTTTGTGTTGCTTCACAGTCCCGCTGTTACATAAGGTGTTTTTTTTAATCAGTTTTTTAAATCAAATTTTACTGCTGCATCAGTTACTTGATGTGGAATTACAGCTCCATGTAGTCATGGCTCTATGTAGTACTGTGTGCCTCCCATAGTCTGTTCTGGACTGTGAAGAGACCTCTTGTGGCATGTCTTGTGGGGTATGCATGGGTGTCCGAGCTGTGTGCCAGTAGTTTAGACAGACAGCTCGGTGCATTCAACATGTCAATACCTCTCGGAGTTTACAAGTGTATCAACTTTCAAAGCAGAATTAGTTTCCCATTGTTCCTCAAAAATGCTGTGTATGATATACCATTTTGTAGCTGTGAGTCTCTACTTTTATCCGAATGTAAAAAAAAAAACTCCATAAGACCGAATCCTGGTGGTGAGGTATCTGTTTTATTTTTGTATAAATTTGCAAAACTTTCTAAAAACCTGTTTTCACTTTGTCATTAGGGGTTATTCTTTGTAGATTGATCAGGAAACATTTTTATTGAATCGATTTTAGAATAATGTTGTAACGTAACAAAATGTGGAAAAACTCCATGGATCTGAATACCTCCCGAATGCACTGTGTAAGCGGACAAATCATGATGTTCTTAATCTGGCTTCAACCTTCAAAATATCTTATAGTAGATGTCTGATCGACAAGTAAACAACTCACAGTGCATGATACATTTAACAAATATATACTTTAACACTCATTGAACGTTAAATACATAAGGTAGAGGACATGCAATAAGGGTAGTAGCAGTAGTCCAGCAAAACATGAACAGACACACAGCCACTAAAGTATAGTAAAACATAATGTCGTAACACAGGCTGTGTGCCAAATGGCACCCTACTTTCTGTACACTGCACTACTTTTGGCTGAGCCTTATGGGCCCTGGTCAAAAGTACTGTACTACAATGGTAATATGGTGCCATTTAGGGCGCAGTTGCAGTGAGTCACTGCATCCCCAACAGAGATATCACGGCCCTGTTGACATCATTAAGACCCTCGTCCCCTGGGGAGCCCACCCCCAGTGTACAACATCTTCCCACTTCATTATCCATCCTCCACATTCCCACATTAGCTTTCAAACAATGGGAGAAGTAAAATGCTCCCGACGTCCATATATCTCTCTCTCCCCCTGTCTCCCAAATCCCTCCTCTCGCTCTCCTGCTTCTCTCGGTCTTCCCCTCCCTCCTTTCTCGATGATAGCGAGGGCGAGATCAGTTGTCGGACCGGGGTGGAGATACCATCGAGCCAGGCATTCCCAGGGTGGTGGTGATACACAGGTGACAAATGTCACAGGGAGATATCTGGGAGCTCACCGTGTCTCGCCAAAGAATCACACGGGATGGAGAATCTGCTTCGTTCTCACCCCGTAGTCGGACACCCCAACACTACAAATACAGTAATCCACAGGCCACTGTTGTCATAACATGAGGCCTGCAGTGTATATCATTGATCCCCGGTTATGTCAGGTTGTGTTCCCACCTCCCCTACAATCAGCCTACTCTGTGAAATCATTAAAACACCAGGGTCGTATTCACATGCACCAAGCGGAAGAAAACGGACAAACAGGGAGGGACTACCGGAACTTGTCCAATAAGAAATGTTTTCTCCTGCGTAACGTTTTGCCATAGTAAGCACTGTTGAATACAACCCAGAAAACCAATGCCACAGCGAGTGAACAGAGCAAAACCAATGCAATAATCCACATGCCACCAATACCAGTAGAGGTTTATCCTTTTACGGCTAGGAGTTCCGCTAGCGGAACATTTTGACAACATCCGGTGAAATTGCAGAGCGCGAAATTCAAAATAAATTTAGAAATATTTAAAAATACAATCACAAGTGCAATAGACCAAAATACAGTTTAACTTCCTGTTAATCCAGCCACAGTGTCAGATTTCAAAAAGGCTTTACGGCGAAAGCAAACAATGCGATTATCTGAGGACAGCACCCCATCAAACAAACACATGACAATCATATTTCAACCCGCCAGGCGCGAAACAAAACTCAGAAATAACAATATAATTCATGCCTTACCTTTGAAGATCTTCTTCTGTTGGCACTCCAATATGTCCCATAAACATTACAAATGGTCCTTTTGTTCGATTAATTCCGTCGTTATATCCCCAAAATGTACTACTTCCGGCACCGACAGAGATGGCCGCCTCGCTTCGCGTTCCTAGGAAACTATGCAGTATTTTGTTTTTTTATGTGTTATTCCTTACATTGGTACCCCAGGTAATCTTATGTTTCATTACATACAGTCGGGAGGAACTACTGAATATAAGAGCAACGTCAACTCACCATTGTTACAACCAGGAATATGACTCTCCCGAAGCGGATCCTGTTTTTCCTTCCACCCAGTACAATGGTTCTGATCCCAGCCGGCGACCCCAAACAACGACGCCGTAAAAGGGGCAAACGAAGCGGTCTTCTGGTCAGGCTTCGGAGACGGGCACATCGCGCTCCACTCCCTAGCATACTACTCGCCAATGTCCAGTCTCTTGACAACAAGGTTGATGAAATCCAAGCAAGGGTAACATTCCAGAGAGACATCAGAGATTGTAACGTTCTTTGCTTCACAGAACATGGCTCACTCGAGAGACGCTAACGGAGTCGGTGCAGCCAGCTGGTTTCTTCACGCATCGCGCCGACAGAAACAAACATCTTTCTGGTAAGAAGAGGGGCGGGGGTGTATGCCTTATGATTAATGAGACGTGGTGTGATCATAACAACATACAGGAACTCAAGTCATTCTGTTCACCTGATTTAGAATTCCTCACAATCAAATGTCGACCGTATTATCTACCAAGGGAATTCTCTTCGATTATAATCACAGCCGTATATATTCCCCCCCAAGCAGACACATCGATGGCCCTGAACGAACTTTGTTTGACTTTATGTAAACTGGAAACCACACACCCTGAGGCTGCATTCACCGTAGCTGGGGATTTTAACAAGGCTAATCTGAAAACAAAACTCCTTAAATTCTATCAGCATATCATTTGTGCTACCAGGGTTGGTAAAACCTTGGATCATTGTTATACTAACTTCCGCGACGCATATAAGGCCCTCCCCCGCCCTCCTTTCGGAAAAGCTGACCACGACTCCATTTTGTTGCTTCCAGCCTACAAACAGAAACTAAAACAGCAAGCTCCCGCGCTCAGGTCTGTTCAACGCTGGTCCGACCAATCTGATTGCACACTTCAAGACTGCTTCGATCACGTGGATTGGGATATGTTCCGCATTGCGTCCAACAACAACATTGACGAATACGCTGATTCGGTGAGCGAGTTCATTAGAAAGTGCATTGACGATGTCGTACCCACAGCAACGATTAAAACATTCCCAAATCAGAAACCGTGGATTGATGGCAGCATTCGCGTGAAACTGAAAGTGCAAACCACTGCTTTTAACCAGGGCAAGGTGACCGGAAACATGACCGAATACAAACAGTGTAGCTATTCCCTCCGCAAGGCAATCAAACAAGCTAAGTGCCAGTATAGAGACAAAGTAGAGTCGCAATTCAACAGCTCAGACACAAGAGGTATGTGGCAGGGTCTACAGTCAATCACGGATTACAAAAAGAACACCAGCCCCGTCGCGGACCAGGATCTCTTGCTCCCAGACAGACTAAATAACCTTTTTGCTTGCTTTGAGGACAATACAGTGCCACTGACACGGCCCGCTACCAAAACCTGCGGGATCTCTTTCACTGCAGCCGAGGTGAGTAAAACATTTAAACATGTTAACCCTCGCAAGGCTGCAGGCCCAGACGGCATTCCCAGCCGCGTCCTCAGAGCATGCGCAGCCCAGCTGGCTGGTGTGTTTTTACGGACATATTCAATCAATCCTTATCCCAGTCTGCTGTTCCCACATGCTTCAAGAGGGCCACCATTGTTCCTGTTCCCAAGAAAGCTAAGGTAACTGAGCTAAACGACTACCGCCCCGTAGCACTCACTTCCGTCATCATGAAGTGCTTTGAGAGACTAGTCAAGGACCATATCACCTCCACCCTACCTGACACCCTAGACCCACTCCAATTTGCTTACCGACCCAATAGGTCCACAGACGACGCAATCGCATCCACACTGCACACTGCCCTAACTCATCTGGACAAGAGGAATACCTATGTGAGAATGCTGTTAATTGACTACAGCTCAGCATTTAACACCATAGTACCCTCCAAACTCGTCATCAAGCTCGAGACCCTGGGTCTCGACCCCGCCCTGTGCAACTGGGTCCTGGACTTCCTGACGGGCCGCCCCCAGGTGGTGAGGGGAGGTAACAACATCTCCACCCCGCTGATCCTCAACACTGGGGCCCCACAAGGGTGCGTTCTGAGCCCTCTCCTGTACTCCCTGTTCACCCACGACTGCGTGGCCATGCACGCCTCCAACTCAATCATCAAGTTTGCGGACAACACTATAGTGGTAGGCTTGATTACCAACAACGACGAGACGGCCTACAGGGAGGAGGTGAGGGCCCTCGGAGTGTGGTGTCAGGAAAATAACCTCACACTCAACGTCAACAAAACAAAGGAAATGATTGTGGACTTCAGGAAACAGCAGAGGGAGCACCCCCCTATCCACATTGACGGGACAGTAGTGGAGAAGGTGGAAAGTTTTAAGTTCCTCGGTGTACACATCACGGACAAACTGAATTGGTCCACCCACACAGACAGCCTCTTCAACCTCAGGAGGCTGAAGAAATGCGGCTTGTCACCAAAAGCACTCACAAACTTCTACAGATGCACAATCAAGAGCATCTTGTATGGCTGTATCACCGCCTGGTACGGCAACTGCTCCGCCCACAACCGTAAGGCTCTCCAGAGGGTAGTGAGGTCTGCACAACGCATCACCGGGGGCAAACTACCTGCTCTCCAGGACACCTACACCACCCGATGTCACAGGAAGGCCATAAATATCATCAAGGACAACAACCACCCGAGCCACTGCCTGTTCACACCGCTATCATCCAGAAGGCGAGGTCAGTACAGGTGCATCAAAGCAGGGACGGAGAGACTGAATAACAGCTTCTATCTCAAGGCCATCAGACTGTTAACCTGTTTGGCGTGCAAGCCCGAAATATTTAACTTTCACACATTAACAAGTCCAATACAGCATATGAAAGGTACACATCTCGTGAATCCAGCCAACATGTCCGATTTTTAAAATGTTTTACAGGGAAGACAAAATATGTAAATCTATTAGCAAACCACCTTAGCAAAAGACTCCACTTTTATTACTCCATCAGTTTTTGACTCCATCAGTAGCTATCACAAATTCGGCCAAATAAAGATATAAATAGCCACTAACCAAGAAACAACCTCATCAGATGACAGTCTGATAACATATTTATTGTATAGCATATTTTTTCCCCAAAAATTTTTTTTTTTAAATGTGCATATTTCAGGTATAAATCATAGTTGACATTGCAGCTACATTCAGAAATTGCACCGAAAGCAGCCATAATATTTACAGACACCAACGTCAAATACCTAATTACTCATCATAAAACATTTCTGAAAAATACATAGTGTACAGCAAATGAAAGACTGGCATCTTGTGATGCCAGACAATATTTCCGATTTATTAAGTGTTTTACAGCGAAAACAAAATGTAGCGTTATATTAGCTTAGCACAATAGCCAGAAACACTTGGGCGCCGGCAACTACGACAGATATATGAAACAACATCTTAAAATGGGTCTTACTTTTGCTGATCTTTCATCAGAATGTTGAACAAGGTGTCCTTTGTCCAGATGAGTCGTTGTTTGGATTCAGAATGGCAACTTTCTCTCTACATTTAGCAAGCGCGCTAGCCGGGTTGCACGGATCTCTCCATGTAAACGAACGGAAGAGAACGGAACACGGCAAAACTCCCGAAAAAATTTCAATAATCTGATGAAACTATATTGAAAGAACATACTTTACGATGATATGGTGACATGTATCAAATAAAATCAAAGACGGAAATAATAGTCGCCTATAACGTCAGCAAAACAAAAGGCAACCCCACTGTCCAAATCGCGTTCTTCAGAGTACCGGAAATGGGGTACACGGCATTCCAAGAGGATTTATTCCGTCCCAGATCGAGATAATCACCTAATTTCTTCTCTCACAGCCTTCTTGTCACCCAGAGGAAGGTGTATGACGTGCATGTTTACTAATAGCTCTTGTGCCCATTTATAGGCAGGAAGAGGAAGAGAGCATCGATTTCAGACTTTGAACTTCCGGGTCAGGAAAAGTGCGGCAGAATGAGTTCTGTTTCACTCAGAGAAATAATTCAAACGGTTTTAGAAACTAGAGAGTGTTTTCTATCCAATAGTAATAATAATATGCATATTGTACGTGCAAGAATTGAGTACGAGGCCGTTTGAAATGGACACATTTTATCAGGCTACTCAATACTGCCCCTTGCAGCCATAAGAAGTTAAACAGCAACCATTAACATTTAGTGGCCGCTGCCAACATACTGACTCAACTCCAGCCACTTTAATAATGGGAATTGATGGAAATTATGTAAAAATGTATCACTAGACACTTTAAACAATGCCACTTAATATAATGTTTACATACCCTACATTACTCATCTCATATGTATATGTATATACTGTACTCTATATCATCTACTGCATCTTGCCATCTTTATGTTATACATGTATCACTAGCCACTTTAAACTATGCTACTTTATGTTTACATACCCTACATTACTCATCTCATATGTATAGACTGTACTCTATACCATATACTGCATCTTGCCTATGCCGTTCTGTACCATCACTCATTCATATATCTTCATGTACATATCTTTATCACTTGTGTGTATAAGGTAGTAGTTGTGGAATTGTTAGGTTAGATTACTTGTTGGTTATTACTGCATTGTCGGAACTAGAAGCACAAGCATTTCGCTACACTCGCATTAACATCTGCTAACCATGTGTATGTGAAAAATAAAATTTGATTTGATTTGAAAATGTCCATTTATTTGGAGTGTTTGATTCAGAAAAACACTGGTTCCAACTCGCCCAACATGACTGCACATTATCTAATAAATTACCTGTAATCTTGGTCCAAACATTTCAAACAGCTTTCCTAATCCAACTTTAGGCATTTTAAATTGTAAATAATCGCTCAAATTTAAGACGGAATAAACTGTATTCAATAGCGGATAAAATGAAAGTGGAGAGAGAGCCAGGTCACGTGCCCCAAACACAACATTACACTAGACTCGACACTCAGTCTGAACAGCCATACATCTTCATTACTCAAAAGAAAAACAACCAATTTCTAAAGACTGTTGACATCTAGTGGTAGCCCTAGGAACTGCAACCAGATGCCTCAGAAATCTAGATTCCCATAGAAAAGCAATTGAAAACAGTCACCTCAAAACAAAATAAATCCTGGATGTTTTGTCCTCGGGGTTTCGCCTGCTAAATAAGTTCTGTTATACTCACAGACATATTTTAACAGTTTTAGAAACTTTAGAGTTTTTTATCCAAATCTACCAATTATATGCATATCCTAGCTTCTGTGCCTGAGTAGCAGGCAGTTTACTTTGGGCACGCTTTTCATCCGGACGTGAAAATACCGCCCCCTATCCCAAACAGGTTATCAGACCTTTTTTGATTGACTGAAAGATCCATTACCAGCATGTTTTACTTACTTCTATAAAAAATGTAGACGTTCAGGTACTCAACGAGAAGGTCTGATTTACATTTACATTTACATTTAAGTCATTTAGCAGACGCTCTTATCCAGAGCGACTTACAAATTGGAAAGTTCATACATATTCATCCTGGTCCCCCCGTGGGAATTGAACCCACAACCCTGGCGTTGCAAGCGCCATGCTCTACCAACTGAGCCACACGGGACCAGTTTTTTAAATGCACTGGATCTTTATACTTACCACCTGGGTTCTGTTTCAGTAGTAATGAAATGACTATTGTAATTGGAAATGGCAGATTTTTTTATGGAATATCTACATAAGCGCACAGAGGCCCATTATCAGCAACCATCACTCCAATGGCACGTTGTGTTAGCTAATCCAAGTTTATCATTTTAAAAGGCTAATTGATCATTAGAAAAACCTTTTGCAATTATGTTAGCACAGCTGAAAACTGTTGTCCTGATTAAAGAAGCAATAAAACTGGCCTTCTTTAGACTAGTTAACTATCTGTAGCATCAGCATTTGTGGGTTCGATTACAGGCTCAAAATGTCCAGAACCAAAGACCTTTCTTCTGAAACTCGTCAGTCTATTTTTGTTCTGAGAAATGGCTATTCCATGCGAGAAATTGCCAAGAAACTGAAAATCTCGTACAACGCCATGTACTACTCCCTTCACAGAACAGCGCAAACTGGCTTTAACCAGAATGGAAAGAGGAGCAAGAGGACAAGTACATTAGAGTGTCTAGTTCTCAACTGGCAGCTTCATTGAATAGTGCACGCAAAACACCAGTCTCACCGTCAACAGTGAGGCGACTCCGGTATGCTTTTTAAATGATAAACTTGGATTAGCTAACACATTGGAACACAGGAGTGATGGTTGCTGATAATGGGCCTCTGTACGCCTATGTAGATATTCCATTTTTTTTAATAAGCTGTTTCCAGCTACAATAGTCATTTACAACATTAACAATGACTACAGTATTTCTGATCAATTTGATGTTATTTTTATGGACAAAAAATGTGCTTTTCTTTCAAAAACAAGGACACTTCTAAGCGACCCCAAATTTTAGAATGGTAGTGTACATCAGAGGAGGCTGGTGGGAGGAGGTATAGAAGGATGGACTCATTGTAGTGGCTGGAATGGAATCATTGAAACAGAGCTAAACGTTGTTTTCATGTGTTTGGTACCATTCCATTTATTCCATTCTATCCATTACAATTAGCCAGTCCTCCTATAGCCCCTCCCACCAGCCTCCGCTGATGTACATGTAGGTAGTAGGTACTGAAGCAGGTACTGATTCCCCAAAAGGCACTAATTTCCTTAACGTACCAGTTTACATTAGCTCTAGACATGAAAGCGAAGGTCTTGGCCCTGTGCTCGGCCTGCTGAAGATGGAGATTCCTCTCCCTCCTTGAGAAGCGTCCAGAGCGTGGCAGAGAGGACAAGGATAAGAGAGGTCCAGGAGAGGGGTGATGTGCTTTTTCTAGTCTTGCGATGTCACATGGTGTGAAGAGACACTTTTATGCCCCATTGTCTTGGAGGCATAGAACGTATTTTAGGGAGAAAACCTAAAGTTGGTAATGCTCAATTCAGCAATGTACGGCATTGTTTAACATATGACATTCAAACGACACACCGCTACAGCACTGGCTTAGTGTTTATATACTTTTCTGGTGAGCAGAGAGCTTTCGAATAAGCGAGGCGACTTAGTAAACTGCCATAAACTGGAAAAATGAACAGGGCACATTTGTTACAGATATACCTATAATGGGGAAGTGGTGGTGAAAATCGATAGATAATCAAGTCTGCAATTTTAGACTGGGATTGTGCTGAGGGACTTTTCCTCCATACTTTCAGCTTGCGTCCCCAATGGCACCCTATTCCCTATACAGTGCCCTGCTTTTGACCAGAGCCCCTGGTCAAAAGTAGTGCACTACATGGGGAATTGACTACCAGTTGACCCTATAGAGCTTTACAACGCTGATGCACGGCCACTGCCACATTGTGGACAAATCAACGAAGCAGCATATTCTGTGCCCGGTCCAAGTCATCAGAGTATATTTACACATACATACCAATACTTGTTGCGGCCTCCGTCAATGGCCTTTATCAGAACAATATTTCCGATGATTGAACATTGATAGAACATACAGGTAAAATAATGGAAATGCAGGTAAAAGGTGGTCCCTGAGTTAATTAAGCATTTAAAACTTCCCAGCATGCTTAGGGCCATGTATAGAAATGCCCAGTTGTCCATTACTTTGACTAACATGGCAAGAAGAAGAGATCTCAGTGACTTTGATAGTGGGGTCTTAAAGGAGCATATGGTGTTTAAAGTGTGTGTGTGTGTGCGTGCGTGCGAGCGTGCGAGTCACCAGATCAATTGAACACTTATGGGATATTCTGGAGTGGTGCCTGAGCTAGTGTTTTTCAACACCATCAACAAAACACCAAATTATGAAATGTCTCTTGGAGGAATGGTGTGTAGAGTTCCAGACACTTGTAGAATCAATGCCAAGTGCACACTGAAGCTACTCTGGCGGCTTGTGTTGGACCAATGCCCTAGTAAGACACTTTATGTTGGCGTTTCCTTTATATTGACAGTTACCTGTATGTATGTGTGATTTCCTAATGTGACCCTGACTAGCTTTATTTTCAACCATATTGATTTTCTTAAGACACGTTGGTAGGCAATGCTCCGCAATACATTTACGTCATTTAGCAGACGCTCGCATCACGTTTAAATGTAGCAATAACTGTTCAGATCCTTTCCTTCATCCGTAGATACCTTTACTATATGCAGGAGCAAATATGCTTTGTATGCTCTAGTACTATTATTGTGGCCATGGTTCAAAGCATTTGCTCAAACATCAATGATAGCACATCCTGAACACAGATTGAGGACTCAACATTCAGATCACAGCCAAGCAGGCAACAGAGACAGACATCTCTCTCTCTCTCTCTTCTCTCTCTTTCCCCCCTCCCTCCCTCCCTCTCTTGGACTGATGCACATTGCCATGACAACCATTCCGTCCCATACCCTTCAAAACAATTAGAATTCAACACTGTTGCTACTGCTCGCCGCCGCCGATAACCACATAACCCTCGTTCTGCAGCCGCGGGTTGGATAGATTCCCCAGATTGCTCGCGTGTCTCATGCTCTTCCCGAGGATCCAAATAGGTTATTAGGAAGAGAGACAGAAAATAATGCCATAAACCCCAGCTGCTCAAATGTATCTTTATTAGAGAATAATCTGCCTTGCAAATGTTTTCGTTGTGCATATATCGGATTGGTGTCTAATGCCAACTGTAGAACGCTGGCCATTAAACGGACTCCGGCTGGCACACGGCCCATTCTAATCCACCATAATGAGAACATTTCTGTCCTTGCAGTCGTGATTTCAGGCATGATTGTAGCTGAATCAATTCTCATCTGGGCTCTCTCCCTCTCCCTCTCTCCCGCTCTCTCTTGGACTGATGCACATTGCCATGACAACTGTTCAATCCCATACCCTTCGAAACAATTACAATTCAACACTGTTGCTACTGCTCGCCGCCGCCGATAACCACATAACCCTCGTTCTGCAGCCGCGGGTTGGATAGATTCCCCAGATTGCTCGCGTGTCACTTGCTCTTCCCGAGGATCCAAATAGGTTATTAGGAAGAGAGACAGAAAATAAGGCCATAAACCCCAGCTGCTCAAATGTATCTTTATTAGAGAATAATCTGCCTTGCATATATCGGATTGGTGTCTAATGCCAAATGTAGAACGCTGGCCATTGAACGGACTCCGGCTGGCACACAGCCCATTCTAATCCACCATAATGAGAACATTTCTGTCCTTACAGTCGTGATTTCAGTCATGATTGTAGCTGAATCAATGCTCGTCTGATCTTTTTTTTCGCTCTCTCTCTCTTTCTCTCTCTCTCTCCTTCCGCAAAGAGGACAACGCTCGGATTGATCACTTGTTCTAATTACCCTCCTTCTCTGCTCCCCCCAAGTCAATTGCCAGCAGCTGAACAGACTGTTTATAATGAGAAACAAATCTTGAGCTTCTAACGATTAATAATAATTTTGGGGCCACTTGTTATGCATTTGGCAAACTGTGAGCGGCGTACAGAAACTTGTTTAGCATACGCCCGCCTCAATGTATTGCGGCTAAGTGTTCTGCTCTGCCTGTGTGAAACAAATCAAACATCACACAGTTGCTGAGAGTTTAATAAAAAAAGCCTCTGCCGTGTTTTCGGGAACGATTCATCTCCTCATCAAATGACAACCAGGTCATTTCACATCCTTCCTTTGTCACTCAGTGAAAGGTGTTGTTGTGTCACACTGCTTTCCAACGGTGTGATTCTGGCTCTTTGCTGGTCTGCCGTCGCATGTTTAGTGCTCGCGCGCTTCGACCATGTCAACTAACAACCGCCTGGTACTGCAGAGGAATGAACGCAGTTGCAGTAGTACATCCAAACCCTGTGGTCTTGAGGACTACGAACAGCACCCGCAAAGGTCAACAAAGCCTTTAGCTAAAGTCAACCCGAGCTGTAAGGGAAGCACCATAGGCCAAAAAGGCCCCAAAAAAAGGCCAAAAATGCACTAAAACAGTGATTAAGAGGTGGACCGATAGATTGAGCGCTTGATGAGGAAGTGCTCCCGGGGAAAAGGAGGGGGCCTCCCCTCGCCACAAACAAGGCCTCGCCCATCTGTTTCCTAAATCTGTTGTACTAGTGTCTGGTGCAGTGCGCATTGTTTTCAATAGAGGTAGCAATTTTAAAGAGCTTCAATCAGCTAAAGACAACATTGCTTTAGCGCTGCTGGCAGTAGAATGGAAATATTAAATTATCTGCTTAAGTATTTCTGCTACAATAAGCCCCAGAGTGGAGTGAGCCATTGCGAAATCCCCCCCCCCCCCCCCCCCCCTTAGCTGGGGCAGTTAGTCACGCCGGCAACGCTGGTTCAGATTAATGCCCATGGAAGCATCCGAATTGCCTAATCAAGCTTTCACAAATGATGGAATTGCTCTTTGAGGTACAAAACTGTGTTTCCCCCCCGCCGTGATTTGTCTCTCCCAAAGTAGACCGAGTTATTTTTGAATTCCTTTCTTCGTACAGGGAGAGTGAGATGTTGGTTTATGTATTGTAATTTCCATTTCTTATTAACACGTCCTTCCTCCAGGAGTTCCAGAAAAATGGCCTTCTGAATAATCGGTTTCGGGCAACGTTGCCCTTTGCTTTAGTAAAATCTTGATAGTCTATCTCTAAGTAATTGGCATTTGTTACAGTGACTTGATTAACTCCCAATCATGTCCATCAGAACTGACTTCCACTGCTTTAAAATGAATTCTGTGACGATGTCAGGAAGTTTGATCGACCGTACACGCTGCATAAGCGTTAGTCATCACGCACATCACGCACATCGTCAAAGTCAGAAGAGAGATTCATGTTTGGATTCTTTCATTACTTCTCTTGATACCTTCCGAAGAGCAAAACATATACTGTTCTCCAGACTCCAGTGGGTACGTTTGGTTCAGCGGTGCCAAGTATTGTCGCGAGTCACGTTTTTAAAAACACTTCTCCGCCACCACACCAGCAACTAGCACACTGGTGTGATTTGAGCTGAGCTCACTGCACCACAGACCCACAGAGCAGTGGGCCCTTTTCAAAAGTAATGCGCTAAATAGAGAATAGGTCTCAAAGTCTACCAGAACAGCAGAGCTAAGGTATTTCAAAACGTCAGAGATCCCTCAACACACTGCGCGACGCACAGCGTTGTATCGTCCAGGCATGAAAGTAAAAGAGACGATCATGGATTACACTGATGATTGTAGTTGGCACTTGGCACGCTCCAGCTATAACTCCATACCCTCCGTTGCACGCTGACTGACTCGTCAATCTTGATCAGAAAAATAAATTAAAATGGGCTTGCCGCCTTCAGCGACCGCCAGGCCAGTCTAGGCGGGGTAAACAAAACAAATGATCACACCTCGGAAAGACTTGCTTTGCTTTCAGAAAACCCCAGAGGGACAGCCAATCAAGGCTCACCCCGGTGAAGTGATAGGGAGGTAAACCGGTGTATGACGATTCACACTGTCAGAGGTTTTAAAATGGCCGACTCAGCAAAAACTGGACCGCATCGGATTAAGAGATGTGATATGTTCTGTAAGGGAAAAGGGGGAAAGGCAGAGGGGTTTAGGTGTCTGTGAAGATGTCAGAAGTTTTGATTGTCTGACTACTTTTCTATAGAGAGATGAAAACAATAAAATGGGAGTGAAAGTGTTAGTGGGAACTAAACTGAAGTTGATTAAAGAAATACTTTTTAAGTTTGAAATGTTTTGACATTGAGGTCTTCGTCAGGTCTAAGTTCCACACTAACAACTAAACTGAAGTTAACAGTTGCCCAGAAAATGCACTCTATCCAACCTGTTTGGGCTGCAAGCCCGAAATCGGACGAAAATGACAACAGCTGCAGGGCGCGAAATTCAAAATCTATTTTTTTTAAATATTTAACTTTTACACATTAACAAGTCCAATACAGCATTTGAAAGATAAACATCTTGTCAATCCAGCCAACATGTCCGATTTTTTAAATGTTTTACAGAGAAAACACCACATATATTTATGTTAGCTCACCACCAAATACAAAAGTGGACAGACACGTATGGATATGATTATGAAGTATGAATTATGATTGAAGTAGCATGCACAAGCCAACCGAAATAAACTAAAACCAACCTAAAGAGCCCAGAAAAAACTACCTCAGATGACAGTCATATAACATGTTACACAATAAATCTATGTTTTGTTCATAAAAGGTGCATATTTTAGCTATAAATCAGTTTTACATTGATGCTACCCAAAAATGCTAACACATAGCTAGAGTCTGAATCCAGACGGGAGTAGCCAGAGAAAATACATACACCAACGTCGGCTACTAATTACACCTCATAAAACATTTCAGAAAAACATATGGTGGATAACTAATGAAAGACAGATATCGTGTGAATAAAGCCAACATTTCCGATTTTTGAAGTGTTTTACAGCGAAAACACAATATATCGTTATATTAGCTAACAACATAAGCTAGCATAAGTCACCACTAGCATTGGTCAAGCGCTAGCCTAGCACAGTTAGCCCACTTAGCACAACACAGCTCAACAGATATATGAAAAAGCATCCCAAATTGGGTCTTATCTTTCTTGATATTCCATCAGAATGTTGTAACGGGGTCCAATGTCCAGTAGAGTCTTTAGTTGGGTTCCAGAACGAATTATTTCCCTCTTTGGTTAGCAAGCACAATAGCATTGCGGCGCTACACAGCGTTTCTTCAAAAAATTCTTCCGTCGTATCACATCTAAAGTCCAGAATAAATTGCAATAATATAATTAAAGTATATTGAAAAAACATACTTTAGGATGATTTTGTGACATGTATCAAATAATATCGTAGTCAGACATCATATTCACCGTTATCTACCTTGTTCCAGAAGCCGAGACCAAATTATGCTTCGCGCCCGGAAATGTTTTTTAACTGCTCAGGTCTCACAAGAAGGTGTGTTATTCAGTCCATGGACGAGATATTCGACTCCTTTCAATTCTCACTTCCGCATTACAGCCTGACGAATGCGTGTGAAGTGTCCCTATGGTCCCAAGTCAAAGGGCCTTTTATAGAGAAGGTCTTAAAGAGACACATCGCATTTTGGAAATCTCAATTCGGCTGGGAAAATGGCTGTAAAAATATTTCTGTTCGACTTAGAGAAACAATTCAAACATTTTTAGAAACTATAGACTGTTATCTATCCAACAGTAGTAAATATATGCATATTGGAAAATAAAAAGTTTCTTAGGAGGCCGTTTGAAAATGTGCACACATTTTCCAGTTTTTTCAATATTCAGCTTGCAGCCCAAACAGGTTAAACTCCTTATATGGTCCTATGTCACCAAAATAGGACAAGCTGTATAAGCGTTAGTCGTCACGCACATCTTCTACTGCATCGTCACTGTCAGAAGAGAGATTCATTTTTGGATTCCTCCGTTAAGCGTTCCACTTGATACCTCTCGAAGGGTAAAAATAAAACTGTTCTCCAGACTCCAGTGGGTACATTTGGCTCAGCGGTGCCAAGTATTGTCGCTAGACACGTCTTTAAACACTTATCCGTAATCACACCAGCAACTAGTGTGATTTGAGCTGAGCTCACTGCAACACAGACCCACAGACCAGTGCTCTAAGTGACTGAATGTAGAAGTCTATGTTAGATTATAATTAAATGCCCCCCCCCCCCCCCCGTACTGATCCGACCCGGCATGTCCCACAAACCAAAGTGCATGATCGAGCGAGGTTAAACTCGAACGGGCCAAATTCAAAATAGGTGAGAGACATGCAGCACATGACATTACCATCCACATGCATAAAGATACAATTATGTCACATTATCACATTCGCTAGCCCAAAACGGCTTCATACGCACTCACCAGAGCGCGTATTCACGTATTCACCACCGAACCGGGGCTACATCTGACTCAGAATTGAATCAATCCTCTCATACAGGCTGTTACAATTTTTTGATGTGCAGTTCATGTAAATAGCATTTTTAATAGCTTCTTAAATGTACGATTTCACACAGCGTGCCAATGAATGATTTACCTCTTTATGTTATTCTGCTAAGGCGGAAAGGGGAAGGGAAGTCATGGCCCTCTGTCTTGCTGCTCGTCTTTGTTATACACTGTTAACACACAGCTTTGAGCTTTTGAGTAGACATGCACTAACACAGGAGTAGTATCTTTACTTTGTTTCACGGTGCTGTTTCCATTACTACTTACCAGACAATTAGGTGCCAATAATTTGTTATTTGGCAACAATGGGCACTTTCTGGTAAACCTTTCATAAAATCAACAACTGAAGGGATAAGTGATTGATGAGTGCAATGGCCACTCAATTACTGATTGGACAAGTGGGGGAGCAACTCGAGAACAAGAAATCTGATAGGAGTGTGGTCTGCGGTACTGTCTGTAAGTTGGCAGGGTCAACCCCTGTGACCCGGGGCTATGGCTTTCTACCCAGAGCTCCCTATTAGCCTCTCCTCTCAATGAGCTGAATGTGACTGGGTTTTGCTGAGCCAGGCCCTCCCTGGGCCCCCGGGGAGCCTGCCAGCGTTGGAGGTGGGAGTGTGCTGCTCTGTCTGAGCTGAGACAGACTAATCTTTCAGCAGACTCACTGATTGTTGTCTACAGCATTGAGGGCACATTGTCTGTCTGTCCGTCAGCCCGACTGTCTGTCCCCCCCGCTGTGCTGTCTGTCTTTCTCCTCCTGCTCTGTCTGTGTGTCTGTCTCTCTCCCCTTCTCTGTCTGTGTGTCTGTCTCTCTCCCCCTTCTCTGTCTGTCTCTCTCCCTCCTCTCTGTCTGTCTATCTCTCCCTCCTCTCTCTGTCTCCCCCTCCACCTTTCTATCTGCCTGTCTGTCTCCCCCATCCTGCCGGCCTGTCTCTGTACACCTCCCACCTTTCTTACTGTCCCCCATTTCAGCCTGTCTGTCTATCTCTCCCCCGTTCTGTCTATCTGTCTCTCCCCCCATTCTGTCTGTCTGTCTGTCTGTCTATCTCTCCCTCCCTCCATTCTGTCTGTCTATCTCTCCCCCCTATCGGTCTGTCTATCTCTCCTCCCTTTGTTTGTCTGTCTATCTCTCCCTCCATTCCGTCTGTCTGTCTGTCCCCTGTCTTTGTCTGTCTGTCTGTCTCCCCATCTTTGTTGCTTTGTCTGTTTCTTTCTCCCCCGTCGTTGTCTGTCTGTCTATCTCTTCCCCGTATTTTTCTGTCTGTCTGTCTCTCTCCCTCTGTCTTTTTCTGTCTGTCTGTCTGTCTGTCTGTCTGTCTGTCTGTCTGTCTGTCTGTCTGTCTGTCTGTCATCTGCCTGTCTGTCTGTCTGTCTCCCATTATGTCTGTCATCTGCCTGTCTGTCTGTCTGCCTCTACCCCTTTCTGTCTGTCTGTGTCTGTCTCTCCGCCCTTTCTGTCTGTATGTCTATCTCTTCCCCTTTGTCTGTCTGTGTCTATCTCTCCCCCTTTCTGCATGTCTGTCTCTCAATTTCTGCCTGCCTGTCTACCTGTATATATCTCCCCCCTTTCTGACTGCCTGTCTATCTGTTTGTCTCCCCCGTTCTGTCTCTCTGTCTCTCCTCCCATTCTGTCTGTCTGTCTGTCTCTCTCCCCCTTTCTGTCTGTTTGTCTCTCTTTCCCCCTTTCCGTCCGTCTGTCTGTCTGTCTGTCTGTCTGTCTGTCTGTATGTCTATCTCTTCCCCTTTGTCTGTCTGTGTCTATCTCTCCCCCTTTCTGCATGTCTGTCTCTCAATTTCTGCCTGTCTACCTGTATATATCTCCCTCCTTTCTGACTGCCTGTCTATCTGTTTGTCTCCCCCGTTCTGTCTCTCTGTCTCTCCTCCCATTCTGTCTGTCTGTCTGTCTGTCTCTCTCCCCCTTTCTGTCTGCCTGTCTTTCTATCTCTCCCCATTTCTGTCTGTCTATCTCTCCCCCTTTATGTCTCTCTGTCTGTCTCTCCCCCCTTTCTGCTAGTCTGTCTGTGTCTGTCTGCCTGTGTCTCGTCCCCCCTTTCTGACTGCCTGTCTATCTGTTTGTCTCCCCCTTTCTGTCTGTCTGTCCCCCTTTCTGTCTGCCTGTCTTTCTATCTCTCCCCATTTCTGTCTGTCTATCTCTCCCCCTTTATGTCTCTCTGTCTGTCTCTCCCCCCTTTCTGCTAGTCTGTCTGTGTCTGTCTGCCTGTGTCTCGTCCCCCCTTTCTCTCTGTCTTTTTATCTCTCCCCCTTCTTCATCTGTCTATCACTCCCCCATTTCTGTCTGTCTGTCTCTCCCCCCTTTGTCTGTCTGTCTATCTCTCCCCCCTTTCTGTCTGTCTGTCTTTCTGCCTATCGCTCCCCCGTCTTCATCTGTCTGTCTATCTTTCCCCCCATCTTCGTCTGTCTGTCTTCTTTGTATGTCTGTTTATCTCTCCCCCCGTCTTTGTCTATCTGTTTCTCTCTCCCCCCGTCTTTGTCTGTCTGTCTGTCTGTCTGTCTCTCTCTCTCTCCCCCCTGTCTGTCTGTCTGTCTGCCTATCGCTCCCCCGTCTTCATCTGTCTGTCTATCTTTCCCCCTGTCTTCGTCTGTCTGTCTTCTTTGTATGTCTGTTTATCTCTCCCCCCGTCTTTGTCTATCTGTTTCTCTCTCCCCATGTCTTTGTCTGTCTGTCTGACTCTCTCCCCGTCTTTGTGTGTCTTTATCTCTCTCCCCATCTTTGTCTGTCTGTCTGTCCCCCCATCTTTGTCTGTCTGTCTGTCTGTCTGTCCCCCCATCTTTGTCTGTCTGTCTGTCCCCCGGTCTTTGTCTGTCTGTCTGTCCCCCCGTCTTTGTCTGTCTGTCTGTCTGTCTGTCTGTCCCCCCGTCTTTGTCTGTCTGTTTATCTCTCCCCCATCATTGTCTGTCTGTCTGTCTGTCTGTCTGTCTGTCTGTCTGTCTGTCCCTCCATCTTTGTCTGTCTGTCTCTCTCCCCTGTCTATGTCTGTCTGTCTGTCTGTCCCCGTCTTTGTCTGTCTGTCTGTTTATTTCTCCCCCCGTCTTTGTCTGTCTCTCTCTCCAAGTCTTTGCCTGTCTGTCTGTTTCTCTCCCCGTCTTTGTGTGTCTTTATCTTTCTCCCCATCTTTGTCTGTCTGTCTGTCCCCCCGTCTTTGTCTGTCTGTCTGTCTGTCTGTCCCCCCGTCTTTGTCTGTCTGTCTGTTTATCTCTCCCTCAGCTTTGTCTGTCTGTCTGTCTGTTTATCTCTCCCTCCATCTTTGTCTGTCTGTCCCCCCGTCTTTGTCTGTCTGTCTGTCTGTCTGTCTGTCTGTCTGTCTGTCTGTCTGTCCCCTGTCTTTGTCTGTCTGTTTATCTCTCCCCCGTATTTGTCTGTCTGTCTGTTTATCTCTCCCCCGTCTTTGTATGTCTGTTTATCTCTCCTCCGTCTTTGTCTGTTTGTCTCTCCCCCGTCTTTGTCTGTCTGTTTGTCTGTTTTCCATCTGTCCCCCAGTCTTTGCCTGTCTCTCCGTCTCTCCCCCCGTCTTTGTCTCTCTTCCCCCGTCTGTGTGTGTCTGTCTCTGTCTCTCCCCCCGTCTTTGTCTGTCTGTTTCTCTCCCCCATCTTTGTCTGTCTGTCTCTCCCTCCCCCAATCTTTTTCTGTCTGTCTGTCTCTCCCCATCTTTGTCTGTCTGTCTGTCCGTCTGTCCCCCCATCTTCGTCTGTCTGTCTTCTTTGTATGTCTGTTTATCTCTCCCCCCGTCTTTGTCTATCTGTTTCTCTCTCCCCCCGTCTTTGTCTGTCTGTCTGTCTGTCTCTCTCTCCCCCCTGTCTGTCTGTCTGTCTGCCTATCGCTCCCCCGTCTTCATCTGTCTGTCTATCTTTCCCCCTGTCTTCGTCTGTCTGTCTTCTTTGTATGTCTGTTTATCTCTCCCCCCGTCTTTGTCTATCTGTTTCTCTCTCCCCATGTCTTTGTCTGTCTGTCTGACTCTCTCCCCGTCTTTGTGTGTCTTTATCTCTCTCCCCATCTTTGTCTGTCTGTCTGTCCCCCCATCTTTGTCTGTCTGTCTGTCTGTCTGTCTGTCCCCCCATCTTTGTCTGTCTGTCTGTCCCCCGGTCTTTGTCTGTCTGTCTGTCTGTCTGTCTGTCTGTCTGTCCCCCCGTCTTTGTCTGTCTGTTTATCTCTCCCCCATCATTGTCTGTCTGTCTGTCTGTCTGTCTGTCTGTCCCTCCATCTTTGTCTGTCTGTCTCTCTCCCCTGTCTATGTCTGTCTGTCTGTCTGTCCCCGTCTTTGTCTGTCTGTCTGTTTATTTCTCCCCCCATCTTTGTCTGTCTCTCTCTCCAAGTCTTTGCCTGTCTGTCTGTTTCTCTCCCCGTCTTTGTGTGTCTTTATCTCTCTCCCCATCTTTGTCTGTCTGTCTGTCCCCCCGTCTTTGTCTGTCTGTCTGTCTGTCTGTCCCCCCGTCTTTGTCTGTCTGTCTGTTTATCTCTCCCTCAGCTTTGTCTGTCTGTCTGTCTGTTTATCTCTCCCTCCATCTTTGTCTGTCTGTCCCCCCGTCTTTGTCTGTCTGTCTGTCTGTCTGTCTGTCCCCTGTCTTTGTCTGTCTGTTTATCTCTCCCCCGTATTTGTCTGTCTGTCTGTTTATCTCTCCCCCGTCTTTGTATGTCTGTTTATCTCTCCTCCGTCTTTGTCTGTTTGTCTCTCCCCCGTCTTTGTCTGTCTGTTTGTCTGTTTTCCATCTGTCCCCCAGTCTTTGCCTGTCTCTCCGTCTCTCCCCCCGTCTTTGTCTCTCTTCCCCCGTCTGTGTGTGTCTGTCTCTGTCTCTCCCCCCGTCTTTGTCTGTCTGTTTCTCTCCCCCATCTTTGTCTGTCTGTCTCTCCCTCCCCCCGTCTTTTTCTGTCTGTCTGTCTCTCCCCATCTTTGTCTGTCTGTGTCTGTCCGTCTGTCCCCCCATCTTTGTCTGTCTGTCTCTCCCCGTCTTTGTCTCTCTCCCCCTGTTTTTGTCTGTCTGTCTCTCTCCCACGTCTCTCCCTCACCTCACTCCCTCAATTCAAGGGGCTTTGAATTAACAAAAGTGAAATAACATCTGCCCCCCCACAGCAAGTCTGTATTCACTGTTCACTTTTTATTGTTATTTTATTGTTATTGCTTTGGCAATGTAAACATATGTTTCCCATGCCTTCCAGGCATAATGTATTGCATCATCATTATTTTATTGTTTCCCTGCTGTCTGTTTATCTCTCTCCCCGTCTTTGTCTGGCTGTCTGTTTGTCCCCCGTTTCTGTCGGTCTGCCTATCGCTCCCCACGTCTTCGTCTGTCTGTTTATCCCTCCCCCCTTCTTCTGTTTGTCTCTCTCCCCGTCTTTGTCTGTCTGTCTGTTTCTCTCCCACGTCTCTCTCTCCCTCTCTCACTCATTCACTCAATTCAAGGGGCTTTATTGGCCTGGAAAACATATGTGAACTCGATAAACAAAAGTAAAATAAAAAGTGAACAATGAATATTACTCACTCAATAGATCACACTCTAGACTGAGGGAACAAATGAGAATTCAAAACAATAGACTTCCAGACATAATGTATTGCGTCATTATTTTCTTCTCTCTCTCCCCGTCTTCGTCTGTCTGTCTAGCCCCCCTTTCTGTCTATCTATCTCTCCCCTTTTATGCATGTCTGTCTGTCTCTCTACCCCTTTGTCTGTCTGCCTCTCCCCCATTTCTGTTTGTCTGTCTGTCTGTCTGTGTCTGCCTATCGCCTCCCCCTATCTTTGTCCGTCTGTTTTTCTCGCGCCCCGTTCCCCCCGTCTTCATCTGCCTGTCTGTTTATTTCCCCCCGCTCGTCGTCTGTCTATCTCTCCCCCGTCTTCGTCTGTCTGTCTGTTTTTCTCCCCCCGATTCGTCTGTTTCTCTCCCACTTATTCGTCTGTTTAACTCTCCCCCGTCTTTGTCTGTCTGTCTGTTTATCCCTCCCTCCCTCCCTCCCTCCCTCCCTCAATTCAAGGGGCTTTATTGGGATCGGAAACATATGTTTGATATCTAGGAATGGGATACCCCTTGAAATATGAAATATTAATCACATAGACAAAACAAATGACTCCATTCACGGCGGTGTGGATATTGAATAGCAATCGATAACGAGGCATGCAAAAGTCAAGTTGAATTAATAGCAATGTCATTCATGAAGAAGCTTCCGTTGTAGAGTTGGTAGTATGATCTCATTCCCTTGGGAAGAGGAGTGGATGAATATTCATCAACATGAGTTAATACCTGCACATACGTCTCAACAGAACTGTGATGAAAACGGTGCCACGTTGGGTATTAATTGACCAAAATGTCACAACCATCTCCCTTTCCATGTCCTGATAGTCACTCTTTTGGCGTGGGTTATAGCAATTTGTCTTATCGGCGGCACGCGTGATTAATAAAGACCAGGTTAGTTTCAATGCCAGGGATGAGGATCATTTTTCCAATTGAACAATTAGTTCACGTCGTCTTGCGGAATGTCATGAGTTGCGGAGGACGATGCGTCTACGTGACGGTGGATTTGTTGGTCACCTGACTCATGGTAGGGAAACAAGGGTCTGTACTCTACTGTAGTACCCCCTGGGTTGTTCGCTGGTAACGCAATCCCCGATAACGTTCTTCAGTCCTTTGTCTCGATGTCTCTGTGGGAGACGATAACAGTTGAACTACTTGACATACTTGTTGGAGTAAGTTGGAAAATGTTGTCAATTGAGCTGTTACATAATTGGTCGGGTTTCTCGAAACGTTCAAGTTTGTGTTTCGGGGTGTTTGGACTTGGAATGGAAAACAGAGACACTATATTAGATTTAAAAAAGGGTTCTATACACCTTCTTTGGTAATCCATTGTGATTTGCTCTTTAAAAAAAAAGACGTTTGGATAGGATTTGTTTTGCCCTTGTTGCTTGCTCTCCATTTGGCCGCCGCCTTCTGTGGATACAAAACGGCAATTATCGCGTCATTAACATCACATTTTGCTCATCACTCAGGCCTCAAGGTTATTACAGTGGGAACATGCCCTGTATTATTTGCCATTTGCAATATGCTTTGTTTCCCGTACCCCGATTGTTCTCGAATTATAGCATTCATTTGCAATTGTATGACAAGCATACCTCCTCACATTGGGTGTTTGATTTCTTTGGACCACTTATTTAGATTTACAAGGAACGTTGACAGCAGTCTCAGAGAGCACGCATAACAACCAGATTTCTTTTGTGGAATTTAAAGTGCCCATCGTAGAAGGTGTTCTTGGAACTAAATCACAAGCTCCCATTTGAAGAGCTGTGAACAAAGAGCTCAATTGTTTTCCCTTGGCTAAGATATTTTGGCAAATGTAGAGATGGCCAAGATTGGCAACTGCCTTCAAATTCACCCATTACTCTTGATCAGACAATTGTGAGTTCTGAATAGAGCTGGCAAGGTCTTTAAAAGCCATGGTTCGTTGAAAACACGATAAAAAAAATATGAGCTATTTGAGGAGTGAATCGTGCGGTATGAATGTCCCATTCTGTAAAATGACTCATGTTCTCTCACTGTTGTTGTCACTAAGGTTCTCAGTTCCAAGCATTTCAACAGATTAGCGTTGTCGTCGTGTTCTGGAGGCAGCTCTGCAGAGTATTAGCTGGCACAGCCACAAAGTAATACAATCTGATTTTAAACCTAATGCTAACCTTAACCACACTGCTAACCCTAATGCCTAACTAACCTTAAGACCAAAAAAAAAAAAAAAAGATGCATGAGTTATCTACAATATAATATTTTGACTTTGCAGCTGTCCTATCTAAGGGGAAATGGTTCAGTTCTACCTCCAGGACAAAACTCACGACAATAAACGTCAACCTGCATCATTCCAGAGTCTGTCATCACAACGCATCAGAGTAGGAGCTGAGAACTGAGACCCTAGACACACGGTGAGACGAGGTGAAATGTGTCTCTTTCTCTCTAGATGCGAGTTCTTGCTCACCAAAGGCCTCGCCATCACAGTTTCAAACCTAGACGCTACTATTAGACACACACTGGGTGTACAAAACATTATGAACACCTGCTCTCTCCATGACACAGACTGACCAGGTGAATCCAGTTGAAAGCTGTGATCCCTTAGTGATGTCACTTTTTAAATACACTTCAACTCAGTGCAGATGAAGGGGAGGAGACGGGTTAATGAGGCAATAAGCAGTAGAAACAATAACAAAGCAGGATCCCCACCCAAAGGACATCCGGGCAACTTGAAACAACTGTGGGGAGCATTGGAGTCAACATGGGCCAGCATCCCTGTGGAACTCAATCTTAGGAAGGTGTTAATGTTTTGGACATTGTATTCTTTCAACAACACTTTAAAATGCACAATCAATAGCCTCCTCCTTGATTTGTGTCATACGATTTTCAATATTGTTTGGCCATTACATTTTTCTAAATGTCTTGTAAGCCCTGTTAGATAACAGTGCCAGGAAAAGACGGTTAAATACATCAAGAATTGTTTTTGTGTCAAGAATAATGAAATACCTCTATACCCCCCCCCCCCACACCTAAATAAGCCACTGTCAAAAATGGACTTCTGGTTACCAAGTAACTCTCCCCAGTGCATTTCAACAATCCCAGATTGAACACTGTAATTTGTTTACACCGTTCAATAATTAAGGGTAGATGGTGGGTTACGATACATGCGATTGATTAAGTGCTGTGACCCGTTTGATACCGCGCGCAGTAAAAAATAAGCAAGTCTCCCGGGATGCCATTTAAACAGGCCTGCATAAATAGGGGTCACCCATACAATCCCGGGAATTGACAGGTTTATTAAAACGACAATGTAACGAGCTGCGTGGACTCGTCCGTATTAGATTTAGAGGGTCAGTCCTAATAAGCAGTCTCACAGCAGCTGCTGTGGCCTCAATCTTTGTCTCCCTCCCTCTCTTTCTCTCTGTACCTCTCTCTCTCTCTGGATCTCCCTCCTCTGTTTCTCTCTATCGCTCTCGGTCTTCTGCCACAAGTATGAATTGCTTGTCTTCAATAAGGGTTTCTTGTCTTCCCCCAATAAAGTCAGCGAATATGGCAAAATTAATTCAGCCGGCTGTGCGTGGCATTTGTATCAGAAGACAGACAGTTTGTTAGGTCTAGACTTCCTAAAGGAGGATAACAAATCCATAGCTTAGTTAGTTCAATCCACCTTAGTTAAATCCACCTCTTTGTACTTAAACAAATTGAACCAAAACACAGACTGGAAAGGAAATGGAGGCCCGATATGATAGCCTTCGCATTCCCCTGTGGGAAATCAGACGCATCTAGCATTGGTGACCATTATTTTAGGGGCTGAATGGCGCCCAAGCCTCCACTACATGCAATAACAAAGAGCAGTGCTTTCAGTTATCTGAGTCCCTTTAATGTGCCGCGAGTAGAATTAAAGATTTAAAAAACCTTGAACACGGAATTGCAGAGAAAGAGATGTGCCTTGTATTATGGGTGGCAGGTTATTTTCTCACCATTTTTGTTTCAAGGATGGAGGGAACTTTTTTCTTATTCTCTGATAAATACAATTATTTAATGTAATCGTAAATGGTTTAGCTTTCAAATTACACACAGACATTCTGTAGTGTTGGCAAGTGAAAGATTTGTGAATTTGGCTCAGCGGTGTGTGTGTGTGTGTGTGTGTGTGTGTGTGTGTGTGTGTGTGTGTGTGTGTGTGTGTGTGTGTGTGTGTGTGTGTGTGTGTGTGTGTGTGTGTGTGTGTGTGTGTGTGTGTGTGTCAGCAAATTTTGTAGGTTGATTCTCATCTTTGCAAATTTTCCAGTTTTCAATTTGTACTTTTGACCTTTGTTGAGACATTTTTGGCCGGCCATTGAATCTTAACAATTTGATATTTGGATTACAGTTCTCTTATTAAATTGTGGATATTCATATAACAGTAACAAGGGCACTCTAATGCAAAGTGTGACCGAGATTCGATCCTCATGTTCGATGTCAGTCTATCCACTCAGTCTATTTAGGAGGATTATACATGTCCCAAATGGCACCCTATTCTCTATGTAGAACACTTATTTTTACCGTGGGCCCAGGTCCAAAGTAATGCACTATGTAGGGTATAGGATGTCTTTTGGGACACAGCCACAGTCTCAATATTATTAGTACAATAGTAATAGTATTACTATTTTCATGTGGGTATGATGAGTGTTCCTTGTTCCACCAGACACCAGTCTCTGTAATCCACAGAAGTCTGCTGGCAAGGTTATTGGGATGGAAATGTTGATTTTGCGTAGACATGCACTGTGTGAACTTTAAAGTGCCCAATAAAAGCCTTGGGGCGACAGAAGAACTCAACGGTTCAATCCCCTCACCGTCGTATATCAGGGTAAGCACAGAATCGCGACCCGATTTACTCACATCCTTTGAACAAAGGAAACATACTAATTTCATCCATCCCTCTGGCAGTCGTGAGTGTGTGTGTGCGTGCGCTTGTCTGATCTTCAAGGCTATAGCCAAAGAAAAGCTTCAATATTGAATATTGTGATGATGATTTCGAAAGCACACACCATTACGAACTGCCCTGTCCCTAATGGAATATTTGCAGAGTTAATCAAACTCGGATCATTCTTACACACCGTCTGTTAGCTAAGCCATCAGTTATTACTTGCTATTCATTCTGGATGAAGTCTACAGAATACTCAGTGACGAATAATTGTATTAGACCAGGGTTCAAATACTATACTGAACAAAAATATAAGTGCAACATGCAACAATTTCAAGGATTTTTACCATTAAAGTTCATATGAGGAAATCAGATGAGCTAAATGCCTTTTACACTCGCACCAAAGCAAGCAACACTGAAGCATGCATGAGAGCACCATCTGTTCTGGTTGACTGTGTGATAACTCTCTCAGTAGCCGATGTGAGCAAGACCTTTAAACAGGTCCACATTCACAAAGGCCGTGGGGCAGATGGATTACCAGGACTAGTACTCAAAGCATGCGGGGACCAACTCGCAAGTGTCTTCACTGACATTTTCAACCTCTCCCTGACTGATTCTGTGATACCTACATGTTTCAAGCAGACCACCATAGTCCCTGTGCCCAAGGAAGCAAAGATAACGTGCCTAAATGATTACCACCCCTTAGCACTCACATCGGTAGCCAGGCTGGTCATGGCTCACATCAACAGCATCCTCCCGGATACTCTAGACCCACTCCAATTTGCATACCGCACCAACAGATCCACAGATGATGCAATCTCAATCGCACTCCACACTGCCCTTTCCCACCTGGACAATAGGAATGCTTTTCATTGACTACAGCTCAGCGTTCAACACCATAGTGCCCACGAAGCTCATCACTAAGCTAAGGACCGTGGGACTAAACACGTCCCTCTGCAACTGGATCCTGGACTTCCTGACGGGCCGCCCCCAGGTGGTAAGGGTAGACAACAACACGTCTGCCACACTGATCCTCAACACTGGGGCCCCTCAGGGGTGTGTACTTAATCCCCTCCTGTACTCCCTGTTCACCCACGACTGCGTGGTCAAAGACGACTCCAACACCGTCATTAAGTTTGCTGACAACACAACAGTGCCTGATCACCGACAACGATGAGACAGCCTATAGGGAGGAGGTCAGAGAACTGGCAGTGAGGTGCAAGGACAACAACCTCTCCCTCAACGTGAGCAAGACAAAGAAGCTGATCGTGGACTACATGAAAAGGCTGGCCGAACAGGCCCCCATTAACATCAACCTGGCTGTAGTGGAGCGGGTCGAGAGTTTCAAGTTCCTTGGTGTCCACATCAACAACGAGCTATCAGTCGAATCGACAGTCGTGAAGAGATCACCACAAAACCTTGAAAAGATGTGGCATGGGTCCCCAGATCCTCAAAACGTTATTCAGCTGCATCATCAAGAGCATCCTGACTGGTATGACAACTGCTCGGCAGCTGACCGTAAGGCGCTACAGAGGGTAGTGCTTACGGCCAAGCTTCTTGCCATCCAGGACCTATATAATAGGCGGTGTGAGAGGAAAGTCCATCAAATTGTCAGAGACTCCAGTCACCCAAGTCATAGACTGTTTTCTCTGCTACCGCATGTCAAGCGGTACCGGAGCACCAAGTCTAGGACCAAAAGACTCTACCCCCAAGCCATGAGACTGCTGAACAATTAACCAAATGGCCACCGGATTATTACATTGACACCCCCCCCCC
Organism: Salvelinus fontinalis; assembly: GCF_029448725.1. NCBI lineage: Eukaryota > Metazoa > Chordata > Actinopteri > Salmoniformes > Salmonidae > Salvelinus > Salvelinus fontinalis. The sequence continues at coordinate 13,664,620 of NC_074706.1, forward strand.
CATTTGTTTTGTACACTTCTGCTACTTGCTGTTTATTATCTATGCATAGTCACTTCGCCCCCACCTACATGTACAAATTACCTCAACTAACCTGTACCCCCACACACTGACTCGGTACCTGTCACCTTCCTGACCGGTTTTCTGTTATTTTGTATGTGTTTGACGGTCAGGGCGTGAGTTTGGGTGGGTAGTCTATGTTATGTGTTTCTATGTTGGTTAATAGGGTGACCTGATATGCCTCTCAATTAGAGACAGGTGGTTTTCATTTCCTCTGATTGAGAGCCATATTAAGGTAGGTGTTTTCACACTGTTTGTTTGTGGGTGGTTGTCTCCTGTGTCAGTGTCTGTTACGCCACATGGGACTGTTTCGGTTTGTTTGTTCGTTCGTTCGGTTTTTGTGTAGTCTGTTTTTCCTGTTCGTGCGTTCTTCGTTTCATGTAAGTTCTTACGTTCAGGTCAGTCTACGTCATTTGTTGTTTTTGTATCTATTCAAGTGTTCTTCGTGTTTTCGGTTTTGTTTAATAAATATCATGTCATATCACAATGCTGCATTTTGGTCTAATCCTTGCTACTCCTCTTCGTATGAAGAGAAGGAGGCAGCCCGTTACAGTACCGGTACCCCCTGTATTTAGCCGTTATGTTATTGTGTCCCTTTTTATTCTTTTTTATATTAAAAAATGACTTTAGTTTATTTGGTTAAGGTCTTATAAGTAAGTATTTCACGCTAAGGTCTACACTTGTATTCGGCGCATGTGACAAATAAAGTTTGATTTGAGATCAGAAAACTATTCATCATTGAGGAATAGAAGACGAATAAATATCACTCAAGATCTACACAAGCCTACACAAGATCAGAGTGATTACTGCTGCACCCACGCAAGCACGTACGCACACACTTCCTCCTGCCATCCCGTTGAGTCACGTTGTGTTCCCGTCTTTTGAATCTCATGCATTTCACTTTCAGTATTCCTTTTACTTCTTAGATTTAATCATATCATAACTACATGTCATCATAATCAAATCCTAATATTATGAATAGTAAAACGCTTAATGTTAAGAATTGTTTTATTTTATTTGATGCTATAAAACTGTCCTTCTTCAACAGTTGCCATCGTAACATCTTTTCTACCCCTAGTTCATCATTTCTTTCAATCTTTTTGTCAACGCCTTTCTTGACTGTGACATCACATCAAGCTTCTGGTCAGATTTTAACAAAAACCATTTCAAATTTTTATTTTATTTATCCGTTATTTTACCAGGTAAGTTGACTGAGAACACATTCTTATTTGCAGAAACGACCTGGGGAATAGTTACAGGGGAGAGGAGGGGGATGAATGAGCCAATTGTAAACTGGGATTTATTAGGTGACCGTGATGGTTGAGGGCCAGATTGGGAATTTAGCCAGGACACCGGGGTTAACACCCCTACTCTTACGATAAGTGCCATGGGATCTTTAATGACCTCAGAGAGTCATGACACCCGTTTAACGTCCCATCCGAAAGACGGCACCCTACACAGAGCAGTGTCCCCAATCACTGCCTTGGGGAATTGGGATCTTTGTTTAGACCAGAGGAAAGAGTGCCTCCTACTGGCCCTCCAACACCACTTCCAGCAGCATCTGATCTCCCATCCAGGGACTGACCAGGACCAACCCTGCTTAGCTTCAGAAGCAAGCCAGCAGTGGTATGCAGGGTGGTATGCTGCTGGCGCGCAAATGATTAACTTTGTGTCAGTAGCTCATCACCAAGAGTGGATTCTGAACGTTGTTATAGATAAAATGCTTAATTATTTAATACATATTACTTTTAGTTGCTAAATATTTCCAAGTAGTTTTCTGAAAATCTGTGCCTGAACACAGGTTGAGTTCAAATGAATGTTGGCATTAATTTGTCTGTGCATATTCAGACCTACTTAGGCACCACTGCACTGCTAGGCAACCGTCTCCAGAAGTGAAACTTCTGAATAAGTGTGTTCCATTAAATGTGATTCGTTTTTTTATTAAGAAGACAGACAATGAACAGTAATTCCCATTTGTTCCGCAGTCTTTTACAGACAGATTATCCTTTGTTCTGAAAAATATTTTAATGCAGTAATGTGAGAGATCTTCATGAATTAGACAGACTTACTATTACCTAAATACAGATTGAAAAAGTAACATATGACAATTTTATGCTTTTCTAGTGCAATGACAATTTATGTGTGTCCAAATAGTTGTCATTATATATTTAAAGGATAGTGTTTTCCCCAGCATTGTGGCAGCTAGACAATCATTTTCTCACACCCCCATAGCAACACGATGTATAGTATGGATTTTGTTCTCGGGAATGAGAGCCCTACGATTTCTCATTCAGGTGGAGAAAGGTTTTAAATACACTTTTGTTGCAAAATCAATTGGAGCTCTCTCTCTCTGAGCGCCGTCCATTTGTTTCTACCTCACAATTTGTTCGCCACCTTTTCCGTTTGATGAATTGCACCACACCGAAAACAATGTATGGCTGGGTGCCGGGCTTTTTCTCTAGCACTCACCTTCCCCATGGCCTGAATTAGTCTGACATTTCATGCCTGAATGGCTCTCTGACATTTAGTTAAGGAAATATCATGGTCTGCTGAACTGTCCAGGCCTGAACCTGAAAACACAGATGAATAAGGGATGAAGTAAATACATAATGCAGTACTGAAATGGTGGTCTGAAATGAATTCACATACGCTATATTGAAATGGTGGTCTGAAATGAATTCACATACACTATATTGAAATGGTGGTCTGAAATGAATTCACATACATTATACTGAAATGGTGGTCTGAAATGAATTCACATACACTATACTGAAATGGTGGTCTGAAATTAATTCACATACACTATACTGAAATGGTGGTCTGAATCAGCTGCCTGAAATAAATACATACAGTATATACTAAATGGCGGTTTGAATTAACTGCCGGAAATAAATTGATTATAGATTACTGAAATACAACACACGCTATACTGAAATGGTGGTTAGTATCATATTAAAATGGTGTTTTGTATCAACCTGCCCAAAATTACCAGTGTAGTAATGAAGTCTTAATTGTCTCTTTATTGACTCGATTTGTTGAATGGAATCTTTTGTGTAGAATGCTCCACCCTATTTGATCGTGTGGTTCATTCACAACTGCAAGGTGCCTCCTCTCGTTTGGAAAAAAAGATTACAAAACGATACACACACATGCGTTCAATATTTCCAAAAAAGCCTTTTTATATGATTGCATGCATAATTTGTTTATTTATTTACTGTCGTGCGGAGAAATTGAATCTTTGGAAAATGATAAAAGGGCCTCTTGATTGCTTTGAGATTCGAGTGGTAATTGTCTTTTTCAAATAGCTTTTTTCCCCTCAAGTTTCACTCCATATAAACAATTAAATTCATATTTTTTCCCTTTCCCGGTCCTACAAGCATATCCCACTCATTGCCATGCACCCCTACTCATGTGGGCCATTACCGCAAACATCAGATAGGATCCACAAGTGTTGTCTGCAGACATGTTGCTGTGCGTTTTGTTGCCAACCTTACTTTACTAGCTGACAACTTTACGTTTTTTTTATTATTTTTTTTATTTACCGTTTATACTTTTTTCCCTCATTCAACTTTTTCACTCCGGACGCTTTATCTGGACATGGTTCGTCAGCACTTTCAACAGCCGAAGCTAAGTAGTAACATTAACATGATGTCTTCTAATTGCAGTCGCTGTACTCATAATATACAGGAGAACGATCGCCTTATGGCGAGGATAGCTGTGCTGCAAGCCCAGCTTCAGACGCAATCGTTAGGCAAGGGTAATTTCAGTGTAGGAAAGGATGAAACAGCGTCTGTGCCACCAGTAAGTACAGATAGTAACGTTAGTATAAATCCCCCCGCACAGTCCCTGCAGCCGGACAACTTTATCATGGCTTCTGGAGGGAAATGCTGTAGGAATGCTAAACTGGTGTCGCTCATTCAGCCGACAGAAACTTTCAACCGGTTTTCCCCATTAAGTAGCGAGTCGGAGTCTGAGGCCGAGTCTTCTCTTGTCTCTACTCCTCCCGTTACGGGGTCTGAGACGCCGAAGGCTCCCACCATTAGCTCTGACAAATTGAAAACCCTAGTCATTGGCGACTCCTTTACCCGCAGTATTAGACTTAAAACGAATCACCCAGCAATCATACACTGTTTATCAGGGGGCAGGGCTACCGACGTTAAGGCTAATCTGAAGATGGTGCTGGCTAAAGCTAAAACTGGCGAGTGTAGAGAGTATAGAGATATTGTTGTCCACGTCGGCACCAACGATGTTAGGATGAAACAGTCAGAGGTCACCAAGCGCAACATAGCTTCAGCGTGTAAATCAGCTAGAAAGATGTGTCGGCATCGAGTAATTGTCTCTGGCCCCCTCCCAGTTAGGGGGAGTGACGAGCTCTACAGCAGAGTCTCACAACTCAATCGCTGGTTGAAAACTGTTTTCTGCCCCTCCCAAAAGATAGAATTTGTAGATAATTGGCCCTCTTTCTGGGACTGACCCACAAACAGGACCAAGCCTGACCTGCTGAGGAGTGACGGACTCCATCCTAGCTGGAGGGGTGCTCTCATCTTATCTACCAACATAGATAGGGCTCTAACTCCTCTAGCTCCACAATGAAATAGGGTGCAGGCCAGGCAGCAGGCTGTTAGCCAACCTGCCAGCTTAGTGGAGTCTGCCACTAGCATAGTCAGTGTAGTCAGCTCAGCCATCCCCATTGACACTGTGTCTGTGCCTCGACCTAGGTTGGGCAAAACTAAACAATGGCGGTGTTCGCCTTAGCAATCTCATTAGGATAAAGACCTCCTCCATTCCTGCCATTATTGAAAGAGATCGTGATACCTCACATCTCAAAATAGGCTTACTTAATGTTAGATCCCTCACTTCAAAGGCAGTTATAGTCAATGAACTAATCACTGATCATAATCTTGATGTGATTGGCCTGACTGAAACATGGCTTAAGCCTGATGAATTTACTGTGTTAAATGAGGCCTCACCTCCTGGTTACACTAGTGACCATATCCCCCGTGCATCCCGCAAAGGCGGAGGTGTTGCTAACATTTACGATAGCAAATTTCAATTTACAAAAAAAAAATGACGTTTTCGTCTTTTGAGCTTCTAGTCATGAAATCTATGCAGCCTACTCAATCACTTTTTATAGCTACTGTTTACAGGCCTCCTGGGCCATATACAGCGTTCCTGAATTCCTGATATACAGCGTTCCTGAATTCCTCTCGGACCTTGTAGTCATAGCAGATCATATTCTAATTTTTGGTGATTTTAATATTCATATGGAGAAGTCCACAGACCCACTCCAAAAGGCTTTCGGAGCCATCATCGACTCAGTGGGTTTTGTCCAACATGTCTCTGGACCTACTCACTGCCACAGTCATACTCTGGACCTAGTTTTGTCCCATGGAATAAATGTTGTAGATCTTAATGTTTTTCCTCATAATCCTGGACTATCGGACCACCATTTTATTACGTTTGCAATCGCAACAAATAATCTGCTCAGACCCCAACCAAGGAGCATCAAAAGTCGTACTATAAATTCTCAGACAACACAAAAATTCCTTGATGCCCTTCCAGACTCCTTCTGCCTACCCAAGGACATCAGAGGACAAAAATCAGTTAACCACCTAACTGAGGAACTCAATTTAACCTTGCACAATACCCTAGATGCAGTTGCACCTCTAAAAACGAAAAACATTTGTCATAAGAAACTAGCTCCCTGGTATACAAAAAATACCCGAGCTCTGAAGCAAGCTTCCAGAAAATTGGAACGGAAATGGCGCCACACCAAACTGGAAGTCTTCCGACTAGCTTGGAAAGACAGTACCGTGCAGTATCGAAGAGCCCTCACTGCTGCTCGATCATCCTACTTTTCCAACTTAATTGAGGAAAATAAGAACAATCCAAAATGTATTTTTGATACTGTTGCAAAGCTATCTAAAAAGCAGCATTCCCCAAGAGAGGATGGCTTTCACTTCAGCAGTAATAAATTCATGAACTTCTTTGAGGAAAAGATCATGATCATTAGAAAGCAAATTACGGACTCCTCTTTAAATCTGCGTATTCCTCCAGGGTTTAGCTGTCCTGGATCTGCACAGCTCTGCGAGGGCCTGGGATCGGGAGAGACACTTAAGTGTTTTAGTACTATATCTCTTGACACAATTATGAAAATAATCATGGCCTCTAAACCTTCAAGCTGCATACTGGATCCTATTCCAACTAAACTACTGAAAGAGCTGCTTCATGTGCTTGGCCCTCCTATGTTGAACATAATAAACGGCTCTCTATCCACCGGATGTGTACCAAATTTACTAAAAGTGGCAGTAATAAAGCCTCTCTTGAAAAAGCCAAACCATGACCCGGAAAATATTAAAAACTATCGGCCTATATCGAATCTTCCATTCCTCTCAAAAATTTTAGAAAAAGCTGTTGCACAGCAACTCACTGCCTTCCTGAAGACAAACAATGTATACAAAATGCTTCAGTCTGGTTTTAGACCCCATCATAGCACTGAGACTGCACTTGTGAAGGTGGTAAATTACCTTTTAATGGCGTCAGACCGAGACTCTGCATCTGTCCTCGTGCTACTAGACCTTAGTGCTGCCTTTGACACCATCGATCACCACATTCTTTTGGAGAGACTGGAAACCCAAATTGGCCTACACGGACAAGTTCTGGCCTGGTTTAGATCTTATCTGTCGGAAAGATATCAGTTTGTCTCTGTGAATGGTTTGTCCTCTGACAAATCAACTGTACATTTTGGTGTTCCTCAAGGTTCCGTTTTAGGACCACTATTGTTTTCACTATATATTTTACCTCTTGGGGATGTTATTCAAAAACATAGTGTTAACTTTCACTGCTATGCGGATGTCACACAGCTGTACATTTCAATGAAACATGGTGAAGCCCCAAAATTGCCCTCGCTAGAAGCCTGTGTTTCAGACATAAGGAAGAGGATGGCTGAAAACGTTCTACTTTTAAACTCGGACAAAACAGAGATGCTTGTTCTAGGTCCCAAGAAACAAAGAGATCTTCTGTTAAATCTGACAATTAATCTTGATGGTTGTAAAGTCGTCTCAAATAAAACTGTGAAGGACCTCGGCGTTACTCTTGACCCTGATCTCTCTTTTGACGAACATATCAAGACTGTTTCAAGGACAGCTTTTTTCCATCTACGTAACATTGCAAAAATCAAAAAAATTCTATCCAAAAATGATGCAGAAAAATTAATCCATGCATTTGTTACTTCTAGGTTAGACTACTGCAATGCTCTACTTTCCGGCTACCCGGATAAAGCACTAAATAAACTTCAGTTAGTGCTAAATACGGCTGCTAGAATCCTGACTAGAACCAAGAAATTTGATCATATTACTCCAGTGCTAGCTTCCCTACACTGGCTTCCTGTTAAGGCAAGGGCTGATTTCAAGGTTTTACTGTTAACCTATAAAGCGTTACATGGGCTTACTCCTACCTATCTTTCCGAGTTGGTCCTGCCGTACATACCTACACGTACGCTACGGTCACAAGACGCAGGCCTCCTAATTGTCCCTAGAATTTCTAAGCAAACAGCTGGAGGCAGGGCTTTCTCCTATAGATCTCCATTTTTATGGAACGGTCTGCCTACCCATGTGAGAGATGCAGACTCGGTCTCAACCTTTAAGTCTTTACTGAAGACTTATCTCTTCAGTAGGTCATATGATTGAGTGTAGTCTGGCCCAGGAGTGTGAAGGTGAACGGAAAGGCTCTGGAGCAACGAACCGCCCTTGCTGTCTCTGCCTGGCCGGTTCCCCTCTCTCCACTGGGATTCTCTGCCTCTAACCCTATTACAGGGGCTGAGTCACTGGCTTACTGGTGCTCTTTCATGCCGTCCCTAGGAGGGGTGTGTCAATTGAGTGGGTTGAGTTACTGACGTGATCTTCCTGTCTGGGTTGGCGCCCCCCCTTGGTTTGTGCTGTGGTGGAGATCTTTGTGGGCTATACTCGGCCTTGTCTCAGGATTGTAAGTTGGTGGTTGAAGTTATCCCTCTAGTGGTGCGGGGGCTGTGCTTTGGCAAAGTGGGTGGGGTTATATCCTTCCTGTTTGGCCCTGTCCGGGGTATCTTCGGATGGGGCCACAGTGTCTCCTGACCGCTCCTGTCTCAGCCTCCAGTATTTATGCTGCAGTAGTTTATGTGTCGGGGGGCTAGGGTCAGTTGGTTATATCTGGAGTACTTCTCCTGTCTTATCCAGTGTCCTGTGTGAATTTAAGTATGCCCTCTCTAATTCTCTCCTTCTCTCTTTCTTTCTCTCTCTCTGAGAACCTGAGCCCTAGGACCATACGTCAGTACTAACCGGGCATGATGACTCCTTGCTGTCCCCAGTCCACCTGGCCTTGCTGTTCCAGTTTCAACTGTTCTGCCTGCGGTTATGGAACCCCTACCTGTCCCAGACCTGCTGCTTTCAACTCTTAATGATCGGCTATGAAAAGCCAACTGACATTTATTCCTGATTATTATTTGACCATGCTTGTCATTTATGAACATTTTGAAAATCTTGGCTCTCTAATTCTCTCCTTCTCTCTTTCTTACTCTCTTTCGGAGGACCTGAGCCCTAGGACCATACGTCAGGACTACCGGGCATGATGACTCCTTGCTGTCCCCAGTCCACCTGGCCTTGCTGCTATTCCAGTTTCAACTGTTCTGCCTGCGGTTATGGAACCCCTACCTGTCCCAGACCTGCTGTTTTCAACTCTTAATGATCGGCTATGAAAAGCCAACGGAAATTTATTCCTGATTATTATTTGACCATGCTTGTCACTTGTGAACATTTTGAACATCTTGGCCATGTTCTGTTATAATCTCCACCCGGCACAGCCAGAAGAGGACTGGCCACCCCTCATAGCCTGGTTCCTCTCTAGGTTTCTTCCTAGGTTTTGGCCTTTCTAGGGAGTTTTTCCTAGCCACCGTGCTTCTACACCTGCATTGCTTGCTGTTTGGGGTTTTAGGCTGGGTTTCTGTACAGCACTTCGAGATATTAGCTGATGTACGAAGGGATATATAAAATAAACTTGATTTGATTTGATTTGTTGTCGTACAGGGCTTTGCGTCTTCATCTCATCCCTGCATGTGTGGTATGAGATGAACATACACGTTTATGCTGTCCTTTGCATCCTAACGTAGACAGAGAGAACTGTGGTCACAATAGGCGGGGTCCTGAAGATCCTGTGGTGCAGAAGACGAGTGCTACTCCCTGTACCGCGATAACCCAATAACTCACATACTGGTACACTATACTGTCTCCCAAATGGCACCCTATTCCCTATATAGTGCACTATTTTCGACCAGGGCTATAGGACTCTGGTCCAAAGTAGTGCCCTATGTAGGGAATAGGGTGCCATTTGGGATGCACTCTTAGTGTTGTACACATATGCAAAAAACAAATTGCGAAACGAATTGCAAAAATCACTAAAGCTGGTGACTTATCTTTCCCTCACTAACTTTAAACATCAGCTAACTGATCGCTGCAGCTGTACATTGCCCATCTGTAAATAGCCCACCCAATCTACCTACCTCATCCCCATATTGTTTTTATTTACTTTTCTGCTCTTTTGCACACCAGTATTTCTCCTTGCACATCACCATCTGCTCATCTATCACTCCAGTGTTCATTTGCTAAATTGTAATTACTTCGCTACTATGGCCTATTTATTGCCTTACCTCCTCACGCCATTTGCACACACTGTATATAGACTTTCTTTATTTTCCCTATTGTGTTATTGACTGTACGCTTGTTTATTCCATGTGTAACACTTGTTCTCAACTAGCTTACCTGGTTAAATAAAGGTTAAATAAAAAAATATATAAAATATGGGTCTGCTATAATGTTCCTCTAAAATAATTGATTGGATTTATATTTTAGTAATTGTTTTGATTTATATAGAGCTTTTCCAAAGGGTCAAAGTGCTTACATAACAAGGCGGAACTCACTTGAGCTCAAATGATATTGTAGGCAGACCTCTATGCTACATCTCATGAGTCAAACACCGTTTTAGTATATTTCTATATTTTTTTGTATCTCGCTTTTCCATGTACAGCACAAGGAAAGGTCACCCCCATTAACCCCGACCTCAGAAACCAGAGGAAGCATCAATGAACACACCTAGTTCTTTTTCAAATACTTGTTGCGGTATATCACTATGGAGAACGACGTCAGAGAACCGGGGTTACACAAGTAACCTTCAGTTTCATCTTATGACCTGAATACACCTCTCGCGATACAGTACAAAAACACAGCAGCTAAAACATATCCACCAGCAGAACCAGAGTCTTTTGAAGCTTCACTCATGACAGGGCGACAGTACCGTAGCCCGCGGCAGAATTAACTACTCTCGGTGTCCTGTTAAATATGCTGTATTATTCCGCTGTCACGGCCGTAACGTCGGGGAGCATACAGCGACGCTGCATGTCAAGCCTGTGATACCAAAGGTGACGGCGAGGCAGCCCAGTGTTGTTTTTGAATACCCATGACACCCCTGTGTTGCAGGTCAATTACTTTCCCAGAAGATGACGGAAGACGGCAATTAAGAACGCTAGCGTGGCGGCGTGGAGCGAGGGAGGAGGGGAGATGTGGTGGGGGTGTAACTGTATGGTTTACCAGAAGGGGATGGAGGTGGTGGCGTCAGGGATTAATAATCTGCCACCTGCTTAATAACAACTCCCCCAACTTCCACTCACCTTCCTGTCGCAAGCTATCAAGCGTCCCCGGCGAGTGCTGGGCCCTTTATCTCATCTACCATTGGCCTATGAACTCTGGCTTTATCAGTGTTAATTCACAAGCGTGTTTCTGTCACGCCCAGACCATAGAGTGTTCATTTAATAAAATAAAATGTAGCCTACCACGCTGCACCTCGGTCCATTCCTTTCGATGAGCGTGACAGTTCCTCTCTCTCTCTCTCTCAATTCAATTCGAAGGGTTTTATTGGCATGGGAAACGTGTTTACATTGCCAAAGCAAGTCAAATAGACACTAAAACAAAAGGGGGGGGGGGAATATCAGAAAATATCAGTGAATAATTACACTCACAAAAGTTTAAAATAATATAGACATTTCAGATGTTATATTATCGGCTATGTACAGTGTTGTAACAATGTGCAAATAGTTGAAGTATGAAAGGAAAAATAAATATAACAGATAAATATTGGTTGTATTTCCAATGGTGTTTATGCTTCACTGGTTGCCCTTTTCTTGTGGTAAAGATTGTGGGTCTGTGTAGAGGGAAATATTTGTCTCTAATATGGTCATACATTTGGCAGGAAGTAAGGAAGTGCAGCTGAGCTTCCACCTCCTTTTGTGGGCAGTGTGCACGTAGCCTTGCTTCTCTTGAGAGCCAGGTCTGCCTATGGCGGCCTGTCTCGATAGCAAGGCCATGCTCACTGAGTCTGTACATAGTCAAAGCCATTCTTAATTTTGGGTCAGTCACAGTGGTCAGGTATTCTGCCACGGTGTACTCTATGTCTAGAGCTAAATAACATTCCAGTTCTCTGTTTTTTTAAAATTCTTTCCAATGGGTCAAGTAGTTTTTTTTGTTGTCATGATTTGGTTGGGTTTAATTGTGTTGCTGTCCTGAGGCTCTGTGGGTTCTGTTTGTGTTTCTGAACAGAGTCCCAGTACCATCTGGCTGAGGGGACTCTTCTCCAGGTTCATCTATCTGTAGATGAGGGCTTTGTTGTGGAATGTTTGAGAATCACTTCCTTTTAGGTGGTTGTAGAGTTGAATTGCTCTTTTCTGGATGTTGGTAATTAGCAGAAATCATCCTAATTCTGCTTTGCATGCATTATTTGGTGTTTTACAATGTACACTGAAAACACGTCTCACCCCCCCCCCCCCCCCCCTCCAAACCTGTAATGGATGTAAAGGCCATGATTTCATCCAGTCTTTGCTTGTGTGGCAGCAAACATCTCTGAAGGGAAATAAGCAGTCTAGTTAAAATGCTCCAAATTACTCCACAATCAAGACTGATTTCAACAGAAAGTCAAATGAAGGAATTGTTGCACAGTTACATTGAGAACTCCAGTGGTGGGATAAATAGCTAATTAACTAATGGGCCAATTAAGTGGGAGAACTGCTGTAAAAACAAACAACAGTCAACACTCCAAACGCTGTATGTTTTAGCTTTGTATGGGAGACAATGGGCAAATAGGCAAACAAAAAAACAGTATTACATATGTCATTTAGGAAATGCTTTTTATCCAAAACGAGTTACAACAAGTGCATGCATACATGTTCTTATGGGTGGCCCCAGAGGAAATCGTGCCCGTGACACTGATGTTTTTAGTCGCCTACCAACTGAGCCACACATCTATTTACCCTGGTGAACTCATCTCCGGGATGATTTAAAGCCCTTGTCTGTTGCAGCTATAGATATGCTAAAAGCCTTGCCCATGTCAGTTCGAAATGAGATGATTTTCACTGCCAAAAAAACACCCCAAATATATTTTAGAGTGCTGGTCCGCCTTCACGGCGTATTTTTCAATCTCTCAAGTGCTCCAACAGAGAGAATCTTTTATTCATTTGTCGTTGTTTAATGGGGAGTCTATTTCCCCATTGGACACAACCATGCCATGCCATAGCTAGGTCAATCCAAAACACTGCCAGTTTTGGGGGATATTGGCATGGTTATGTAGCTCAAACCCCTAACACGCAACGAAGAATTTGGTCAGCTACGCTCCAAATTAGGAAGAAAAAAAACTCAATGTGTCATTTGTCTGCCGATCCAAAAGGTTGACGTGACACATGCAGACCCAGGTCAATTAACTTGGACTCAAAGCCAGTGGACAACAACAACAACAACTGTGACAAAGGTCACCATCATTACGGGCATATGACTGACGGCCAATCAGCTGCTTCTAGTTCTCTCTAAACAGTTGCACATGTCTCGATCAGTGCCACACGTCTTTTCGTGCGAGTCAAACTTGGCCACCAGGGCCAACCACGAGGACCTCCCTCTCTTGGAGATCAATAATGATATTAGACACACACACACACACACACACCACTCCATAGAGCATGTTTCTCTCTCTGTTGCCCTGTATTTCTACGTCTTGCAAGTTAATGAGTACAGGCTGAGGTGAGAAAGCGAGATAGAGATTATCAGCCTTTTATTTCTCTCCATTAAATAGTCTTCTCAGCACCCTCCATGTGAAAGACCTAATGCTAGCTGTGCTAATGCTACAGTAGGCTTAATGATACAGATCATCGACTTTGGTAGCTACCAATTAAATGTGGCGGCTTAAGTGTATTTCAGACACTGTTCACTGTTCGGGACAATCTTTCCTGTGATTGAATGTTGATTGGGCAACATCGTCAAAGTTTAAATGCAAGATTCTATAATTATCCCATGTGTAGCCATTTTTCAGCCAGTGGCCATTTTGGCTTCGGTCAGACAAGGGGCAAAGAAGCAGCAGATTTTGTTTGTGTTTTGTATTCAGTCACAGGCTGCAGGCAGAGATCAATATTCATGAATATTAGGTACAGATCATTACAAGGCCACTGTTCCCACATCGAAGAGAGTATGTCGAGTGGCGCAGCGGTCTAGGGAACTGCATTGCTGTGCTAGAGGCATCACTACAGACCCTGGTTCAATCCCGGGCTGTAGCACAACCGGCTGTGATCGGGAGTCCCATAGGGCGGCGCACAATTGGCCCAGCATCGTCTGGGTTATCAGAGGGTTTGGCCGGGATAGGATGTCATTGTAAATAAGAACGTGTTCTTAACTGACTTGCCTAGTTAAATAAATAAAATGTCTGTATCCCAAATGGCACTGCACTACTTTTGACCAGGGCTTATAGGGCTCTAGTCAAAAGTAGTGCACTATGTAGTGGAAAGGGTCCCATGTGGTACATAACCCACTTTTCATTACCTATAAACAATAGGAGAGTTTAAAGACCGAGGAAAACCAAACATTTGTTTCAAGCTCCTGTAAACACGCGGTTTGGGCGAATTACTCTGAAAGATGGTTGCCTTTGTACCGTGTCTACGGTCAGGAGAGGTTTATTTTTCCAGCTGGTTTCTTAATGAGTGTCTGCCCTGGGGCTTGTGTTACACCCTGTAACTCTATTCTACTTTGCCGAGTTTGATATCGTATTGTTATAATGTATTGTGTAGGAATGTGTGTTTGAGAGATAGATACATTGCTGGATATGGCTCATCAGCACAGACATTGTTTTGATACTAGCCTAGATAATGAATGTGTCCATTTTAACCTGTGGTCGATTGACTCCAGGTGCTTCTGTAGTGAGGAAAACCACAAAGACTGGTAGTTAAGCAATGGGCTCATTTGTTGCACTACCACATGTCCAAAACATCATCCATTATTGACCTCCGCAGCTGCCTTCGAGTGTTAGGAACAGAAAGGAATTTAAAGTATGGGCCTATTACCTATGCATTGTGCGTGTGTGCGTGCGTGTGCGTGAGTTCCTGCATAGCAATAACAAGTAAACTTCAGTATGTGGCTTCCTTAAATCCCAAATGAAAAACCATGAAAAGGAATTTAGCTAAATGATGCAGGGAGGAGAAAGCTATTTTTTTTCTTACTAAGGCAACAATGTCATTTTCCATCTATTTCCGATAGTTACAGTACATTGTCATCCAGATGAAAATATCAAGAGGGCCCGGCCCCATAGTCGATGATCAATTGAGGTTCTAATATAAATTACACATATAAATTACAGACATACATACTGTAATTTGCTTAATTAAAAGCTAATTTGCATAAGAAACATAAATGTAAAGGTAGGTTAAAGCAATCACTCAGCTGTTGTTTTTCTTCATAGACTATAATAGACAAGCTACAGTGGTTCCTCCTTTAATTTCGGTGCGGTCTCACTTTAACGCACGCTGCATGTCGTAGTAACGTTAATTTTAAAAATCTAATACAGCGGTTGCATTAAGAACTAATGTATCTTTCATTTGCTGTCCAACCTGTATTTTTTAGTCAAGTTTATGATTAGTTATTGATTAGATTAGGTACCTCTCCCAAGATTTCTCCCGACATTTTGTTGGCAGCTTGGCTACTATTCTCATTGTATAACCACGATTTGTGCCGCTAAATATGCACATTTTCGAACAAACTCTATATGTATTGTGTAATATGATGTTATAGGACTGTCATCTGAAGAAGTTTGAGAAGGTTAGTGAAAAAATTTATATATTTTGCTGGTTTATTCGTTATCGCTATTGTTGGCTTGAATCAATGCTGTTGTGTGGTTGGCTATTATAGTAAGCTAATATAATGCTATATTGTGTTTTCGCTGTAAAACACTTAAAAAATCTGAAATATTGGCTGGATTCACAAGATCTTTGTCTTTCATTTGCTGTATGCTGTGTATTTTTCATAAATGTTTTATGATGAGTATTTAGGTAATTCACATTGGTCTCTGTAGTTATTCTAGTTGCTTTGGTTGAGAGTTGTGATGGTGGCTGCAATGTAAAACTATGATTTATACCTGAAATATGCACATTTTTCTAACAAAACATATGCTATACAATAAATATGTTATCAGACTGTCATCTGATGAAGTTGTTTCTTGGTTAGTGACTATTTATATCTTTATTTGGTCGAAATTGTGATAGCTACCTATGCAAGAAAAAAAAGTTGTGTCTTTTGCTATCGTGGTTAGCTAATAGAAATACATATTGTGTCTTCCCTGTAAAACATTTTAAAAATCAGAAATGATGGCTGGATTCACAAGATGTGTATCTTTCATCTGGTGTCTTGGACTTGTGATTTAATGATATTTAGACGCTAGTATTTACTTGTGGCGCTATGCTAGGCTATACTAGTCAGCTTTTTTACTGATGAGGGTGCTCCCGGATCCGGGATTGTGACCAAGTAGAAGTTAAAAGTTGCATCATACTGTGGCCCACCTTGCATGCTGCTGCAGCATTCTGTGGAACGTTATCTATTTGTCAGCAAAATTTTCTGTTAATGTTAATTATTGCTAGTTTGACCACCAAAGGGCATCTTTGAGAAGCATTTGAAAGTCTTCCATATTGGCATTACCAGAGAATTTAAAATATTTAATGTTATAACATAGTATATGGGATTGATTTTAAGAAATGTGTCTTAATTAATTTGATTAATATTGTGGTGTTTTTATTCAGAGAAAAACAAAAAACAAAACCATTAGGGTTTCCCGTTAGGATGGGAATGAAAAATATGGTGCTGTACAACGGGAGGAAGGAGTAGGCTGTCCTTGTAAATAAGAATTTGTTCTTAACTGACTTGCCTAGTTAAATATAGGTTACACTAAGAGCATAACATTTCTGCACCCTAATTCTCAAATTCTTGTCTAACCACTACCCAAACGGAGATTAAGTGAAAATAAAAATCTCATTGATTTACCAAGACCAGTCCCCATGCTTGTCTCAGAGCAGTGAGGAACGGTGCTAAAATAGTTTAGGCTTTTGCTTCTAACTTCAATATGCTCTTTAAATAAATAAGACCTACACCATTTTTAACAGTATATCTAAAAATATTTTTTTCAATGATGTGACTCTGCCAATAGTTATATTTAGAGGACTCTATTAATATCTAAGGGGCATTTTCCGTTAGATATTTTCAGATATTCTCACATATAATTCTAAATGAATAAATAATAATAATAATCGCTTTGTTTAAAAAGTAACGATATTTTGGAGATTTCGTTTTCATTTAACCTAGAGTGAGCGAGAAAAAGGCAATTCTTGAACATGGGGTGGGACATTCGAACTAATTTGTAAATAAGTCAGTTTGTTATTTAGAATGATTTATTTCTGGAGAAACCTAACTTGATTATTTAGCAGACATCACTTGCTTATATTCAGTCAACACGTATCTTTAAGAATATCATGGAATATTTTGAACATTTTCATTTCTCCATGCTTGTCTCAGAGCAGCGCGAAACGTGGCTGAAATAGAGATCCACAGCGGGAAGGCTATGTATTCTGTGCCCACGTTTGGTATCTCTCTTCGGTTACACATCCTTGGAATAGCAGAACAGCATAACGGTCCGGGCGGCCCTTGCTGTGCCCGGTGAGCAGTTGGTCAAGTTCTGTTGTCAGAAGAGGAATGGAAATGTCAGGGTGAACCGACGACCTGACAAACCCGCCACGTATGTTGACTCTGCCTGTTGGAGGGGGAGTTCCAGAGCTCACATGGAATGGATTGTGACTCCATCTCATTCCTCGCCATTTTCAACACGTGAGTGAGTCAATGACTATTCAAGCCCTTGACTCACTGATGAATGAAGATGATGAGCGATTGGCAAAGGCCATCTGTAATCTGAGAGCATCATGGCACAACATCAACATCGCTCTAATCACAGTCAGAAGAAAGTTGAAGAAACTTGTGTGGACTTATGGAAATGCTCAATAAGAAATGTAATTTATATATATACTGTATATGTAATATTATTTTTAAACTCAGAACATTAGACATGTGTGTTCGCTTGTGATGTACTGTTCTGTAGTTTCGACCCGATGATTCGTCTGGCAAACAAAGAACTTTGAGTCCCGCAGGTCTAGACATGGATCAAAGCTGGCGAGACATTCAATAACGTCATCTTCACAGACGGATCAACTGTGGCCCTTGAGCAATTTGCTCAAAATTGCTACAGAAAGAAATTAAGAAGATCAACGAAATCATAAAGATGTTGATGAAGAAATGCTGTTTTGAGTTAAAAATGTAACACTTTAGAGTACTTAAGCATAGAATAAATTGCAAGTTGAGGGATTTTCACAACAGTAGCCGGGCTATAAAAAGTATATTGTCCTGCTAATAGGAATCATTTGCATGATTGGCTACATTCTTTATTGTAACCAATAATGTCACACATCCTTTGTATCTACCTTTCCAATTACTTTTAGAGTTTGGGATTTAGAAATGTGCGCTTTATTTTTAGTTACATTGTTTAAGTTTAAACGTGCAGACTTTTTTTCTTAAAATTATTGTTTTATGTAGGATGCTACATTTTTGACCAGTTGCAATTGTAAGTAGGCCTAATAAAAAAAGAATCCTACTTCTAATAGGCTGTTAAGCATCATAGCCTACATCCGCCAGTTAAGTTATTTTTTATTGGACTAGGCTCCGAAGAAATAGACTCCAATTAAGCCCTCTTGTTGTTTGTAAAGTCAAATTAAAATGAGGATTATTGTTGAAATGAATTGCTCGACTGGTGTAGGTTTTCTCCATCTGTTGGTATGCAACACTTGCATAGCATGTTAGCTATATTTTCAGCACCAGCCACTGTTCACCTTCTATTGATTGCGCTGTGGTTGCTGCCAGTTGTTTTTTAACTTGAACTTTTATTTAACTAGGTAAGTCAGGTAAGAACAAACCCAGATGACGCTGTGCCAATTGTGCGCCGCCCTATGGCACTCCCAATCCCGGTCGGATGTGAAACAGCCTGAATTTGAACCAGGGACTGTAGTAAAGCCTCTTGAACTGAGACACAGTGCCTTAAACCGCTGCGCCACTCGGGAGCCATGACCAATATATAAACTCAGCAAAAAAAGAAACGTCCTCTCACTGTCAACTGCGTTTATTTTCAGCAAACTTAACATGTGTAAATATTTGTATGAACATAACAAGATTCAACAACTGAGACATAAACTGGACAAGTTCAACAGACAAATCTGGTGCAGTCCATGAGGAGGAGATGCACTGCAGTACTTAACGTAGCTGGTGACTACATTTGATTTGGACCACCCTTTGTTCAGGGACACATTATTCCATTTCTGTTAGTCTGGACAAGTTCAACAGACATGTAATAATGTGTCCCTGAACAAAGGGGGGGTCAAAATCAAATGTAGCCACCAGCTACATTAAGTACTGCAGTGCATCTCCTCCTCATGGAGTGCACCAGATTTGCCAGTTCTTGCTGTGAGATGTTACCCCAATCTTCCACCAAGGCACCTGCAAGTTCCCAGACATTTCTGGGGGGAATGGCCCTAGCCCTCACCCGCCGATCCAACAGGTCCCAGACGTGCTCAATGGGATTGAGATCCGGGCTCTTCGCTGGCCATGGCAGAATACTGACATTCCTGTCTTGCAGGAAATCACGCACAGAACGAGCAGTATGGCTGGTGGCATTGTCATGCTGGAGGGTCATGTCAGGATGAGCCTGCAGGAAGGCTACCACACGAGGGAGGAGGAGGTCTTCCCTGTAACGCACAGCGTTGAGATTGCCTGCAATTACAACAAGCTCAGTCCGATGATGCTGTGACACATCGCCCCAGACCATGACGGACCCTCCACCTCCAAATCAATCCCGCTCCAGGGTACAGGCCTCGTTGTAATGCCCATTCCTTCGACGATAAATGTGAATCCGACCATTACCCCTGTTGAGACAAAACCACAACTCGTCAGTGAAGAGCACTTTTTGCCAGTCGTGTATGGTCCAGCGATGGTGGGTTTGTGCCCATAGGCAACATTGTTGCCGGTGATGCCTGATAAGGACCTGCCTTACAACAGACCTACAAGCCCTCAGTCCAGCCTCTTGCAGACAGTCTGAGCACTGATGGAGGGATTGTGCGTTCCTGGTGTAACTCGGGAAGTTGTTGTTGCCATCCTGTACCTGTCCCACAGGCGTGATGTTCGGTTGTACCGATCCTGTGCAGGTGTTGTTACACGTGGTCTGCCACTGCGAGGACGATCAGCTGTCCGTCCTGTCTTCCTGAAGCGCTGTCTTAGGCGTCTCACAGTACGGATATTGCAATTCATTGCCCTGGCCACATCTGCAGTCCTCATGCCTCCTTGCAGTATGCCTAAGATACATTCACGTAGATGACTAGGGACCCTGGGCATCTTTCTTTTGGTGTTTTTCAGAGTCAGAAGAAAGGCCTCTTTAGTGTCCTAAGTTTTCATAACTGTGACCTTAATTGCCTACCTTCTGTAAGCTGTTAGTGTCTTAACGACCATTCCACAGGTGCATGTTCGTTAATTGTTTATGGTTCATTGAACATGCATGGGAAACAGTGTTTAAACCCTTTACAATGAAGATCTGTGAAGATATTTGGATTTTACGAATTATCTTTGAAAGACAGGATCCTGAAAAAGGGACGTTTCTTTTTTTGCTGAGTTTCTATTTTTCAGAACATTAACCGTGTGTAGGTACATATGTGTGTAGGTAGATATGGAAAGATAGATACAAATGATTTGTTGCAAGTTGGGGGGGAGGTTCGCCCCTAGCTCGTCTATTAGACAATTCTTTAGTAAAGGTTGAATAGCCTATTGTTCCTAGAAACATTGTCACAGCCTGCTACGCTTGTGAAAACTAATAATAATACTTTTCCCTTTTTCACTTGTTAAAGATTCATTTTATAAAGTGTTTTTAGCCACAATCAGCACCAACCCCAAATAATACATTTGGGCACAGTCGATAGCGTGCTGGCCTTCGGGCTAGAATATTGAGGGTTCAAAACCTGCTCCCTACTTGTTTCATTACATTTTTATGCCGGTCTCAGAGCAAATAGCCTGGATTGTTTTTCCCATCTCGTTCCTCGCTCTCTTTCATGCGTCATTCTCCGGCTGAGTGGCTCGCTTGTGGGCGTTCAGGCAGGACGTACTGTTTTTTATTTTGTATATATGAATTTCAAATCAGCCTTTACTGAAATCATGTTTCTAGTCTATTGCATAGTTACAATGTGTAATCATTGATGTCCCAGGAGCAGGAGTGGTAAACACTGTTGAAGTGTGTAATTGTAACACATCATTCAAAGAATGGACTTTGATACACCTGGTATATGATATGACTGAAAGAAAACTTGATAAATAGCGATTTTCGTAAATTAACTTTATGACAAAAAATATGCACAATCGTTTGTCATTAACTAACATATTCCTCTAAATTGTAAATGTTTTGCTTGACTCGTTATGACGTTATAATTACTTAAATTTGCTTCCACCATAATGTTTTGTTAGCCATCTTTGCTGAAGAAAGTCACCAGCGACAAGTGGCTCGTGTCAAATTCGTCATTTGAACCACTCGATATGACTAGTCATATTTAAAACCTTGGGACCTAAATGCATAATGAGTGCTCTAACTCCCCCTTGTGGTGGTCTGGAGCAATGAAGCCGTGACGCTGGGTACCTCTAAGTCCCGCGGTGTAAGCTCGCAACTTTTAAAGGAGGAACCACTGTACACCCCCTTTAGGGAGGAGTCACTAATTGAACCCTTGTGTTGTCTTAGGGGTCAAAAATGACCCACCGCAATGTTTAACAGCAGAGAAAACCCCCTAAATTATATATCTTTTTTTTAATGACTTTTCCTATAGTGACCCCAACATTAGAAAAAGTGAAACATCGCCTTTGCTCATATTTCCATGAAAGCTGTACACCACCAGGGTACAAAGATTGTCTTAGGGTCATTTTTGACCCAGCAGTTATAAAATTATATGAAATTATTTACACACCACAAAAATCACAAAGACACACACACACAGTGAGAAATTGAGATTGTGTGCTACTGATTGAACTCAGACAAAACTTAAACTTTCTTGTGCATGTGCAGCATCTCCCCTCCACGACCCCTCCACGACCCCACACACGACTCAAGTACACAGACAAAATAAAAACAATTTCAGACAAAATAAACATTTATTGAAACCATTGTTTACGAATGGGGAATGCAGGCAGATGCTATGAAGGTGCTGCAGATGAGACTACCCACAATTCTCTCTTTTCTGAAGCCATGAGTGCACGTTTCAGTGTCCAACAGGTCGTATATCTGATTTTGTTCAGCTGTCCAGGAGGAACAAGAGAACAATGATTTAGAAGAGGAGGAATCTGAAGAAGAAGATGGTGAAGAATACAACCCAGAGCACAATGCATCATCTTCAGAAATCCAAATCCCCCAAGCTGAAAGACAGACATTTTTGTCAAAGACCAGCAAAATAACATGGTCCTTGTCACCATATGACAACCAGGACAGGATGGCAGCACAAATTGTCATAAGGATGTGTGACGATCCTCCCACTCTGTCTGCTGAATTCTTTCTCTTTGCTCTTGTCTCCCTTAATAGGATGTCGGTGGGCGGAGCCGGGAGGGTCGTCAGCGAAATGGGACACACCTGGGTTCGGGTGTGTTCCGGAATAAATACACCTTTTCCCCATTCATTGAGGAGACTCCATGCAGACACACTGTTGGTTTTTTGGTTGTGGCATTTTTGTGGCAGTTTGCTTTCGCACCTTTCAACACCCCACATTATCACATCTATGCATGTAACCACTCACTTACACTACTGACTACATACACCATTGTTTATTGTATTTAAGTTACTTCAGTTAAATAAATATACCTCCACATTGTCTCCCTTTTTGTTACGGACTTCGAGCCGGTTCATGACAGATGACCCCAGGGCCCACAAGACAGTTGCCCATGCACAGGATATCACCTCAATATTCTACATGTTCATCACACCAGCCATCGAAAAAATCATCCTGGAGATGACAAATTGAGGGTTTCTGTAGATATGGAGACAACTGGAAAAGGATGGATGATTGACCTGCGTGCCTAGATAGGGCTGCTAATCTTAGCGGGTGTGTATAGGTCCCGAGGTGAGGCTGTCTCTGGGATGCAGAGAGTGGAAGGGCGATTTTCTGTGCCATTATGCCACTGAAAGTCTCACACTTTCTCAAGAATGCTACAATTTGATAACCGTGACTCAAGACCTGCAAAACGTGTGAGAGATGTGTGAGAGGCGGCCGTAAGAGAGGTCTGGGAGAAGTGGGTGGAGAGTCTGCCATACCTCTACAACCCTGGGCCTGAAGTAACAGTGGATGAGCAACTGGTTCCATTCAGAGGTACATTTTAATTTCATATCTGTAATGTAAGTGATTTTTACTCTTCATATTATTATGTATTGCTGTACTATGATTGTTTTCTTTGACACTGATAGTAATCTCTTCTGTCAAAAGGTTGCTGTCCTTTCTGGCAGTATATGCCCAGCAAGCCAGCAAAGTATGGCATACATACTTGGAAAATGCAAGTCTACACAGGGAAGTTGACCAGTGGAGGCCTGGAGAAGAACCAGGGGATGCAGGTTGTGCTGGATGTAACCGATGGACTGAGGGGGCACAATGTCACGTGTGACAATTTCTTCACCTCTTATGAACTCAGCCAGCAGCACCTGAAGAGGATGATCACCATGGTTGGCACAGTTAGAAAGAACGAGCCTAAGCACCCGCCTACACTCCCGCCAGCAACTCCCCCCTGGACAAGGGGGAAAGAGGCCTTCTCATCAAAGTTTGCCTTCACCCCCACTCTAGTTTATTAGCTCCCAAAGATGAACAAGAATGTGGTCCTCCTGAGCACACTGCACAGAATGGCTGAGATCAGTGACCGTGAGGACAGGAAACCCGCCATCATCCTGGACTAGAACCACAACAAAGGAGGCGTGGACAACCTGGACAAAGTGATTGGAACTTACAGCTGCAGGAGGATGACTGCCTGCTGGCCCCTGGTCATCATCCATAACATCATTGATGTATTGATGTGTCCTCATACAATGCCTTCGTGATATGGAACTAGATCAACCCTACCTGGAAGCCTGATAAGCGGAACAAGAGGAGGGTGTTCCTGGAGCAGCTGGGAAAGGCACTTGTAACCCCACACCTTCAAAGAAGGGAGCGCCTCCCCCACACAGCAGCCTCTGCAGCGCTTGTGAAAGCTGTTCAGGGGGCTGAATCTTGTCCTGATCCACCTGAGGCTGCAGCTGGGGCAGGCAAGAGGAGATGCCAATTCTGTCCCCCAAAGAAGGACTAAAACAAATACTATATGCTGCACATGTGAAAAATACATTAGCAAAGTCCATGCACACACGTGCATACTGTCCTACATGTGCTAATTAGTGGATTGAATTATGTTCCTCACATTTTTGTTTTGTGTCTCTTATTTTCTTATTGTTTATACACCTTGTGGGGGGGGGGGGGGGGGGGGGGGCAATGGTTAAAAAAATGGGAGAAGACTAGTATTTTGTAGTTGAATTCTGCATTGTACAGTATAAGAATCACTATGTTGCCAAAAAACTTCAAGAATGTTGTTTCCCTTCAATAAAATTAACTACTTTTGGGCTACACAAGTGCTATCTCTTGCAAAAAATTGTTTACACCTATGCAGTACCTTTAGTAATAATTATAAACCTCTACTTTAGCAAACAATTATGCAAGGTTTGTTGTAATAAAAGCGAGTGGTGTCCACTGATTAAATGCAGACTTTCTGCATCATGAAGAGGGGAAAAAACAGATATTCAAAGTTTGATGAATGACAGGTCCTTTCTTCATGCAAAACAGATTTGGAGTTTAAAATTCATTTAAGATGCTTTATTTTAGGGGTTTAGTGAAGGCGGGTAATTGTTTTACCCTTAGGACAAGGGGAGTATCCAGAATGTTAAGACTACACAAGGATTAAATAGCTTTTTCAAGCTCAGAGAAGCATCCCCCTTTTTCCTCCAAACATAACGATGGTCATTATGGCCGAACAGTTCTATTTTTGTTTCATCAGACCAGGGAACATTTCTCCAAAAAGTAAGATCTTTGTCACCGTGTGCAGTTGCAAACCGTATTCTGGCTTTTTTATGGAGGTTTTGGAGCAGTGGCTTCTTCCTTGCTTATCGGCCTGTCAGGTTATGTCGATATAGGACTCGTTTTACTGTGGATATAGATAATTTTGTATCCGTTTCCTCCAGCATCTTCACAAGGTCCTTTGCTGTTGTTCTGGGATTCATTTGCACTTTTCACACCAAAGTACATTCATCTCTAGGAGACATTTACATTCAAGTCATTTAGCAGACGCTCTTATCCAGAGCGAATAACTAATTGGAAAGTTCATACATATTCATCCTGGTTCCCCCGTGGGAATTGAACCCTGGTCCCCCCGTGGGAAATGAACCCACAACCCTGGAGCTGCAAGCGCCATGCTCTTCCAACTGAGCCACACGGGACCGCACGAGACAGAACGAGTCTCCTTCCTGAGCGGTATGACGGCTGCGTGGTCCCATGGTGTTTGTACTTGCATACTATTGTTTGTACAGATGAACGTGGTACCTTCAGGTGTTTGGAAATTGCTCCCAAGGATGAACCAGACTTGTGGAGGTCTACCATTTTTTTCTGAGGTCTTGGCTGATTTCTTTTGATTTTCCCTTGATGTCAAGCAAAGAGGCACTGAGTTTGAAGGTAGGCCTTGAAATAGATCCACAGGTACACCTCCAATTGACTCAAAAGATCAGAAGCTTCTAAAGCCATGACATAATTTTCTGGAATTTTCCAAGCTGTTTAAAGGCACAGTCAACTTAGTGTATGTAAACTTCTGACCCACTGGAATTGTGATACAGTCAATTATAAGTGAAATAATCTGTCTGTAAACAATTGTGGGAAAAA
The DNA here is from genome assembly GCF_029448725.1 of Salvelinus fontinalis. Lineage (NCBI taxonomy): Eukaryota > Metazoa > Chordata > Actinopteri > Salmoniformes > Salmonidae > Salvelinus > Salvelinus fontinalis. The sequence continues at coordinate 13,690,052 of NC_074706.1, forward strand.
GGACTTGTGTCATGCACAAAGTAGACATGCCAAAACTATAGAATGTTAACATGAAATTTATGGAGTGGTTGAAAAACGAGTTTTAATGACTCCAACCTAAGTGTATGTAAACTTCTGACTTCAAATGTACATCTTGTCACATCCATGAATATAATTTCTAAATATATTTATTTGGATTGTCCTAAAGTGGGGTCTGACATGATTGCATGCAAATGTTCCATTTTACTTCATTATGATGTTGCTACGAAACGGGTGTAACGTCTGCTTCCAGCTCACACTCTCAAACACATAGATCACCTGAACGCAGCTCACTCTCCAGCCCACACTCTCAAAACACATAGATCACCTGAATTCTGATCACCTGTATGTCATTATCAAATCAAATCAAATGTATTTATATAGCCCTTCGTACATCAGCTGATATCGCAAAGTGCTGTACAGAAACCCAGCCTAAATCCCCAAACAGCAAGCAATGCAGGTGTAGAAGCACGGTGGCTAGGGAAAACTCCCTAGAAATGCCAAAACCTAGGAAGAAACTTAGAGAGGAACCAGGCTATGAGGGGTGGCCAGTCCTCTTCTGGCTGTGCCGGGTGGAGATTATAACAGAACATGGCCAAGATGTTCAAATGTTCATAAATGACCAGCATGGTCAAATAATAATAATCACAGTAGTTGTCGAGGGTGCAGCACCTCAGGAGTAAATGTCAGTTGGCTTTTCATAGCCGATCATTAATTATCACACACTATTTAGTTCAGTTCTTTGCACCCCATTATTGTTAGCTATTGTTTGTTTTGTGACACACTTCTATTTGGAGCGCTGGTTTTCCTGTAATTTAATCCTCCCGTGTATGATAGTTTTGGCCTGCCTCACTAACAACGCCTTTGGCCTATTCCCTGCCTGTACTTTACCCTATCGGATTTCCTGTTATCAACCTATTGCCTGATCTCCCGGACAACGTTACTAGCCTTTTCCCTGCCTGCACTGTTGCGTTTTTGGACCCCCTGTGCATGACCTTCTGCCTGCCCCTGGACCCAGCTACCTGTCTCCTCCTGTGTATGACCTTCCGCCTGCCCCTGGACCCAGCTACCTGCCTCTTCCTGTGGTCCTTTACAATAATAAACACCTGCTGCGCCCTGAGCTTGAAAGCAGCTCTCCGTCTCCCATCGTGTTCATTACAACAGGATTGCTGCTGGGTTATTGAGAAATCTGCTGCTCTGCAATCATACCTCAGGCCAAATACATTTGGGATTCAATACATGATGTTTAATCACTCTTTGGACAGAGAGCATATTTTTGTTTGACTTTTTGTTATATAGACCTACTGAATCCATTTCTTTGAACAAGAAAAACATTTGCTTTTATTTGACTCAGGAAAGATCAAGCACCTTTTGCTATTAAGCTAAATATATCTGCATTGAATGCGTCTCAAGCCAACGCATCCGCCAATGTCGAACTTCCACATCTGAGGTGAAAGGTGGCAGAGCTAGAGCGGTGTGTGTCAGACCACGAGACATCCCGAAAAACTGTCTTCTCGCAAATGTCTGTAGCGCCCGAAATGTTTGACTTACAAACTCCATGGAAAGGGGAGTATCTCACGAACACCCTGGGGTTCTCCGTTTTGCTCTACGACCCCCACAAGCGTCACATGTCTTCTCTGAAGGTAACCAGTACCAGTTTTGTTTTATTATGGAAGTATGAAGGTAGTTTTGTGCCTACCCAAAAAGGGGTTAATTACAAAAAATATTTCCTGATTTATTTAATATTTCCTTGTTTCTTATGATTTATTATTTGATTGTATTTTTTTGCCATTTATTAATGTGTTATTCAATGCATCTCTCTAGGCTATAAAAGTAAAGGCCAAATTCAATATTTTATCAAATTGTATACCTTTTTTATACCTAAAGTGGTCCCAAAATTCTAAATCAAATAGCTAAATGATCCATAGTATGACCATCTTAAAACAATTCCATGTCAGTTTAGACTGTTAAGAATGAATCATTCCTGCTCTTGCTGTTGATACAGGGCTGACAATGCGTCACCGCACATTTACACGTTCATCTCCTTTTCCAAACGTACACTAGATTCAACCCTGTAATAACTGATACAATGCTAGATGTATGCAATGCAACCCCTTTCTCAGTGAGGGAGGGGAGTGTGGCAGGAGCTTTACACGGTCAGAGAGCCGCAGTAGAGAGCAGCCATCTCGTTGGGACTGCAGCGCTGCGTTTCCTCAACCAAGGATGTGATCCGACTGCAAAAATGCCCATGCCGCCTGATCATATCACATCCCAAAATGACTCCTCTCCCTCCACCGAGCGCTTGATAAATTGTTGCACCTCGCCAGCAGCAGCCCCTTTTACACCTTGTCAATGACTGAGCATTTCTTGTACGTGGGTTGGATTATTCGTCAGTGTTTTCTATTTTATTTGCCCCTTTCCTTTTTTACCGTTTCCTGGTTACATGATATAGCAAATTCATAGTGAGAGCCACTGAAGGCAGCCTGTTTTGGCTGCATGTTCTCCCCAGTGATCCCTCACTCTGACAGTCCCAAGATGTGTAAATGCTAATCCCTATGAATACATCCATCCCACTGTTCATCTATCCGTCCTCTACCACTTACAGATGCTTCTGTTGCCTTTACTGTCGAATAACATTTCATAACCATTACATATAACACATAACAACATAAAATAAGACAGGTGTTTTTCAACTGGGGCCTCTGGACCCCCGTGGGACAGCAGGAAAGCACCAGGGGGTCCATGATTTTGTATTTATACAATTTTACTAGAAAATCTAATTTTGGTTTTATTATACCTGCAAAGCATGAAATGTGATAATATGTTACATCTGTCTTTTCTATCCACCCCCTCTGACAATCCTGCTTTTTCTTATCCAGTGATTTGATTTAGGATCAGGTTTTGTAAGAGATGTAGCCACTTTAGGTTGTTTCCCGCTGCTTTATGGACGCCCTGGTCTGTTGTGCTTGTTGCAGTAAAACCACGTGCGGCTATTATGAGGACCACAACGTCGAATGTCGGCTTCAACTTGTCTGTTCCAGTACAAAAGGAATCAATTTTTTGGGGGGTTGCTTGCTTGTTTTAAGAACATGGCACAATAACCCAACATCTCAAATGGCTAGTGTGAGATTCTACGGGAGTTGTTTGTGGGTTGGGATGCTGCGATATTTTTTGTTGTTGCCCATGTTGAAGATGCCTATAAATCGGTCTGCTAATACAGGACTAGCAAAGGCCCAGTCACATCAAACCAATAGATGTCTCAATGTACTCAATTACTGTATTGTGCATTGTTTTTCTTCATGGTGATGGAAAGTCTACGGGTACAAACCTAGATGAGCAGCCTATGTACACCACAGTAATGTATTGCCAACAAGCCAAAGGGTGGCTACTTTGAAGAATCTCAAATATATTTTGATTTTGTTTAACACTTTTTTGGTTACTACATGATTCCATATGTGTTATTTCATAGTTTTGTTGTCTTCATAGTAAAAATAAAGTAAAACCCTGGACTGAGTAGGTGTGTCAACTTTTGACTGGTACTGTAAGTCAAAACTGAATTAATCTCCCAGTGTCTGTTGGAAAGCAGACTCGACCAGGTTTTCCTCTAGAATTTTGCCATTGGCCTTTGCTTTCTTTTCCGGCAACTGAGTTAGGAAGGACGCCTGCATCTTTGTAGTGACTTGGTGTATTGGTACATCATTCAAAGTGTAATTAATAATTTCACCATGCTCAAAGGGATATTCAAGGTCTGCTTTTTTTGTTGCCATCTTTTTGTTGCCCTTTGTGAGGCATTAGAAAACTCCCGGGTCTTTGTGGTTGAATCTGTGTTTGAAATTCACTGCTCGACTGAGGGACCTGAAAACACCATTATTGCACACACAGCGAGTCCATGCAATTTATTATGTGAGTTATTGAGCTTTTCATTTTGCATTCATTTGTAAACATTTCTAAAAACATAATTCCACTTTGACGTTACGGGGTATTGTGTGTTGATCAGTGACAAAATCTAAATGAATTTAAATTCAGGCTGTAACAACAAAATGTGGAAAAAGCCAAGGGGCGTGAATACTTTCTGAAGTCACTGTATACTGTTGCTGTATGCTGCTGCGGGCGGCAGGCCGCCTAGCGGTCAAGAACATTGGTCCAGTAACCAAAAGGCTGCTGGTTTGAATCCCTGAGCCGGCAAAGTGGAAAAAAAAAAAAAAAAAATCGGCAGTTCTGCCCTTAACCTTACTTAACCAACAACAATTGCTCCCGGGTGCCTATGACGTCAATTAAGGCAATTGACATTGAAAAGCACCATGAAATTTGGCGCCTGATCTTCCTCTAGCAAATGTTTTCTCTTGTTAAGCTTCAGACATGACTTTTTTCACCCCTGCATTATATTTGCATGTGCTGCTGCTGGGGTTGGCAGAGCGAGGCTTTGATAATCTGGCATGCCAATATTAGCTAAATCTCATATGCTAATAATCCCAGTAACAAAGATGATACGAATGTGATTAGCTGTGAAAATTGTGCTGACACTGATTTGTTTAGTCAGTGAGAGAATGATCATGGATGATACAGTTCCTACAGTGGGGAGAACAAGTATTTGATACACTGCCCGATGTTGCAGGTTTTCCTACTTACAAAGCATGTAGAGGTCTGTAATTTTTATCATAGGTACACTTCAACTGTGAGAGACGGAATCTAAAACAAAAATCCAGAAAATCACATTGTATGATTTTTAAGCAATTCATTTGCATTTTATTGCATGACATAAGTATTTGATACATCAGAAAAGCAGAAAGCAGAAAACCTTTGTTTGCAATTACAGAGATCATACGTTTCCTGTAGTTCTTGACCAGGTTTGTACACACTGCAGCAGGGATTTTGGCCCACTCCTCCATACAGACCTTCTCCAGATCCTTCAGGTTTCGGGGCTGTCGCTGGGCAATACGGACTTTCAGCTCCCTCCAAAGATTTTCTATTGGGTTCAGGTCTGGAGACTGGCTAGGCCACTCCAGGACCTTGAGATGCTTCTTACGGAGCCACTCCTTAGTTGCCCTGGCTGTGTGTTTCGGGTCGTTGTCATGCTGGAAGACCCAGCCACGACCCATCTTCAATGCTCTTACTGAGGGAAGGAGGTTGTTGGCCAAGATCTCGAGATACATGGCCCCATCCATCCTCCCCTCAATACAGTGCAGTCTTCCTGTCCCCTTTGCAGAAAAGCATCCCCAAAGAATGATGTTTCCACCTCCATGCTTCACGGTTGGGATGGTGTTCTTGGGGTTGTACTCATCCTTCTTCTTCCTCCAAACACGGCAAGAGAAGTTTAGACCAAAAAGCTCTATTTTTGTCTCATCAGACCACATGACCTTCTCCCATTCCTCCTCTGGATCATCCAGATGGTCATTGGCAAACTTCAGACGGGCCTGGACATGCGCTGGCTTGAGCAGGGGGACCTTGCATGCGCTGCAGGATTTTAATCTATGACGGCGTAGTGTGTTACTAATGGTTTTCTTTGAGACTGTGGTCCCAGCTCTCTTCAGGTCATTGACAAGGTCCTGCTGTGTAGTTCTGGGTTGATCCCTCACCTTCCTCATGATCATTGATGCCCCACGAGGTGAGATCTTGCATGGAGCCCCAGACATAGGGTGATTGACCATCATCTTCAACTTCGTCCATTTTCTAATAATTGCGCCAACAGTTGTTGCATCTCACCAAGCTGCTTGCCTATTGTCCTGTAGCCCACCCCAGCCTTGTGCAGGTCTACAATTCTAGCCCTGAAATCCTTACACAGCTCTCTGGTCTTAGCCATTGTGGAGAGGTTGGAGTCTGTTTGATTGAGTGTGTGGACAGGTGTCTTTTATACAGGTAACAAGTTCAAACAGGTGCATACAGGTAATGAGTGGAGAACAGGAGGGCTTCTTAAAGAAAAACTAACAGGTCTGTGAGAGCCGGAATTCTTACTGGTTGGTAGGTGATCAAATACTTATGTCATGCAATAAAATGCAAATGAATTACTTAAAAATCATACAATGTGATTTTCTGGATTTTTGGATTCTGGATTCCGTCTCTCACAGTTGAAGTGTACCTATGATAAAAAATTACAGACCTCTACATGCTTTGTAAGTAGGAAAACCTGCAAAATCGGCAGTGTATCAAATACTCCCCACTGTATAAACAGTAGTTGGCCATTTTCCCATTCATGATTATAACTGTGTTCTTATGTGACTTACTAGTGTTCAAACCCGTGGCTCCTGTGTGCCGCAATCATGTACAGTGCATTCAGGAAGTATTCAGACCCCTTGACCTTTTCCCCATTTTGCTACGTTACAGCCTTATTCTAAAATGTATTAAATCGTCCCCCCCCCCCCCCCCTCACAAATCTACACACAATACCCCATTATGACAAAGCAAAAATAGGTTGAGACATTTTAGCAAATGTATTAAACATAAAAAACTGAAATATCACATTTACATAAGTATTGAGACCCTTTACTCAGTAATTTGTTGAAGCACCTTTGGCAGTGATTACAGCCTCAAGTCTTCTTGGGTAGGACGCTACAAGCTTGTCACCTGTATTTGGGGAGTTTCTCCCATTCTTCTCTGCAGATCCTCTCAAGCTCTGTCAGGTTGGATGGGGAGCGTCGCTGCACAGCTATTTCCAGGTCTCTCCAGAGATGTTAGATCAGGTTCAATTCCCAGCTTCTGGCTGGGCCACTCAAGGACATTCAGAGACTTGTCCCGAAGCCACTCCTGTGTGTTGTTGGGGACCTTCAATGAGGCAAAATAACTTTTGGTACCCCTCCCCAATCTATGCCTTGACAAAATCATGTCTCAGAGCTCTACGGATAATTACTTCAACCTCATGGCTTGGTTTTTGCTTTGACATGCACTGTCAACTGTGGGACCTTATATAGAAAGGTGTGTGCCTCCAAATCCAGTCCAATTAATTGAATTTACCACAGGTGGACTTCAATCAAGTTGTAGAAACATCTCAAGGATGATCAATGGAAACAGGATGCACCTATTGAGTCTCATAGCAAAGGGTCTGAATTCTTATTTAAATTAGATATTTTCAATAAAACGTGTAAAAATGTCTAAAAACCAGTTTTCGCTTTGTAATTATGAGGTATTGTGTGTAGATTGATGAGGATTTTTTGAAAAATGTAATCCATTTTAGATTAAGGCTGTAACGTAACAAAATGTCAAGGTGTCTGAATACTTTCCGAAGGCACTGTATTAGCCTCCTGAACTAAAGCTTAGGCCTGGTCGCAGAGTCAACGCAGACAGGTCTCAGACAAAGTAACTTTTGTTACACTAAGAGCACTGTCACCACGGTGTACAATGAAAAAATGTACTCTTTGTTGTGTATTGGGGTTGTGCCGCAGAGCATCATGGGGGTTGAATGTGTTGAGATGGGCACATTCTAGATAAATGGTTGAACTGATTCCTGTCTCCCGTCTCATCGTTATTGAATTGCTAGAAAGACATGGTTATATAACCAACAAAACATAACAAAAAAGGCTGGCGACGAGGAAGTCTAAACCTACGGGAACTATTCTGTCGGGAAGAAGTCGGTTTCTACATGTTTAAAACGTATTTTCCATGGTAGCACAGTGTATTGCTAGCAGAGGCAAGTTCTTAGTCGAGCTAGCTAGCTAAGAGAGCAAGTTAGCATCATCATGGACGGCAAAAAAGGATCTGAGACAAGCGTCGGACCGGAAAAACAACTTGATTAAAAAGGGAGGAATGAGTAAAGGAAATTATATTTACTGTGAAGACGAACTTTGGAGTTAAAAACTGCTAAATGAGATAACTTAAGGATGAAACGTCAGTGAGTGAAATTTATTTAGATCACTCGACTGAGGAAAATATTGACGGGATTGGCAATCAGGAGCCAATTGATAAACAAAAAAAATGTATGGAATTGTTGGAAACATTGGACAGTTTGATGAAAGTGTTGAGCAGTGGAGCTCATATTCAGAACGGTTGGGATATTTTGTTTCGGAAGAATCGCTGACAATGTTTGCTGCTGCATCTAAATGACACCATTAGAGACAGACTAGTATGTGGGCTAGGGAGTGAAGCTACAAAAAATAGTCTATCGACTGAAAGTAATCTGACCTTGGCAAGGGCCATTGAAATCAGTGTGGAACTAACTGCTAAAGAGGCATCAGCAGTTGAGTTCATCAGGACGAGTGCACGGAGTTGAAAGTGAAAAATCAGAGACAGGGACATCAAGGCAACTGCTTCCGCTGTGGCAAGAGGGACATCAGGAATCTATTTATACGCTGGTGTAAGGACATGGATTGCCGAGTCTCTGGTAAAAAGTCCCCACGTCGAACGAGCCTGCAGAAACAAAAAGAGCTCAGAGAAAAAGTCAGACTGAAAATAACTAAGAGACATTCCAATGAAAGAAAATATTCACACTGTTGAGCAGGAGAACACCGAGGTGAGTGACTCATCAGATGAGGAAGTCACACTAAATATAATGACTGTTGCTGGGGCACCACATGGGTACTATGTCTCTCGCCTGCTAGAGGGGCATCCAGTGAGCATAAAAAGACACTAAAACCCCTTCCACTTCAGCCAGCACACATCGTGTTAAAGATTTATACAGGTGAATCTGTCGCTGTGAGAGGCATCACTGAGGTGAAAGAAGACTATCCGTCACTACTGGGATGTTCATGGCTGGAGAAAAGCACACTGGACTGGCCATCAGTGCTTACAATGACGTATGGAGACAGGCCTGGATAATTCTTTAGTGGAGAGCTGGGTAGCATGAAAGTGAAGCTTAGCATTAAGCCAAACAGCAAACCAAAGTTTCTGAAAGTACGACGCGCACCTTATGCTATCAGACGAAAAGTCAAGGCTGACTTGGACGCTTTAGTCATGAACAAAGTACTGGACCTGGTCAGCGTGAGTGAATGGGTAATACCATCATACCAGTCCTTAACAAGGATGGTGGAATCAGGATATGTGGAGACTTTAAAGTCACAGCTAACCCTGTGTTGTCCACTGAGCAGTATCCGCTACCACACGTCGACAACCTTTTCGTGGGCTTAGCTGGGGGTCAAAAGTTCAACAAAAATCGACATCTGCCAAGCCTACTTGCACATAGATGAAAAGTCAAAGGAGCTGCTCGTCTATCATTTCAAGCGGTTTTCCGGAGGGTGATGGACCAGATCTTGAGTGGATTGCCAGGAGCACATTACTGGAAAGGACAAGGAGGACCATCTCCAGAACTTGGATGCAACCTTACAGAAATTGAAGGACTATGGACTGTGAGTTCGTAAGGACAAATGTGCATTCTTGAATTCCTCAGACACGTCATCAATGCTACGGGCCTCCACAAGTCTCTGTTCAAGGTGCGCACCATGATGCGTTGAGGTTGTTCCTAATTGCTGTTCATGAACGAGGGGAGGAGTTGTTGTGTATTGGGGTTGTGCCACAAGGCATCATGGGCATTGTTTTGAGATGAGCACATTCTAGATAAATGGTTAAACTGATTCCTGTCTCCCGTCTCATTATTATTGAATTGTCATAAAGACGTGGTTATGAAACCCACGAGACATAACACTCTTATGTACTGCACTTAAGACAAGGTCTTGTTGATGGAAAAATCTGTTGACTTTACGAGATCATTTAGCCCAGGGCTCTTCAACCCTATTCCTGGAGAGGTACCCTCGTGTAGGATTTCGCATCAACCCCAGTTGTAATTTACATCATTTAGCTTATCAACCAGCTAATTATTAGAATGTGGTACGCTAAATTAAGGTTGGCATGAAAACCTACAGGACAGTAGCTCTCCAGGAACAGGGTTGGAGAGCCCTGATTTAGCTGCCTCTGTAATAATTAATTGGAATTCTAGAGTTTAGAACTATAAGGTTCTATCTGAATTTTTGTCCAAATTTTGTTTTTGACATAGTCTTGTTCTGTTCAATGTTCTCTGCCTATTTAGTATTCTATATACCCCCAATTCATGTTGTTAACATTCCAAAAGAATACGAGATACAATTGCTGACACCATTCAAACCCATGTGTATTCAGAAATGTAAAGCCAATTATCTCAGAATCATCTTTTTGCAGATAGAACCTTGTAGTCCCAAGCTCTCAAATTGTATAGCATGTGTGGCGTTGTAGGCCACCACCCAGCTCACTACAAGTCCCATTAGCCTACAATTCGTGATCAGGCCACAGCACAGGTGCACGCAATTGTGGCTCGTCAAGCTTTGCTGCCAGCTCAATGCAGCTGTCAATCACGGAAACTATCAACAAAGGACTGAAGCCACTTCTTGACCTCCTGGAATTTGAAGTTTATGGTGTACTTCTGTGAAGTTTTGTTTTGTAATTCTACCTTTGACTTCTGCGGTTTTTGTACGATGACAATTTCTTTGCCTAGTAAGGGGGATACCACTTGGGCTGTCTGTAACAGCATGGGCAGCACCATTGAGGCTACAACCCATAGAGCCCCACAGTGGAGGTGTCATAATACCAAGCAGTCAAACAGGGAAATGGTTCCAATCCTTTTTCGACCATTCATTTTCCCCTGGCATGACATTTTGATAGGCGACTTATCTATCTTACTCTCAGATTCAGAAATGCAAATTAGCATCAAAGTAGACATGCAAAACTACAAATCCCTGCAAGCTCATGCACGTCATCTCTAACTGATACCTTTGCTAACATGTATTGTGTCAATATAAAACTTGCACAGTACATAAATGTAGCCTATTTATTCATTACTACATTTAGCTAACATTAGATAGTTAATCCAGAGATTCTTACCTTTGCCTCGATTCAGCAGTCTTGTCCAGATCATCATGGCGTTTGAATTTCTTTATGATAACCACATTAGCAGCTAATTAGTATTAGATTTTTTTTGGGGGGGGGGACTGGCTAATATTGATAAGAGTCACCTTGTCCTAGAGAGATTTACACGGTTATCAAAACATCATGCCAGGGTACGCCTACACGAAACACAGCCCTTATTATAAGTGTTTCTAAAATCCCCTATTGGAAAAACGATTGGAACCATTTCCCTGTTTGACCTCTATGTTTTATGGGTATTATGACTTGTACTCTATAGCAATCAAGCAGTCAGCTTGTGTGGTCTACAACCCTCATGGGATTTTCATTATGTAGACTGAATGATAGTTAAAGACCTAGTGCTGTAAACAAAAAAGTATGCCTATAGCAATGCACAGAAATCCTTTTCATTCCATCAAGTGATCCATTTTGATTGGATTTTTTTCCTCTCTCTTATTTTTACAATTTCATTGACGATGATGGCTGTTCTAAGGGCAATCGTTTGCGGCGGATCCCCAATTAAACAATCCATCCCCTGTACCACTGTGTACACCTCGTGTCTCACGTCTGGTCAAATTAACTATCAGGGATTAAATGATGAAATCAAACAACTGCATATCGAGCAGGGGGGAAATCATTGCCACTTGTGCTCAGCAGTAAGTGCAGACACGGCAATGGCGCAGGAATCCAATACTATTAGCTGAATAGCGTATGGCAGGCATAAAGGGAGACAATATTGGCATGTGTGTCATGGGATCCGGTGTGGGAAATGATTGAAATGAATAACATAATGCAATATAGCGACGCCCCCTCCCCTCCACCCACTCTCCTCACCACATTAAAGATGGGTTATTCAGAACAGCGATGTATATCACAGAACGGAGGCCCTTGAGCATTTAGACAGAGGCTGCTTCTCAAATGGAGCCCTATTCCCTATTTAGTGCACTACTTTTGACCAGGGCTCATAGGGCTTTGGTCAAAAATAGTGGGCCATTTGGGATGCAGGCCCTACTGTAGGCCTACAAAGCCTGGCTGTCACTGTAATTTCCTGCCAAACATGATACACTTGATCTAATGTCTTAATTGGAAGACATCTGCATGTGTGCATTTGTGGTAACTGAATAACCATTGAACATGATTTCTTAAGGTCTGAATTCTCTGACTCAATTATACACATCCCACAATGCATTGTGAGGGTGTAGTGCTAAAAAGAATTGAACAGTCTCCATTTGATAAACCTGGCTATGTGACTCCATTTGACATTATAGTAAAACCATTTGACATTATAGTAAAACCATTTGACATTATAGTAAAACCATTTGACATTATAGTAAAACCATTTGACATTATAGTAAAACCATTTGACATTATAGTAAAACCATTTGACATTATAGTAAAACCATTTGACATTATAGTAAAACCATTTGACATTATAGTAAAACCATTTGATATTATAGTAAAACCATTTGACATTATAGTAAAACCATTTGACATTATAGTAAAACCATTTGATATTATAGTAAAACCATTTGATATTATAGTAAAACCATTTGACATTATAGTAAAACCCATTTGATATTATAGTAAAACCATTTGCAATCAAGTGTTATGCATTTAGCTGACTAAGATCAAGAAATGGTCAGAAGAAGCAAATTCTAAGTACAAGTAATAATAACTTTGTAAAATGAATGAATTCACATACAAGGCATTCAGCTTAAGTTACAAAGCATTACCAAGCAAGGCATTATTCTAGGCATACAGATCTTAAGGTTAATGTACAAGAAAAAGTATGAACTAATCAGACTTACAAAATCAACATTCCATTTATTACAGAACTGACTAGTTAGTTTTCAAAGGTCAATTGTTGACCAATCCACAGACCAATCCACAGACCAATCCACAGACCAAACTACAGACCAATCCACAGACCAATCCACAGGTAGTAAAACTAAGTTAAATCAAATCAAACCAGCCAAACCAGTTTCCTCTAGGAAGGGGGTTACATCTACAGTATGTGTGGTAACCTGGGGGGGGGGCTGGTTACAATTGAGATATATTTTTTATTTAACCTTTATTTAACTATGCAAGTCAGTTATGAACAAATTCTTATTTACTATGACGGCCTACCGGGAAACAGTGGGTTAACTGCCTTGTTCAGGGGCAGAACAACAGATTTTGACATTGTCAGCTCAGGGATTCAATCCAGCAACCTTTCGGTTACTGGCCCAATGCTCTAACCATTAGGCTACCTGCTACCTGCCACCCCGATAAGATAAGACAGCATTCCTTGGAGAACAATTGCATACAGTGTTTTCAGAGTTAACTCTGAACAACTACAAGTAGCCAGAGAGGTCATACATCTCTATAGATGGTATCAGAGTCCTCCTCCGGGGACATGTTTCAGATAGAATAATGCTATAGTATCCATGTCCGGTATCTATCACACATTTAATGGTCAGTCTGGATACTGTATAGAGATCACTTTTGGCCCCTCAGGCGGGGGGGGGGGTGAGTCTGTCTGGTCCTTGGGCATTGTCGTCTGTGTTTTGTTGAGCCATTTGCCATGCAGCTGAAGGTGACAGAGAGCACATAGATTAGGGCTGAACCTACAAATCACCCCTGGACAGAAGCTGTACATGAACATTCCTGTGTCCAATGCAGGAAGAAACAGCCTGCACCACATGAGAGTTTGTTCTTGAGTCTTCAGTCCAGTTTATGCAATCCAACCTCTAGTCCTTGGGCCCATGGCATCAGGAGTGTCTTCCGGGAGAGTGTTGACAATGTGCTTTACAAATGTAAATGTCCCTAGGTACACATTCCTTCAACCGAGCTCAAGAAAACGTATTTGTTCTTCTTTGTTAAGGGCAGAGAGTTTACCAGATTACCAGTCCCTCTGCTGTTTCCTGAAGTCCACAATCCTCTCCTTTGTTTTGTTGATGTTGAGTGAGAGGTTATTTTCCTGACACCACACTCCAAGTGCCCTCACCTCCTCCCTGTAGGCTGTCTTGTCGATGTTGGTGATCACGCCTACTACTGTTGTGTCGTCTGTAAAGTAGAGATGTTGTTTCCTACCTTCACCACCTGGGGGCGGCCTGTCAGGAAGTCCAGGACCCAATTGCACACGGCGAGGTTGAGACCCAGGGCCTCAAGCTTAATGATGAGCTTGGAGGGTACTATGGTGTTGAATGTTGAGCTGTAGTCGATCAACAGCATTCTTACATAGGTATTCCTCTTGTTAAATTGGGATAGGGCAGTGTGCAGTGTGATGGCGATTGCATTGCCTGTAGACCCATTGGGGTGGTACGCAAATTGAAGTGGGTCTAGGGTGACAGGTAAGGTGGAGGTGATATGATCCTTGACTAGTCTCTCAATGCACTTTATGATGACAGAAGTGAGTGCTACGGGGCGATAGTCATTTAGTTCAGTTACCTTTGCCTTCTTGGGTACAGGAACAATGGTGGCCATTTTGAAGCATGTGTGGACAGCGGACTGGGATAGGGAGAGATTGAATATGTCCGTAAACACACTAGCCAGCTGGTCTGTGCATGCTCTGAGGACGCGGCTAGGGATGCCGTCTGGGACGGCAGCCTTGCTGGGGTTAACACGTTTAAATGTCTAACTCATGTCTGCCACGGAGAGGGTGAGCCCACAGTCCTTGGTAGCGTGCTGTGTCTGTGGCACTGTATTATCCTCAAAGCGGGCAAAAAAAGGTGATCAGTTTGTCTGGAAGCAAGACTTCGGCTCTGTGACGTGGCTGGTTTTCTTTTTGTAGTCCTTGATTATCTGTAGACCCTGCCACATACGCCTCGTGTCTGAGCCATTGAATTGCGACTCCACTTTGTCTCTATACTGACATTTCGCTTGTTTGATTGCTTTGCGGAGGGAATAACTACGCTGTTTGTATTCGGACATATTTCCAGTCACCTTTCCATGGTTAAAGCGCAAATGCCGGCATCTATCCACGGTTTCTGGTTAGGATAGGTTTTAATAGTCACAGTCGGTACAACATCTCCTATGCACTTCCTGATGAACTCACTCACCAAATCAGTGTATAAATCGATATTATTCTCTGAGGTTACCCGGAACATGTCCAAGTCTGTGTGATCAAAAGAATCTTGAAGCATGGATTCCGATTGGTCAGTTCAAAAAGAGGGAGAATCATAATTTCCCATTAAAAACACATTAACATCCACCGTTTTATATTGAGAGCTGAGTTTGGTATGGAAAACCAGCCAGGCCGACTTGATTCCCTTTTATTGTGCACATAAAAGGGGCGTCGAGCCAAAGCAAATAAATTCACCCAAGGACTCAGCTTTCCATATTGTCAGTGATTACCTAAAATCCTAGAAAATACGTAACAGCAATAGGTTGATTCATAAAAACTGGAAAAGGTCTGTAGCTTGCACCTTATCTATTACGTAGGCAATGTGTTCGTTATATACTGAGTGTACAAAAGATTAAGAACACCTTCCTAATATTGAGCTGCACACCAAATAGTCAGGAACATGAACTCTACAAGGTGTCGAAAGCGTTCCACAGGGATGCTGGCCCATTTTGAATCCAATGTTTCCCACAGTTGTGTTAAGTTGGCTGGATGATCTTTGGGTGGTGGACACACAGGCAACTGTTGAGCATGAAAACCCCAGCAGCGGTGTAGTTTTTGACACAAACCAGTGCCCCTGGCACCTACTACCATACCTCTTTCAAAGGCATGTTATTTCTTGCTCATTCACGCTCTGAATGGTACACATACACAATGCATGTCTCAATTGTTTCAAGTCTTAAAAATCCTTCTTTAATCTGTCTCCTCCCTTTCATCTATCATCAATAAGGGATCATAGTTTTCACCTGGATTCACCTGGTCAATCTATGTCATGGAAAGAGGAGGCGTCCTTAATGTTTTACAGACTCAGTGTATATCTGGGAATTAATAAAAACTTCCTAAAGCCTGGCTGGTATACAACACTGAAGGATACTTCAATATTCTACATTAGAGACTTACATGCACATGTGGACTGTTCCACAATCTAAAAAGCTAGTTGAAAAAAACTCATCCTAAAACAGACCGGACTTCCATACTCATTCAAGGGTTTTTCTTTATTTGAACTTTTTTCTACATTGTAGAATAATAGTGAAGACATCAAATCTATGAATTAACACATATGGAATCATGTAGTAACCAAGAAAGTGTTAAATCAAAATATATTTTATATTTGAGATTCTTCAAAGTAGCCACCCTTTGCCTTGATGAAAGCTTTGCACATTCTTGGTATTCTCTGAACCAGCTTCTTGAGGTAGTCACCTGGAAAGCATTTAAATTAAAAGGTAAATTGGGGAATTTCTTTCCTTATTAATATGTTTGTGACAAGGTAGGGGTGGTATACAGAAGATAGCCCTATTTTGTAAAAGACTAAGTCCAAATTATGTCAAGATCAGCTCAAATAAGCAAAGAAAAATGACAGTCTATCATTATTTTAAGACATGAAGGTCAGTCAACCCGTAAAATTCCGAGCTTTTAAAGTATCTTCAAGTGCAGTCGCAAAAACTATCAAGTGCTATGATGGAACTGGCTCTCATGAGGATCGCCACAGGAAAAGAAGACGCAGAGTTACCTCTGCTGCAGAGTATAAGTTCCTTGGAGTTGCCAGCCTCAGAAATTGCAGCTCAAATAAATGCTTCCCAGAGTTCAAGTAAGAGACACATCTCTACATACAACTGTTCATAGGAGAATCAGGCCTTTGTGGTCGAATTGCTGCAAAGAAACCACTACTAAAGGACTTGCTTGGGCCAAGAAACACAAACAATGGACATTAAACCATTGGAAATCTGTCCAAATTTGAGATTTTTGTTTCCAACCGCTGTGTCTTTGTGAGACGCAGAGTAGGTGAACGGATGATCTCCACATGTGTGGTTTACACATGAAGCATGGAGGAAGTGTGATGGTGTGGGGGTGCTTTGCTGCTGACACTGTCTGTGATTTATTTAGAATTCAAGGCACACTTAACCAGCATGGCTACCACAGCATTCTGCAGTGATATGTCATCCCATCTGGTTTGCGCTTAGTGTAGGGGTGGGCAATTCCAGTCCTCTAGGGCCTGATTGGTGTCACAGTTTTGCCCCAGCCCCAGCTAACACACCTGACTCCAACAATCACCTAATCACGATCTTCAGTTTAGAATGCAATTTGATTAATCAGCTGTGTTTGCTAGGGGTGAAGAAAAAAGTGTGACACCAATCAGGCCGTCGAAGATTGGAGTTGCCCACCCCTGGCTTAGTGGGACTATCATGTCTTTCAACAGGACAATGACCCAACACACCTCCAGGCTGTGTAAGAGCGATTTGACCAAGAAGGAGAGTGATGGAGTGCTGCATCAGATGACCTGGCCTCCCCAATCACCTGACCTCAACCCAATTGAGATGGTTTGGGATGAGTTGGATCGCAGAGTGAAGGAAAAGCAGCCAACAAGTGTTTAGCATATGTGGGAAAAGCATTCCAAGTGAAACTGGTTGAGAGAATGCCAAGAGTTTGCTAAGCTGTCAGGGGTTGCTACTTTGAAGAATCTAAAATATTAAATATATTTTGATTTGTTTATTAACTGTCACAGCCATCAACAGAAGTAGACCAAAGCGCAGTGTGGTGAGCGTACATATTCCTTTATTTATATGACGCCGACAAAAACAATAAACAAACCAAAACAACCGTGAAGCTAAAGGGCCATGTGCCACAAACAAAGTTAACCTCCTACAAAGACTGGTGGGAAAAAGGGATACCTAAGTATGGTTCTCAATCAGAGACAACGATAGTCAGCTGTCCCTGATTGAGAACCCTACCCGGTCAAAACATAGAAACACAAATAATATAACTAAATAACATAGAATACCCACCCCAAATCACACCCTGACCAAACCAAATAGAGACACTTTTTTGTTGCTAATTGACTCCATGTGTTATTTCATAGTTTTGATGTCTTCACTATTAGTATACAATGTAGAAAATAGTAAAAATAAAGAAAATCCCTTGAATGAGTAGGTGTGTTCAAACTTTTGACTGGTACTGTATGTGTGATCTAATTGAGAGCATCCTGTCAGGCTGTATCACCGCCTGGTACGGCACTGCACCGCCCGCAACCACAGGGCTCCCCATAGGCTGGTGCGGTCTGACCAACGCCTACAACACCAGATGTCACAGGAAGGTCAAAAAGATCATCAAGGACAGCAACCACCCAAGCCACTGCCTTTTCACCCAGCTATCATCTAGAAGGCGACGTCAGTACAGGTGTACCAAGAGACTGAAAAACAGCTTCTATCTCAAGGACATCAGATTTGTAAATAGCCATCAATAGCACATTAGAGGCTGCTGCCCCATATACATAGACTTGAAATCACTGGCCACTTTAATTAATACTGGAACACTAGTCACTAATAATGTTTACATATTTTGCATTTCTCATCTCATATGTACAGTGGGGGGAACAAGTATTTGATACACTGCCGATTTTGCAGGTTTTCCTACTTACAAAGCATGTAGAGGTCTGTCATTTTTATCCAGAAAATCATATTGTATGATTTTTAAGTAATTAATTTGCATTTTATTGCATGACAAGTATTTGATACATCAGAAAAGCAAAACTTTATATTTGGTACAGAAACCTTTGTTTTCAATTACAGAGATCATACGTTTCCTGTAATTCTTGACCAGGTTTGCACACACTGCAGCAGGGATTTTGGCCCACTCCTCCATACAGACCTTCTCCAGATCCTTCAGGTTTCGGGGCTGTTGCTGGGCAATACGGACTTTCAGCTCCCTCCAAAGATTTTCTATTGAGACTGGCTAGGCCACTCCAGGACCTTGAGATGCTTCTTACGGAGCCACTCCTTAGTTGACCTGGCTGTGTGTTTCGGGTCGTTGTCATGCTGGAAGACCCAGCCACGACCCATCTTCAATGTTCTTACTAAGGGAAGGAGGTTGTTGGCCAAGATCTCGCGATACATGGCCCCATCCATCCTCCCCTCAATACGGTGCAGTCGTCCTGTCCCCTTTGCAGAAAAGCATCCCCAAAGAATGATGTTTCCACCTCCATGCTTCACGGTTCCTTCTTCCTCCAAACACGGCGAGTGGAGTTTAGACCAAAAAGCTATATTTTTGTCTCATCAGACCACATGACCTTCTCCCATTCCTCCTCTGGATCATCCAGATGGTCATTGGCAAACTTCAGACGGGCCTGTACATGCGCTGGCTTGAGCAGGGGGACCTTGCGTGCGCTGTAGGATTTTAATCCATGACGGCGTAGTGTGTTACTAATGGTTTTCTTTGAGACTGTGGTCCCAGCTCTCTTCAGGTCATTGACCAGGTCCTGCCGTGTAGTTCTGGGCTGATCCCTCACCTTCCTCATGATCATTGATGCCCCACAAGGTGAGATCTTGCATGGAGCCCCAGACCGAGGGTGATTGACCGTCATCTTGAACTTCTTCCATTTTCTAATAATTGCGTCAACATTTGTTGCCTTCTCATCAAGCTGCTTGCCTATTGTCCTGTAGCCCATCCCAGCCTTGTGCAGGTCTACAATTTTATCCCTGATGTCCTTACACAGCTCCCTGGTCTTGGCCATTGTGGAGAGGTTGGAGTCTGTTTGATTGAGTGTGTGGACAGGTGTCTTTTATACAGGTAACGAGTTCAAACAGGTGCAGTTAATAAAGGTAATGAGTGGAGAACAGGAGGGCTTCTTAAAGAAAAACTAACAGGTCTGTGAGAGCCGGAATTCTTACTGGTTGGTAGGTGATCAAATACTTATGTCATGCAATATAATGCAAATGAATTACTTAAAAATCATACAATGTGATTTTCTGGATTTTTGTCTCTCACAGTTGAAGTGTACCTATGATAAAAATTACAGACCTCTACATGCTTTGTAAGTAGGAAAACCTGCAAAATCGGCAGTGTGTCAAATACTTGTTCTCCCTCCTGTATATACTGTATTCTATCCTATTCTACTGTATCTTAGTCTATGCTGCTCTGACATTGCTCATCCAAATATTTATATATTCTTAATTCCATTCCTTTACTTTAGATTTGTGTGTATTGTCAGATACTACTGCACTGTTGGAGCTAGAAACACAAGCATTTTGCTACACCCGCAATAGCATCTGCTAAACACGTGTATGTGACAAATAGCATTTGATTTGATTTTGATTTGACCTGTGGGAGAGGGGGTGGGCTGGGTACAATAGATATAAGAAAGCATTCCCGAGAGGACAGTTGCATACAGTGTCATCAGAGTTCACGCTGAACAACTACAAGTAACCACATCGATTATACAGTACATCCATATATAGGTGGCATCAGAGTCCTCCTTTAGGTGATCTGTTTCAGATACAGTAGATACCAGACATGGATACTATCACACATTCCATAGTCAGTCCTCTGGAAACTGTAGAGATAGATGTTGGCTCCTCAGAGGTTGGGACTGGCCCTTGGGCGTTGTATTCTGTGTTTTGTTGTAGCCATTTGCCATGCGGTCGAAGGTGACAGAGAGCACATAGATTAGGGCCGAACCTACAAGGGTCTCCATCTCTCAATGCCCTCCTCTCCTGACATCCAGTATAATGGCCATGTGTAACCCGTTAAAGGTTAGTCAAAAGGCCCCTCCACCCGCATCCCTGTCTGGGGCATGGCCTATATTTTCATAACCTTGTCACTATATTTTCATAACCTTGTCACTTTCATTGCGCCATCAATCTCAAAAAAGGTCAGCCGAGTCTTGCCTGTGCCGAATGGAATGTGGGGCCCGGGGTTAATTGAAAGACTGTGTGTCGGCGTATATATCCAATTCCCCTCCCACCAAAGAGCAGATGACATGTGGAGGCGTCGCCACACCGAAGCCTGGCGCTATCCAACACTTTAAACCCATCAGGGTGTTTAATGCAATCTCACCCTTTCACATAACGTGGGAAACGCTCTCCTTCTCTCCTTCCTCACCGCCTTTTAATTTTTTTTGTACAATTTCGTCTGCCAACACCTTGTTTGCTTCTCTCTTCCCCCTTACTACGGTTCCTCCAGGCTTGAAATTAGCACACTTTAGCAGTTATGTGGCGCTACATAGCGTTCAGGCACGCCTTGGTGCCTTACTCATACACACACGAGCATACACTGCCCACCAACTCAAAAGCAAGGATAACTACTGTGATTATTATTATTTGACCATGCTAGTCATTTATGAACATTTGAACATCTTGGCCATGTTCTGTTATAATCTCCATCCGGCACAGCCAGAAGAGGACTGGCCACCCCTCATAGCCTGGTTCCTCTCTAGGTTTCTTCCTAGGTTTTGGCCTTTCTAGGGAGTTTTTCCTAGCCACCGTGCTTCTACACCTGCATTGCTTCCTGTTTGGGGTTTTAGGCTGGGTTTCTGTACAGCACTTTGAGATATCCGCTGATGTACGAAGGGCTATATAAATAAATTTGATTTGATTTGATTTGATAAAGGAATGTAAGCATTATCAGTTTACATGACTGAGCAGTATTTGTGGAAAATAACTTTAGCCTGACATTGTTAACAGATCGAGCAAGGCTCCGTTCCTCTGCCGCTTTCTGCTGCCTTTCCTGCCGCCATGCTCGATAAAGGCAAATAAAAAGATAAACGGATAAAGCCCTGATGGAATGCAGCGTTGTAGCGTTTCCAGGCTGATCCATGTCCTCTATTATTGCCAGTGTTTAGTGACTCCGACACCCTGGATGCCAGGCGGTGCTCACCCCACTTGTGTGTGCAGTTGCCTGATGCATTTGTCAATCGCACCCAATGTGTAACTGTTGAACGAGGGAGAAAGTGTGTATGTACATGTTTGTTTCGTTTCTGTATTTCTATGAATGTGTGTGTAGGGGTGTATATAACGTAAACTCACTCACTTTTGTACATCGCCTTGGTCCGTACAATTGACCTTATTTTTGCGAACCCAAAAACGTAATACTTCCAGATCATGTCACGATCGTGTGGCGGATTGATGGACCAAAACGCAGCTTTTGGAAAGTAAGCCATCTTCTTTTATTTTAAAAGATGACGAAAAATAAACACGACACGAAACACTTTAACAAAACGAACAAAACAACAAACGACCGTGAAGCTAAATAACGTTGTGCACATACACACACACAGGCTACAAACGTTCTGACATAGACAATTACCCACAACCAATGAGAGCCTATGGCTACCCTAAATAAGGCTCCCAATCAGAGACAACCGAAATCAGCTGTCTCTAATTGGGAACTCATTCAGGTAACCATAGACTCTCCTAGATAACTAAACATACATAGACAACGCTAGACATCTGAACTCAACACAAACCCATATACTACACCCAATAACCCCTTTACCATAGAAACACCCAAAACCAACAAAACACAAACATTCCCCATGTCACACCCTGACCTAACTAAAATAATAAAGAAAACAAAGAATACTAAGGCCAGGGCGTGACAGATCAACTGTAATGTCAATACCATTGTGAAGCACAATTTCTCCCCTTTCCAACAAAATCAATGACGAGCCCTTCATGATGCCCATCTCTGCATGATTCAAGAAGGCAATGAGCTCCGTCGGGTCTTTTTTTTAAATGGCTGGTGGGGAAGCGAAACCTATTGCGTGATAGTGAGAAGGAGAGATGTTGTGTGAGGAAACGGCTTTTTTTCACTCGATCTGTGCAACTTATCGCCTCTAAAATGTAAATAAAACACTATAAAGAGTTTATATAATGTGTCATTACATACCTATTTGAAGGTTTGTGCCAAATTTGAATCGGGTTTTTATGGCGGTGCTAAAGTGATCTTCAGAAGTAAACAGCGGCTTTTGAGTCATGATAGCTTGCAGTGATGGCACAAAAAGTTACTAGGTATCCCCCCTTACCCTGTCCCTGTCCCTTTCTTTATTTTAAACGGTGAGAGAAGTGCTACACCTAGTGGCTATAAGACAGAATTAGTTGCTTTATGACACATCACGATGTAACGTACAGCGTCGGAGGGGTCCGTTTTTTCAACTTTTCTCCAATACTATAAAGCCATTGCCATGTCAATCAACGCTTGAACAGAAACGTAGTTCACACCCCAGATTTTGAAGTCAACACAGTCGCTACAGTCCCATTAGTTTTCTTTGTAGCCTCGTTTGAATGTCGCGGTTGCGCACATTTGTACGGAATGGGGTTAGGGTACTTTACATTTACCAGTGAGTATCCATTCACACTTGTTTGTGCATGTACGTGTACGTGCTTGTTTGCATCTATGCGTATACACGTGCACATCGAGTGTGTGTGAGTGTGCCCTCTCCCTCATCCTACCCAATTATTCCAGTGAAGGGCTGCCTATCTCTCAGAGCAGAAGTGTCTGTCAGAGACGGGTGTCTGTGGCACCTTATTCCCTTTATAGGCCACTACTTTTGCCCAGGGCTCATAGGGCTCTGGTTAAAAGTAGTGCACTATATAGGGAATATTGTATGTCAATTGGGAATTATCCCCAGTGTGGCGGGATGCCGCAGGCGAGCGATTTAAGGCACAACCCCACCAGATCCAATCCCTCAGAAGCCGAATAGAGCAGAGACATGACAAAACCATACGTCTGTCTGATTAGGACATTTCAGCTGCTAACCACCGCTGGGTATAATTTTCTTAATGAGCATGATTCCAATTCATTACCAAAGGAGATGTGGGGTTTTGTCTCGGGATCACTCGGCAGCTCAAAGTTTTGACACTGCCCAATTGAACAGATGGAGGCCTCGCTTAAGTTCTCTGACTCCCTGAAGACGAACAGGCCGCTTCTCAAATGGCATTCTATTCCCTGCAAGGTGCACTATTTTAGACGAGAGACCTATGCTCCATAGTGAATAGGGTGGCATTTAGCCATAGTAATAGTAAGGGGACATTGACTAGAAAATGATATGGCAGTGTTGGATGGTGATTGTTGATGATTAGAGAAATATTGGAATTGTCTTAGCGTGTTGTGCAGGGTTTCACAAACTCTGCCCTTGAGACCTCAAGGGCTGCATGTTTTGGTCTTTGCTCTAACACCACACAGCTGATTCAAATAATCAACTAATCATCGAGGTTTGATCATTTGAATCAGCTGTGTGGTGTTCAACGCGCTCCCCTTCGTGTCCTGATGACGTGTGACTAGAGGCTGTCATGACATTGGATAACATGATACTGTACATGGAGATATTGCACTCTATCTGTAGGCCTCCCGTCGACCTGGTTGTACACTCAACTAGCTGTTGTTTCCCCCGAGTAACATTGTCTTTGTGTGTTATTACCCTCATATGTGGTTGTGTGCGTGAGTGAGTGTGTTTGTGATGGCCAGTTTTGTCCACCTCATTTTCTATCAGCTGTTGAGTCCAGAAAAGAAGTTATGCCAGCTTATGCAAGAGGTTGAGAAAATGCTTGTCTTGAGGAAGCTACTCCAAAGCATGGGGGAGGAGATCGAAAAAGGAAAAGCGAACGGGGAGAATGGAGAAAGAGGGAAGTAGAGGGGTGTGCGTCCCAAATGTCACCCAATTTCCTTTACAAAAAGCTAGTTTAGACCTAGGCCCAATAGAGCTCTGGTCAAAAGTAGTGCACTATATAGCGAATAAGGTGCCATTTGGGATGCATCCAAGGAGGTGGAGGAGAGTACAGAGGAATAAGACCGTCCTCATCTACATTCCACAGAGAGACCTATCAGGCTGTCCATGGGTGACCACAACCTACCGATCACGGTGCCTTCAAATCTCACGTAGCACACCGCTGCCTGCCGGGTCCAGTCATCCGTGACCGCCGCTTTAATTGACCAACACTTGAGATGCAATACCATGGAGGGAGAGGCGTGGAGGCATGGGGGCACTCTCCTTCATTAGACCTGACATTAAGGAGGTTTCGTATTGCACCAGGGTCTCAAATGTAATTACTTTCCCTCTCCCTCTCTCTCGTTTTTTCTGTGTCTCTCTTCCTCTCACTGTCTCTTTTTCTAACCCAGTCTCTCTCCTCCCTCCTTTCTCTTTCCTCACTTCCTCCCTTTATTTCTCTTTTACCCAGTCTCTCATCCTCTTTCTCCTCTCTCCCTCTCTAACCAGCCCTTGTCACTCGACCGGAAACTTCAGCGTTTTCTTCCTCCGTGGTCCATGGTTACTTAAGGCCTGACATCTGTGGAACAGACACTGATTCTGAAAAAGTTGCTCCCTTAGCGAGCCGCTACGGTGAGCAGCACCACAGCCCGGGCCCCACACACACATACACCCAAATGCTTTGTACCTGCTCCAGCAGTTCTGTTTGGAAACTGCCTTTCAGCCTGCTCCGCCATGAATCCTAGAAACCATCCCAGATCAAAATGCACCACCGACCCGGAGGTCATATTTGTAGTGGTGGAAGACAGAAGTATTGGAGTTGATGGAGGTGGCATATAAATGGGAAGTATAGCAGCGATAGTGCAGACAAGTTGTATCCAGAATACCAATGCAGACCTCAGGAGTTTCCCTCAACAGTTGGCGTTGTAATGTAATTCAGTGCATTCCTCTGCGCTTTTGCGTCCAAAGAGCTCTGTTTTGAATCAGGTAAAGGACATTTGTATTATACATTAACGTGCAAGGGGAGAGCATCTATCTGCTTTGAGAAAATGTGTTGACTGACTGTCAATGGCACCTTTTGTGTATGTTATCATGTACTGTACGGCAATCATATGACTCAGTCTTCAAATCTTGACTCATTGAAAGCGAACGCTTAAACCACTCACCATGCCGTATCCTGCGTCCTGTAAATACACTCTATACATCTCCAGTCATTTGCCTACTCTAGAGTGAGCAGCATAGTCTAATCATATTTAATTGGCTACTTACTGTAGCAACAGCAATAAATGGATTATGATTGGGTAATTTACTGCAGTTCAAGGCCTCCACTGCAAAAAGTGAAACCTAAGCCAGCCTAAATATCGTATTTTGAGTGATAATTCACTTAACTAGAAAAACACATTTTAAGTGAATTGTCTAGTTAAATGAATTATCACTCAAAATAAGATATTTAGGCTTGCTTAGATTAAAATTTTTGCAGTGTTCCCCCAATCATCCTCCACACTGTACTACGTACTTAGCACATCACTGCATACTCCTATACCAGCAGTATTTTATGTGAAATGCCATTATCCATCCAAGCTGAAGTAGCCCAGTCACCCAGTTGTCAACCTTGACAATACAATTTCACACATCTGGCATTCGGCAGCCACACACTGATCTCCCAGTGCTCTCCAACACTTCTCAATGACTGGATTTGCATCCCCAGTCACGCTCTCTACCAAATAGGATTCCCAAGCCTTCCAACAATGCCTCATCCTTTTGGAGGCAAAACGGCCTGCTATTAGCTGAACCAAAGGGGCATTCGACATAAATGATAACAAAGGCTTAATCGGCCCATACTGTAGGTTCAGATGATCTCGCTGCTTTGTGTGCAGAATGCAAACAAAACCAAACCTCTTGGTGTCATCTTTTAACAGATGGCAGTGGGATGTGTTTTACTATATACAGTTGAAGTCGGAAGTTTACATACACCTTAGCCAAATACATTTAAACTCAGTTTTTCACAATTCCTGACATTTAATCCGAGTAAAAATTCCCTGTTGTAGGTCAGTTAGGATCACCACTTTATTTTAAGAATGTGAAATGTCAGAATAATAGTCGAGTGAATGATTTATTTCAGCTTTTATTTCTTTCATCACATTCCCAGTGGGACAGAAGTTTACATACACTCAATTAGTATTTGGTGGCATTGTCTTTAAATTGTTTAACTTGGGTCAAACGTTTCGGGTAGCCTTCCACAAGCTTCCCAATATAGGTTGGGTGAATTTTGACCCATTCCTCCTGACAGAACAGTGTAACTGAGTCAGGTTTGTAGGCCTCCTTGCTCGCACACGCTTTTTCAGTTCTGCCACAAATTTTCTATAGGACTGAGGTCAGGGCTTTGTGATGGCCACTCCAATACCTTGACTTTGTTGTCCTTAAGCCATTTTGCCATAACTTTGGAAGTATGCTTGGGGTCATTGTCCATTTGGAAGACCCATTTGCGACCAAGCTTTAACTTCCTGACTGATGTCTTGAGATGTTGCTTCAATATATCCACATAATGTTTCTTCCTCATGAAGTCATCTATTTTGTGAAGTGCACCAGTCCCTCCTGCAGCAAAGCACCCCCACAACATGATGCTGCCCCCACCATGCTTCACGGTTGGGAGGGTGTTCTTCGGCTTGCAAGCCTCTCCCTTTTTTCTCCAAACATAACAATGGTCATTATGGCCAAACAGTTCTATTTTTGTTTCATCATACCAGAGGACATTTCTCCAAAAAGTACAATATTTGTCCCCATGTGCAGTTGCAAACCGTAGTCTGGCTTTTTTTATGGGGGTTTTGGAGCAGTGGCTTCTTCCTTGCTGAGCGGCCTTTCAGGTTATGTCGATATAGGACGCGTTTTACTGTGGATATAGATACTTTTGTACCTGTTTCCTCCAGCATCTTCACAAGGTCCTTTGCTGTTGTTTTTTGTACAGATAAACGTGGCACCTTCAGGCGTTTGGAAATTGCTCCCAAGGATGAAGCAGACTTGTGGAGGTCTACAATTTTTTTTCTGAGGTCTTGGCTGATTTCTTTTGATTTTCTAATGATGTCAAGCAAAGAGGCATTGAAATAACTCCACCGGTACACCTCCAATTGACTCAAATGATATCAATTAGCCTATCAGAAGCTTCTAAAGCCATGACATCATTTTCATGAATTTTCAAAGCTGTTTAAAGGCACAGTCAACTTAGTGTATGTAAACTTCTAACCCACTGGAATTGTGATACAGTGAGATATAAGTGAAATAATCTGTCTGTAAACAATTGTTGGAAAAATGACTTGTGTCATGCACAAAGTAGATGTCCTAACCAACTTGCCAAAACTATAGTTTGTTAACAAGAAATTTGTGGAGTGGTTGAAAAACGAGTTTTAATGACTCCAACCTAAGTGTATGTTAACTTCTGACTTCAACTGTATTAATAAAAGGAGGCTCAGTTCCACTTGAAGAATTTTTCTTTCTGTCCACTGCAAGTTTTCCTTGCATCCATTTTTTTTTTTTACCCCCTTCTTCTCCCCAATTTCATGGTATCCAATTATTAGTAGTTACTGTCTCGTCACTACAACTCCCGTACGGGCTCGGGAGAGACGAAGGTCAAGAGCCATGTGTCCTACGAAACACAACCCAACCCAACCAAGCCGCACTGCTCCTTAACACATCCAACCCAGAAGCCAGCCTCACCAATGTGTCGGAGGAAACAGTGTGCACTGCGCCCAGCCCGCCACAGGAGTCGCTAGTGCGCGATGAGACAAGGATATCCCTACCGGCCAAACCCTCCCTA
The DNA here is from genome assembly GCF_029448725.1 of Salvelinus fontinalis. Classification (NCBI taxonomy): domain Eukaryota; kingdom Metazoa; phylum Chordata; class Actinopteri; order Salmoniformes; family Salmonidae; genus Salvelinus; species Salvelinus fontinalis. The sequence continues at coordinate 13,718,255 of NC_074706.1, forward strand.
ACCTAGGCCAATTGTGCGTCACCCCATGGACCTCCCGGTCGCGGCCAATTGCGACAGAGCCTGGGCTCGAACCCAGAGTCTCTGGTGGCACAGCTAGCACTGCGATGCAGTGCCTTAGACCACTGCGCCACCCGGGAGGTCATTGCATCCATTTTTTAAGTTAGTTATTGTAGCTCTGGCCTGGGGGAGAAGTCGTTTTTAAGGCCGGGTGGTCATGTTTTGGGGTCATCACAACATTTGAACCCCAGAGTTGGAGATAGCAGTGTGGCATTCAATGGATGTGCCTCAAATGGCACCCTATTTCTTGGTCAAAAGTAGTGCACTATGTAGAGAATAGGCTGCCATTTCGCCAATGTCAACCTCAAAATGGGGAACACTCACAAGGGGATGCTATAAGCTCAATTGAAAGTGAGTTGAAGACTAGCAGAATGTTCTTCTGTTTCAGTCCTTATTGGTCAAATCCTGTACAAGCGCTCGATATGTGTCGTCTGGCCCAATGGAACAGGTGGAATAGTCCCAAAAGTGTACTCACTGCTAACTAATGTAATTTTTTAAAAAGGGCAGTATGGATTATGAATAAGATGCTAGGTAAATACTGTGTGTCAATCCTTTTAAAAGGTTTTGGTGTAACGGCTGTCGTCGGAATGAGACCAAAGTGCAGCGTGGAAAGTGTTCATGATTTAATGTTCAAAAAACACTCAGACAAAATAACAACTCGAAAAAGAAAGCGCACAGTTCTGTCAGGGAAAAACACTAAACAGAAAACAACATCCCACAAAACCCAAACGGAAAATGAAAACTTATATATGATCCCCAATCAGAGACAACGATAGACAGCTGCCTCTGATTGGGAACCACACTAACATAGAAATAAGGAAACTAGAATGCCCACCCCAGTCGCACCCTGACCTAACCAACATAGAGAATAAAAACCTCTCTATGGCCAGGGTGTGACATTTGGGCTGTTGTTTGAATTCCTTTCCCCACACCTTTCTTGAATCATCAGATTAGCTTCAGCGGGTCCACCTTTTCTCACAATGCTGCTTATTAATAAGTCATGTCTTCTGATCTTTTTTTTCGGGTTTTAAGTTATTCAATAACGCAAGCTCACGTTTATGAATAATTTGCAATGTTTTGGACACGGCCAGCTGTGGTGTTTAGCTTGTAGCCATGCGTTTGCCTCGTTTCCCCGCCACCCCACTGCGCGTCGACAACACTCTCCCCCCCAGAGATGTAGCAGAAAACTTAAGTGCTTAGTTCACTAGACGGTATCCTGAGAACATTCAGTCCCAAAATAAACTGGCATGATTCTCACCAGCCTATATGAGAAAACATAAAAATGTCTGTATTTGTATGTACAAATATAGTAATTAATCAATGGATTTGATGTATATAAAGCTTTTCCAGGTGCTCACATCACTTTACATTGCATGGAGGAAAATGTACTTCATTAACCTGTTAATCTCTGATCTTACTGCTGGCAATGTCATAAGAATCTCCACTCCAGCCGCCTCCCCCCATAAAGTCCATAAATCTATGGTCATATTCATAGAATATGCAATGTATGTCAAGTCACCAAAAGTACAAACATTTAGTAAATCATGGAAAGGGTACACCCTTATTGTAATTGTGCATTTCCTTCTCCATCCATATTAGCACGTGTCAGAGTCGTGTGTATAGGTGGCAGGGAAGTCAGGCGCAGGAGAATCAAACTTAATGAAATGGAGCTGTTTAATGTTTGTAAACAAAACATAACTCCAAAACTATGAATAAAAAATAAAACAAAGTGGGTACGAGGACCCCGTCGCGCACCAATACAAACAACATGAAATCTGAATAACAATCTCTGACAAAGACATGAGGGGAAACAGAGGGTTAAATACACAACAGGTAATGAATGGGATTGAAAGCAGGTGTGTAGGAAGACAAGACAAAACCAATGGAAAATGATCGCAAGAAGACCGGTGACGTCGAGCACCGCCCGAACAAGGAGAGGCCTCGACTTCGGTAGAAGTCGTGACAACATGCACCATTGATCTAGCTAGATACAATTGGAAATGTGAATAGGAAAATAAGTTTGAAGTTTCCTCACCTGTGTCATATTTTTTTAAATGAACTCCTTAACCTGAAAGCCCTGGCTGCTAAGGTCATTTTAAGATGTCAGGCTTTAAAATCGCTTCAGCCATTTTGGTACAGTGACTCACTACCCAATCCAGACAAAACTGTTCAAAGTGGCCAAGAGACAGCATGTGATCTCCTATTGTTCTTTAGTGTATGAACTGGGAATCAGACAGATAGGTAAAGAATTCAGCATTCTTCTCATATGCACGCATATCCTTCCTGTAAGATGACAAGTGAAGGCTTGCACAAGCCCTACACTTTTAAAATCCTGTGTTCCTAAGGGAATTTGTGCATGTTTAGAGTGCCACCATTAGGTAAAAGATATGACAAAAAATATAAAAATAAACATTTTGGAACAGTAATTGGTGACATGTTTTGTTTCAAACCTAGACTCAGGCTCTGTATTATTCCCTTTTATCAGAATCTTACCTTTCTAACAGTACTAAACATTTGTAGGACTAATAGCTTGAAACAGAAAAGTACTTTATGTCACGATCGCTGTCGTCATGGAAATGACCAGACCAAGGTGCAGCATGGTCATTATTTTGATAAATGTCGCCAACAAAACAAAGAACAAAGGAAACGACCGTGAAGCTTACTTAGGCTATAATGCCACTAACAAAGACAACTACCCACAAATACCAAAGGAAAAAAGGCTGCCTAAGTATGATTCCCAACGATAGACAGCTGTCCCTGATTGAGAACCATACCCGGCCAAAACATAGAAACAAAGAACATAGAGTTTCCCACCTGACCAACAAAACATAGAGAATAAAAAGATCTCTACGGTCAGGGCGTGACAGTACCCCCCCCAAAGGTGCGGACACCGGCCACAAACCTGACACTATAGGGGAGGGTCCGGGTGGGCATCTACTTCGGTGGCGGCTCCGGTGCGGTACGCAGACCTCGCTCCACCTCTGGCTCCCCCCACTTTGGTGGCGCCTCGTGCGGGGACCCTCGTCGCCAACCCCGGACTGGGGACCCTCTCTGCAGGCCCCGGCCTGTGGACCCTCGCTGCAGGCCCCGGACTGGGGACCCTCGCTGCAGGCCCCAGACTGGGGACCCTCGTTACAGGCCCCGGCCTGGGGACACTCGCTGCAGGCCCCGGACTGGGGACTCTCGCTGCAGGCCCCGGATTTAAATTTTCAATTTAAATTACTATACAAAATTCTTGCAACTAATAGAATGTTATATACACTGCTCAAAAAAATAAAGGGAACACTTAAACAACACAATGTAACTCCAAGTCAATCACACTTCTGTGAAATCAAACTGTCCACTTAGGAAGCAACACTGATTGACAATAAATTTAACATGCTTTTGTGCAAATGGAATAGACAAAAGGTGGAAATTATAGGCAATTAGTAAGACACCCCCCAAAAAAGGAATGGTTCTGCAGGTGGTGACCACAGACCACTTCTCAGTTCCTATGCTTCCTGGCTGATGTTTTGGTGTTTATGAGAAAGTTTCAATTATTTTGGGAAGGATCACAGGGCAGTTGAAAAATATATGGCAAATAGAAATCCGAAATGGATGATGTTGAGCGATAGATGGGAAGGATTGAATGGGGCTGAAGGGTGGGACTAATAACAAGATAAACAATGTAAAATATACGGGATCTGTAAAATGTATATAGGTTCGGAACTTTTGTGAAATAGCACAGTTACAAATGGAAGTCAAACTGGATGGACATCAGAAATAGAGGAAGAACTGAGAGAACTGTTGTAGAGTAGACTGTGTATGTAAAATGTGTATATGATGTATAAATTGAAGGTAAAAGCCGAAGTATTTATTAGTTTGCTCCAATTGGGGGATTGGTGGTGGGGTTTGCGGGGAATAATAATAAAGGTATATTCTTTCAAAAGTATGTCTATATAGGTCTGTATATGTGTATATGTGTATATGTATGCATGCGTGTATGGATATATATATTTACCCAAAAAATATATGGGGGATTAGAAATGATGCAGACAATTACATTGATGGAAGCAACATTCTTTCTGCAATATTAAGCTGATCCACCCCTTAATTTTTTTTTAAATAATGAAAAAAATATCTGACTTTTTTAACCCTTCGAAACAGCCCCTATGACCCCAATTTAAGGCACATCCGGTTGGCACAGGAAGCAGAAAGTAAAGACAAATCCTCATTGGGGTAGGCTCTTACAGAATCCTGATTTTAAAGTATTTACGTTAAGAACTGATTTACAGAGGTTCGAATTAGTGTGTGTGATTTCAGAAAATCACAGAAATCTCGCAGAGCTCCGAAACCCACCTTAACTGATTCGTCTGAACACGCCACAACTGGATCTGTAACTATTTGGGAGGGACATTTTTTTTCTTTGACCATCACCAATTGTACATTGTAAGATTTCTCTTAAATTACGATAGATAAATGGCTGGTTCTTTTTTTCCTGATATCGTAGATTCATGTACTTTGACGTGAAGTGGTGAAATTAGCGCTCTATTTTCGTTTTTGAACTTTAATCCCAGAGAAATGGCCTGTTTTGTACATTTGCAATAAGATTCCATTCGCCATCTGGTGGAATTTACTGGGACAGCGGAAAAATGACAATTTTTTTATAATTTTATAAAACGGAAACCGAATGTCCGAGAGACTTCGTTCGATGACTTCCCGGAATCTGGCCCCGGTGCACGGCCCGTCGCCGTCGGCGAATTTTAAAAACATTTGCGGACGTCTAGTAAGGGACCATACATTTGCAATATGGAGATTCTCATCGATCACACAGCAAATGCCGAAAAGTGCCCTTCATGTATGTAATGCTTTTGTGTGCGGGGAGCTGTCCTCAGATAATTGCATGGTGTGCTTTCGCCGTAAAGCCTTTTTCAAATCTGACAAAGCAGCTGGATTAACAAGAAGTTACGCTTTTAAATGATGTATGACACTTGTATTTTCATGAATGTTTAATATTACGATTTGTAATTTGTATTTGTATTTTGAATTTGACGCTCTGCAATTTCACCAGATGTTGTCAAATCAATCCCGATAACTGGATCCGATCCGTAAGAAGTTAAAAACCTCTTGAAGCTAGGGGGGAATATTTTGATGTTTGGATAAAAAACGTTCCCAAAGTAAATTGCCTATTTCTCAGGCACAGAAGCTAGAATATGCATATAATTGGCAGATTATGATAGAAAACACTCTAAAGTTTCCAAAACTGTCAAAATATTGTCTGTGAGTAAAACAGAACTAACATTGCAGGCAAAAACCTGAGGAAAATCCAACCAAGAAGTGCTGTTTTTCTGAAACTACTCTGTTCCATTGCAAGCCTATCCTCAATTTAAAGGGATATCAACCAGATTCCTTTCCCTACGGCTTCCACAGGGTGTGAACAGTCTTTAGACATAGTTTCAAGCTTTTATTCTGAAAAATGAGCGAGAATGATCACATCGCGCCAGATGTCCTTAGATTTGTTCATGCACTGGAGCGAGACCTTTTCTTTCTCTCTTGTATTGAAAAGGCTACCGTCCGGTTAAAATATTAGCGATTATTTATCGTAAAAACAACCTGAGGATTGATTATAAAAACGTTTGACATGTTTCTACGAACTCTACGGATACTATTTGGAATTTTCGTCTGCCCGTCGTGACCTGCACGAGCCTGTGGATTACTCAACAAAATGCGCCAACCAAATGGAGGTTTTTGGATATAAAATAATCTTTATTGAACAAAACTAAACATTTATTGTGTAATTGGGAGTCTCCTGAGTGCAAGCATACGAAGATCATCAAAGGTAAGCGATTAATTTGATTGCTTTTCTGACTTTCGTGACCAATCTACTTTGCTGCTAGCTGTTTGTAATGTTTTGTCTACTGAGAGCTGTCCTCACATAATCGCATGGTTTGCTTTCGCTGTAAAGCTTTTTTGAAATCTGACACGCCAGGTGGATTAACAACAAGCTAAGCTGTGTTTTGGTATACTGCACTTGTGATTTCATGAAAATTAAATGTTTTTAGTAATTTAATTTGAATTTGGCGCTCTGCAATTCAGCGGATGTTGACGAAAATGATCCCACTAAAGGGATCGGTGCGCCAAGAGTTAAATAAAGATTTATTTATTTTTATTATTTAAAAAATTATGCATTATAAGCACATGTATAATGCCCTATGAGCTATGGATAAGGCACTACATGGACAATACACGAAATAGGTGCTAATAACGGCTCATAAACATATAACTACACTCATTCCACATTCCTCCATTAATCACTGAATGATACTCATTGGCTTTTGAAGGAGAAGGCTTTTAAAAGTTCCCCTAAGAGCAATTTACTTTCCCTCCATCTCTTTTCACTCTACCTCACTATTCATCTGACTCCCCCTCTCTGCTCTCCCCTGCTCGTCGGTTCTTGCACTTAGCAAACAGATATGGTTAATAGCCACTAAACGTAAGGAAAATGCTTAGTCAGAACCAAAACAGCACTTACATTCAAAAAGCATAAATAAAGGTCATTTCAGGGCAAAAATTGAGGCCAGTCTGTTTTATAGCTAATGTATGTTGAGTTGTCTGGCGCAAAATGGCTGCTAAGAGAAACTGCTAAAAACAATGACGTCTGCCATTTATTTATTTGTTCCCCATTAGCTGCAACAGCTACTTTTCCTGGGATTCACACAAAAGACATTGCAAAACAATCATAGACAAAAAAATAAATACAGACTGCTGTTGCTTGGAAACCTCTTGGGGTTGTACTTCTAGCAGAAATATGCTCTACAGACCCGTAATGCAAACTGAGTAGCCCTGAGAAAGAAGCTGCCTTCGGGTCCATTCCCTACGTTCCTCTGATGGTCTTTAGGCTACATTATCTCTAGAAAGTGTTCTCTTCCTTATATGTTCCTAGTGTGTAAAGTGGCCCTGTTTCTTCTTTTCAAAAGCTGTGACTTGCTGGTTTTCTTCCTCAGCCTTCCCGATCTCCCCTTGCACCATACTCTGGCATTCCTTTGGGTCTAGATTCCTCCAGCTTGATGCGCTCATCACATAAACTTGGGGAGCTTGTTTATAGCGTCAATCAGAGGGTCTAGCTGGTGTTATTGGCTTCTGGCGTTGTGTGGTGACGGAGACAACACTTCTGTAGCCAGGGACTTAGATGCAACCCACAAATAGGAACTTACATGGCTCCCAGTTTTGTTCACTCCATGGTCACCGTTAAGCTTAATGGACCTGGCTTTTAGCCATACCGAGACCAGTGAGCATTGGCCGTAGAACCATAACATCTGCCCAAATCTTAGCCAGTAGAATGTACCTGTGGCGTTCCTTATAGTGTATACCCCCTGTAAACCATAGTATCCCATATAGTTAAAGCATATATAGATTACACCCCTAGAGCAGATCAGTAACATATTTGAATGTACTGCATTTTCACTTCCATACTACCATAAAAACTACCAGCCTCAGTCTGCATTGCTGTTGTCATCGTGAATCTCTTAGTCTGATGTTGAAGGAAATCTGCTAGTTTTAGGCCTAAATAGCTATCAAATTTCATATCATTTCGTACATTTAAGAAATATGCCACCCACTGATGGTATGGAGATGCAAATGGTTGCAGAATTTCGGTGTAATATTTTCTTTCTTGAATGCATCACATTCAAGCGTTGTTTCATATGCAGTTAGGGCACAAAATACAGGCTTACCTTAATACAAAGAGAAAACTTCATACCTACAAGGTGAATCAGAGGAGGAAGATGATTTACGTAACTATGACTGCAGTCGGACAGCTGAAAGATCAGTTTGTATGAAGGACCGCTGCCATTGGGGATGCATTTTGGAGGGGCTTCCTACTCAATTACAGTGACAATAACTGAATGGCAAACTTCCGGATGAGTAATTATACATGTGAATACCTCGCATCCCAGCTTCACCCCTACATTGAACCTGGACGATGCTGGGCCAATTGTGCGCCGCCCTATGGGACTCCCAATCATGGCTGGTTGGGATACAGCTTGCAATCGAACCAGAGTCTGTAGTGACACCTATAGCACTGAGATGCAGTACCTTAGACCGCTGCGCCATTCGGGAGCCCAATGGGTGGCTACTTTGAAGAATCTCAAAATGAAAAAAATGTTTAACACTTTTTTGGTTAGTACATGATTCCATATGTGTTATTTCTTCACTATTATTTTACAATGTAGAAAATATATATATATATTTTTTTTAACTTATTTGAGTAGGTGTCCAAACTTTTGACTGGTACTTGTCACGAACCGGCTCGAAGTTCGTAACAAAAGGGAGACAACGTGGAGAAAAAGAATAACAACATATATTTATTAACTGAAGTGAAGTAAATACAATTAAAAATGGTGTGTGTAATCAGTTATCAGTAGTGTAAGGGAGTGGTTGCGTGTAGACATATGATAATGAGCGGTGTTGAAAGGTGCCAATGCAAGCAAACAAAACATCCACAAAAATGCCATAACCAAAATCTGTAGGTGTGTCTGCATGGAGAGAGTCTCTCCAATGAATGGGGAAGAGGTGCGTTTATCCTGGGACACACCCGAGCCCAGGTGTGTCCCATTTCTCTGACGACCCTCCCGGCTCCGCCCACCGACATCCTATTAAGGAAAACAAGAGCAAAGAGAGAATTCGAGTGGGAGGGTCGTCACACCGCCCCATAAAACCGGGGACCAACAAGGACCCCGGAACACCATACCGGTCACAAAAACAAGTTGACCCAGCCTTTGCGTCCATTTGCCCCAGCCAACCTCGTCCTCCCCAGACCTCAGCAACCTTTGCGAACAAGAAGCAACCTTTAAGAGGAAGAAGAAAACGAGACCAGATGGGAACAGACAGGAGCGAGAGAACAGGACAATACCAAACACAAACTAACAGTGGTCAGTCACGTGGACATTCAAGAACATGGCGCACGAGAGAGCGTGCCAGCAACGACATGATCAGTCCCCCGGATGTGCCGCACATCGAGATGGAATGCTTGTAAAAAATAAACACCATCTCATTATCCTCTGATTAGGACACATCATGGAACTCAAAAAGGTGAGAGGGTTATGGTCAGTGTAGACCACAATAGATACTACTCCCGACCCGACATAGACCTCGAAGTGTTGTAGTGCCCATATAAGTGCTTGCGATTTTTTTTCAATGACCGAGTAGCTCAACTGATAATGGTTAACTAGGCAAGTCAGTTAAGAACATTCTTATTTACAATGACGGCCTACCCCGGCCAAACCCAGACAACGCTGGGCCAATTGTGCGCAGCCCTATGGGACTCCCAATCATGGCCGGATGTGATACAACCTGGATTTGAACCAGGGACTGTCGTGACGCCTCTTGCACTGAGATGCAGTGCCTTAGACCGCTGCGCCACTCAGGAGAGGATATTCCTAGGAAGTGAACCGGTTGAGCTAGCTATGCTCTTCAACACCATGTGCGTGTCCCAAATGGCACCCTATTCCGTATTTAGTGCACTACTTTAACATCGGGAAAAGGGTGCCGTTTGGGGCATAACCCATGCTTCTTCAGTACATGAGCATCAAACCACTGACAAGGGTCATAACATAGCCACCCACGAGAACATGGCAGGGAACAGACACAGGTCAAGTGACAGGACAGATGCTTTACATGCATCCTGGTCTTGTTTAACAGGGTAGGAGGGAGCCACCCGCCAAAGCCCAGGAGGACCTGAGTGAAAGCATGCCGACAGGCTGCTAGGCCCTGCGGCTCAGTGGAGAACCGTGGTAAATCCCCTCTGACAGCTAGGGAGAGGAAGAGAGTGGATATGGCGAGGGGTAAGGACTGAGAAACGGAGAGAGACACGACATAGAAAAAGAGAGAGAGACAGGGAGAGAGTGAACAATGAGCCAGGCGCGCAGGGGAGGGAAAGAAGGAGTTGGCCAGAGACCGAGACAGAGAGAGGAGCAGAATGAGACAGACAAAAAGACAGAGAAAGAGGCTTTCGACCTCTGAATTTGAATTTGAAGAACAATCTGTACCCTATAATGTCCTCATCTTCAGTGTGATCCATGGATTTCAACAGAACCAGACTCCATTCATTCGATCCATCTCAGAGAATGTCTGTGAACGGCAGCACATCCACAGAGCGAAATCCCAAAATGACAACCCAATCGAATGCTCCCTCTCCTCTGCACAGCGCTTCTCTGACAGTCCGTCTTTTACGAATTCCCAAATACGCCTCGACTTGAAAGACGCCTCTCCTTCCACGTGGAGGCCTTTGTCATATTGTACACGGTACATTTCTTTTGTGACTCTTATGTCTGGAGCCAGACAATTAATGGGCTATACACAAGTGACTCATTGACTCATTGAGTTTGTGGACCAAAGTCATTAACTGTGCCTCATACATGTGCATTACGAAAATGCATAGTGACACAGAGCTAAGGGGAAATAATGACTGCCCTGAAGCAGTGGCGTGTGTGTGTGTGTGTGTGCTTGAATGTGTGTGTGTGTGAGTCTTCACGAGAAGTGTGGTGTGTATTTGAGTGTACTGCCGTACAAGCGTTGGAAAAGTCTACACGCCTGAAAGCCTGGCGTATCCGAGGTTCACATCGAGAGAGCTAAATGGTGTGCCGAGGTAAGAATAAATTAAATCAAAGCCCTAATTAATTAACATTTCCTACCCAGCCAAATGGATTAATTACTCTAATATTCATATTTTTCTGCCCAAATCATTATTCTACATCGAATTAGATTCTCTACATTAATGCCTCGGGGTTAGACAGATAAGCTCACAGGGTGTGCGGTAGAGGGGCACGTAGTCATAGCTAACCCACCAATGACAAGTGTCAGAGTCCTAACACACCAATGACAAACATCCCTTGGAGCCCGTTTTCAATGGGTGACTGATCTCATGATAGAATACCAGCCGAGTGCCACAGTGGAGCCATTGGTATTGCTGCTGCAGCCATGACAAATGACAGAGCCGGAGAGGGGAGCAAAAGAAGGCTGGGAGAGAGAGAGTGAGGGAGAGACGAGCAGAGAGAGAGACAAAGAGAGCGAGATGATTGAGAGAGAGAGAGAGAGACACAGAGAGCGAGATGATTGAGAGAGAGAGAGAGAGACACAGAGAGCAAGATGATTGAGAGAGAGAGAGAGAGAGAGAGACAGAGAGCGAGATGATTGAGAGAGAGAGAGAGAGAGAGACACAGAGAGCGAGATGATTGAGAGAGAGAGAGAGAGACACAGAGAACGGGATGATTGAGAGAGAGAGAGACACAGAGAGCGAGATGATTGAGAGAGAGAGAGAGAGACACAGAGAGCGAGATGATTGAGAGAGAGAGAGAGAGACACAGAGAGCGAGATGATTGAGAGAGAGAGAGAGACACAGAGAGCGAGATGATTGAGAGAGAGAGACTTCCCCATTCCTGTAGCCCGTTAGGCGGCCCTGGCGACTTCTAATGAGTTGGCGGCGCTGACCTGTGAAGGAAGGAGAAAATGGGGCCGTTTAGGAGGAGAAACAGCCAACCTGCTATTCCTTTTCCATTGTCTGTAGTTTTAATTGAGAAAAAATCCATTAATCATGACACTTTGTCGATAAAAGTAATTCCCCCATTCTCTCCCGCCGACCCTCATCTGTTATGTACAGTGGGCTTAGGCTCTGAGATGGGATTATTTGGGACGCCGGGTTGCTCACTCACTCTGAGATGACCGCCCAGACTGAGCACACAGATACACTGAACACACACCGGCACACACCATTACACTTTTTCTTTCACATTTTCACTCATTCACACTAATACACTTTTTATTTTCTTCTTCTTTTTGGTTGCAGACACACACACACACACACACACACACACACACACACACACACACACACACACACACACACACACACACACACACACACACACACACACACACACACACACACACACACACACACACACACACACACACACACACACACACACACACACACACACACAACCGAACACATCCAAGCTCAGTCAGGGTGAACTGACACAGGATTGATATGTACAGAGCAGGGAATGGAATTTGGAATGTGCATTAGCAGGAATCGTCCCGGCATCATCGTCAGTAAAATGCAACGGTGTGACACGAGTCCCCTGCCGAGGGGTGGGGGGATTGATTATCAGGGAAGAGATCTACTCATGATGGCCAGCCTGACAAAGTTTTCCCCTGCTCCAATCAATCAGCCATGTCCTCCATGAGAGGTGCTCAGAGACTTACCGTACAGATTACTCACAGGCTCTCCTCTCTTCCACTCTCTGCTCTTCCTCTCCTCCACTCTCCTCTTCCTCTCTGCCCTTCCTCTTTCTTCTCTTATGTTTACTTCTCATTTGTTCTTTTCTTTTTTCGCATTTTCTTTTCGTGTATTTTCTTGCCTTGCATTGTACTAATCTCTCCTTTGTTCTCTTGTCTCTTTTCTACTTCTCTCTCCTCGCCTCTCCGCTTTACCAACTTAGCAATTGAAAGAGAATGGAAAAGGAGAACGGCGAGAGACAGAGACTGGGAAGATGGAAGGGAACAATAGCTGGGGTTAGAGTGGCTCGAAGGATGAACATAATTGATTGAGATGGGTAGAGATATACGCTGAGTATACCAAACATTAGGAACATCTTTCTAATATTGAGTTGCAGCCTCCCAATTTGTCAGACATGGACTCTACTACAAGGTGTTGAAAGATGCTGGCCCATGTTGACTGGAGGTAGAACTGAACCATTTCCCCTTAGATAGGACAGCTGCAAAGTCAAAATATTATATTGTAGATAACTCATGGAAGCAAAAAAAATTTCTGCCTGATCTTAATTTAAGGTTAGGGTTAGGCATTAGGGTTAGCAGTGTGGTTAAGGTTAGGGTTAGATTTCAAATCAGATTGTATGACTTTGTGGCTGTGCCAGCTAGTAGTCTGCAGAGCTGCATCCAGAACAAGACTCATGGAATGATTGGAACTGTTCTTAATGTTTTGTAAACTCAGTGTATACCTTTGGCCTGGAGCTAGATCTACATGCGTCATACTGTTACACTGTATGCCCATGACTACAGTATGTTACCCTGCGTATCAACAATGTACAGTACATGTGTGCAAAACTACAGTATAAGAATGTTTCCCAAATAGCACCCTAGTCCGTGTATAGCGACCGGAGCCCTATGGTCCGTGGTCAAAAGTAGTGCGCTATGTAGGGAGTAGGGTGACATTTGGGACGCTGCCACTAACAAGTGGAAGACCGCACAATTATATTTCTATGTGGAGCACTGTGGAGCTAGATACTGGAGGCCGCTGTTTTGTGTAAATTTCCTCTGTGCCCATCTCTTTATCATCGTTCTAACCATTGGGATACCGGAGGGGAAGGATATCGACCCCAAAGAACATCATACACCTGTTGCACTCACTCCAAATGTGTCAATTAAGTGCTTCAGAAAGTGGCTATATAGAGGTTTGAACTCCAAGGCCCAGACTCTTCAACTCCCTCCTCTATCTCATCGGTGCCCCCCAAAATGGCACAGAATGTGTCAATTAACTACAAAGTACTCCAGAACGTGACTATATCACTGACAGTTGTGGGACAGTTGTGTGTGAATAGGTTACCTCAATACCCGGAATGTGTCTCAAATGGCAACATATTCCCTCTATAGTGCATTACTTTTGGTACACATTTTGGTACTTCTGGTCAAAACTAATGCACTATATAGGTATTAGCAGTGGTGTAAAGTACTTAAGTAAAAATACTTTAAAGTACTACTTAAGTAGTTTTCTTGGGTACTTTACTATTTATGTTTTTGACTACTTTTACTTTTACTTGACACCCAAAAGTGTTCGTTACATTTTGGATGCTTAGCAGGACAGGAAAATAGTCAAATTCACGCACTTATCAACCGAACATCCCTGGTCATCCCTACTGCCTCTGATCTGGCAGACTCACTAAACACACATGCTTCGTTTGTAAATTATGTCTGAATGTTGGAGTGTGCCCGTGGCTTTCAGTAAATGAAAAAAAAACAAGAAAATGGTGCCATCTGGTTTGCTTAATATAAGGAATTTGAAATGATTCATACTTCTACTTTTGATACTTAAGTATATTTTAAACCCAATACTTTGATACTTTTACTCAAGTAGATTTCACTGGGTGACTTTCATTTTTATTTGAGTCATTTTCTATTAAGGCATCTTTACTTTTACTCAAGTATGATTGTTGAGTACTTTTTCCACCACTGGGTATTAGGGTTCCATTTGAGACACAGATCCAACCCCCCTCCTTCTTCTCAGGCATGCAAGAATGTGCAAACAAACATATGCACGTGCATACACAAACACACACACATAAACGTGTCCACACACATACACACACTTTCCAATGTCCACCAGTCAAAGCATTACCAATACCAATTACCTTGGCTGGGACCAGTACTATTAGTACCAGTACTAATTCCAACAGCTTTTGGCAATCCTCCTTAACCCAATATCATGTACCATTTACTATGGGCATCCAGGCACAAAGCCAACCATAGTGTGTTAATACCAGTTACCCTCTCCAATCAGGAGGGCCAGTCTGCACACTGTCTGCAAGCTCTGGCCACTTTAGTTTGGCCATGACCTTACTTTCAGTTTACACACATAATGTGACCACTCGCGTGTCCACGCTCCAGTCCCCAGAATTCATTGAGTCACCCCTGCGCTCTTTGCTAATTGGGCTTAATAAGTTGTGATAGGTGGAGTTGAGAGCTGGGAGGTTGGGCTTTGAGCCCCACCGTATACAGTATAGATGACATTGGAGTCAGGCAAAGGCAAGTAGGAGGCAGGAGGAGATGCGTAGGGATACGGTAGAGCGAACTGAAGAGACCTCACCTTGGGCTGTGTGTGTAGGCCAAACTGATGCAAACTCTGTTTTTTAAGAGTGAAATTGGATCTCTTTCTCTCTCCCTCCCTCCATTCCTCCCTCCCTCCCTCATGCACTCTTCTCTCACTTTCTCTCTCTCCCTCTCTCTCTCCACCCCTCTCTCTTCGGCTCTCGCCCTCTATGTCGACCTCCACCGCTCTCTCCTTCCTTCCAGAAAGCTAAGAGGTAGGTGGTCTTTCCTTTCCCAGACTCCCTTTCTCTCTCTCTCACACACACAGGTCTTCCCTTCAGTTAGTCGACGTCACCTCCGCTCCAAAAATGTGTTCAATCGAGGGTGTGTGTATGTGTGTGTGTGTTACTTGTCTGAATCAGCGAGGTGAGCCAATAATAAGACAGCATCACAAGCTCTGCTTCACTTCAGGAAGCTGTTGTTGTTGTTACTACCAAGCAGAATTTATATTTAAAGATTCATATTTATATTTAAAGGTGAAGTTGTGGGTTGATAATGGACACAAAATACTTCAGTAGTCTGTAATGCACTTTGGAGTGACATATTTATCTAAATGACACGAATGAGGCTATTTGTTAAGAAAATTGGCAAGACATGGGGGAAAGAACTAGATTTTTTTTTTAAACCAGGCAAGTCAGTTAAGAACAAATTCTTATTTATAATGATGGCCTTGGAACAGTGGGTTAGCTGCCTTGTTCAGGGGCAGAACAACAGATTTTTACCTTGGCAACTCGGGTATTCGATCTAGCAACCTTTCAGTTACAGGCCCAACGCTCTAACCACTAGGCTACCTGTCACCCCAATGATGAAATGATGAAAAGATTCAAGGAGATTTAAAAGAAACTCAGATGCGAATCATTAGCTCGACAAAGGAGGGCAAGTGACGTAGGATCACTTTATTGTTCAATCGAAATTTTAAAATACGCTTTTCTTTTTTCTGTGTTGGTGTATTGGTTACTTCACACCGGCTCCATCTTCCCTTCTCGCCATCCCCAGTCTCTTGCCCTGCAGTAACGCACATCTCCCTTTCTCCCAGTTTCCAGGGGGCACGGCGAGCACCCGGGGGATTGTGGGTAATAGGACTCTGGGGAGTAGGCGGGCAGCCAGCGTGGCGCTGGTATCTCTCACAGGAAGTGCTCTCAGAGAGAGCGAGAGAGAGTGAAGAATGCCTCTGGGGAAAAGATAGGGCCGAGATTGTGAGAAAGGAAAATTGCTTGGCCTGCGAGTCGTGATTCACTGCGGCGTGTTTTGATACTGTCCCGGCGAGTTACAAATCTAAAAGCGAGGACACCGGCCACTTAATATTGTCTTAGAAAACAACCACCCTACTACCTTAACATTTTAGAAGGGGATATAAGGACAGTCACGCGTTGGTGGAAGTTGTGTGGACGAGGGGTTTTGCATGGTCTCATTTGGTAGAGAAACCATGTTGACAATGTACAGTACTGTTTTGCTTATATATCCAATTAACACTGTGAAGTCATAATTTGATCGCGGTGGCCACTGTGACATGTCACATATGCTAGAATCCCCAAAACGTATTTTCTTCAATTTAATCGTACACCTAACATCCTCTAACTTTAAAATGGCCCTAATTAAGCCTAGTGTATGTTCGTTATAAAAAAAAAACTGAATCAAGGAATGCTGACATGCAATGGCTTCCCATACTTCCATTGTTAACTTTTCGGCCTTATCATTAAGGCAAGACTCACCTCAATTTAATTTCAGTTCAGTCAACTTTATTATCCTACGTGGAGAACATTAATATCGTCATCACACATGCACATAATTAATTCAGAGAAGATATATATATATATATATAGTTTGAAGCTTCCTCACAGCAGTGAAAGTGAAATGTATGTCTTTACAGTGGAAGTTATTGTCAACTTCTGAGCTAAAGGTGTGAGGATGTGTCAGAATGGACAGACACTGCAGAATGACCTTTGACCCCCAGAGTAGGAGATGGAGACCACTAGATTATCAGGGTCAAATATCTTAGCAGGACAGTGTAGGATGTCAGGAGATTTAACTCTGTGTGTGTGTGTGTGTGTGTGTGTGTGTGTGTGTGTGTGTGTGTGTGTGTGTGTGTGTGTGTGTGTGTGTGTGTGTGTGTGTGTGTGTGTGTGTGTGTGTGTGTGTGTGTGTGTGTGTGTGTGGTCTAATTATAAAAGAGTCACACTGACACATAGTTAAAGACATACGGTCTGTGTTCCTGCCAAACTATAGGAACGAATTGTGCATATTATTGTAACATAATACTTAAAAAAGACAGTGTGTGCGATAACTTCAAAAGCAAATTCTTAAGATCAAAAGTAGCATTAAGTAAATGTCTAAACCACAACTATTGGTCTCAATTAAACATTTTGCTAAACAATCACCTACACAAGGTCTCCTGTGTTTGTTTGCGTGTGCCTGTGTGTGTGCTTGCATTTTATGTCCGAGTTTGCTTCTACTGCTCATGGCAACAAGCTCTATCTCCCCAACCTGTGGGCTCTTGGGTAAAATATGATCCTGCTTCATGAAAACAAAAGGGGATGAAACATGGCTACCGGTAACAGACAAAGTAACCAAATACGACCGTATAACAAATCGAGACATAAAAACATGTTTTTTCTTCTTCTTTAAAAAAAAGAATCCAGAGACTTTGAGAGTAAAACATTTAAGACACGCGTTGTGGGGGAGGGCGGGGACAAATAAAGAGCACTTTCGTGTTTAATCTCCTCCCGTGCTGTGCCGTGGTCCCTCCCAGCATGGTAAAGTGTATTTTTTTTACTTCATTTCAAAAGGTTGGTTGTACGGCTTTTGCCTTTGAGAATGGTACAGGGTTTCAAAATGCTAAAAAAACATTTTTCCCTCTC
This sequence comes from Salvelinus fontinalis, assembly GCF_029448725.1. Lineage (NCBI taxonomy): Eukaryota > Metazoa > Chordata > Actinopteri > Salmoniformes > Salmonidae > Salvelinus > Salvelinus fontinalis. The sequence continues at coordinate 13,736,032 of NC_074706.1, forward strand.
CATTTTACCCTCTGAAATTCTCATATAAAGAGTAACTCTACTTATTCATTTTTTCCCCCCCAAAGTCATCGCAAATGATCTCATCTAAGGTAATACAAATTATGGCAAATGAGGCTAATTTACAGCTCTAAAAAAAACGAATTGATTAAAATAGGTTTCCACCGAGAAATGTATTGAGTTGTTCATATTTCATTTGAACAGGGCTCAATGTGATGTCATAAAGTCCTCAACAGGCGCATTGATTGCGTCACCGGACCATCATATTAAAGAGGCCAGAGTGTGTTGGTATGTGGGTTTAAAATGTTCCGACCACTTGTCTGCTCTCACAAGATACCCTTTAAAGTATTCTACTGAGTGTAAACGTGTTTATAGAGTATAAAAACAGCACTTCTCTGAATAGAATCGCTCCAACTGTCGGTAGACATGTTCACATAACCTTTACAATCTCGTATCTCTACAATAATCTGTGCTCACAGTTGAGTGTCTTACCAGTGTAAATTTAAAAACAGCACTTCTCGGAAGAGAATCACTCCCACTCTTATGTTGGAAAGGTAACATATCTACTACAGTCAAATAGCTCCACAATGACCTGTGGTTTGACAACTTACGATAGAATGTGTTTTATCCCGTGTAGAACTATATGACTAGAACATTAAAAAAAACGGTATAATAAAAACTTTGTATATAATCTCTGTAGTGAAGTTAACATAACTTTCAGTCTCGTAGCTCTACAGTACCATGAAACCTGCACCTTAGAGGTTAGAGGTTAGAGGAATTCAAGGCAACACGTTGCACACAGAGGAAAAGTTGCTTTTCCTCTGTATTACTCTTGCATTTGTCTATTCATTTGCAAGGCTTTATTGGATTTGTGCCTTGGCTTGGACTGCGGCGCCGGAATTAATCTCATTGCTGAGCAACCTCTGTGGACGCATTTTATGAATATAGAAACAGAATCCATTTGGCTGCGATATGGCGAACGAATTACCGTCTAACTCGGCGGGTCAAAACTTTACTCAAGTCTTGAAGGCAGGACACGGTCATTCTGAACTAGTTCAGATGAACTGTCAATTGCGGTGGAATGTTGTCTGAGTTTTTTTTCCCCATTTGCACGCATGTTATTTGCTCTTTTGATTAGAGAACACAAACGTGTGTTTATGTGCTGAATGTGCGACGCAAGAGCAAGGTAACGTTTATAAGTGTAGCTTTACTTCAGCATGGGTAGTAGCTTGTTGACATGTGGTCGCAATGGCCCAGTGAGTTATAGCAGGGTTTCCCAAACTAGGCATAGCACACAAACAACGTCTCTCGAAATAGCATTTGCCATACTTCCATTTCTCTGTGTTGGGGGAAAAGGCCGAAGCAAATGACCAACTAACTCAGATGGTCGGGAACTTAACCGTTTACACTCATGGGAATAGGCCTATTAGGGCTACATTTAAATGTTTCTTACAGAAGACATATGAAGAGCATATGCATAACCATGGCAGCAATTGAAAGGTTTGGAGATAATGGGGAAATGATTCGATAAAGGTGAGTACACAACAGTTCACGGGACACAAGACTGATTCCAAACATTACACTGTTGATTTTATGTGCATTTGACATTTACTGTATATTTTGCCGCATTTGATGACAACAACATCTGAAAACAATCTGGATACATTCAGTAACATGATAAAGACTATCTACTGGGAAATGTGGGGTAGGTGCAAAAACATAAGACCAAAAAAAATGACACGGGTTTGAGTGAGAGTCTGCGCAGTTCCTAAGGAATTTCAATGCACTTTTATGACTCAAAGAAGAGTTTTTTTTTTTTAGCTCTCCTAGCTGTGCCGTTGAGGAACCAGCGAAAGCACACTTGAAGTTGTTTCGTTTGGAACACAACCCTGCGTCCCCCGCCATCACGCAATTACTGTTGTGGTGTATACGATCCGAAAAACGGTCGGTTATAAATTGCAATCTGAGTCAGGGGGGGAGGGGCATGATTTGAAAGCTAAGTTATAAAACACGAACTTACAGCGTCAGGCTTTCACAAGGCAATTCAGAGAAACAGATAGTGATTTCAGAAAGGAGTCGCTGGTGCATTCGGGTCAGTGGAGGCTGCTGAGGGCAGGACGGTTCATAATAATAGCTGGAACGGCGTGAATGGAATGGCATCAAACCCACGGGAACCATGTGTTTGATATATTTCATACCATTCCACTGATTCCGCTCCAGCCGTTACCGTGAGCCCGCCCGCCCCAATTAAGGTGCCACCAACCTCCTGTGATGTAGTTGTGTGCGCCGCGGCAAATTTTCATCCAAGTTAAAACAGCCTCATTCTGTTCAGAACAACCCAGGGTATGACGACATGTCATCTTGTACCTGTACGTCTAACATAATGATCATAAACGCTGACACTGTGTATGACATGAGTTTTATGATTTGGAGATGTGAAGTGCAGACTTGGACTCACGGGTGTTTGGCTTGCTTGTATGACATCGAAGCGGTATTTCTTAGAATCCTCAATGTCTCATCTTTTAAAATACACGGAGTCATCTGAATTGACAACATTTTCCTCACTCAGACATTTTTTTTGTTGCAAAAGTTGCCATATTACCGGGAGGGATGGGGGCAACTTATTGTCGCGCTCAGTGCTCAAGTTCAGAACTGCTGTCAGTCAAAACCCATACAGCGCATGTTACTGTACAACCACTACGTTCCAATTTAGCTGCTTATTAGTGCCCAAATCTGCCATTTTCAACCCGTATACGGGTATGATATGTAAAAGGTTACCTCTTGAACCAGAACATGCACGAATGGTAGTAATACATCTGCCATTGTGGTAAAATGAGGACTAATCGTTAAGCTTTCATTATGACCATACATGTCAGTTGTTCCTTTGATGAACAAACACTCACACGCCCACATCTTGACACCCTGACTATTACCCGTTTCTGTTATGCTCTGTTATACAGTATATACGAAGAAAGATAAGCATGTTTGTTCTACATTATTGCATTTCTATCTGAATGGTGCACAGTTCAATTCACCTGGTAGTGAATTGGTAGTGGTGGTTTACATTTGCTATTGGATGGTGGACGAGAGTGTATCATTTGTGACATTGATTGTTTTAGGTTAAGTGTAATCACAGGTTAATTGAGCCCCTACTACTTCAACCACTCCTGTCGGATTTGCTGGTCGACACATTGTCAGTGTGCTCTCATTTGGCTCAAAGGGACTACTATTTTGAATTCCATTGAGCCAAATGAGAGCAGGCTGACCTAATGCGTCACCACCGCGGTTCCCAGGATGAAACGTTAAATGTGCGTCGCATCACTCATGCCTTACCTAATGCATTCTCCGCACTGCTCAATCACTCATCCCCATCATCAATCTATACGGATCAATGCGTTCGTTTTCCTCCTCTGCACATGTTGACGTGACAACAATGACAAGTAACCAGTTCAATTGCTAACGTACGTTCAGTTTGTATGGCTAAAAAGTCATTTTCACCTTCTAACTACTGTAAATAGAGGTACTGTGACTATGTGGTAAAAAGACAATTCTGTTGGGGTGTTGTGGCAGTGTGTAAACCGTAGTCTACAGGTAGTCTACAGTAAGCCCAGAAGCTACAGTAAATACCGAAAGGTAGAAGCTATTCAGAGACTATTTGCTGTAGTTGACGGTACAGTAGCTGCAGTACGTGTGCATTCTAGGGAAACCTGCTGTGTTTGTGTGTGTGTGTCCTGTGTGTGTGTCCTGTGTGTGTGTCCTGTGTGTGTGTCCTGTGTGTGTGTGTGTGTGTGTGTGTGTGTGTGTGTGTGTGTGTGTGTGTGTGTGTGTGTGTGTGTGTGTGTGTGTGTGTGTGTGTGTGTGTGTGTGTGTGTGTGTGCTGCTGACAGAAATGTTTGGTTGACAAGCCACTCAACGGAGTCATTTCTGAGAAGCTCTGGGATCACTGGGGTGTTCCAACTGTTGTGTAAACAAGATATACCCTGCTCACACTACTGAGCCAAGCTGGCCTGGCCTGGTTACGCATTCACCATAGTTGCTGTGAAGGACAATGTGAAAGGAAAATATCTGAGCACCAATAAAAGGTGAGAATTTGGATGTCAGTGGCAAAGTGACGCATTTTCTTGACATTGTCATTATGTGTGTTGGTGTTGGTACAAGCCAGATACTGGTGGTATTCTTCCCTTGAGTTGCGTTCCCATGCAAAACTAGACAGATAGCTAGCAACTAAGTCTTCAATAAAACTCCCAAGGCGTGACTTTTCTTGAATGAATATATTGAAAACGTTTATGTTGTAAAACTGCAAAATACAGAAAAGAATATACTTTAGTATTCAATTCAGACCGACATACTGTAGCTGTACATTATACATTTGAAGTTGCATGAATACAAAGCACGTGCTAAGGAACCATGCATCTGGCATGATGCCAAACCATATAGCTAATTGTTACTCGTATAGTAATTGACTAACTCCTTTCATTACTCGAATAATGTACAACCATCTATGTAGAATAACAAAGCATATTACACTAGAAACAGTAACAAAACTACAGTATTGTATATTTTACAATTTGTTTGCATGACGCACGAGCAAAGTAATACAGCTAACGGCATACATGAAAGGCATTGCAATTTGTGTGAGTAAATGCAACCAACCAACATTGATATGTAAGCAACTCTATCAATAACAAGATTATCATCATTAGCTAAATGCTTGAATCGAACTTACAAACAAATATTTTCCAAGGCTGAAGCGTGACAAGAAATAACTACACTGAAAGACCTGCACCATAGTGTTGTTTTTAGCTGCTTCTATGCGTGCAGAACGAATAATCTACTTCCTGTTTGCGTACAGTCTAAGTACCAGAAAGCTCCACTAGGGGGCAAATAACACCATGGAACACAATGAAAATCCATCTTAACCATTGTAATAAAATAATCTGTTACCTTCTAACAGGATGGCAGCACAGGTGTGGTGGCTGACTGTACAGTATGGGATATGGTACAGTATGTGTGTGTGTGTGTATCTGTGCTGAGACACAGTCAGTGGCGGCAGGTAGCCTAGTGGTTAGAGCGTTGGACTAGTAACCGAAAGGTTGCGAGATCAAATCCCTGAGCTGACAAGGTAAAAATGTGTCGTTCTGCTCCTGAAAAAGGCTGTTAACCCACTGTTCCTAGGCCGTCATTGAAAATAAGAAGTTGTTCTTAACTGACTTTCCTAGTTTAATAAAGGTTTAAAAAAAAAGCATAGCTTTACAGTCTACACTGAAGATGGCCTGTCACGTATTCGATCTCTCTGCCAATCAGGTTGTGTAATTGTACTTTCTGCTCATGCGAACTAGCAATTTACCCAGACTCCTTCACCTGTATATATGTAATTATGACGGTCCACGCCCCCAAAGGAGGGTAGCGGGGGGACAGTAGCTTCTATTCATTTGAATGAATTAAAGGATGACATGTCCCCTCTACATCAGTGCAACTACACCCTGGGCCAGTGCAGCCGACGCTCCCCACAGTCATTTCTTTACCTCTACTTCCTTAAATATGAATAACTGTGTCAATTTTAATAGCGTCTGCCGTGGCTGTTTCCAAATGTTATTAACCTTTTCGAAATTACCTTTGCATTTACAATTGGTGAGTGACTTTCCTCGTCGGTTGGTACTATAGCTACTGTACCTAAATCCTTCTCCTTTATCTACTCCTTTTTCAAACTTTTTCTTTAAAAAATACTAGAGGAAAACCAATTCATCATTTGAAGGCCACCCGCCACTGCCATCTCACCTCACCCTGCCATGTGGTGGTGTGGCGATTATTAAAAGTGCAACCAAGCCCCCAAGGAAATCACAGCTGTCACCTCGTGAAGTGAAAGCTGCTCTCAGATGCAGCCATTTTCGGCCCCCTCTTCTCCTCCAAATGAAAACGTCAACATATATATATATATAGATATCACGGCAGCTGACGGTACGCACTAGTTCCCCTGACAGCACTTTGCTAAATAGATAAAGAATTCATTAATGATGCGTGTTTTATGTATTCTGTGGCATGTTATTATGGCTGCTGGGGGTAAGGCAATGTGGTAAGGCAATGTGGTAAGGCAATGCTGCTAAGCCTGGTTGCTACTCTGACTTTAGGCATAATGAAGGTACTTTGTTAACATCCGCGCTACATTGTGTCTGTCACTGACTGGGTTGTGTTTAGTTAAAGAGAATGGCAGCTCGGGCCACCTATCTGGGCTTTGCAATGACCCTGTTCATGGACCAATCAGCATCCATCTAGGATGCACTCCAGGAAATAAATTAGCTAGGACGATCAGATTGTGACTCAACAGGAAAAATAAATAAATGTGAGTTATAATAAGTTATACACAGTCCACTTTAGTGTTGAAACTGAATGAGAATGAGGGGAGTGTGCAGTTGCTTGTTCTTCTGAGTAATAGCAACTTGCACTCACCGCCAGTGGAGTGAAAGGGAGTTTTATCAAACTGTTTTCCGTTGACCTTGACCAAATGAAAACACATAGCTCTGACTGTATCTAAGCCCCCATACATAAAAAGAAGTTTCTTCTCTTTCTAATTTACTAACATCCTTACAACCAACTCGCGGGAACTATGCTGTCTGCTACAAAGTCTTTCTCCAAATCGGCATTCGGTTGGCTGGCTGGTTAGATTATGCAGTCCTGTGCAATTCTTCTCATAGCCGACTTGCCATGTGCATGAGGTCGAAAAGATAGAGAAAAGCTAATGTTTGGTTTCTGCCTCAGCGCAGGTCAACGGTTCCCCGAGGCAAAACCCGCAGAATCCAAGAGGAACTGCATATTGGTATCACCCTACGTAATCATCTGTCAGTTTCTCTCAACATTACCTCAACGTTAAAGTGTTAAAACATTTATCATTCCCGGTTCTTCCAGTTGCCAGGAATTACGTAATATAGTTCCCTGTGTTCGGGCGCCAACTCCTTGACTTATTTTATTTATGTTTTAACACATCACTTAGACACATAACAGTTGTCTCCACTCCAAATTAAGTGAGGCGGCTGAATGCTCCAATGCACAGAGGGAGTGAGGGAGAGAGGCAAAAGAGAGGGAGAAAGAGGAGGTAGAGAGTGGTGGGTTAGGAGATTATCTAAAATTCATGGGATGTGGGAACGTGTTTCCCTTCCTCGTTATGGACAACTGCCAGGTTGACAGTTTGGTTTGAGATTTGTCAGGCTTTCTCGCTCACTCTCTGTCTTTTTCTCTCTCTCTCTCTCTCTTACTACTCTGACTCAGTCAACCGTTAACCAGACTATCAGGCGAGATATTGGGAAATAAAGGAAAGTAAGGGATCAAAACATCACTGTATTGTATTCAGGTTTATGCTTTATAGAAGAGCTGCTTTATGGACATGAATAGAAATAGTTTTAGCGTAGGTTAGGGACATGAATGTTGTAAGCGGATGTAGTGGGATAGAGCAATGTTGGCCATTCAAAGTGAATGGGGCCCGCCTGAGAATCCCTGTGTCTGTCCCCAATGGCACTCTAGCACTCTATTCCCTACAGTATGTAGTACAATGTACTTTTGACCCCTATAGGGAATAAAGGTGACATCTGAAACACAGGCCCCCTGGGTAGAGTCAGTGGAAGGACACAGGGTCAGGCAGGGGGATGGCCATAGAGCGTTGTATCTCCACGGGGGGCGATGTTCAGCGACAACCATATCAGTGGGGGTGCTTCCACCTGCGCTCCACATACAGGGCACTGAAGGGAAGTAGATGGAGTCCTCCTCTCCGTCCATCTGTCCGACCATCTGTATCTCTTTTTATTCTGTATCGCTCTCTCATTCTCTTTCACCTTTCTCTCGTTCCCTTTCTCTCTCTCTCTCTCTCGCCCTCCCTCCTTCTTTCTATGGCACTCTAGCCATGCAAGTATTGCTAGAACATTTTTGTTTATATCACATGAAGCGAGCAGAGTGACATGTTAGGATCTCTGCGGTCCAAGGCCAGCCATTTATGCCTGCATTATGTTGGGGCCATGTACGATGATCCTGCCAACTATTCGTCTTGGAGTGTTTTGAAGTGCACTCAGTCGGTATTTAAGGGAAGCCTCTTCTCTTTTTGCCAAGGTTATCCAATTGTCAATGCATTTTGTGTCGTTATTCCCAATACATGTTCCCCGCTTGAAAACATTTTTTTTTTTTTTTTTTTTTTTTTAATGTGGTTTTATTGAAACCTTTGTTTGAAACCTTATACCCTCCCTAGTGGTGATGAACGCAGACTTTTCTCCTTTTCAAGTCATTGTCATTTTACTTAGAAATATTTTTTGCAATGATGTTTGTGATAATGCGTGGGCAACAAAGAAAGTGGGCAACAGAGATATTGCCCACTTTTAATTTTGGAGTGTTTTGAAGTGCAGCCATGCTATTTCTCTCAACCAGAAGATTCAACAATTTGTTGTGCAATGATGTTTGTGATGCATTCATTCACACACTATAAATCACCCATTTGGAACACAGAAAAAACAATTGCCCGTGAGTTTTTTCTTGTTTTCGGTGTTTAACCCAACCCTCCATTGTAATATAAATTACACTCGTTGCCTGTAACAATGCCTCTCTACATGTATGCTTTGTATGTATGCATACGTTGTATGCAGTCATATCAAGTCGAGACCTCTGGTTAAGAATATGCCATTCATAATTCAAGTTATTTAAGGCATTTTACAACCAGTTATTTTTGACCACATACAGCATAAGCAGACAGAACTTAAGAATGAATCATAAATTGTAAAGAACAAGAAAAACAACAGAATGACTAGCATCCAAGTGACAAGTGGGCTATTTTGTACATTGGGACCTTTACACTTTATTACGGTCACTGCACAGGAAATTGCCAGGGACCTCGCTATACGATATTATCACGATACTTTGGTGCCGATACGATATGTATAGCAATTCTCACGATTCTCTATCTATTTGCGCTTTGTTATTGTGATTTTATTGCGATTCAATGTTCCAAACATACTGCTCACCATGTGTCTGCATGCAGAGGGACAAGAGAGAGCCACGAGTCATGGAAATGAAAGTGCTGAAAACAAATTGTCTCCCTATTTAAAAAGAAGATGGAGAAGAAGCTATGAAGGAAAAAAGCTGTTTTAGGGTATATACATTTTCTCCCCATCACTAATTATCATGATAATGAAACAGATTATGGATTTTGTTAATAATATATTCTGATTAAAGTGGACCCAGGACCATAGGATTATTGTCAAAAGTGGTGCTCTATGTAGGGAATAGGGTGCCACTTGGAACGCGGGAGTAATAACCTCCAGGCTTATATTTGTCTTACACAATATATTAGTGTCATTCTCTACTGAATTCTCATCCACACGACAAGTTGTACATTGGCTTTAATGGCATCCGTCACACAATGTTGATAAATCTTACAAATGGGAGCATGAATCAGGGTAATGTGGACAATTTCAATATTTCAAGCTGTTTCTTCTTTGTCTTCATCAAAACGTGTTTATCGTCAGTGATGCAGCCTACTGCATCTCACTTGTTCCCACCAAACCCTGCTCTGAAGTGCTGCTGCACATATCATATATGAAGATGAATCAGAGGAAATATTGCCGAGCTGTGTATTTTTTTTTATTTAGCCTTTATTTAACCAGGCAAGTCAGTTAAGAACAAATTCTTATTTACAAGGATGGCCTAAAGTACACCGGCCAAACCTGGACGACACTGGGCCAATTGTGTGCCGCCCTATGGGACTCCCAATCACGGCCGGTTGTGATACAGCCTGAATTCGAACCAGGGTGTCTGTAGTGACACCTCAAGCACTGAGATTCTGTGCCTTAGACCACTGCGCCACTCAGGAGCCCAACTAACACTCGGGAGCCTAACTCAGTATAGTAGATATGCTGTGTTATTATAGTGCAAAAAGTAATATTTTTTTCTCCTGAAGGCACCATCAAATTCAAGTCCTTGGAACGTCTTCAGAGAAATGTTGCCTTGGTGCTAGTGTTTTTGGAAAAATTGTTTTTAGAGACAGCCAAAGAATGAATGGGACATTGTGCCTTCAGAACGTATACCACACCCCTTCACCTTTTCCACATTTTTTTGTGAATTTAAACTGGCCTACGCACGATACCCCATAATGTCAAAGTGGAATTATGTTTTTAGAAACGTTTACAATCTCATTAAAAATGAAAAGCTGAAATGTCTTAAGTCAATAAGTATTCAACACCTTTGTTATGCAAACCTAAATAAGATCAGGAGTATCAATTTGCTAATCACCTAATAAGTTGCATGGACTCACTCCATGTGAAAAAATAGTGTTTAACATGATTTTTTAATGACTACCTCATCTCTGTACCCCACACTTGCAATTATCTGTAAGGTCCCTCAGCCAAGCAGTGAATTTCAAACAAATATTCAACCAACAAGACCAGGGAGGTTTTCCAATGCCTTGAAAAGAAGAGCACCTATTGGTAGAGAGAGAAAAGAACCAGACACTGAATATCCCTTTGAGCATGGTAAAGTTATTAAAATATATTTTTTAAATGCATCCTCTTTGCATCAAGGCACTAAAGCTTCAATGTCATACAACACTCCTTTCATGGCCTCCAACTGCTTTTAAATGCTAGTAAAACTAAATGCATGCTCTTCAACCGATTGCTTCCCGCACCTGCCTGCCCAACTAGCATCACTACTCTGGACGGTTCTGACTTAGAATATGTGGACAATTACAAATACCTAGGTGTCTGGTTAGACTGTAAACTCTACTTCCAGACTCACATTAACTTCTTTGGGGTAGGGGGCAGTATTTTCACGTCCGGATTAAAAGCATGCCCAGAGTAAACGGCTTGCTACAAAGCCATAAAATCTAGAATATAGTATTAGTAGATTTGTATAGAAAACACTCTGAAGTTTCTAAAACTTGTCTGTGAGTATAACAGAACTCATATGGCAGGCAAAAACCTGAGAAAAAATTCAACCAGGAAGTGGGAAATCTGAGGTTGGTCGATTTTCAACTCAGCTCCTATTGAAGATACAGTGGGATATTGGTAATGTTGCACTTCCTAAGGCTTCCACTAGATGTCAACAGTCTTTAGAACCTTGTCTGATGCTTCTACTGTGACGTGGGGCCAAATGAGAGTGGATTGAGTCAGAGGTCTACCATGACCTGAACATGCGCTGACCATGCTCATTCATGTGAGAGAGAGCTCTGTTCCATCGCACTTCTGAAGACAATGGAATTATCCGGATGGAACATTATTGAAGAATTATGTTAAAAACATCCTAGAGATTGATTCAATACTTAGTCTGTCATGTTTTTACGGACTGTAATAACTTTTTGAACTTTTTGTCCGTACTTTCCGCTGGACTTACCCGCGCGTCGTGAGTTTGGAAAGTGTACTGAACGCTAGAACAACAAGGAGGAATTTGGACATAAATGATGGACATTATCGAACAAAACAAACATTTATTGTGGAACTGGGATTCCTGGGAGTGCATTCTGATGAAGATCATCAAAGGTAAGTGAATGTTTATAATGTTATTTCTGACTTCTGTTGACTGCAAAATATGGCGGATATATTTGTGTCTCGATTGGGCTCTGAGCGCCGACTCAGATTATTGCATGGTTTGCTTTTTCTGTAAAGCTTTTTTGAAATCTGACACAGCGGTTGCATTAAGGAGAAGTGCATCTAAAATTCCATGCACAGTTGTATCTTTTAGCAATGTTTATTATGAGTATTCCTGTAAATTGATGTGGCTCTCTGCAAAATCAAAGGATGTTTTGGAACTTCTGAACGTAACGTGTCAATGTAAACTCAGATATTTGGATAGAAATATGAACTTTACCGAACAAAACATACATGTATTGTGTAACATGAAGTCCTATGAGTGTCATCTGATGAAGATCAAAGGTTAGTGATTAATTGTATCTATATTTCTGCTTTTTGTGAATCCTCTCTTTGGCTGGAAAAATGGCTGTGTTATTCCGTGAATAGGCACTCACCTAACATAATCGTTTGTTTTGCTTTCGTCGTAAAGCCTTTTTGAAATCGGACACTGTGGCTGGATTTACAATAAGTGTATCTTTAAAATGGTGTAAAATACATGTATGTTTGAGGAATTTTAATTATGGGATTTCTGTTGTTTTGAATTTGGCGCCATGCAGTTTCACTGGCTGTTGAAGAGGTGGGACGCTAATGTCTCACGTACCCTAGAGAGGTTATTAAGCATCTCCAATCCAAAATTAAATCTAGAATCGCAACAAAAGCCTCCTTCACTCATGCTGCCTACCCTACCCTCGTAAAACTGACAATCCTACCGATTGTAATTTACAAAATAGCCTCCAACACTCTACTCAGCAAACTGGATGTAGTCTATCCCAGTGCCATCCGTTTTGTCATCAAAGCCCCATATACGACCCACCACTGTGACCTGTATGCTCTCGTTGGCTGGCCCTCGCTATATATTCATTGCCAAACCCACTGGCTCCAGGTCATCTATAAATCTTTGCTAGGTAAAGCCCCGCCTTATCTCAGCTCACTGGTTACCATAGCAACACACACCCGTAGCACACACTCCAGCAGGTATATTTCACGGGTCATCCCCAAAGCCAACATCTACTTTGGTTGCCTTTCCTTCCAGTTCTCTGCTGCCAATGACTGGAACGAATTACAAAAATCAATGAAGCTGGAGACATATCTCTCTCTCTAACTTTAAGCATCAGCTGTCAGAGCATCTTACCGATCACTGTACCTGTACACAGCCCATCTGTAAATAGCACACCCAACTACCTCGTCCCCATATTGTTATTTATCTTTTTGCTCTTTTGCAACCCAGTTACTCCACTGTTAATGCTAAATTGTATTCAGGACAAAAAGTTAATTGCTTTGTCACATTTTTTTTGCAGTATGATTTATTTCACCTTTATTTAACCAGGTAGGCCAGTTGAGAACAAGTTCTCATCTACAACTGTGACCTGGCCAAGTTAAAAAGCAAAGCAAAGCAGTGCAACAAAAACAACAACACAGAGTTACACATAAACAAACGTACAGTCAGTAACACAATAGAAAGATCTATGTACAGTGTGTGCAAATGTAGAAGATTAGGGAGGTAAGGTAATAAATAGGCCATAGAGGCGAAATAATTACAAAGTGTTATGTTTGGGCAAATTTAATACAACACATTACTGAGTACCACTCGCCATATTTTCAAACATAGTGGTGGCTGTATCGTGTTATGGGTATGCTTGTAATTGTTAAGGACTGGGGAGTTATTCAGGACAAAAACCGAGAAGGAGCTAAGCACAGGCAAATTCTTAGAGGAAAACCTGGTTCAGTCTGCTTTCCACCAGACACTGGGAAAGGAATTCACCTTTCAGCAGGACAATAACCTAAAACACAAGGCCAAATCTACACCGGAGTTGCTTACCAAGAATACAGTGAATGTTACTAGCCGAGTTACAGTTTTTACTTAAATCTACTTGAAAATCTATGGCAAGACCTGAACATGGTTGTCTCACAAATATCAACAAAAAATTTGACAGAGTTTGAAGAATTTAAAAAATAATGATGGGCAAAATGTTGCACAATCCAGATGTGGAAAGCTCTTAGAGACTTACCCAGAAAGACTCACAGCTGTAATCACTGTCAAAGGTGATTCTAACATGTATTTTCCCAAGGGGTTGAATACTTATGTAATCAAGATATATTTATTTTTCATTCATATTTTTTACAAATGTTAGAATTTAAAGTTAGAATCGACATTACAAAGTATTTTGTGTAGATTGTTGATGACAAATCCATTTTAATCCCACATTGTAATATAACCAAATGTGGAAAAAGTCAAGGGGTGTGAATACTCTCTGAAGACACTGTAGCTCCATGGCAACAGAGAAACTTGAATGTACAAAAGTCAGGCAAAAACACTGACGGCTGTGATATACAAAACAAGGCCCCGGGTTTGTTATTCTCACACTTTTCGACTATTCATCCAACCGCCTTGTTTTATGCTGACAAAGGCAGAACCAGCTCGCTAATGATTTGAACCCTGTGTTGTTAGCGCACGTTAGCACAACGAGCAACTTTTAAAAAGCCGCTAAACTGGACTAAACAGAAGACGCGTATCGTGCTCCAATAATGGAATAACACTTTAGGTTCACGAGTAACAGTGTTTGTAGGTCAATAAGCCCACACAATGCCTTGCGGCTGTCCTTGAAGTCAGTTGCAACATTATGCAAATGGTCTCCCGTTTTTCATCCACATGGCTTATGTATTGAGTTTCCTTGGGCCTCTGAGTCCCGAGTCAGTCCTCCTCTCAGTTCGACTGAGCAGTGCTGTAAAGTATATTAACAATTATGCAAATATATATTTGGGCATCCGATAGTAAGAGTGGAATAGTTGTAAAGCGTAAGAGAGGAGGTGAGCACACAATTAAATGTATAGTAGCCAAAGATGTGATGCCAGATGAATGGTCTAATTAGTTATCCAAATATTCAGTCTCACGCACAACATACAGACCCGGCTCACAATCCAGTTGTACTATACTCAAGTGATAATTGCCAATAAGCCGATGTTTGGAAGATATATTGGCATGGGTGTTGTTAGGCCCGAGACTAGGGCATTATCACTTAATGATTATTTGTATTCATTTATTCATACTATACAACTATTTCATCCTTCCACAAGATATAGTCCCGACACAAATCTAGGTTTGCTACCCAAGCCAGCTGGTCGTTCATTCTATTAGTTCAGTTGCCAGAGACGTGACCCAGTCGTTCAAACTTTTTGTTCTGTATCTATGGACACGACCTAGTTATTTGTTCTAAATGTAGCAAGCATGCTCTCTCGTCAGGACACTGTTGTTCAGAGGAGCTAGCCAACAACACAGCTAACACAATCACTTCAAACACTGAAGCTGTAAGACCGCAAACTAGCTGCGCTTCGTTTTTACCCTTTTTTTCAATTGACATCTCTTTGTATATATCCATAAAAATGATGCCAGCTGATTCATGATTTCGCCTGGCTGAGAAACGCTGCCTGCCTGTCTGTCTCGTCCCGACTCCTGACACCTACACGTTCATTACTATGTGACAGCTGGATATCGAAATTCAAGACAGAGCACGTCATGATGGTGGCAAGTGAACGTGTTCAACTGCTATGTCCTTTACTTTAAGGTGTCCTACTCCATCAAGTGAGAGCGTGTGAGCAGGAGAAGGGGGGGGAGAAAACATAGCTTCAGTGCACTTTAATATATGGCTAATCCTTAAACCGTTTCACTATGAGCCCACTTTTGGGACCTGGTCAAAAGTAGTGCACTATGTAAGGAAAGGGGACCATTGGGATGCAGACCTAGAACCCCTCACCTAATAGAGATAATCAGCTTGTTAAGATGCAAAGTGACATCTCCTGGTTATGTTGCCTGCTGTAGATTTGTTTTGTCAGTTAGTGAATCTGACAGCTTGTCAAAAATGTTGAACAGAAAAATGTAGGGCTGT
Organism: Salvelinus fontinalis; assembly: GCF_029448725.1. Taxonomy (NCBI): domain Eukaryota; kingdom Metazoa; phylum Chordata; class Actinopteri; order Salmoniformes; family Salmonidae; genus Salvelinus; species Salvelinus fontinalis. The sequence continues at coordinate 13,751,507 of NC_074706.1, forward strand.
TTGAAGTGAGTGGGAAGAAACTGTGGGTGTGATAGTGCACATGTAAACATTTGATGTGATATTATTATCCATCTCTTGTTCATCTGTTTGAAAAAAAAAACAGTTTTTTTATGTATTGTTGTGTCTGTATCTGTGTCTCTGTGTAAAAAGTATTGTATTGTGCTGTGCCACTTGGCAGCTCTTGTAACCTTCAGCAGTGGATACCAGGGCCGGCGCCAGAACGAATCAGTTGGACGGGCATTTGATTTCCACAGGCCCGTTCTTTTCACGGGACTTATGTGCATGCACACATTTATTAAATGGGGGTTACAGTAAAGACCATAGGCGGCTCGTTAGTTTCAAGTTTGGGGAAGCTTACAATTTATCGTACCATTTCTACCGATCTGCATGTCAGTTCTGATTTTTTTTATATGCGCATTTTCGTGGAACAATTTAATTTAGATAACGTTTTAGTTTCTCAAAATCATTGTCACGTGGTTAATCATAAAAATCGGAATCATGATTATACAAATCTAAAAGTTAAAAGAGAGCACCAGCCTCTGCCATTTTGGACAAATTGATACCGCAGATAAAGAAATGAGCTCATGGAGCTCAGAGAAGATAGCCTATAGGCCAATGCATCAGTAGGCCTATAACTTCCATCTTCAACTAAGTAAAATAAATTGGCATAATATCCTGATGAAAATACAGGTTCTTTCAATCACATTCATCTCTACAACGCCTGTCTGCCTCCCTTTCTATCCATCTTGACTCGAGCTATCTGCTAGTGAAGTGCAACATTGTATCAAATCAATGAACTGGCTCTGGCGGGAAGCTGTTGCTGGCGAACTTGCAACATTGTATCAACTAACGTAAACTCACTCACTTTTGTACATCGCCTTGGTCCGTACAATTGACCTTATTTTTGCGCCCAAAAAACGTAATACTTCCAGATCAACTGTAATATAAATACCAATGTAAAGCACACTTTCTCCCCTTTACAACACAATTAATGACGAGTCCTTCATGATGCCCATCTCTGCATAATTCCACAAGGCAGTGAGCTCCGTCGGGTCTTTTTAAAAATGGCGGGTGGGGAACGAAGGCTACGAAGTGATCTTGAAAGGGAAAAATATGTTGTGTGAAGAAAACAGGATTTTTCACCCGATTTGTCCAACTAATCAACTTTAAAATGTAAAAGAAACAAAGACTTTATGTAATGTCTCATCACATACCTGTTTGAAGGTTTGTGTCGAATTTGAAGAGGGGTTTATAGGGCTGCGCTAACGTTAGCCTCACAAGTGAACTGCAGCTGTTCCGGCTTTTGAGTGTCATGATGGCTCGCAGTAATGACGTGTAAAAAATGCAGTTGGCACCCTAGTCATGCAATATTAGTTTAATATTAGCAATAATTATATTCATTTCGACAAAAATCGTGAAGAATTAAGTTTTCTTACAAGTGTATATGGTTAAGCATGATTTTAATCTGCGAGAGAAGGGCTACCTCTGGTGGAAAGAGGCTGTATGGCACAAAATGACTTGCAAATGCGCGTACGTTACGGGGTCAGTTTTTTCATCTTTTCTCAAATACTGTTAGTCCATTACCATGTCAATCAACGCTGAATCGAAACGTGGTTAACACCCCGGATTTTGAAGACAACACAGTCACTACAGTCCCATTCGTTTTCATTGCAGCCTCGTTTGAATGTCGCGGTTACGCACATTTGTACGGAATGGGGTGAGTTTACGTTAGTTTATTCCCTGTCTGACTCCCTTTCTATTTGTCTTGACTAGAGCTGTCCCTTGTATCAACATTGTATCAACTAGCCTATTCCGGGCCCTCAGTTTCCCATGCCAGTGAACTCAGGACAGACAGCTTTTTCATAAGACGTTTAGCTCTTTCACATCGAGGCGTACTGATTATCAAAGCCGGAAGAGTGTTGGAAATATTTTTTAAATACAGTGAGGAACTATTATTATTCACAATGGATGTTTAAAAAAAAAAAAAGACATGTTGTGTGTGGTGAAGAAAAAATGACTGCCAAGCTTATTAGCAGAGGACGTTGTGAGTTAAGACCATCCGAATTCAGACATCCCCAAATGGGTAGCTTCCTACATTTGCACGCAACATGCCGGACAGTCGTACTTTTATGCGTGCTCAGGCGTGCACGCTCCCTCAACGTTATTAGGACAGAGAAAACAAGACACACGCTCTTTGTGCACATGGAGCACTCCAAACAAAAGACATTGAACAAATTGTCAATACTCGTAATTAATGGCTATGAAATAAACCAAAACTTGTTTCACACAAGTGTAGCAAGGTGTGAAATCTGCAAATAGTTTTTCCACTGCTAGAATGAGAACGAGAAATGACTGTAATTAATAGATCCTTATTAACATAATTTATGTATCAAAATGACGGGGATTAATGGCACATTTACTAGGCCTACTGGTGACATGTAATGGGGAATTTAAAAAAAGAAACAATCAAAGGCCACACAATTCACACAATGAAGCAATGAATGCGTTAGAATTAGCGAGTGCATTCTGGAGAGCTGAGTGCATGCATTCTGAAGAGATGCGACTGTCTTTGCCACACCCCCCTGCGCTTTTTTCTTCGCTCAGCATTTTATATTATACTCAAGACACCGTGAGTACGGTTACATGCACACATACATGTCAGATTAATTTAATAGTTTAGTTAAAACGTTTACATGCTTTGCAAGAAGAACAATTCCCCTAATAATCCTAAAATCAGGCTAACTGATGCAGAAAACCAGCAATCAAATAAACGTTCTACCACAGCGAACATGTTTTTGGGAAGCATATTTAATTCTGAGTTCGGACATATGTATGTGCAAACTAATTCGTTCTGAACTCACTTCACTCGCACTAAAGAGTGAGGCTCGCTCTGCTGGTGAAAGCACATACACAGATCAGACACACTGCTGGAATGCCGATTTAAGTTGTTTACATGTCCTAATCATGTCCTAATCAGGCCTATGCCTACTAGGCTCACAAAACCTAGTAGGCATAGGCCTACTGTACATACTTGTGATTTGAAACAATCCAATCAGCTAAAACAGGGAAGTTTTACTCGGATTAAATGTCAGAAATTGTAAAAAAATAAAAATTAAAAAAAGATTTTAAATGTATTTGGCTAAGGTGTATGTAAACTGAGTGTACAAAACATTAAGAACACCTTCCTACTATTGAATTGCACCCCCCCCCCTTTTGCCCTCAGAACAGCCTCAATTAGTCGGGGCATGGACTCTACAAGGCGTTGAAAGCGTTTCACAGGGATGCTGGCATGTTGACTCCAATGCTTCCTACAGTTGTGTCAAGTTGGCTGGATGTCCTTTGGGTAGTGGACCATTCTTGATTCACACAGGTAACTGTTGAGCGTGAAAAACCCTGCAGAGTTGCAGTTCTTGAAACAAACCAGTGCGCCTGGCACCTACTACCAATCCCGTTCCAAGGCACTTAAATATTTTGTCGTTCCAAGGCACTTAAATATTTTGTCTTGCCCATTCGCTCTCTGATTGGCACACATAAACAATCCATGTCTCAGTTGTCACAAGGCTTAAAATGTCTTCTTTTACCCGTCTCCCCCCTTCATCTACACTGATTTAAAGTGGATTTAACAAGTGACATCAATAAGGGATCATAGCTTTCAGCTGGTCAGTATACAATATGTCATGGAAAGAGCAGGTGTTCACAATGTTTTGTACACTCAGTGTCTAATGACGAGATACTAATGTCTACACTCTAACAGTGGGAGTCTTTTTATAGATGCACAATCGAGAGCATCCTGTCGGGCTGTATCACCGCCTGGTACGGCAACTGCACCGCCCTCAATCACAAGGCTCTCCAGAGGGTAGTGCGGTCTGCACTACGCATCACCGGCGGCAAACTACCTGCCCTCCAGGACACCTACAGCACCCGATGTCACAGGAAGACAAAAAGATCATCAAGGACAACAACCACTGCCTGTTCACCACGCTGTCATCCAGAAGGAGAGGTCAGTACAGGTGCATCAAAGCTGGGACAAAGAGACTGAAAAACAGCTTCTATCTCAAGGCCATCAGACTGTTAAACAGCCATCACTACATTTTTTTATTTTTTATTTAACATTACTAATCTCACATATATTTTAAACCATCTATTTAATGTTGCCTATGACGCCACGGCCATCGCGCAGACGCCTCACAAGTCCTCAACTGCAAAAAAATTGTATGCAAAATAGTACTCAAAACACCAGTCTCAACGTACTATTTAAAAAGCTGCCAGTTGAGGACTTGTGAGGTATCTGTATCTTAAAATAGACACTATAATGCACTGGGGCCTCCCACTCCTGTCTGCACACCACGTCTGTCACGTGGCCTCTTCTGGACCAACTGCCTCCTCCTTCTCCCCTGGTCACACACCATAGCAGCCTCGTCTGGTGTCCCTACCCCCTGCAATTTGAATACAGCCACCTCCACAGGTAAACACATGTTAAATGACAAAAAAATGACTGTTATGTTTTATAAAACTGCAATGTTTAAACTTTGTTTCTTTCTTTACAATTCTACAGTCTATAGCACTAGCCCTCAAGGCATGTCCACCGCCAAAACTTTTGCAGCTTCCTCCAGAGGTATTGTTGTAAAAAAAATGTGAACGTTTTTTTATGAAACATGCTCTGTCTAACAGTACGTTTTCTCTTAACTGCAGCACAGAAAAGAAAGAGAAAAGCTCCACTGGCCACCTCTGTCACGCTACCCATGGCAGCACTTTCAGGTACTTCATAATCTTTATTTTTGGTCTAGATGTGGTGGTGGAGCTGGATTTGTATAGTGCTTTTTGTGACAATATAGGGATGGAGGTGGAGATTTAATTGTTTGTTTTGTTTGTTTTCATTTGAAATTATGTATTTGTTATTCGTCTTGTGTGTTTCTTCCTTTACTTTCCAAGTGCATCTCTGCGACACAAACTCCAACAGTGCTTTAAGAGTTTGTCAATGCACATGACATTCCATGGCACATGGTTTATGAATTGATACGCAAAACAACGCCGGATTCAAAACTTCGAATTTTTCAATTTAAATTATTGTACAAAATTCTTGCAACTAATAGAATGTTATATATATGGGGGATACAATCTTCCCAGCTCTGTAGATTCTGCTGTGAGGAGGCAGAGTCATTAGACCATTTATTTTGGTATTGTCCGCATGTAGCTCGTTTTTGGTCACAGGTCCAGGAATGGTTGAAGAATTCAATCAATTTCAATCAATTTTATTTTATATAGCCCTTCGTACATCAGATAATATCTCGAAGTGCTGTACAGAAACCCAGCCTAAAACCCCAAACAGCTAGAATGCAGGTGTAGAAGCACGGTGGCTAGGAAAAACTCCCTAGAAAGGCCAAAACCTAGGAAGAAACGTAGAGAGGAACCAGGCTATGAGGGGTGGCCAGTCCTCTTCTGGCTGTGCCGGGTGGAGATTATAACAGAACTATGCCAAGATGTTCAAAAATGTTCATAAGTGACAAGCATGGTCAAATAATAATCATGAATAATTTTCAGTTGGCTTTTCATAGCTGATCATTAAGAGTTGAAAAACAACAGGTCTGGGACAGGTGGCGGTTCCATAACCGCAGGCAGAACAGCTGAAACTGGAATAGCAGCAAGGCCAGGCAGGCTGGGGACAGCAAGGAGTCACCACGGGCGGCAGTCCCGACGCATGGTCCAGGGCCCAGGTCCTCCGAGAGAAAGAAAGAGAGAAGGAGAAAATTAGAGAGAGCAAAGATTTTCAAAATGTTCATAAATGACAAGCATGGTCAAATAATAATCAGGAATAAATCTCAGTTGGCTTTTCATAGCCGATCATTAAGAGTTTAAAACAGCAGGTCTGGGACAGGTAGGGGTTCCATAACCGCAGGCAGAAGAGTTGAAACTGGAATAGCAGCAAGGCCAGGCGGACTGGGGGCAGCAAGGAGTCACCACGGCCGGTAGTCCCGACGTATGGTCCTAGGGCTCAGGTCCTCCGAGAGAAAGAGAGAAGGAGAAAATTAGAGAGAGCCAAGATTTTCAAAATGTTCATAAATGACAAGCATGGTCAAATAATAATCAGGAATAAATCTCAGTTGGCTTTTCATAGCCGATCATTAAGAGTTGAAAACAGCAGGTCTGGGACAGGTAGGGGTTTCGTAACCGCAGGCAGAAACAGTTGAAACTGGAATAGCAGCAAGGCCGGGCGGACTGGGGACAGCAAGGTGTCAGCATGCCCGGTAGTCCTGACGTATGGTCCTAGGGCTCAGGTTCTCAGAGAGAAAGAGAGAACGAGAGAATTAGAGAGAGCATACTTAAATTCACACAGGACACTGGATAAGACAGGAGAAGTATTCCAGGTATAACCAACTGACCCTAGCCCCCCGACACATAAACTACTGCAGCATAAATACTGGAGGCTGAGACAGGAGCGGTCAGGAGACACTGTGGCCCCATCCGAAGAAACCCCCGGACAGGGCCAAACAGGAAGGATATAACCCCACCCACTCTGCCAAAGCACAGCCCCCACACCACTAGGGGATATCCTCAACCACCAACTTACAATCCTGAGACAAGGCCGAGTATAGCCCACAAAGGTCTCCACCACAGCACAACCAGGGGGGGGCGCCAACCCAGACAGGAAGTTCACGTCAGTAACTCAACCCACTCAAGTGACGCACCCCTCCTAGGGACGGCATGAAAGAGCACCAGCAAGCCAGTGACTCAGCCCCAGTAACAGGGTTAGAGGCAGAGAATCCCAGTGGAGAGAGGGGAACCGGCCCTGGAGAGACAGCAAGGGCGGTTCGTTGCTCCAGAGCCTTTCCGTTCACCTTCACACTCCTGGGCCAGACTACACTCAATCATATGACCTACTGAAGAGATAAGTCTTCAGTAAAGACTTAAAGGTTGAGACTGAGTCTGCGTCTCTCACATGGGTAGGCAGACTGTTCCATAAAAATGGAGATCTATAGGAGAAAGCCCTGCCTCCAGCTGTTTGCTTAGAAATTTTAGGGACAATTAGGAGGCCTGCGTCTTGTGACCGTAGCGTACGTGTAGGTATGTACGGCAGGACCAACTCGGAAAGATAGGTAGGAGCAAGCCCATGTAACGCTTTAAAGGTTAACAGTAAAACCTTGAAATCAGCCCTTGCCTTAACGGGAAGCCAGTGTAGGGAAGCTAGCACTGGAGTAATATGATCAAATTTCTTGGTTCTAGTCAGGATTCTAGCAGCCGTATTTAGCACTAACTGAAGTTTATTTAGTGCTTTATCCGGGTAGCCGGAAAGTAGAGCATTGCAGTAGTCTAACCTAGAAGTAACAAATGCATGGATTAATTTTTCTGCATCATTTTTGGACAGAAAATTTCTGATTTTTGCAATGTTACGTAGATGGAAAAAAGCTGTCCTTGAAACAGCCTTGATATGTTCGTCAAAAGAGAGATCAGGGTCAAGAGTAACGCCGAGGTCCTTCACAGTTTTATTTGAGACGACTTTACAACCATCAAGATGAATTGTCAGATTTAACAGAAGATCTCTTTGTTTCTTGGGACCTAGAACAAGCATCTCTGTTTTGTCCGAGTTTAAAAGTAGAAAGTTTTCAGCCATCCACTTCCTTATGTCTGAAACACAGGCTTCTAGCGAGGGCAATTTTGGGGCTTCACCATGTTTCATTGAAATGTACAGCTGTGTGTCATCCGCATAGCAGTGAAAGTTAACATTATGTTTTCGAATAACATCCCCAAGAGGTAAAATATATAGTGAAAACAATAGTGGTCCTAAAACGGAACCTTGAGGAACACCGAAATGTACAGTTGATTTGTCAGAGGACAGACCATTCACAGAGACAAACTGATATCTTTCCGACAGGTAAGATCTAAACCAGGCCAGAACTTGTCCGTGTAGACCAATTTGGGTTTCCAGTCTCTCCAAAAGAATGTGGTGATCGATGGTGTCAAAGGCAGCACTAAGGTCTAGTAGCACGAGGACAGATGCAGAGCCTCGGTCTGACGCCATTAAAAGGTCATTTACCACCTTCACAAGTGCAGTCTCAGTGCTATGATGGGGTCTAAAACCAGACTGAAGCATTTCGTATACATTGTTTGTCTTCAGAAAGGCAGTGAGTTGCTGCGCAACAGCTTTTTCTAAAATTTTTGAGAGGAATGGAAGATTCGATATAGGCCGATAGTTTTTTATATTTTCCGGGTCAAGGTTTGGCTTTTTCAAGAGAGGCTTTATCACTGCCACTTTTAGTGAGTTTGGTACACATCCGGTGGATAGAGAGCTGTTTATTATGTTCAACATAGGAGGGCCAAGCACAGGAAGCAGCTCCTTCAGCAGTTTAGTAGGAATAGGATCCAGTATGCAGCTTGAAGGTTTAGAGGCCATGATTATTTTCATCATTGTGTCAAGAGATATAGTACTAAAACACTTAAGTGTCTCTCCCGATCCCAGGCCCTCGCAGAGCTGTGCAGATCCAGGACAGCTAAGCCCTGGAGGAATACGCAGATTCAAAGAGGAGTCCGTAATTTGCTTTCTAATGGTCATGATCTTTTCCTCAAAGAAGTTCATGAATTTATTACTGCTGAAGTGAAAGCCATCCTCTCTTGGGGAATGCTGCTTTTTAGTTAGCTTTGCAACAGTATCAAAAAGAAATTTTGGATTGTTCTTATTTTCCTCGATTAAGTTGGAAAAGTAGGATGATCGAGCAGCAGTGAGGGCTCTTCGGTACTGCACGGTACTGTCTTTCCAAGCTAGTCGGAAGACTTCCAGTTTTGTGTGGCGCCATTTCCGTTCCAATTTCCTGGAAGCTTGCTTCAAAGCTCGGGTATTTTCTGTATACCAGGGAGCTAGTTTCTTATGACAAATGTTTTTCGTTTTTAGGGGTGCAACTGCATCTAGGGTATTGCGCAAGGTTAAATTGAGTTCCTCAGTTAAGTGGTTAACTGATTTTTGTCCTCTGACGTCCTTGGGTAGGCAGAAGGAGTCTGGAAGGGCATCAAGGAATTTTTGTGTTGTCTGAGAATTTATAGCACGACTTTTGATGCTCCTTGGTTGGGGTCTGAGCAGATTATTTGTTGCGATTGCAAACGTAATAAAATGGTGGTCCGATAGTCCAGGATTATGTGGAAAAACATTAAGATCTACAACATTTATTCCATGGGACAAAACTAGGTCCAGAGTATGACTGTGGCAGTGAGTAGGTCCAGAGACATGTTGGACAAAACCCACTGAGTCGATGATGGCTCCGAAAGACTTTTGGAGTGGGTCTGTGGACTTCTCCATGTGAATATTAAAATCACCAAAAATTAGAATATGATCTGCTATGACTACAAGGTCTGATAGGAATTCAGGAAACTCAGAGAGGAACGCTGTATATGGCCCAGGAGGCCTGTAAACAGTAGCTATAAAAAGTGATTGAGTAGGCTGCATAGATTTCATGACTAGAAGCTCAAAAGACGAAAACGCCATTTTTTTTTTTTGTAAATTGAAATTTGCTATCGTAGATGTTAGCAACACCTCCGCCTTTGCGGGATGCACGGGGGATATGGTCACTAGTGTAACCAGGAGGTGAGGCCTCATTTAACACAGGAAATTCATCAGGCTTAAGCCATGTTTCAGTCAGGCCAATCACATCAAGATTATGATCAGTGATTAGTTCATTGACTATGACTGCCTTTGAAGTGAGGGATCTAACATTAAGTAACCCTATTTTGAGATGTGAGGTATCACGATCTCTTTCAATAATGGCAGGAATGGAGGAGGTCTTTATCCTAATAAGATTGCTAAGGCGAACACCGCCATGTTTAGTTTTGCCCAACCTAGGTCGAGGCACAGACACAGTCTCAATGGGTATGGCTGAGCTGACTACACTGACTGTGCTATTGGCAGACTCCACTAAGCTGGCAGGTTGGCTAACAGCCTGCTGCCTGGCCTGCACCCTATTTCATTGTGGGGCTAAAGGAGTTAGAGCCCTATCTATGTTGGTAGATAAGATGAGAGCACCCCTCCAGGTAGGATGGAGTCCGTCACTCCTTAGCAGGTCAGGCTTGGTCCTGTTTGTGGGTGAGTCCCAGAAAGAGGGCCAATTATCTACAAATTCTATCTTTTGGGAGGGGCAGAAAACAGTTTTCAACTAGCGATTGAGTGCTGAGACTCTGCTGTAGAGCTCGTCACTCCCCCTAACTGGGAGGGGGCCAGAGACAATTACTCGATGCCGACATATCTTTCTAGCTGATTTACACGCTAAAGCTATGTTGCACTTGGTGACCTCTGACTGTTTCATCCTAACATCGTTGGTGCCGACGTGGATAACAATATCTCTATACTCTCTACACTCGCCAGATTTAGCTTTAGCCAGCACCATCTTAAGATTAGCCTTAACGTCGGTAGCCCTGCCCCCTGGTAAACAGTGTATGATCGCTGGGTGATTCGTTTTAAGTCTAATACTGCGGGTAATGGAGTCGCCAATGACTAGGGTTTTCAATTTGTCAGAGCTAACGGTGGGAGCCTTCGGCGTCTCAGACCCCGTAACGGGAGGAGTAGAGACAAGAGAAGACTCAGACTCAGACTCCGACTCGCTACATAATGGGGAAAACCGGTTGAAAGTTTCTGTCGGCTGAATGAGCGACACCGGTTGAGCATTCCAACAGCATTTCCCTCCAGAAGCCATGAGAAAGTTGTCCGGCTGCGGGGACTGTGCGGGGGGATTTATACTAACGTTACTATCTGTACTTACTGGTGGCACAGACGCTGTTTCTTCCTTTCCTACACTGAAAATACCCTTGCCTAACGATTGCGTCTGAAGCTGGGCTTGCAGCACAGCTATTTTCGCCGTAAGGCGATCGTTCTCCTGTATATTATGAGTACAGCGACTGCAATTAGAAGACATCATGTTAATGTTACTACTTAGCTTCGGCTGTTGAAGGTGTTGACGAACCATGTCCAGATAAAGCGTCCGGAGTGAAAAGGTTGAATGAGGGAAAAAAGTTGCGATGGAAAAACTAAAAATATAAACGGTAATTAAAAACAGAAACAAAACAAAAAACGTAAAGTTGTCAGCTAGCAAAGTAAAGTAAAGTTTGCAGCAAATCGCACAGCAACAAAACGCACAGCAACACGTCTGCAGATTCAACAGGAAGTCATTTCACCTTTCAGCAGGACTTGCAACATTTGCGTAGAACTAACGCTACAGATAGCAATACTGGGGGATTTGAAAAGCCATAGTCAATCAATCAATAATATAATAATTATTTTAGCAAAAATGTTTATTTTTAATTTACAATCCGTGGAAGCTATGAGAATAGGAAGATTCAAATCTTTTGTGAAGCATCACAGCACAGTTGAAAAATATATGGCAAATAAAAATCCGAAATGGATGATGTTGGAAGATAGATGGGAAAGGTTGAGTGGAGCTGAAGGGTGGGACTAATAACAAGATAAACAATGTAGGGCATACGGGATCTTTGAAATGTGTATAGGTGCGGAGCTATTGTGAAATAGCACAGTTACAAGTGGAAATCAAACTGGATGGACAACAGAAATAGAGGAAGGACTAAGAACAAACAAGAGAGAACTATTATAAAGTAGACAGTGTCTGTAAAATGTGTATAAGATGTATAAATTGAAGGTAAAAACAGAAATGTTTATCAGTTTACTCCAATTGGGGGATCGGTGGTAGGGTTTGCGGGGAATAATAATAAAGGTATACTCTTGAAAAAAAGTATGTATGTCTATGTAGGTATGTGTATGTATATATGTGTATATGTATGCATACGTGAATGGATATATATATTTACCCAAAAAAATATGGGGGATTGGAAATGATGCAGACAATTACATTGGAAGCAACATTCTTTCCGCAATATTAAGCTGATCCACCCCCCCAAAAAAAATAAAAAATAAAAAAATAATGCACATGACTGAAATTAAAGTTGTATTTATTTAAACTCATTTATGTTTTGGTATTAAACTGTCATCTACTTTCTCAAAACATAGGATTAATCTGTAAAACAAATGATGAGACATTATTTAGTTACACCGCTGAATATGTTGGTGAAGACGCATTTTTTAAGCGTCCACAGGAGTAGTGACGGTTCTGTGGGGGGGGGGGGGGGGGCAGTGTCATTGTGACAACAATTTTGGACCCCCTTGTGGCCCCCCTGAATGTGGAGTATGAAATAATTTTTACATAACACATTTTTGCTATCGTTCTTTTTTTACATCCGTTATTAGACAGTGGCAACGATGATGATTATGAACATGGTCTTTTGCCTGCTAATGCCTGCACTGCAATGAAGAAAACGAAATGACAACAATAACGTCTAATGTAACTGGCCCCTCTCACAGTACAACTGGCCCCATCTTGGCCCCCCCAGTTGAAATGGTCTAGAACCGCCACTGCACAGGAGGACTCTAAAATGTGCAGTTCTGTGACACAACACTATGTCACAAGTATTGAGGGAGTGTGCAATTGGCATGCTGACTGCAGGAACGTCCGCCAGAGCTGTTGCCAGAGAAATTAATGTTAATTTCTCTACCACAAGCCTCCTCCAACATTGTTTTAGAGAATTTGACAGTACGTTCAACCGGCCTCACAACCGCAGACCATGTGTAACCTCGCCAGCCCAGGACCTCCACGTCCAGCTTCTTCTGAGACCAGCCACCCAGACAGCTGATGAAACCGAAGAAACCTTTTCAGGGAAGCTCATCTGCGTGCTCATTGTCCCCACCACGTTCTTGACCTGACTGCAGTTTGGCATCGTAACCGACTTCAGTGGGCAAATGCTCACCTCCAGCGTGCCAGTGGCCATCGAAGAAGTGTGCTTTTCACAGATGAATCCCGGTTTCAACTGTACTAGGCAGATACCAGTGTGTATGGCGTTGTGTGGGCGAGCGGTTTGCTCATGTCAACTTTGTGAACAGAGTGCCCTATGGTGGCAGTGGGGTTATGGTGTGGGCAGGCAAAAGCTACGGACAACAATTGCATTTTATCGATGGCAATTTGAAAGCTCTGGATCGACATACGACAGCGTGTTCCAGTTCCCGCCAATATCCAGCAACTTCACACAGCCATTGAAGAGGAGTGACCGACAGATGCATATCTGTATTCCCATTCATGTGAAAACCATAGATTAGGGCTTAATTTATTTATTTCAATCGACTGATTTCCTTATTTGAACTGTTAATATTTTTTTCTGTGTAGTTTGGGTTTACATTAGCCCTATATGATTCCTACCTTTTGAAGCAGATCTCGTGAGTAGCAGACCCTTTTCCTTTCTCCCTGTGCCAATCAAATTTGCCTGGACATACTGTCAAGTGGGCAGATTTTTAGCTAGCTAGGTAACATGACTGAACAACATTGTTTGCTATCAAACCAATAATTTGCGACCCGGGATTAGTGTAAAACATGGTTTGTGAAATGATATAAATTGTGAAAAAGGTAGTTCTGGTACTGTTTGGACTAGGTAAAGCTGTAAGCATGCCTATGCTCCATTTATCCTTTGTCAGTAAGAGGCTGCGTGACAACGAACTCGCAAATTGCAAAGTCTACTCAGACTGACCTGTGCTCTTGGTTACAACAGCCGCTGCTCCAATGTATCAAATGTAACAACAGAAGAGTCATCAGGGTCTGCATCTCCGTTCGCCATCACGGCTAAAAACGGATGGGAAAATGGATGTGCAGGAAGACCGGGCGGAGAGAAGCAGGTGAGTGATGGCTGGAAGGGCGTGCAACTGGCTGATCAAGCTCCCATGCGTGAGATGCGTGAAAGTGAAGTGGACATTGTGGCATACAAGAGACTAGTTGCCGTTGCTTAAATTAAGCTGAATTTATAAACAAAACTCACTTTATAAACATGTTATAACAGGCGCCAGATAGTTCTTTAGATTGGCAGAGCCGATCAATGTGGTTGTATCATGTGAAACGGCACTACAGTATTCTAAAATGTTGGAATGGTAAGGATCATGACGTTTTGGTACGGTGATATTACCGTGGTACTGGTATACCCTGCAACACTACTGGTGATGATAAACAACAAGCATTACAGTAATTGGTAATAGTTGGTTATTCTTATTCTGTATGGCTTTTGTTTACGGTGAATTATATAAAGTGTATAATACTACATAAGAACTCAGTTACTTTAAACTACTAACAACACTGTCTTAGATACCGTACTATGCAAATCTGTAGCGAAAGCTGCATTAAAATACATAATCCACTATTTTCTTTATAATCTGTTTAATATGTGGTATGTAGAGACGGCGTACAACTTTTGATAGCAGGCATAGCTGGATTTAAAAAGTAAAGGTCTGAACTGCTTTAGTTCAGAATTTAAAAAAAAAAGGAAAATATTGATATACTGTATGTGTACCTAAACAGAGGGTGAAGTACAAAGTAGGATAACCAACCCAGACAGACAATGAGCCGTACACTTAGGTGCTTGCTCGCTTACGAAGAACTATACTACTTCTCACTAAAGCCCCAGCAAAACAAAGCCCGAACAGAGCCTGTACAACTTCTCATAGACAAAGGTTTGGGAGAAGCCTTTCGGTTCTTGTCAAGGTTGCTAGCAGCACCAGAATGTGGCTTTAGATCCAGCATTCCGCCCTCAAAACCTGAAAAGTACCTGGGATACGCGTATCTATGGCCTTTCACATTGTCAGCCTCGCTCTCGCTGTGGAACAATAGGTGAAACACGTTGCCATAGCTGAACTCTATATACAACCTGCTCCAAAGAGAGTGACTATCTAGATGGAGAAGCTTACCGACGCTACTCCAAGGCTTTCCTCTGAGACAGAGGAGGACAAATACCGCTTGAAATCCAAAAACACTGGAACTCCTCACCTGGACTGATAAGCCTTGAGTGAAGTCCCCTATTTCAACTCCATGTTAGGCCTCAACGGTATGTTCTCAGCAGAACAAACAAGATTCAGGCTGTGTCCCAAATGGAACCCTACACCCTATATAGTGCACTACTTTCCCTTTGGGCCCTGGTCAAAAGTGGTGCACTATATAGGGAATAGAGTGCCATTTGAGACACTCATCACTCTGTGTCGTATGAAACTATTCTGAAATCTCCCTACAGTTAAACATTTTAAATATCTGTGCGCCTTATATTACAGTAAGTGTTCATATGGTAAGCCAAGGTGCTCTTTAGTAACTCTATACACAGGTGAAGGTAAAAGACAACCACACTTGCCCATAGACGTTAATGTGGGATCATAATTTGCACTTGAACCAGGTTGTTATTGTAAAAGATCCGTTTGTTTTCAATGACTTACCTCACTAAAATGCTTAAATAAATGCATTTTCCCTTTACGTCCTTGATAGTAAGCTTTTAGAGTGTGGAAAGCCATAGACACGCGTATCCAGGTACTTTTCAGGTTTGGAGAGCAGAATGCTGGATCTAAAGCTGCATTCTGGTGCAAAATCCCCTTTTGTTAAGTTGACCCCTGTTACATTTTAGTCAACACTTTTAGTGTTATCCAATAACACCTCATATAATATTTCTATATAGTTTGCGCCAATGGTGTTATGCAATAACACCTCTGGGGTTTTTTAACACTAGGAAGTGTATATACTTTGCACCAATGGTGTTATGCAATTTTATATATTATTTTATTTGAACATGAAGAGGTCTGTATCTCGATTTTATGTACAACTATTGTCACTTTTTATTTTATTTAACCTCTGACGAAGGCCGTGTGGCCGATACGTAAGCTTATTATATATCGGGGATACTATCAAGATCAGTGTGCGGTTTCCCTTTTCCTTCATTTAACCTTTATTTAACTTGGCAACTCAGTTAAGAGCAAATTCTTATATACAATGACGGCCTACCCCGGCCAAACCCGGACGACGCTGGGCCAATTGTGCGCCGCCCTATGGGACTCCCAATCACGGCCGGATGTGATGCAGCCTGGATTCGAACCATGGACTGCAGTGACACCTCTTGCACTGAGATGCAGTGCCTTAGACCACTGCACCACTCAGGAGCCCGCCATGCTCTTATGTAATTATTTACAAACTGGCAGAAGACATGTTCAAACTTTAATTAACATAACCATAGGCCTTCACCAAGTGAGTTCCTAGGCAAATAATATTTTTAAAATTAAACTCTTTATGACAATACATAACATACTGTATCTCATAAGGACTTATTGTGAGGCCTAGTTTTACCCTAATACAGTGGCCTGAAACTCATTGTTTACAGGCCACATCAGGCTGAAAGTCACATTATGCTGGCTTGCAAAGTTATGCGTAAGTCGTATTGGAATCCAGCCAGAGTTAATCTATCCAACAATCTGAACTTTCATTCACCCGCAACCTGCATTCAGAATGATTGTCAGGGTTATAAACATGTGATATTTTGTATTTTATTAGAATCCCCATTAGCTGTTGAGAAACCAGCAGCTACTACTCCTGCGTCTTAAAGAAGTTGTTACAGGTCTGTGAGAGCCAGAAATCTTGCTTGTTTGTAGGTGACCAAATACTTATTTTCCACCATAATTTGCAAATACATTCATTAAAAATCCTACAATGTGATTTTCTGGATTTTTTTTTCTCATTTTGTCTGTCATAGTTGAAGTGTACCTATGATGAAAATTACAGGCCTCTCATCTTTTTAAGTTTGAGAACTTGCACAATTGGTGGCTGACTAAATACTTTTTTGCCCCACTGTACATAGCCACTTGCGCCACAGAGCTTAGAAATCCCTTCCTCCGAGTCGATATTCATGTAATAAAACAAAATTCCCCTCGACCACACCCAGAAATTGGGGGAAACCAACATTCTTTCCTATTGACCCCCACTGTAAAAGAGTCAACTTTATCATCAACTTTTTTTGTTAAACAAAAATAACAGAACATGTCGAAAAGCCACTGTGTTGATCAATGTTCATGTAACCTCAAAAATCCTGGCCTATGGTTTGCAATGCTCCCACGTAGGGAAATGGAGCCTGCGAAAAGAGCTCTGTGGCTTCAGGCTATTCAGCGTGGGAGAGTGAAAAATGTGGGGACCCGGTGTCCAAGTAGGCTACACGTAGCTGTGTGTGGAAAACATTTCATCACAAATGGACAATACTAAACAAGAATTTTAACTTGTTTAGTATTGTCCATTTGTAACTCCACTCATTACTTGTGGCTGTATTTTCCGTTTGTGTTGTTGGTCTTGGATAGCTTCATGTCCTGGTCAGTAGCTAGCTAGCACTCACTCATGTGGCTGCTAGCGTGGTCATGAAAAGGGGCATGAGGGAAACCGTACAATATTAAGTTTTTATAAGTAGTTAGAATGCTCGGGAGCAGGCAATGTTGAGAAGTAATCTTTAGACATGTTTTACTTTTCTTATATGTAGTTTTGTCGCTAAATGACTACAACAAGCAGACAACAAGAAAATTGAGTTTGGAAAAGTTTTTGCTGTGAGCCAATGGGGTAACTTTGGTTGTTTTCCCCACAGGCTTGCGGAGCCACGACATTGTATATAATACCGCCTGGATCTGTAAGACACTGATCAAATATGTACAGAAATAGCCGGTCTGAAGTGCGACAGCTAGGCTATAATGTTATTTTTAAATGTTAAGTCTACAGTAGTGGCAGCTTACGCAGACAGGCTCCCGTAGGGAGGCGTAGTGAGGCTAAACCCAAGGCGGAACACCGTTTTGGGAATCACCACCACGTTCCCCGAAACGTGGCTACCCAATCTCATCCATCATTCTTGTATAGTGGTGTGACCCATATAGACTGTTCTGAATGCTCGGGAGAAACCTCATTCAAAACCCATAGGACTATTAGTATCCATCTATTTAGTATTTATGTATTTGTCATTAGTATCTGTATTTCTCCTATTTAGCATTAAAATAAATATATATATTTCTCCTGCTACTGGTCCCTATTACTCCTGTATACATGTTGATATTAACCATTCATATTTTACCATAGAATTTACATATCTATTCATGGTACCAGTCATTTTTCAGCCCTGCTATATTGATTTTGATTTTGATTTTATTAGGTTCTCTTTTAGTCCTCATTTGGACTAATCTTCCAAGAGTCCTTAAACATTAAAATACAATTTATAATACGATCACATTTTCACATACATACAGTATAACACAATTGTTACAAACAGACATAATACACTGACAGTATTGACCAGATAAATACTCTTAACAGTCTAAAAAGATAGTCCAGCACAACTTTCCTATGTATTGTTTTTAAATGGTTTTAAAGTATTGTTTGAATTTGTATATTGAAAGGTTTCCGGTTTGCTCAGATAAATTATTCAATTTCTTTATTGCTCTAAATTGAAATGTCATTTTACCTGTTTCTCTTTACTGTCTGGAAAGCACATAGATTGTGGACAATCTATTTCTAGCATTTACTGAATGTCTGTCTCTTACCAGCTGAATACTGTTGTGAGTAGAGTTTGGCAGTTTTAAATTGGTGTGTGTTATGAAATAAAATAAGCGTGTTTTTTTCAATTATCTTTCTCTTGGCACAACTTCCCCCGGGTATGGGTAAGTTTAGCTGCGGGACAGTGTGAGTGAAGCCGCCTACACATTTCTGTGCTGAATGAAATATTGCCACTACCTTTTAAAATCATGTCTATCTTTATTTCCCAAACACAATTCAACACAATTACAATCGCTTTTTTGTATTTTAATCATTTTAATTATCATCTTTTAAAACTTCTTCATGATTGGTGGGTCCCCTGCGGGATGGTTGAGCTAACATAGGCTAATGCGATTTGCATGAGGTTGTAAGTAACAAGAACATTTCCCAGGACATAGACATATCTGATATTGGCAGAAAGCTTAAATTCTTGTTAATTGTCCAATTTACAGTAGCTATTACAGTGAAATAATACCATGCTATTGTTTGAGGAGAGTGCACAGTTTTGTACATGAAAAGTTATTAATAAACAAATTACGTACATTTTGGTACATTTTACATGACGTACAAAATTTGGAATACAAATGCAATGGTTCATTCGACCAGGTTAAACTTTGCACATACACTGCTGCCATCTAGTGGCCAATATCTGAATTGCACCTGTGCTAGAATAATACATTATGGCCTTTCTCTTGCATTTCAAAGATGATGGTACAAAAAATATATATGTTTTTTTTTCTTTGTATTATATTTTACCAGATCTAATGTGTTATATTCTCCTACATTCCTTTCACATTTCCAAAAAACTTCGAAGTGTTTCGTTTCAAATGGTACCAAGAAAATGCATATCCTTGCTTCAGGGCCTGAGCTACAGGCAGTTAGATTTGGGTATGTCATTTTAGGTGAAAATGTAAAAACTCCAGCACTTTTCTACCTCATTCATTATGTCCAGCACCAAACAAATATCTACATATGTGAAAACGGCACATTTCTACATTTTGCCGAAAAAAATTGAACGTTAAAAAGTTCTACTCAATGTCATCAAAGGTAAAACATTTTAAAAACAGTGATTTTCAAACAGTATGAGATGCTCGGTGACGTGGGAAGAAAATAACCTCCCTCTGGCTAGAAACTCATTTTAGGTTTTGAAAATCACTGTTTTTCTTACTTTTAATCCTACCCTGTGTTGAGAAGCATTTTTAGGACCTATCTTCTTACCTTTTTAACCACAGATCCTAGAAACACGCCATTTTCACCTATGACGACACAGGTTTGGTGCTGTGGATAATGAATAAGAGGTTGAAATGGCCTTATACTTTTATTTTACACTTTTAACATAGGCCAGGCCCTGTAATCATTTTCCAGCGATTTATGCCTTGCATTATGCCTGTGAAGAAAACACTTCAATTCCCTCAACTTGCCATTGGCTCAACCAATGGCTCAACTTACCCCATGGCCATTGGCTCAACTTACCCCAAGGCAAACATTTGGACTATATTATCCCACACAAGGATGGAGTTTCATGCTAGGTTTATGACCTCATATTGAAGCTTATAGAGATCCCAACTGATCTATAGAACAATCTTAACATTTTCTGTTTAGATACAAGCATCATGAATCCTCTAACATAATACATTAATTTGACTTGGTGAAAATCCGTTTGTATACCTAACTTGCTTACCCATTTTTCCATGTGGTTTCTACTTTCACAAGACTCCATGAAATGATGACCTCTTCCTAAATATTTGGTCAAATTATACATTTTGTGTATGGTTTCCTAGAAACATCTTATCGTGATGTATGTTTTGTCCTATATTTATATTTTTTTTATTAAAATTTTTTAATCCCAGCCCCCGTCCCCGCAGGAGGCCTTTTGCCTTTTGGTAGTCCGTCATTGTAAATAAGAATTTGTTCGTAACTGACTTTAAATAAAGGTTTAATAAAAAAACAAGGGTGGTACAAACTTACCCCTTTGGCTCAACTTACTCCACTCTCCCCTAATGAGCCATTCGCAAATAGTGATGATTTCTACAGTATAAGAGGGCATTTTGAGAATCTTGCCAGGACACAAGGGGTTAACACCTTTGCTCTTGAAGTACTTTTCAAGTTCTATGGGACCTTTAATAATCAAAGAGAGTCAGCACCACAGTTAGACATCTCATCCATATGACTACTCTCAGATTCATACCTATAGAAGGTAGAATATGGCCAAATAATTCACATTGAGTTAAGTCTGTCCGTTAGACTTTTCTAGTCACATCATATTTTGCTGAATAGTTGTCCTCAGTCTCTGCCCAGTGTGTATATTAAATGATGTGATACATGTAGCCTCTTAGCACTGTTAGCTAGCTTTGCAGCTTGCCTCTCACTTAGCTACTATAGCTAGTCATAGGACAGTTGCTTCAAATCAAATCAAATGGTATTGGTCACATACACATGGTTAGCAGATGCTTCTAGATCCGGCAGTGCAGCAGTATCTAACAGGTAATATCTAACACATTCCACAACAAAACCTAATATCTAACACATTCCACAACAAAACCTAATACACACAATCTAGTAAAGGAATGGGATGAGAATATATAGATAGTAAATAATAGATTGGGAAGGATACAGTATACAGTATATACATATGAGCTGAGTAATGTGAGATATGTAAACATTCTTAAAGTGGCATTATTAGAGTGACTACTGTTCCATTTATTAAAGTGGCCAATGATATCAAGTCTGTAGGTAGGCAGCCACGTCTCTGTGCTAGTGGTGGCTGTTTAACAATCCATGGCCTTGAAACAGAAGCTGTTTCTCATTTTCTCGGTCCCAGCTTTGATGCACCTGTACTGACCTCGCCTTCTGGATGGAAGCGGGGTGAACAGGTAGTGGCTCGGGTGGTTGTTGTCCTTGATGATCTTTTTGTCCTTCCTGTGACATCGGGTGTTGTAAGTGTCCTGGAGGGCAGGTAGCTTGCCCCCGGTGATGCGTTGTGCCGACCGAACCACCCTCTGGAGAGCCCTGCGGTTGTGGGCGGTGCAGTTGCCGTACCAGGCGGTGATACAGCCCGACAGGATGCTCTCAATTGTGCACCTATAAAACTTAGTGAGGGTTTTTGTTGACAAGCCACAATTTTTCAGCCTCCTGAGGTTGAAGAGACGCTGTTACATCTTCTTCACCACACTGTCTGTGTGCGTGGAACATTTCAGTTTGTCGGTGATATGTACACCGACGAACTTAAAACTTTCCATCTTCTCCACTGCTGTCCCGTTGATGTGGATAGGGGGGGCTCCCGTTGCTGTTTCCTGAAGTCCACAATCATCTCCTTTGTTTTGCTGACATTGAGAGGTTATTTTCCTGACACCACACTCTGAGGGCCCTCAATTCCTCCCTGTAGGCCGTCTCGTCATTGTGGGTAGTCAAGCCTTCCGCTGTAGTGTCGTCTGCAAACTTGATGATTGAGTTGGAGGCGTGCATGGGGTCGATGTCCGCAACGGGGCTGGTTTTCTTTTTGTAATCCGTGATTGTCTGTAGACCCTGCCACATACGTCTGCCCTGCTTGGAAACCACACTCTTAGTATGGGTTAGCCGTCTTGACATTAGCTTGCCTCCTAGCTAGCTACTATTGTTATTCCTAGGAAAGTGGCTTGCTTGGAGACAGGAGGCTTTAGTATGGGTTAGCTGTCTTGACATTAGCTTGCCTCCTAACTAGCTACTATTGTTATTCCTAGGAAGGTGGCTTGCTTGGAGACAGGAGGCTTTAGTATGGGTTAGCTGTCTTGACATTAGCTTGCCTCCTAGCTAGCTACTATTGTTATTCCTAGGAAAGTGGCTTGCTTGGAGACAGGAGGCTTTAGTATGGGTTAGCTGTCTTGACATTAGCTTGCCTCCTAGCTAGCTACTATTGTTATTCCTAGGAAAGTGGCTTGCTTGGAGACAGGAGGCTTTAGTATGGGTTAGCTGTCTTGACATTAGCTTGCCTCCTAGCTAGCTACTATTGTTATTCATAGGAAAGTGGCTTGCTTGGAGACAGGAGGCTTTAGTATGGGTTAGCTGTCTTGACATTAGCTTGCCTCTTAGCCTGCTGCTATAGCTAGCCCTGGGAGAGTTGCTTGCTTGGAGACATGATGCATTAGTATGGGATAGATATCCTAACAAGAGGCATGGATAATATCTCTGCATATTGCATGTGTAGCAGCCAGCCCCTGCCTGATTGTATTATTCAAAGTGATACTTGTGGTGCAGGAAAACCTCAGAAACAAGTTATGGCGGATTGATGCCTCCTTTTCCCTCGCTTCTGCGTATTGTATACCACCGTCGCCACATGTCGGCTTTCCCAACCCTCTCGAGGAAATTGCATTTCCAACGAGGTTATCAGATAAGTTATTTTTCACTCTTTCAATCCTCATGACATAATTCATTTTTCTTCTGAAGAAGAATGCATTACTGGTACATACCAGAGGTAAAATGGAGATGCCTCTGGCCTAAAAAGAGGGAAAACTTTGTACACTAACCAAAACCGCTTCTGGGGCTTTGATTACAGATGCAATGAATAGAAGCAGTGATACTATGCCCATATCAAACCTTTTTTCTTCATTGTGACATTTCATGACAAACACACATTCAACACAATATGAGAGGTAATAGGCATCATTTACTGTATGTCACTCTTTCTTTGTATGTCAGTCCATTTTGTAGAGACTGAATTGCACTAGAGACGTTACATTGCCTTCAGAATGTATTCATACACATTGACTTATTCTACATTTTTGTGTTACATTGTGTTACAGCCTGAATTCAAAATTGATTAAATAAAAAAAATTCTCACCCATCTACACACAATAGCCCATCATGACTAAGTGAAATTTATATATATATATATATATATATATAAATAAATAAATAAATAAATAAATAAATGTTTGCAAATTTACTGAAAAATAAATATGGAAATATCTAATTCCACACCCCTGGTTTCACACCCCTGGATTGTACAATATTAGCACATCATAATTGTTTTAATTCCTAAAGCTCTGTCAAGTTGGTTGTTTATCATTTCTAGACTGTAATTTTCAAATCTTACCATAGATTTTTAAGCCAATTTAAGTCAAAACTGTAACTTAGCCACTCAGGAATATTCAATGTCGTCTTGGCAAGCAACTTCTGTGCATATTTGGCCTTGTATTTTAGGTTATTGTCCTACTGAAAGGTAAATTTGTCTCCCCGGGTTTTTCTCTGGGACTTTGCCTGTGCTTAATTAACTCTATTCTTCTTTTTATCCCCCAAAAAACCCTAGTCCTTGTCGATGAAAAGCATACCCATGCAGTGATGTGTTGGATTTCTTTTCTTTGCAGTTTTACTTTAGTGCTTAGTGCTTGAATTCATTACAGACTTCCTTCTTGTCACTCTGTCATTTAGGTTAGTATTGTGTAGTAACTACAATATTTTTGATCCATCCTCAGTTCTCTTATCACAGCCATTAAACTCTATACCTGTATTTAAGTCAGCATTGCCTTCATGGTAAAATTATTGAGCGGTTTCCTTCCTCTCTGGCAACTGAGTTAGGAAGGACGCCTGTATCTTTGTCTTTACTACGTGTATTGAGACACTATCCATAGTGTAATTAATACCTTCACCATGCTCAAAACCATATTCAGTGTCTGTTTTTTATTATATTTCACCCATCTACAAATAGGTGCCCTTCTTTGCGAGGCATTGGAAAACCTCCCTGGTCTTTGTGGTTGAATCTGTGTTTGAAATTCACTGCTTACCTGAGGGACCTTACAGATAATTGTATGTGTGTGGTACAGAGATGAGGTAGTCATTCAAAAATCATGTTAAACACTATTATTGCACACAGAGTGAGTCCATGAAATGTAATGCATAACGTTTTTGAAAAAGTAAAGAGTGACTTTCTGAAGGCATATAGCTCTACTGACTTAATTTGACTAGAGATCGAGCTATATATTCCACAGTTTCCTGGAGGGAGGATAATGGAGCCTCCTTTATTGGCCGGCCTTTGAATACCTGTGCTCCAGGCATCCTTGTGGTCCTTGTGGCCTTCATTTTGTTGGTCTTTGTTGATCAGAACAGTGTGAAGGGCACGGAGAGGGTGTAGCGAGGGCCCTCTCGTTGCCCATGTCCATTCCTGCCTCGTATCCATAGCTCACCTCCTTGGTTTGAACCCCTTGTCGGCTTTTGTAGGCCAGTGGTGGATCAAAGCAGGAACAGAATAATTCGTCCACCGGGCACTTTTGTGCTTTTTCGGACGAGATCTAAGCCGTTTTCATCTACAAACAAAATACAACAAAGGTAGCCAACCAGAAAAAAAGGAAAAGAGGGGGAGAACAGACGAGAAAAAAAGATAGATCCCCTCCATCTTCTATCAGGCATTTTAGAGGCTCTAAACGTCCATGTCAACCATGGGATGTTTAGATCTGTCCATTGAGGCTCACAGAGGGGGTAATTATGCTTTAGATCTTCTTATTTTTTCACATAAGATTGACATTTTTGTCATTTAGCAAACACTCTCACCCAGAGCGACTTACAGGAGCAATAAAGGTTAGTGCCTTGATCAAGGGCACATCGCCAGCTCAGGGATTCAAACCAGTGATTTTTTTCGGTTACTGGCCTAACGCTCTTAACTGCTAGGCTACCTGCCGCACATAACAAACACATGTACATCTAACACGTTTGGATAATGCTATGATGATGATTTTTAAATGTGTTTTACACAAAAATGATATATCTTTTCCTATTTGTCTTATTTTTTTCAGGCTTTATGGGAGGTCCACACTTACATGATCATTCCAAACTGACAATTATTATTAGATCACTGTCTCACGCTGGGTGAGGATGAGTCGTATAAATGATCGTCACTTAGCGAGATTAGCGGTCACATTAGACTTCCATATCAACTGGGCTTCGCTGATCACTCATGAGCCCCCATTTTTCACTTAACGTCACTTTTATTTATTCGCACTTAGATTACACAAATCGCCTTGGAGCATGTTACAAGTCTCTGAATATTAATAGTATTAATGGAGTTCTCCATGGCAAAGTGTGTGTTTCCCGAATTCTTGGACTCTCACAGAATAACTGTAATAATTTAACCTTGAGTTGGAGATGCTGTTTGGCATCAAGTTGCCTTATTGTCCATGTTAATAAAGACAGCTACTGTATACAGTTTATTGTAAGGCTATAATAGGTGCCAGAGAGACAGATCACATATCCGACTCTCTCTTTCTCCCTCCCTCCTTTCTTTCTCTCTCTCTTTCTCTCTCTCTTTCGCTCTCTGCCTCTCATCTTGCTCTCTCCTTTTCTCTCTCTCTTTGTTCACTTGCAACACTTTTCATTCCTCATTTTGCAATTATCAGATAATTCAGCTGGAGGATTTCGCTCCGTGCGTGTGTGTGTGTGTGTGTGCGTGTGTGTCTTGTGTTCTCAGTGAATGGTTGTGTCAGTTAGGGGGGCTGTTCTCCTGTGTAAACGACAAGCAGACTTACTTTACCCACTCCTCCAATGCCACAGTGGCTTTTTACCGCCAGCGCCGCAAGACTATATAGCCTTTATAGAGGGCCCATCAACAGAAACTAGGAGATTCAACTGGGGCTGAATCGCTGAGATTCAACTGGTAGTATAGCCGAGTATAGCTGTGAATACATAGCTCCAACTCTCCGCACAGCGTCTCTCAATGCAACGCAATACCAATGCATCAATTAAAAGTTTGATTTGCATGCCTTTTATTTACACTCGTGTATGTTCAAATCCAAGGAGATCACCATTTTTGGTGAAGGGTTTGCCAGTAATGAACGGCTAACCGGGGGGGGGGGGATAATTTGCTTTCGGTCAATTACGATCTGCAATGAATTTGTAGACGGGCAGATTGTAGCTGTGTTGACTCCTCTCATCTCACAGACATACAAATCCATCGCTAATCCATGATTTATGACCCTGGCGTTGGCTCATTTATTAGTTGATTTGTTAACCTCCTCCGTCTAGGGAGGGTTTAGAGGAGGGAAGCCTCCCGATCCAGTGGAGTCTTGTGGAGGTTGGAGACTTCCAAGAAGATGGTGCAACGGAGCTATCGCAGTTAGGCCACGTCTCAAATGGAACCCTATTTCCCATATAGCGCATTACCTTTGACCAAGGCCCGTAGGGCAAAAGTAGTGCACCATACGGAGAATAGGGTGCCATTTGGGACGAGGCCTTAAAAGGGCCCACTCGTCCTCTGACTCACTATGATCCAGTCATCCGACCCAGCAGAGTAACTGAGACGCCTCTTCAGTCTGTGTCTGTGTATTAATGTGTATGTGTGCGTGCCTGCATGTGTGGGTTTCTGTGGGAGCATCCGTGTCTGTGTGTGTGTTAGCAATCGAAAATCATTTGACATTAGCGGTATTGACCTAGCACTCCTCTTCTTACTCCTCCTCTTTACAGGGTGTGCCGGCACATCAGTGAGCAGGTTTACCTTCGCCAGATCAAAAGGCGGGCGCACACAGCGGAGACTCTGAGACAATCGCGCTGACTTACCCAGTAAAAGACATCCCCACTAAGACTCAATCTGTCCCCCAAAACCCCAAATACAATAGAAACCCAGGATCACGTCTAAGGCCTCTCATAACTGCTTTGAACATTTCTCCGGTGCTTTGAAACTCCATTATTTTTATGCATACAGGCAGATTACTTTAAAGGCCAATGCATACAGTACACGACGGAAGCTAGTCGGCGCCACTCAAAAAGAGAGATGTAAGAAGGATAGTAGTTTGTCTTCCCAGCACTCTTATTGACAAGATCATTTATGCAAATGCCGATTATATAAAAGTGCGTTATACTTTTGACATGTCTCTTTGTGTTGGGAGGCGCCGGCTCAGTCTTGAAGTTTTTTGTTCAGTGTCTGGTTGAATATGCTCGGGGCACTCGGGGCAGATTGTCTCGATGATATCATCAGAGCGGCAGGTAGCCTAGAGGTTAGAGAGGCGAACCAGTAGGCAGAAGATCACCGGTTCAGATATTGCACTGGGTAGTAGGGGGCTACAGGTATCAGGTATTCCATTGTGCCCTTGAGTTAGGGACATTCCAAAAATGTGTGTTGTCTGATTTGGTTGGGATGAGAGCATGAGACAAATGTTAAGTACTATTCTATTTAAAAAAAAAAAAAAACTTTATATTATACTCAAATAAAGTAGCATTCCACTCTGTATAAGGCATTTGAGAATAGAACCCCCCCCCCCCAACTTGATCTACCTCTATTTCAAGTTGTGTACTTAACTGCCTTCGTTTGCTCTAAATTCTACTGATAGAGCCAGAATTTCTACTATGCAAACCTCACACCTAATCCCCTTCATGTAATATGCGCTCTGCCCCACTCTGCCACCGATCTGCTCATGTCCGACCTTTAATAATTCACACAGATCCCTAGCCTGCTAGCCCAGAGCTCATGCATTATGAATGTTATCCCGCCACGCTGGTCAGCACTGAGCCAGGTTACGTGGCGGTTCGTTAGCATCCATTAAAGTGAACCTCACAGACTCTATGTCATTATGTACGTGTGAGGAGAGGGGGAAGAGTGGTTGGGGGACGGAATGACGAGGGTCGGGTAGGGAGGTAGGGGAGAGGAGAGTAGAGGGGAGGGGAGGGAAGGGAAAGAGCAGATGTGGAGAGGGGAAGAGGAACGGAGAGGAGTCCAGCGTTATGATGCTGACTGGCATCTTGAATGTACGGCGGCGACCATTAGGAAAGGCATGATTGGGTGCTAAACTGACAGATCACTCAGCAGCACCCACAGCCAAGAGGTTTACTGATGCCTGTGTGTGCCATCTCTTTCTTGTTCACCCCCCCCCCCCTCTCTGTCTCGCTTTCTTTCATACTCACAGTCGCAATCATTGCCTCTCTCAATCTGTCAATTATGTTCACAGTATATGCACACACAGGCACACGTTAACTCTCTCTTTCATACGCCCTCTTTTCTCTCTCACATGCTCCCTCACACAATCTTTAACTCATTCCAATATATTCCCACACTTCCTCTCACACAGCAGTATGACAGCTTGGCCCTGTGATGCGGAAAGTGATGAGGCTCTGTGGTGGTGGAGAGAGAGATCGAGAGTGAGAGAGAGGGAGAGAAAGAGAGAGAGGGTAGTGTGTTAGGGAGGGTTTTATAGTATGGGATTTATAGAAATTTCGAAAATGTTGCATGCTTTTCATCTAGTAGAATTCTCTGCACACTATTGAGGAAGAGAATCGTATTTGATAATCAGCTGAGGGGAGGCGCCGTACCAAAATGAACAAATGGCTGGAATCAACGTAATTGCGCATCAGATGGCACAGTAAGATTAGCCTAGCCTGCTGTATTTGTTACTTACTGCGTTCGTTTTTAGAACAGTACATTCTAAATAGTATGTTGTACGATTAGTCCACAGTATGCAGTTTAAGTGAGTAGTAGGCAAGCCAGATTTCGGACACTGCCAGAGAGAATAGGTGAGAGAGAGAGAGAGATGGGTAGAGAAAGTGGAACAGAGAGAGAGAGAGGGAGAAAGAGAACAGAAGTGGGAGAGAAAGACAGGAGCAACCTGCATATGTGGACTCCATTATCGCTCTCCAAAATCGGAGGACATATCGGTCGAGTCAAATGATCCGCATTTGTACTCCCGCATAAAATTACAGAGTAGATATTTGGCCAAACATATCACACTCCCAGAATAATGGCCCTTTTCCATTGCCGGAAACGACGATGTGCTTATGCAGACAATTAAAAGAAACTCCACTCGGAAAACCCGCCTGCAACCCAACAGAATATATGTATCGCCATAAATAATCTTTAGCTAATGCTTCGCCAAACACTTCCTCCCTCCCTCCCTTTCTATTCTCTCCTCCAGTCCACCTCAGCTGACCAATTTCCTACGCCATCGATCGGTGGTCAATTCCAGCCGGAGAGAAAGGCAACTCTTCTCCCCGATGGATTTCCACGTCACCGCCGATGACTAACTGCAAATAGCCAATCGCCAATCATGCCCCACTTTCCGCGTGACCTTTCCCGAACACTCACACCTAGTGCTTTAAGGCAGGCCTGTGTTTACTCCACCAAGAGGGGTACACAAACCGTCACGCTTATTTGGTGTGAATTTAAGAGGGTGTTGGTGTGTTTCTCGGGCCTGATTTGGCCAATTGTTTGTTTAATGCACTTAGCATGTTTCAATGGCCTAGGGAGGATGCCCCAAAAGCACAATGGGGACTCTTATTGAATTACCCTTATGAATCTGTGTTTTGTCTTTAGCATGTGTTACATTGGTGTGCATGAGGACGGGGATAGATTTAGAGAAATTATTGTGCGTGTTTGTGCTCATGTGCGAGTGCACTGGGTTTGCGTTTGGTGGGGGTGCCTGAGGGTGCTGAACACTACCAGAATGAAGAAGAACGACAATTATGGATGTTGCTTCTCAACCCACTATTTTAAGGGCAACCCCAAGTGTCAGTCTGTACGGTAGTTGGAACCCTAGGTGAGGTACACACACACACACACACACACACACTCTCTCTCTCTATGGTACGTGGGCTGAATTAGCATTTCAATCTCATACCGTAAATCAACTCGAGTCCCTCTGCCTCAATAAATCTTTCATCTCATGCTCTCTCTCTTTCATAACGCAGGTTACCTATTTTATTCCTCTAGTCCTCCGTGAGGCAGGCTGGCTCAAGCTGTCACTGATGTTCCTCTCCTCCTTTTTTCTCTCTCACTCAGTTCATTCTCGGGTTCCCACCAATGATGCCTCAATTCCATTCTCTCTTCTCTATTTCTTTTCTTTTTTGTTGTTCTATCTCACGCTATCCCCCCTCACTTCAATTTCATCTTGCCGAATGGGGATTGACAACTCTGCCAGGGAAATACATTCTGGGGCCCTCTCAGGGATATCCTATGTTTTCCATTCAATATGGTGTTGTTGATCCCACAGTACTGTACACTTCTCGGTCCGTATTCAAAATATTCAAAAGCTGGCTCAGAGTGGCTCAACGTAGAAGTGCTGATCTAGGATCAGTTTGGACATTGAAATCATAACGGAACATAATGCCAGCGATCCTAAATTGGTCTGTTTCATTATGATTTTAAATGAGCACTGAGTGCACAGACACACAGAGAATCATCATGAAACCGAGAAGGAACACTGATCCTAGATCAGCACTTCAAGGCGCTTTGTGAATATGGCCTCTGTTCCCGTTTAGCACCTTATTTAATTCTCAGACTTTATTGAGCCTCTACAGTTTAATTGAAGACTGACCACTCTCTTTACTTCATTAAGAATTAACTGACCTACTCCCCTGCTTCATTAACGAGTGAAATGATAGGGCGCTTTATTTAAAGATGGAGATATGCTAATGATGGTGAGTCAGGATGAGGAGGGGAGAGAAGAGGAGAGGTGAGTCACGGAGCGGAGTCATCATTAAGGTCAATTACAGATGAGCTCTCCTCTCACACCTGGCTCATCAGGGCTGTGCCACAGGCACAGTGACAACGTGTGTGTGTCTGTGTTAGAGAGTATCGCATGAGTTTTCCAATTTGCATCTGTCAGAGAATTTTTTTCCGTTTTTTTTTCTCCATTTAATTGTGTGTGTGAGTGCGTGCGTGCGTGCGTGGGATCTGGCAGCTGTGGTGTACAACGGCTGACTTCAGCGCCTGCCTTGCCTTGCCTCTGTAATGGACCAGCTTTCACCATGGACTCAGACAGCTGTTCCTCTCAAAACAAATCATTACGTGATGGACCCCTCCAAGGAATGCCATAACATCTTAGATAGAGTTGTTTTATCAATTTGTTCTCGTGTCTGCTGCAATTTGCTCAAACTAAGGGGAAAAGAGACACACTAGAACCAGGAGGTTTGGGAAATTTGCGAAACGACACAGGTGATCGAAATAATTGATGGTGAATTTACGAAAGAAAAACACAAAATACGACTAGGGTGTTATCTAAAGAAAACAGGCTGTTTTTCAATGAGTTAGTGCTAAGAACCTTATGTCGTCTTCAATGTTGAAGTTTATATTGAAATAACTTTTTGCTCAGCCCCATTGAGCCCCATCCACATCCAACCAGTGTATTCACCAGGTTAACCAAGGGATGCATTGCTACAGTAGATGGTTTGGAGTGCTTTGTTTACCAGTCTCAAGGTATGTTTGCTCCTGTTTAGTGGGTGTGGTTTTCGGCATTGTTGGGAATGGCCCGTGAGTAAGCATTTCCCTTTTGGTCTACACTCGTTGTTTATGAAGCATGTGACGAGTACAATTTTCTTTTATTTGGTGGGGTATGACCTGATCAATATGGGGGTTACCTGTTGAAATGAGAGAACTTGTCCAGCACACCATACACAATCGCCCTCTAACCCACCATAATCTCAACATTCTTCAACTGGTCGTTCGGAACTGCACTTGTTTCCGTCGAATGGAAAGTTGCACATCGCTGTGCCCTGCAGAACGGTATGTGTGTGCGAATGGGAGGCGGTGACTTTTCCTTCAGCGGGAGGGACAAGTCTTTAGGGTGTCTGTGTGTCTCATCAAGATACCAATCAGACCCCATCCTGAGACATTGAACGCAGCAGCAACATTCATGGAAACGTTATCGCAATGTTATCGCACCATGGCAATGTAAGCCCAAATTGTATTCGACTCTACACGATTGTTCAACATGATCTCCAATGATGAACCATGATGATTTCCGGCTATGTTGTGGAATGGTAAGATTGCATGTTATGTCTCTTGGGTGGGGTAGTAACGATGTATTGTTGTGCATCATATCGCGATATAGTGCATCATAACGCGATATAGACAGGTCTGAGGCGCCTTGTGTGAGTATATAGTCTAGGCTCTGAGAAGAGATGCCTGTCTCCAGATGTTTGTGCATACAGTACATTGTCTGTATGTGTGTTTGTGTTCGTGTGTGTGCATACATCTATCTGTCTGCGTGTTTGCCTGCGCGAGTGTAAAGCATCCATTTAATAAATCCAGCTTTGAGATTCAGGTCATCAGGTGGTAGACAATGAGGGGGATTTATGCGTTATAGAGGATGCATCACTGTCACCATTAGAGGTCTTCACGGGTCCAGAAATGTGGACCTGAAATGCATAAACTTCCTTCCGGACATGATATGCATACATTTATAGAGACCCGTTCCGTACGGACCCGAGGACAACTAGACCCGTTCCGTATAGACCTGGTCGGATCCAGACCCGGTCCAATCCGAGTGAGGGAAGCAGCAGAAAAGTCATTTTTTTTTAAATCTACTTTATTAACCAGAGCTGATAAAGCACGAGGAGGGAGAGATTTTAATCCCGTTTTCTTTTGATTAGATATCTCGATACTTTTGCCACACACTGAAGCGCTATGACTATAGCCTATTGTCATTTTAATGACTTATGATTGGCCAACAACAACAACAAGCTACATCTCTCTCGCAGCTCGCTCTCGCAGCTCTCTCTCTCTCTCGCTCTCTCTCTCTCGCTCTCTCTCTCGCAGCTCTCTCTCTCGCTCTCTCTCTCGCAGCTCTCTCTCTCGCTCTCTCTCAGCTCTCTCGCTCTCTCTCTCTCTCTCTCTCTCTCGCAGCTCTCTCTCTCGCAGCTCTCTCTCTCGCAGCTCTCTCTCGCTCTCTCTCTCTCTCGCTCTCTCTCGCATCTCTCTCGCATCTCTCTCTCTCATCTCTCTCTCTCATCTCTCTCTCTCATCTCTCTCTCTCTCTCGCATCTCTCTCTCGCAGCTCTCTCTCTCTCTCTCTCGCAGCTCTCTCTCTCGCTCTCTCTCGCTCTCGCAGCTCTCTCTCTCGCTCTCGCAGCTCTCTCTCGCTCTCGCAGCTCTCTCTCTCGCTCTCGCAGCTCTCGCAGCTCTCTCTCGCTCTCTCTCGCAGCTCTCTCGCTCTCTCATCTCTCTCTCTCGCATCTCTCTCTCGCTCTCTCTCGCTCTCTCTCTCTCTCTCGCTCTCTCTCTCTCTCGCAGCTCTCTCTCTCTCTCTCACACACACACAATCATATCTGTGCGGGCCCTTCCCGACAAGTCAGTTAAAATTACACATGACCGAGAACCATGACAATCATATCAGATTCGACCCAGACCCGTGACATTATTTCGAATTCTGGATCCGAGCCTGATGAGATCACTGTAGGAACACCAGCTAGGGCTCAGGCAGGCAGCATCGGCCATGAGAGCACGTCATTAAAAATGCACCGGGTGAGTTCAGTCGTGGAATCATATGGAAGGCGTCCGTCTTGCTTCCATCACCCTTTATTTGCATGATGTGTTGTATGTGGGTTCTGTGTTTTATAATATATTATATGCTGTGCTGTGCTCTGTGTGTGTACATATACTCCCGACTTGTTTGCTAAATCCCATGGTGTTTGCGTGCATGAGCAGCACCTGTACGTACATATGCTACAGTGTAATCTACTACTCCATGTTATTACCAGGCTGTCTTGGGCATGAAAGAAAACAAGGTTACGTGATGCAGCGTGTGACGGAGCAGCAGCAGCAGTACACAACAGTACACAACAGTACACAACAGTACACAACAGTAAACGGTACGCTCTACAATGAGCCACTAAGCTGCTTCTCCACAACGGAAATTAACTGCAGTGGCGTAATGAAAGTTTAATGATGTATTTCTGCTACACGGAGAGAGAAAGGAGACAGAAAAGAAAGTCATTACAGAGTCTTCAAGAATAATTGAACTTCTATTTTCTTCGATTTTGGCAGTATTTTTCCACGAAGAGGGAAAAGAAGGATCTAGCAAGCTTTATTACATATTACAGGTCTTCATATTACACACATTTAGATGCCCGCCCGCATGCACGTACGCATGCACACACAGACACTCTGTGTGTGCATCTGAGCAAGACAAAGGTGCAAACGTGCAGATGGCTTCAAACGAAAGGCTCGTGACGTCATTACTTCATTGTCCCCTTGTAGTGCACACTTACACACAGTATTGAAGGGGAAAGCTGAGTGAAAAGCTTATCGTCTCACTGGGACAGTGCCATTTGACTAGAGCGTAGACGGGGAGAGAAAATCAATCGAGGTTAAGGTTTTCGAATGATAAGCAGTGTTGTTGGCTTTAAGTTGGGTGCACAATCAAATCAAACCAAATTGTATTTGTCACATGCGCCGAACACAACCGGTGTAGATCTTACCGTGAAATGCTTATTTACAAGCGCTTAAACAAAAAGGCAGTTTGAAGGAAATGGAGTAAAGAAAATATTTATTAAATAAATAAAGTAAAAAAATACATATCAAAAATAGATAACACAATAAAATAACAATAATGAGTCTATATACAGGTGGTACCGGTACCGAGACAATGCATTCGGGGCCTCATGCATTATTACTGTAAACACATTGAAATGGCACTGTAGCTCAGAGTAATACTCTTAGATGGAGGTAGATGGAGAACCTGGGTACACAGTTTTTCAGGGGAACTTTGCCCAGGGACCAGGTCTGATGTTAGGGCAGAGAACGCTTTCAGAGTTGAGCTACATTGTTTTGTGATATTCAGTTTTTTGGGAGTAGAATTGTAATGAACTGTTAACCGGTGAGCTATCCCGGGCCTATTTTTCAGTCTCACCAAACACACACGTACTATACACACAGGCACTCACTTACTATCCTTACTTACAAAACTCTAAGGCAAAAATTGTTTCTTCATAATACCGCAATATTCCACTGCAACTTAATTGCGTATTTTCCTTCTCCACAGACAGAAAAACTAATATACATTTCAGGAGTTTAACGTACTTAAAACATTTCCTGAGCTTTGCTGCACATTTCCACAGGGGCTTGTGGGTATTTGTCAAATAACTTATTGAGTCGGCCTGCCTACATGGCGCTATCAAAGGCGGGCCCGAGTCTTAGAATAAATATTAAAAGGCGACGACGACTGGAGAACACAATGCAACCTGATGCTGATGTGACATCAAACAAGCAATTGTATTGTCGTCCAGATGATGAACACAGACCGAAACACATTTGCTCCGGTTCCACCTGATGATTTCGCCTTTTATTAACCCCTTACTCTTGTGGGAATTGGTCTATATGGATAGGGCTAAATTGAAAGGTTTATAACAGAAGAAATATGGAAAGCGTATGCATAACCCTGGTAGCAATCAAAAGGGAACAGTTTGGAGATTATGGGGAAATGATTCGAATAAAGGTGAGAACAAAACAGTTCATCTGACACAAGACTGACTCCAAACCATACACTGTTGATTTTCACCACATTTGTTCACAATGAAATCTGAAAGTACTCTGGATACGTTCAGTAACATGATAAAAAATAGTCCCGGAAAATGTGGGTTAGGTGCAACATAAGAGAAATAAATGACAAGGGTTTGAGCGAGAAGTCTAACTGGTCTGTGTAAAATGTCATTTTTATGCACTATTATGACAAAGAAGCATCTTCAACTATAAGGAGCTTTTTTTGAGCTTTCCTAACTGCCATTGGAGAACTATAGCAAGCCGACTTGTAGTCGTTTTCTTACACAGCCCTGCATCCCCACCTTTACACAAGTGCTGTTATTGCTTACACAGTCTAAAAATGGTCCATTATAAATCGCAATCGGGACAGTCAGGCATCATTTGAAAGCGTGATCTATTGTCAACATACACAAGATGACCAAAAGTACGTGGACACCTGTTCGTCAAACATCTAATTCCAAAATCATGGCGATTCATATGGAGTTGGTCCCCCTTTGCTGATATAACAGCCTCCACTCTTCTGGGAAGGCGTTCCACTAGATGTTGAAACATTGCTGCAGGGACTTGCTTCCACTCAGCCACAAGAGCATTAGTGAGGTTGGTCACTGATGTTGAGCGATTAGCCCTGGCTCACAGTCGGCGTTGCAATTTATCCGGAATGTGTTCGATGAGGTTGAGGTCAGGGCTCTGTGCAGGCCAGGCAAGTTCTTCCACACCGATATCGTCAAAAAAAATATTTTGGGACCTCGCTTTGTGCACGGGGGCATTGTCATGCTGAAACAGGAAAGGGACAAAGTGTTGCCACAAAGTTGGAAGAACAGAATCATCAATAATGTAATGGTATGCTGTAGCATTAAGATTTCCCTTCACTGGAACTAAGGGGCCTAGACCGTACCATAAACAGTCATAGACCATTATTTATCCTCCACCAAACTTTACCGTTTGCACTCTGCATTCAGCCAGGTAGCGTTCTCCTGGCATCCACCAAACCCAGATTTGTCCTGCCAGATGGTAAAGTGTGATTCATCACTGTTCCAGAGTCCAATGGCAGTGAGCTTTACAACACTCAAGCCGATGCTTGGTATTGTGCATGGTGCTCGGCCATGGAAACCCATTTCATGAAGCTCCCGACCAACAGTTTGGAGGCAGTTTGTAACACGTTAGTGAGTATTGCAATCCCCCAAAAATTCACAATACGACAAACATAGATTAATTATCGTCAGAACAACCCAGGGTATGACAACATGTCATAATTTAACTGTAGATCAAGCATAGTGATCATAAATGTTGACATTGTATATTACATGAGTTTTACGATATGGACATGTGAAGTGCACATTTGGACTGACGGGTGTTTGGCTTGCTTGGATGTCATCAAAGCAGTATTTATTATATTCCTCAACATTTCATCTATCAAAATACATTGAGTCCTCTTTATTTACAGCATTCCCCTCACTTGGACAACAAAAGATTTGTGAAAGTTGCTCAATTAGCAGGAGGCAAGGGGTAACTTCTTCACACAAGCAGTGTTCAAGTTTAGAACAGCTGTCAGTCCAAACTGTGCTGTGAAGTGGAGACCTTGAGGTTCCTCAGAGGAGGAAGGGGAGGACCATTAAAAAAGTGATCCTTTATAGGTAAGATTATACTAAATGTATTCACGTCACCAAATAACTGATTAGAACACACTGTTTTCCAACGAAGGTCTCCAGTAGCCTCAACAGCACTCTCTGGGGTAGCACCATGATGTAGCCAGAGGAGAGCTATTTTTCATCCTCCTCTGGGTACACTGACTTCAATACAAAACTTAGGAGGCTCATGGTTGTCACCCCCTTCCATTGACTTACACAGTAATTATGATGGCTTCCAGAGGACGTCCTCCAACCTTGCAGCATGAACTGACATGTTGTCCACCCAATCAAAGGATCAGAGAATGAATCAAGTACTGAAAGCATAAGTTACAGCTAGATAGCCCTGCGGTACATCAAATGTGGGGAGTATTAGACTCAGAGAGAGAAAGACAATAGTTGAAGAGTTTTGAACCAATGTATTTCTTCAAAAATATAAGGAGAAGCAGCAGAGAGAGAGAGCTAGCTATATTTTGTTGTATTTTATTTCACTTTCACTTACTTAGCTCGCTAATGCAGCTAGCAAATTTAGCCTACTCAAACATCCGGCTCAAACAGAGAGGAATGCTATTTTTGTTAGGTAGCTGGTTAAGGCTATCCAACACTGTGACTCTTCCAAGTCAAGGTAAGCTTTCAGTTGAATACATTTATTGCCACCGGGGCTTGCCGGTGTAACTGCTAAACTGCTTGCTGTACACTGTACTGTGTGATTGTTGTGGGTTTTGGCTTGGAAAGGTTTTTTCGCCTGGTCACGGACAGCTGTTGTGTTGTCCACTGAAGTCCACAAGCGAAAGGAAAAGGTGAGAGGAGGAGATCGCGCAGATGCGAGAAGGAATTATACAACGAACAAAGTGCTGATGCTGCTATGAAAGTGAACTGTGTGTGCGGGTGATCAGAGGTTTAATTCATTACGCCGGTTCTGTTGAAAAACATTTCTCAAACGGAAGCAAACGGTAACGGAAGAGGGATAAACCTACCTGAATTTCTCCAATAGAAACTCTTGTTTGCAACTGTTTGGACTAATAATTACAACCTAGATGCAGGCCTGAGTGAGCACGGCAGTACTGAATGTGTCACTGTCTGTCACCTTGATTAATACAATTTGTCTCCCGACCTGTGCAACAATATGTTATCAACTTTCATTCGTAGGCTGGGTTGTAGCAACCTCATGATGGGTATAGGGGAAATTCGAGTATCGTGTAGTAACCTAAACCTATCGATGTTACATTGAGCTGGGTGAATGAAATATGAATAAGATATCCACAATATACTGTAATAGTAATAAGAATCGTCCTCCCTAATCTTAAACAGCACTGATAGCCATTGACACACACACACACACATCTTCAAACACACACACGCATGCACACCCACACAAACACAGATGTGTTAAGGCATTTCAAGTAGTTTCCACTTTCCCTGCACACCACAAGCCGAGACAGTGGTGTCTGTATGTATTCCAGGTGATGTAAGCACATTAAAGCTTTTAACATGAATTAGTTACACAATGTGTCTGCCACGTAGTACATGTTCATTTTCAAGGTAAACGGAGGCAGCGAAAGAGACTTTCAAATTGCTGTTTGATTGCTTTTGCTATATAGGCCTACCTTTAACATTTTAGAGCTTGTTGTTATAGTGTGTGCTTGATTTAAAAACTTCTGAGATTTCATATGACACGCAGCTAGTCGACTAGCGTCAGCCGAGTCACTGTTAATCGCGAGCCCGTCATTTTTGCCTTTACACCAGCTCCAGCTCACTACACTGTCA
Source organism: Salvelinus fontinalis (assembly GCF_029448725.1). Classification (NCBI taxonomy): domain Eukaryota; kingdom Metazoa; phylum Chordata; class Actinopteri; order Salmoniformes; family Salmonidae; genus Salvelinus; species Salvelinus fontinalis. The sequence continues at coordinate 13,790,497 of NC_074706.1, forward strand.
TGTCACGGTGTGCGCCTCAAAGCATATCATAGTCCGACCCATCACTTCATCTCAGCCGAGATCAAAAGAGATGTCGTAGCTTCACAAAAGCCCAGGAGTTCCTCTCTTTTTCCCCAGCTTTTGTTTTGTTTGACGTCCATCATTCAGGAGGACCGTTGGTCAGAGGCCTTTACCCTGAGGACGTAAGCAGTCAGGGACAATAGAAGAAGAGTTATAACTAGCATTAGCTATTTTTTTATGCTGTCAGACCCAGACTAGTGGAGGCTGGTGCGGGGAGGACAGACGCATAGTAATGACTTGAATGTAATACATTGAATGGTATTTAATATGGTTTTTAACATGTGTTTTTATGTTTCTTTTAATACCATTCCATTCCAGCCATTACGATGAGCCTGTTCTCCGATTTAAAGTTCCACCAGCCACCATTGGGGCAGACCCAGGTAAAACAGGGCTTTTGCTTTTGAAAACGTTCTAGGACTTACTGTGACTGTTTAGGTTTGATGACGTCTGGATGGATGTTAGTCTAGTGAAGCAAAAATAATTCCCTAGAATGCCCAATTTGTACCGTCACCTAAACCTGTGTTCTGTTTCCCCCGTCTCCCCAAGCAGTTAGAACGACAACGGTGTTAGTGTGTGTGTGTTAACCACGTCCTGACTTTACACTCACAAATTCACACATCCCCTCCCCCCTGTTTCTCTCAAGTCTATTTAACACCAGAATTTCAAGAGATACTCTCTCTCCCTCTCTCTGACTATCAATTTCTGAAACTTGCACTGCAAAGAGTGACCCACAAGACTCCTCTTTAAGAGAATTCTGTGGTGTGAAAAGGCCTGGCAGAGGGGGGGGGGGGGGGGGTGGGGATAGAGACAGACAGAGAGAGAAAGAGCGACAGAGAGTGAGAGAGAGTGTGTGTTTTGGAGGACTGCACTTGTTTGTGTGTGTGTGTGTGTGTGTGTGTGTGTGTGCAACACACTTTCACAGTCTTTCTGCCGAATCCAATGTTTGTCCATACATGTTACATTTTGAAGGTTCAGTTTCGTCATTCATTCTGAATGGATAAGCTAAGGGGTTAAGGTTTGGGTTAGGGTTTAAATCAAAACAACTCCAAGATTAAGTTTAAGAATTCATTCCGAATGGTTAAAGTAAGCTCATGGTTACACCCATCCATCATCCCTGTCCAATACACCCTAGAAAACCCCAAGCCTACTTGATGGCAATAGCTCTCACCGTTGCCGCAAGTGGCCAGTTTTGAAGTCATCTCCCAACGTCTTGCTTACCTGAACAGACAAAATTTCGCAGTGGATCTTGAGCGACCTGGCTGGTGCATGCGCTTGACTTCGTGTGTGTCAGTCATGTCTGGGTCAGACCTTAAGGGTCAGTTAATTAGGGGGACAGAGGACTGCTCACACGGCTGTGAAATAGAGGGAGTCTGAGAGACTCATACCACACAGCTGGGTCTCAGATTGTTTCTGTATCAAGTCACTAAATAGACTGTAGACAATTCAATCTCAGTGATGTCTTGATTTAGACACATTTGTAACTTATAAACAACTTCTTCTGGAAAGATGGAGACCCTGTCAAAATTTGTCATGGAAAAGATGCACAAATATACAGAACCAGTCAAAGGTTTGGACACACCAACTAATCCAAGAGTTGTTCTTTATTTTTACTATTTTCTAAATTGTTGGATAATACTGAAGACATCAAAACTATGAAATAATACATATGGAATCATGTAGTAACCAAAAAAACGTGTTAAACAAATCTAAATATATTTAAGATTCTTTAAAGTAGCCACCCTTTGCCTTGATCTTCTTGGGTATGAAGCTACAAGCTTGGCACATCAGTATTTGGGGGGTTTCTCAGATTCTTCTCTGCAGATCCTCTTAAGCTCTGTCAGGTTGGATGGAGAGCGTTGCTGCACAGCTATTTTCAGGTTTCTCCAGAGATGTTTGATCGGGTTCATGTCCGGGTTCTGGCTGGGCCACCCAAGGACATTCAGAGACTTGTTCTGAAGCCACTCATGTGTTGTCTTGGCTGTGTGCTTAGGGTCGTTGTCTTGTTGGAAGGTGAGCCTTCATCCCAGTCTGAGGTCGTGAGCGCTCTGGAGCAAGGATCTCTCTGTACTTTGCTCCATTCATCTTTGCCTCGATCCTGACTGGTTTCCCAGTCCCTGCCGCTGAAAAACATCCCCACAACATGACGCTGCCACCACCATGCTTCACAGTTCAGATGGTGCCAGGTTTCCTCCAGACGTGACACTTGGCATTCAGGCCAAATAGTTCAATCTTGGTTTCATCAGACCAGAGAATCTTGTTTCTCGTGGTCTGAGAGTCTTTAGGTGCCTTTTGGCAAACTCCAAGCGGGCTGTCATGTGCCTTTTACTCAGGAGTGGCTTCCGTCTGACCACTCTACCATAAAGGCCTGATTGGTGGAATGCTGCAGAGATGGTTGTCCTTCTGGAATGTTCTCCCATCCCCACAGAGAAACTCTGGAGCTCTGTCAGAGTGACCATCGGGTACTTGGTCACCTCCCTGACCAAGGCCCTTCTCCCCTATTGCTCAGTTTGGCCGGGTGGCCAGCTCTAGGAAGAGTCTTGGTGGTTCCAAACTTCTTCCATTTAAGAATGATGAAGGCCACTGTGTTCTTGGGTACCTTCAATGCTGCAGAAATGTTTTGGTACCCTTCCCCAGATCTGTGCCTCAACACAATCCTGTCTCGGAGCTCTACGGACAACTCCTTTGTCCTGATGGCTTGGTTTTTGCTCTGACATGCACTGTCAACTGTGGGACCTTATATAGACAGGTATGTGCCTTTCCAAATCATGTCTAATCAATTGAATTTATCACAGGTGGACTCCAAGTTGTAGAAACATCTCAAGGATGATCAATGGAAACAGGATGCACCTGAGCTCAATTTCGAGTCTCATAGCAAAGGGTCTGAAAACTTATGTATACATTTTAATACTTTTGCAAAAATATCTAAAAACCTGTTTTTGCTTTGTCATTATGGGGTATTCTGTGTAGATTGCTGAGGATTTTATTTTAATTTTATAGGTTTTAGAATAAGGCTGTAACGTAACAAAAAGTGGAAAAAGAACAGGACACAGCCCTTAGCCGTGGTATTTTGGCCATATATCACAAATCCCGAGATGCCTTATTGCTATTATAAACTTGTTACCAATGTAATTAGAGCAGTACAAATACATGTTTTGTCATACCCATGGTATACGGTCTGATGTACTGTACCACGGATTTCACCCAATCAGCATTCAGGGCACGAGCCACCCAATATAATAAGTAGTTAAAAGTTTGAAAGATGGTCAAACAAGAAGACATGCAAAGAAATGTCTATAGTCATGTGTGATATGATTAACTCTGTCTATAGAATGTGTCCGATATACTTCAAACTTTGCTATAGTTGCTAGAAGAAAGAAGTTGAACTCTTTGCAAAGACAAGAAGATCAGGAGTTGAATGTTAATTTTATGTCATTTATGAATTCATAATCTATATACTTTGTACTGGTACTTGGAAAGTAGGATCGTTTACCCTCGTTCAGTTTCGATTTTCGTTAATAACAGCATACTTGGACCATTTCCTGTTTAACCATACTAAGAACCATTACCGAGTGCTGTTATTATGAATGATTTCCTTTTGAATAATTCTATTCTGCAGTGAATCAAGTCCTTCTCCACCACTCAAAGGTTGCTGAACTCCGGTTTTTCTTTGTACACGATAACCGCTTATAATATTAACCGAAATGCATTTTTTCCCTTTTCTTTTCAATAATTCGCCGGTATTGCTTTCCCCCTTTGGTTATGCAGGCACAGACGCACCGGTTTGCTATTATATTAAGGTTAGCACATTCATCACGCCCTGGCCTATGTGAGTTATGTTATTTCTCATTTCAGAACCTTGTGAATAAGCGCAAAACAACCTGGAGCAGAGAAAGCAAAGCAACTGATCGGATGGTGCTGCTGTTACAAGTACAAAGGGTAGATATTTCTGCTTTTTTGTTCTAGCTCATTTCAGGGAATCTCAAGACGGGCATTTACATTCCCTTTGTCAGGCCTTGGCACTGTCCGTGAGGAAGGTGTGTTTATAATTCTACACTGACAGCGTGATATCACACACACACACACACACACACACACACACACACACACACACACACACACACACACACACACACACACACACACACACACACACACACACACACCCACACACACACACACACACACTGTTGCTTGACTGCAGTGTTAACAGGCTTTGATATCTGCCTTTAGCCAGGGAGCAGACAAAAGGATGAGTTCTGAGCCACGCACAGCCGGGTTTACATCCAAACCTTTAATTGACCCCTCCAATGACAATGGCGATTGTAATTTCTACCACCGGGGGAGTGAACCGCCCTCCTCTTTCTAAAGAGCCTTATCTCTCACACACTCTTGCCTTCTCTCTTTCTCTCTTCATTTCCTTCCCTCTGTTCATGTCTCTTTCTGGTTCTCTTATCTCTCGCTCACTCTCTCTGTGTCTCTCTCCCTCTCCCTTTCTCTTAGTTTCTCTCTCTTCTCTCTCTCTGTCCCTTTCCCACCCTCCCTCTTTACTTTAACGCAAACGCAGCGAAGAACAAAGGGAGAGGAACGGGGAGGAATGATACGATACAATATACTTGATTGTCCGTTTACATGGACATTCATTTTGTGAAGCCAGTGTACAAATACACAAAAATGTAATACCAAAAAACACATGATAATACATTCAATATGGAAAATACTGGCAAGATAATTATAAACACACATTTTCAGTATCTTCGGTCTACACTCTGACCATGTATTGGGCCTACATCTGTCCTATGTCCCACTGTTCAGCATCCTGATGGCCATCGGAATTAATCTTGTCCCGCTCCTTTTCTTGCTGAACAGTGGGACCTTGTAATCTCCTTCTGGGGGAGGGAGGGAGGGGGGGCAGCAGATCAAAACATTGGGCAAGATTTTGTGTTGGGTCCTCTGTGATGTGCTTGGGAGAAGGGTGGAGACAGGACAGACACCCAGCCAGAGGTGCCTGCCAGCTAGGTCTCACTTCCAGATAATAGTAATCTATAGCAGGCCAGTGCTCCTGCTCATTCTCACCTTACATGCGCTGCTGGTGTCGGGGGAATAGACAGGAACGGGGGGAAAAAAGACAAAAAGAAAGCTTTACAGAGGTTTTATCTGTGCGCTTTTGGGGGAGTTGTAAAGCCCTGACATTTGATGCAAAAAAAGAGACTCCTACGTTACTGGCGGAGATATGAGTTACGCTGAATACTATGCTTGTTTGTGCACAGTATCATCTTTAACGTTATAAATGATTGCCTGTAACAAGACTCTTGACAGTTATTTAGGTGACAAGCCACTGCTACTCTTTGCACTGCAAGTGTGTGTGTGTGTGTGTGTGTGTGTGTGTGTGTGTGTGTGTGTGTGTGTGTGTGTGTGTGTGTGTGTGTGTGTGTGTGTGTGTGTGTGTGTGTGTGTGTGTCTTTCTGTGTCTTTGTGTGTTGATCAAGTTACCATTCAAGTTGGGCCTTTCAATTAGCTTTGTGTGGCAGTAGCTGTGAGTTTGTGTGCAAGTGTGCGTCCAAGTGCGTGTATGTCCAATCTCTTTGTCAGTGTGTGTCTGCTTCTGCGTCCGTCTGTCTGTGTCTCCAGGACAAAGAAGGAACGATGCGGAGTGAGGGTGGAAAGTTTTCCTTCTACTCGCGTAAATCTGCTTCAGCAGCAAGAGAGAATTATTGATCTCTTAAGTTGCTTGTTCTTTACACCTCGCTGTTTTTCTCTCGTTCCATCGTCCTCCTCCGTTCCCTTATTTATTTATATAGTTTATTCCTCTTTGTTTTACTATGGCTCCGCGGCTGTATATCTCTCTCTCTCGCTCTCTCTCTCGCTCTTTCTTTCTCTCTCTCTCTCTCTCTCTCTCGCTCTTTCTCTCTCTCGCTCTTTCTCTCTCTCTCTCGCTCTCTCTCTCTCTCTCTCGCTCTCTCTCTCTCTATCTATCTATCTATCTGGGTTTTTAGAGAACCGAGGAGCTCTTCTTTAAGTAATAAGCCTCTTTTGTTTATGGCTGTCGTTACCTGTCTGTCGCTATCCCGAGGGCAGGATTTGTGACCAGGGGCATGAGTATTTTTAATACCCATGTCTCTCCGTTATGTTATGTCCCCCCCCCCCCCCTGCGAGCGAGAGAGGACTCTTCTTTATGGTCTACGTCTGGAGTGTCATCGCGCCCGTCTTGACTGTGTTGGTTTAAATCCTACCGTATGTCTTGTTCACTGCTCTTTGACACCCTTTCGATATCCCACCGCTCTCCCTCTCTTTTTCTCTTACACAAAACACCCTGGTTTCATCTCCCCACTTGTCTTGTTGATTTCTAACTCTAGCTCTCTCTGGGAGTAGGTGCTGTCTCCGTTGTCTGGCCTGGACGATATTCTATAGCCAGCCTCTGAAGTATATTACAAGCTAAACTGTTTACGACACTCAGATACTCACTGAACTTAGCTTACTCACTGTATACTGGGGCTCCCAAGTGGTGCAGCGGTCTAAGGCACTGTATCTCAGTAGCTACAGACCCTGGATCAATTCCAGGGTGTATCACATCTTGCCGTGATTGGGAGTCCCATAGGGTGGCGCACAATTTGCCCAGCGTCGTCCGGGTTAGGGTTTGGCCGGGATAGGCCGTCATTGTAAATACGTATTTGTTCTTAACTGCCTGGTTAAATAAATAAAAAGTATACTTGAAAACAAATTAAGAAGAAAATACAGCAATGGTGAGCTTTGAAATATATATTTTTTAATCATTATAATTATTTTGTAATAACAACTTTTGTTGCTTTTTTTGCCAGCTCGGTTTCGATCCAAAGATATAAGCATAGTCCTCAGCAGGCATTGTGACTTTGTCTAGTGGTATTCTGTGCTGTAACTGCCTACACACACTATAACTATGATAGTATCTCATCACAATGACCAAAAAAAGCATTTTTTGTCTGAATTCCACCAAAACCTTTAACCCCCCCCCACCGCCCCAGTAAACAGAACCCGATCTCCGCAGACCCCTGCCATCCCATTTTCATCGAGAGAGCTAATTGGTCTCTCGGAAAGAGGGAGCGCAATCTTCTTTAAGTGATAAGCCCCCTTTGTTTATGGTTGTTGTTACCTGTCTGGCTGTCCCAAGAGTAGTATTTGTGACTGGGGGCATGGGTGGTTTTAATACCCATGTTTCTCCATTGTGTTGTGTTTCCCCCCCCTGCGAACGAGAAAGAGGACGCTTCTTTATGGCCTACATCTGGAGTGTCAACACGTCCGCCTTGACTGTGTTTGTGTTTAAATCCCCCGTATGCCTTGTTCAATGCTCTCACTCACCCTTTCCATATCCCTTTCTCCTTCGCTCTCGCTCTCTTATGCTCACTGTCTGTCTTTGTCGCTCTCGCTATTTCTCCCTCTCTTTCTCTTTCATACACAAACAAACGCCGTGGTTTCATCCCTCCACTTGTCGTGTTGTTTGCGTACAGCTTGCAGCCATGTCCGTCGTCACCGACGGGGGCCAGACTGAACGATTTCTAACTCTCGCCTTCTCTGGGAGTAGCTGCTGTCTCCATTGTCTGGCCTGTCTGAAGTGTATTACAAGCTAAACTGTTTTATAAAACTCAAATACTCAGAGGTTAGCTTACTCACTGTATACTTGAGGAGAAAAGACGGGAAAAAAATACAGCAATGGTGAGCTTTGAAAGGATTTTATCAACAACTTTTTTTGCTTTTTTTGACAGCTCTGTTTCGATCCAGAGCCTCAGTAGATTTGTATACCCTAGTCTTTTGTAATCCTCAGCAGGGATTGTGACTTTGCGGTATTCTTTGCTGTAACTGCCCAAACGCACACACACTACAGTTGTGGTAGTATCTCATCACAATGACAAAAAAAACTTTTTGGTCTGATTTTCACCTAAACTTTTACCCTCCACTAAATAGGACCGCAGGACCCTGCCATCCAATTTTCACTGAGAGAGCTAATTGGTCCCTCAGAAAGATGGGGCGCAACCTACCGTGCTGACCCCCCTATATAGAAATATAATGGTTAAGAAAGAGTTCAGACTTGCCATCAACTTTGGAATTGCTAATTCCGCACCGGACCCTCTCGGTTTTGATCTTTAACATTTTCAATAACCTTTTCCTCCCCGTAGGTGAGAGAGCAGTACACAGGGGCGGCGATAGACTGTTCTGGAATTACATTTCCATAATGTTAGTCACCCACGCCAACAATGATTATGTTCTTGGGGGCCTATTGTTCATCCAAGGTCCTTTTATGGTTTACCTCTTTATGTACTGTCAGGAAATGGCAGTTTTGAGTGCGTTTGGTTTAGACAACAATACTGGGTTAAATGCGAAAAGACACATCTCAGTTGAATGCATTCAGTTGTACAACTGACTAGGTATTCCCCTTTACCTTACCTTTATATAATCAGGTGGCAGCAATTTCCTGTTTTGGAGTTGCCAGGAAGAGGCGTGGCTAGTTCTAGCACTCTCTTGGGCTGCATCCCAGATGGAACCATATTCCCTTTCTATACTTTTGACCAGGGTCCAAAGACAACTGAGACGTCACACGACTGGCCCTTCCGCCGATAGTTCAAGTGAGGAGTCAACACAAGGATGATATGTGAATAGCAGATGTTTTCAATTTGGGGGAATTGTACTTCAATACCTAGTGAATGCACTTCAGATCAACCCTGATTTCTTGAACGATGAGAGAAAGGCACTTGAGGGTCAGTAACCCTATAGGTTTGTCAACTTTTCACTCTGCTTGCTTGTTCATGTCTGTGTGTGTGTGTGTGTGTGTGTGTGTGTGTGTGTGTGTGTGTGTGTGCGTTCGTGCATATTTGCGAGCCTGCGGGTGTGATATTGTGCGCGCGCGCAGGATATTTGGAGTGTAAATGTCTTGATTAAAACACACTCACCTCTCTCTTTGTCACTCCCTCCATAGTGATCTTTGAGGCCGCTGACTAAGAGAATTTCATTTTGTCCAGATTCAGTGCGATGTCAGTACCACCTGTGTGATGAAGAGTTTACTCAAGGCTATTGAAAAGTTGACACTTATTGATTTTCCTCTCTGTCTGCAGGTATGTCGTGTTGAGTCTTTCCACCTCTCTCTCTCTTTCTGTCTCTCTCAATCTCTCTTTCTGTCTCTCACACACACACTCACACACACACTCACACACACACACACACACATCCTCTCTGTCTCTCTCTTTATCTCTCTCTACTCCTTTCTTCTCTCTCAGAAGACTCATCCTATCCACACTCCATATCTTCCAGTGCCGGTATGTGTCCATATAATATAACCGTGCACGACACTATAGCACCAGACACTATAGCACCAGACACTATAGCACCAGACACTATAGCACCAGACACTATAGCACCAGACACTATAGCACCAGACAGCAATTGGCAACTATACCAGTTCCAGGGTTGAGGTTAAATTCATTTTCTTAAAAAAAAAATATATATATTTTTTTTCTTTAATACAAAAAAATACATATGATACAAACATACACATACTTACAAGAACTTTGATGCTCACATCTATCCCTGGTGCCTGCATCTGTCCCTAGTGCCTGTTACTTGCATTGTTGTAAATGTAATGTAAATGTAAAAAATGTAAAATGTAAATAACATCTTGGTTGTCCATGCTAATTTCAATATTTCAATAATAAATCATTAAAATGTTCCATTGTGGCAATGATGGCGTTTTTGTATTTGTATTTATTATGGATCCCCGTTAGCTGCTGTCAAGGCAAAAATGAAGGCAGTAATATACACTATAATACACATTTTAAACATTAATATATATTTACAATACAATAACTGTGTGCCCTCAGGCCACTACTCTACTACAATATGCAATCCAGGTGTATGTGTATATTGTGTGTGTTTGTATGTGTGTTTGTACCTGGTGTATGACTCTTCACAGTCCTCGCTGTGTATTTTCATCCGTTTTTTTGATCTGATTTTACTGCTTGCGTGAGTTACTTAATGTGGAATAGAGTTCTATGTAGTACTGTGCACTTTCCATGGTCTGTTTTGGACTTGGGGGTTCTGAAAAGGCCTCTGGTGGCATGTCTTGTGGGATATGCATGGGTACCTCAAGTACCTTTTTGTGGCACCTGACCAAACGACCGGACAGTAGTCCAGGTGTGGCAAAGCTAGAGCCTGTAGGACCTGCCTTGTTGATATCGTTTTTAAGAAGGCAGAGAAGCAATTTATTATGGACAGGCCTCTCCCCATCTTAAATGCTGTTGCATCAATATGTTTTGACCATAGCAGTTTACAATCCATGGTTACTCCAAGCAGTTCAGTCTCCTCAACTTGCTTATTTCCCACATTATTAATTAGAAGTTTTAGTTGAGGTTCAGGGTTTAGTGAATGATTTGTCACAAATACAATGCTTTTAGTTTTTTAAATATTTAGGACTTATTTTTTGGCACCCGTTCTGAAACTGATTGCAGCTCTTTGTTAAGTGTTGCAGTGATTTCCCTAGTTGTAGTAGCTGACGAGTATAGTGTTGTCATCTGCATACATAGACACACAGGCTTTACTCAGAGCAAGTGGCAGGTCATTAGTAAGAATGAAAAAAAGTAAGGGGTCTAGACAGCTGCCCTGGAGAATGCCTGATTCTACCTGGATTATGTTGGAGAGGCTACCATTGAAGAACATCCTCTGAGTTCTGTTAGACAGGTAACTCTCCATCCACAGTATAGCAGGGGGTGTAAAGCCATAACATATACGTTTTTCCAGCAGTATACTAAGATGTATAATGTCAAAGCCGCACTGAAGTCTAACAAAACAGCTCCCACAATATTTTTATTATCAATTTCTCTCAGCCAATCAACAGTCATTTGTGTAAGTGCCGTGCATGTTGAATGCCATTCACTATAACCGTGCTGAAAGTCTGTTATTCATTTATTTACTGTAAAATAGCATTGTATCTGGTCAAACTTTTTCCAAAATTTACTAAGTAAAAAGCTGTTTAGTTTGAGCCAGTAAAGGGTGGCTTACTGTTCTTGGGTAGCAGAATGACAAAATGTACTAAGGGTTGGTAAAAAGCTGATTAGTTTGAGCCAGTAAAGGGTGGCTTGCTGTTCTTGGGTAGCAGAATGACTTCCCTCCAGGCCTGAGGGCACACACTTTTTTGTAAGCTTTGATTAAAGAGATGGCAAATAGGAGTGGCAATATCGTCTGCTATCAATCTCAGTCAGTTTTTATACAAGTTGTCAGACCCCGGTGGCTTGTCATTGTTAAACAACAATAATTTTTTCACCTCTTCCACACTAGCTTTACGGAATTCCAAATGACAATGCTTTTTACTATCATTCTTTATATAATTTATATTTGTTTCATAGTATAGTTTTTTTCTTATTTTTTTTTCAGTTTAGTCACATGATTTCTCCATTTGCAGTAGGTTTACCAATCGGTTATGCAGCCAGACTTATTTTCCATTCCTTTTGCCTCATCCCTCTCAACCATACCATTTTCAATTCCTCGTTAATGCACAGGGCTTAAACAGTTTTTACAGTCATTTTCTTAATGGGTGCATGCTTATTAGTAACTGGAGTAAGCAATTTCATTCATCTGTAAAGTGCAGCGTATGGTTGCTCTTCATTACACACCACAGACCAGCAAATATTCTTTACATCAACATAGGGATCACAAAAAAAACTATTGTCGGACATCTCATACACAATATTAGATCCAGCCTTTGGAACTTTGGTTTTCCTAGATATGGGTACTGTGATCACTACTGTAAATACCCTGGTAGGTTGTCTGATAACCTGAACTAGGTTGCAGACACTGGTTACAGCTTGACAAAGAAAATATACCTCTGTTGACTTCACACACATTATCAAGCATTTCACACATATTATCCAGATACTGACTGTTAGCACTTGGTGGTCTATAGCAACTTCCTACGAGAATGGGCTTTAGGTGAGGCAGATGAACCTGTATCCATATTACTTCAACAGTATTTGACATGAGATCCTCTCTAAGCTTTACTGGAAAGTGGCTTTTAATATAGACAGCAACACCATTTCTGTCTTTTCTGTAGATTTTATAACCATGTGTTGATACCACCATATCATCAAATGTATTATCTATCATGTTAACAACATTTCAGACTCATATAAGATTCCCTCAAGGTTGCTCTGATGTCCAAAAGATTTCAAATTGAAATTTCGTGATATGTCACTTTTAAGTTGCATGTATTTGGAAATACAGAGCCTTTGGAAAGTATTCAGACCCCTTCACTTTTTTCCCCATTTTGTTATGCTGCAGCCTCAATCCAAAGTTAATTAAATCAATGTTTTTCCTCATCAATATACACACAATACCACATAAGGATAAATCGAAAACAGGTTTTTAGACATTTTTGCACATTTGTTACAAATAAAAACAGGAATACCTTATTTACATAAGGATTCAGACCCTTTGCTATGAGACTCGAAATTGAGCTCAGGTGCATCCTGTTTCCATTGATTATCCTTGTGTCACGGCCGTCGTAAGAAGCGGACCAAAGCGCAGCGTGGTGAACGTACATTTTCCTTTAATTTAAAAAATGACGCCGACAAAAACAATAAATAATACAAAACAACCGTGAAGCTTAAGGGCTATGTGCCACAAACAAAGTTAACTTCCCACAAAGAAAGGAGGGAAAGGGCTACCTAAGTATGGTTCCCAATCAGAGACAACGATAGACAGCTGTCCCTGATTGAGAACCATACCTGGCCAAAACATAGAAATACAAAATCCTAGAAAAACAAAACATAGAATGCCCACCCCAAATCACACCCTGACCATACCAAATAGAGACATAAAAAGGCTCTCTACGGTCAGGGCGTGACACCTTGAGATGTTTCTACAACTTGACCTGTGGTAAATTCAATTGATTGGACATGATTTGGGAAGGCACATACCTGTATAATTAAGGTCCCACATTTGACAGTGCATGTCAGAGCAAAAATCAAGCAATGAGGTCAAAAGAATTGTCCGTAGAGGGTACCAAAACATTTCTGCAGCATTGAAGGTACCCAAGAACGCAGTGGCCTTCATCATTCTCAAATGGAAGACGTTTGGAACTGTCACGTTGCTGACCTGTTTTCCCTTGTTTTGTATTTATTTAGTATGGTCAGGGCGTGAGTTGGGTGGGTTGTCTATGTGTGATTTTCTATGTTGGGATTTTGTGTTCGGCCTGGTATGATTCTCAATCAGAGGCAGCTGTCAATCGTTGTCCCTGTTTGAGAATCATACTTAGGCAGCCTGGGTTTCACGTGTGTTTTGTGGGTGTTTGTTGCCGTGTTAGTGTTTTTTTACCACACGGTACTGTTTCGGTTTTCTGCACATCGTTTATTGTTTTTGTATTTCAGTGTTCAGTTTGGTTTTAATAAATCATCATGAACACTTACCACTCTGCATATTGGTCCGATCCTTCTCGCCTCTCCTCGTCCGATGAGGAGGACGAAATAGACAATCGTTACAGGAACCACCAAGACTCTTCCTAGAGCTGTCCGCCCGGCCAAACTGAGCAATTGGGTGAGAAGGGCCTTGGTTAGGGAGGTGAACAAGAACCTGATAGTCAATCTGATAGAGCTCCAGAGGTCCTCTGTGGAGATAGGAGAACCTTCCAGAAGGACAACCATCTCTGCAGCACTCCACCAATCAGGCCTTTATGGTAGAGTGGCCAAACGAAAGCAACTCCCCAGTAAAAGGCACATGACAGCCCGCTTGGAGTTTGCCAAAAGGCACCTAAAGACTCTCAGACTATGATAAACCAGATTCTCTGGTCTGATGAAACCAAGATTGAACTCTTTTGCCTGAATGCAAAGCATCATGTCTGCAGGAAACCTGGCACCATCTTTACTGTGACGCATCATGCTGTGGGGATGTTTTTCAGCAGCAGGGAGTGGGACAATAGTCAGGATTGAGGGAAAGATGAACAGAGCAAAGCACAGAGAGATCCTTGATGAAAACCTGCTCCAGACCGTCAGTACCTCAGAATGGGGCAAATGTTCACCTTCCAACAGGACAACGACCCTAAGCATGCAGCCAAGACAACACAGGAGTGGCTTCGGGACAAGTCTCTGAATGTCCTTGAGTGGCCAAGCCAGAGCTGGACTTGAACCTCCTCATCTAACTTGACAGAGCTTGAGAGGATCTCACACATGCCGCCCATGTGTGTCAAGCTTGTAGCATCATACCCAAGAAGACTCGAGGCTGTAATCGATGTCAAAGGTGCATCTAACAAAGTCTTGAGTAAAGGGTCTGAATACTTTTCCGGATGTACTGAATCTACATTGGTCAGAGGCCGAAATGGCTTTTTCATTTTGTCATGGAAATGTATTTCCTGTTACCAAGTAATTTACGGTTTCCATGGCTTTAGTTTTCCACGTGGACCGATTTATCTGTGAATTGCTACATAGGGTTGTGATTTTAGGGAGTCATATTTGTTCTTGTAGAATATGTTCCATTTTCTTCCATGTTGTTATAGCGTGCTTAACAAGGAAGATGTTCTTAGCTTTATCATTTGAGAATAGACATGTTAAAAGTTTCTGGGGATGAGCATGCGCATCTTCAATTTGTACTCATTGTTCCTCTTTAGGTCATTTAACTATATGTCACAATTAAAAGTCTTGGATAGCTAGTTGATACAAATCCATGTCTGGAAGGTTAAAAACACCCTCAAACTTAGGAAGATGTAAAACTTGTCTTTTTATTCTTGGAATTGTATTTGCCCATATAAAGTCTTATGACCGGGTATTCTTGTTTAAAGAATGTCTTCGTTGGGGTAATTGGTATTACTGAAAATAGTCATTATTGATAAATCTATATCTATATTTTTTGGGCATATTGTATTAAACTGAAACATGTTCTTGTATTTGTTTCTACGTGTCTAGTTTTAATAAACCCTGCTTGATTGATATGTACCATTCTATTGCTTATAATCTTTGTTATTATTCATTAAACTTATGGGTCTATATTCAGCAGGGGACTCTGGATTTTCCTGGTTTTAATATAACTGAAATAACTGTTTGATACATGGAACTAGGAAGTACTGAGTTGAGTGACATGTCGTTTGTGTAAATAGTGGCACTACTTTGTCAAAATTACGAATAGAATTCTCTGGGAAAGCCATCCGTTCCTGGTGCTTTTCTCCATGCGGTTGTTTTATCAGTATCTAATATTTATTCTTGGAGGATTTCTGTTTTTAGTGATACTTTTTTGTCTGCTGATAATTGCTTCAGAGTTGTTGAGTCTAAGAAGGCTATAGGATCCATCCAACTGATTCTACAGTTCAAAAGTTTGGGGTCACTTAAAAATGTCCTTGTTTTTGAAAGAAAAGCCAATTTTTTGTCCATTTAAAATATCATCAAATTGATCAGAAATACAGTGTAGATGTTGTTAATGTTTTAAATGACTATTGTAGCTAGAAACAGCAGATTTTTTTATGAAATATCGATATAGGCGTACCATAACTCCTGTCTTCCAATGGCACGTTGTGTTAGCTAATCCAAGTTTATCATTTCACAAGGCTAATTGATCATTAGAAAACCCTTTTGAAATTATGCTAGCACAGCTGAAAACTGTTGTCCTGATTAAAGAAGCAATAGAACTGTCCTTCTTTAGACTAGTTGAGTATCTGGAGCATCAACATTTGTGGGTTCTATTACAGGCTCAAAATGGCCAGAAACAAGAACTTTCTTTTGAAACTCGTCAGTCTATTCTTGTTCTGAGAAATTAAGGCTATTCAAGTGAGAAATTGCCAAGAAGCTGAAGATCTCGTACAACGCTGTGTACTACTCCCTTCACAGAACAGCGCAAACTGTCTCTAACCAGAATAGAAAGAGTGGGAGGCCCCGGTTCACAACTGAGCAAGAGGACAAGTACATTAGAGTGTCTAGTTTGAGAAACAGACACCTCACAAGTCCTCAACTGGCTGTTGTCATATCGATCCCGTTAACGGGACTGCAGCCATAAGAAGTTAAATAGTACCCGCAAAACACCAGTCTCAACATCAACAGTGAACAGACAACTCCGGGATGCTGGCCTTCTTTGTAGTGACTGGGTGTATTGATATGCCATCCAAAGTGTCATTAATAACTTTGTGGTCCAATCTGTGTTTGAAATTCCCTGCTCTACTTAGAGACCTTACAGATAATTATATGTCTGGGGTACAGAGACGAGGTAGTCATTCAAAAATCATGTTAAACACTATTATTGCACACATAGTCCATTCAACTTATTATGTGACTTGTTAAGCACATTTTTACTCCTGAACTTATTTAGGCTTGCCATAACAAAAGGGTTAAATACTTAATGACAGATTTTAATTGTTTTTATTAATTTGTAGGAATTTCTATAAATCTTTTCTACTTTGACATGATAAGGTATTGTGTGTAGGCCGTTGACACAAAATCTCAATTTAATCCATTTTAAATTCAGGCTGTAACACAATGTTTTTGGGAAAAAGTCAAGGGGGGTGAATACTTTCTGAAGACACTGTATATTTGGTGTGTTTTGTAGTCGCACTCAGAGAGAGGGAGAGGCGTGGTGAGAGGGAGGAAGGTCTTCCAAACGATTGGACTCACTGACCGAGCTGTGCAGTGTCGGGGTTGGGCTACTGGGCTACCTGACTCCCTCTCGCTCTCTCCCTCTCTCCCTGTGTCTCTCTCTCTGTCTCACTCAGTTTCCCCCTCTTTCTCTCCCTCTCCCTCTCTCCCTGTGTCTCTCTCTCTGTCCCACTCAGTTTCCCCCTCTTTCTCTCCCTCTCCCTCTCTCCCTGTGTCTCTCTCTCTCTGTCTCCCTCAGTTTCCCCCTCTTTCTCTCCCTCTCTCCCTCTGTCTCTCTCTCTGTCTCACTCAGTTCCCCCCTCTTTCTCTCCCTCTCCCTCTCTACCTGTGTCTCTCTCTATGTCTCACTCAGTTTCCCCCTCTTTCTTTCTCTCACTCTCTCTCCTGTCACTCCTTCCCCTGTGGTCAGCCTTGCCTAGGTTCTAGCTTGCAGCTTTCCCTGGGGCCTCCACAGTGTCAGCTTGTTCACACCGAGAGTGACACATGCATGTCCTCTGCCCTCGCTCTCTATTTCTCTCTGCCCTCTCACTACATATGTGTGTCTCTCTGCTCTCTCACTCTCTGTTCAAATATCTGCCATCTCTCTTCTCTCTCTCTCTTTCCATCTGCCATCTCTCTCTCTCCCTTTCCCTCTCGCTCTCTCTCTTGCGCGTGGTAGAGTATTCATGTGTCCCATTCCAAAACATAACTCCTTCCTTCCTGGAAAAACCAACACCTAACTCTGCTAAGGTTTCAGAGCTTGTTCTCGATTCAGTTATTATTTTTCCATTTTGCATCATTGCTGTCTTTAGTTGACCTCCCAAAATAATGAATAATCCACTCCCGGTCACTAGGCACATCGTCATGTTGTCTCAAAAGTAATTCATTAAATTCAAAACTTTGAAGTGTTTATTAATGCTGCAAATATGCAAATTAAATGGAAAAACACTTTTCTCACTCTTTTTTTAATGATCAGTACCAACACGTTTTCATCATCGCTATTATTTTTTAACTTTGGAACACTTTCAAGAACCCCCAGTAGCTAACCAGCTAATCAGCTACAAGCTAATTTAGCCATTTTTTGCCGCTGCTAGCAGCTTTTACCTTCTGCACAGACACCAGCCCTGTTATTAGCATGGATATTACTCACCAATTTACCAGCATCGGACTGTCTCTCGACAACAACGCCGGATTCCTGCCGTAATCCCTGAGCCACTACTTCTGATCCTCACAGCTAGCTTGCAGCTAGCGCCACTGCCACGAAGCTAGCACCAGTTAGCAAACACAATTCTACAATTCACAACCTCTCTTTCGCCATCGCCATCCGGCTTGGATTCTCTGTCGACACGACCACGTCTGGTCTGCAGACGAATACCCCATCCGCTGTGCCCTCAACCGGCCTCCGTCTGAGCAGACCCCCTCCGTCTGAGCAGACCACCCCCCGGGCTACTAACTTTAAACGCTGCGTGCTAGCTTAGTGGAGGCCTCCCTGCTCCATCTACGGCTGCCCCCTGGACACTATGATCACTTGGCTACATAGCTGATACCTGCTTGACTGTCCATTAATTCACGGTACTCCATTCTGTTTATTTGTGTTTTATCTGTCGGCTCTGTGCTTTAACTCAGGATCTGTGTGTAGTTAATCCGACCCTCTCTGCCTAGTCGTCGCCATTTTTACCTGCTGTTGCTGTGTTAGCTGACTAGCTGCTGTTATCTCACCTGTTGTTTTAGCTAGCTCTCCCAATCAAGACCTGCAATCACTTTATGCCTTATTGTATGTCTCTCTCAAATATCAATATGCCTTGCATACTGTTGTTCAGGCTAGTTATCATTGTTTTGGTTTGCAATGGACCCCGTAGTTCCACTCTCCGTACCTCTGATACCTCCTTTGTCCCACCCCCCACACATGCGGTGACCTCACCCATTGAGACCAGGATGTCCAGAGATACAACCTCTCTTATCATCACCCAGTGCCTGGGCTTGCCTCCGCTGTACCCGTGCCCCACCATACCCCGGTCTGCACATTATGCCCAGAATCTATTCCACCACGCCCATAAATCTGCTCCTTTTATTCCTTGTCCCCAACGCTCTAGGCGACCAGTTTTGATAGCCTTTAGCCGCACCCTCATCCTACTACTACTCTGTTCCTCGGGTGATGTGGAGGTAAACCCAGGCCCTGCATGTCCCCAGTCACCCTCATTTGTTGACTTCTGTGATCGAAAAAGCCTTGGCCTCATGCATGTCAACATCAGAAGCCTCCTCCCTAAGTTTGCCTTACTCACCGCTTTAGCACACTCTGCCAACCCTGATGTCCTTGCCGTGTCCGAATCCTGGCTTAGGAAGGCCACCAAAAATTCTGAGATTTCCATACCCAACTATAACACTTTCCCTCAAGATAGAACTGCCAAAGGGGGAGGAGTTGCAATCTACTGCAGAGATAGCCTGCAAAGTTCTGTCATACTTTCCAGGTCTATGCCCAAACAGTTCGAACTTCTAATTTTAAAAATGAATCTCTCCAGAAATAAGTCTCTCACTGTTGCCGCCTGCTACCAACCCCCCTCAGCTCCCAGCTGTGCCCTGGACACCATCTGTGAATTGATCGCTCCCCATCTAGCTTCAGAGTTTGTTCTGTTTGGTGACCTAAACTGGGATATGCTTAACACCCCGGCAGTCCTACAATCTAAGCTTGATGCCCTCAATCTCACACAAATCATCAAGGAACCCACCAGGTACAACCCTAAATCCGTAAACATGGGCACCCTAATAGACATTATGCTGACCAACTTGCCCTCCAAATACACCTCTGCTGTCTTCAATCAAGATCTCAGCGATCACTGCCTCATTGCCTGTATCCGCCACGGGTCCGCGGTCAAACGACCACCCCTCATCACTGTCAAACGCTCCCTAAAATACTTCTGCGAGCAGGCCTTTCTAATCGACCTGGCCCGGGTACCCTGGAAGGATATTTGTCACGCCCTGGCCTTATTATTCTTTGTTTTCTTTATTATTTTAGTTAGGTCAGGGTGTGACATGGGGAATGTTGATGTTTTGTTGGTTTTGGGTGTTTATTTGGTAAAGGGGTTATGGGGTGAAGTATATGGTTTTGTGTTGAGTGTAGATGTCTAGCGTTGTCTATGTTGGTTAGTCATCTAGGAGAGTCTATGGTTACCTGAATGAGTTCCCAATTAGAGACAGCTGATTTCGGTTGTCTCTGATTGGGAGCCTTATTTAGGGTAGCCATAGGCTCTCATTGGTTGTGGGTAATTGTCTATGTCAGAACGTTAGTAGCCTGTATGTTTGTGCACAACGTTTGTAGCTTCACGGTCGTTTTGTTGTTTTTGTATAGTTTGTATTAAGTGTTCGTCTTTCATTTAAATAAATTCATTATGACTGCATACCTCGACGCGTATTGGTCCGACCCATGCTTCTCCTCTTCAGACGAAGAGGAGGAGAACGATCGAGACAGAATTACCCACCATAGGACCAAGCGGCATGGAAGGCGGCAACAGGACCTAACCACAAAGGATTTCTGGACATGGGAGGAGATACTGGATGGTAAGGGGCCTTGGGATCAACCTGGAGAATATCGCCTCCCTCGTGAAGAGCTGGAGGCAGCGAAAGCCGAGAGGAGGCGATATGAGGAGGCAGCACGGAGACAAGGCTGGAAGCCCGTGAGTACAACCCAAAAATTTCTTGGGGGGGGCCTTAAAGGGAGTGTGGCGAAGTCAGGTAGGAAACCTGCGCCTAATCCCTGTACTTACCGTGGAGAGCGAGAGTACGGGCAGACACCGTGTTACGCAGTAGAGCGCACGGTGTCTCCTGTACGCGTGCATAGCCCGGTTCGGTACATTGCAGCTCCACGTATCGGCCGGGCTAGACTGAGCGTTGAGCCATATGTCATGAAGCCGGCCCAACGCATCTGGTCACCAGTGCGTCTCCTCGGGCCGGCGTACATGGCACCAGCCTTACGCATGGTGTCCCCGGTTCGCCTACATAGGCCGGTGCGGGTTATTCCACCTCCCCGCACTGGTCAGGCGACGGGGAGCATAGAACCAGGTAAGGTTGGGCAGGCTCGGCGTTCAAGGGAGCCAGTACGCCTGCACAGTCCGGTATTTCCGGCGCCACCTCCCCGCCCCAACCCAGTACCACCAGTGCCTCCTCCACGCACTAGCTATATGGTGCGTGTCTCCAGCCCTTTACCACCAGTGTCTAAACCATGCACCAAGCCTCCTGTGTGTCCCCAGAGTCCTGTGCGTCCTGTTGCTGCTCCCCGCACTAGCCCTGAGATGCGTGTCCCCAGCCCGGTGCCACCAGTCCCGGCACCACGCACCAGGCCTACAGTGCGCCTCAGCCGGCAGGAGTCTGCCGTCTGCACAGCAATGACTGAACTGCCCGTCTCCCCAGCGCCATCTGAGCCATCCGTCTCCCTAGCGCCATCTGAGCCATCCGTCTGCAATGAGCCTGCAAAGCCGCCCGTCTGCCATGAGCCTGCAAAGCCGCCCGTCTGCCATGAGCCCACTGAGCCGTCCGCCAGACAGGAGCCGCTAGAGCCGCCAGCCAGACAGGAGCCGCTAGAGCCGTCCGTCAGACAGGATCTGCCAGAGCCGCCAACCAGACAGGATCTGCCAGAGCCGCCAACCAGACAGGATCAGCCAGATCAGTCAGCTAGCCATGAGCAGCCAGATCCGTCAGCTAGCCATGAGCAGCCAGATCCGTCAGCTAGCCATGAGCAGCCAGATCCGTCAGCTAGCCATGAGCAGCCAGATCCGTCAGCTAGCCATGAGCAGCCAGATCCGTCAGCTAGCCATGAGCAGCCAGATCCGTCAGCTAGCCATGAGCAGCCAGATCCGTCAGCTAGCCATGAGCAGCCAGATCCGTCAGCTAGCCATGAGCAGCCAGATCCGTCAGCTAGCCATGAGCAGCCAGATCCGTCAGCTAGCCATGAGCAGCCAGATCCGTCAGCTAGCCATGAGCAGCCAGATCCGTCAGCTAGCCATGAGCAGCCAGATCCGTCAGCTAGCCATGAGCAGCCAGATCCGTCAGCTAGCCATGAGCAGCCAGATCCGTCAGCTAGCCATGAGCAGCCAGATCCGTCAGCCAGCCATGAGCAGCCAGATCCGTCAGCCAGCCATGAGCAGCCAGATCAGTTAGCCAGCCATGAGCAGCCAGATCTGTCAGCCAGCCATGGGCCGTCCCTCAGTCCGGAGCTGCAGTCCCTCAGTCCGGAGCTGCAGTCCCTCAGTCCGGAGCTGCAGTCCCTCAGTCCGGAGCTGCCCCTTACCCTGGAGCTGCCCCTTACCCTGGTGCTGCCCCTTACCCTGGTGCTGCCCCTTACCCTGGTGCTGCCCCTTACCCTGGTGCTGCCCCTTACCCTGGTACTGCCCCTTATCCTGGTACTGCCCCTTATCCTGGTACTGTCCCTTACCCTGGTACTGTCCTTTAGTCCGGAACTGCTCCTTAATGCAATGGGGTTAATGTGGAGGGGGGTCGTTTGGAGAAAGCCTAGGAGGTGGTTAGGTACTGTGGTGACGAGGGGACTACGACCAGAGCCGGAGCCGCCACCGTGGAGGGGAGCCCACCCAGACCCTCCCCTAGACTGTGTATGGTGCGCCCGGAGTTCGCGCCTCAAGGGGGGGGTTATGTCACGCCCTGGCCTTATTATTCTTTGTTTTCTTTATTATTTTAGTTAGGTCAGGGTGTGACATGGGGAATGTTGATGTTTTGTTGGTTTTGGGTGTTTATTTGGTAAAGGGGTTATGGGGTGAAGTATATGGTTTTGTGTTGAGTGTAGATGTCTAGCGTTGTCTATGTTGGTTAGTCATCTAGGAGAGTCTATGGTTACCTGAATGAGTTCCCAATTAGAGACAGCTGATTTCGGTTGTCTCTGATTGGGAGCCTTATTTAGGGTAGCCATAGGCTCTCATTGGTTGTGGGTAATTGTCTATGTCAGAACGTTAGTAGCCTGTATGTTTGTGCACAACGTTTGTAGCTTCACGGTCGTTTTGTTGTTTTTGTATAGTTTGTATTAAGTGTTCGTCTTTCATTTAAATAAATTCATTATGACTGCATACCTCGACGCGTATTGGTCCGACCCATGCTTCTCCTCTTCAGACGAAGAGGAGGAGAACGATCGTGACAATATTGACCTCATCCCGTCAGTTGAGGATGCCTGGTCATTCTTTAAAAGTTACTTCCTCACCATATTAGACAAGCATGCTCCGTTCAAAAAATGCAGAACCAAGAACAGATATAGCCCTTGGTTCACTCCAGACCTGACTGCCCTCGACCAGCACAAAAACATCCTGTGGCGAACTGCAATAGCATCGAAGAGCCCCCGCGATATGCAACTGTTCAGGGAAGTCAGGAACCAATACACGCAGTCAGTCAGGAAAGCAAAGGCCAGCTTTTTCAAGCAGAAATTTGCATCCTGTAGCTCTAACTCCAAAAAGTTCTGGGATACTGGAAAGTCCATGGAAAACAAGAGCACCTCCTCCCAGCTGCCCACTGCACTGAGGCTAGGTAACACGGTCACCACTGATAAGTCCGTGATAATCGAAAACTTCAACAAACATTTCTCAATGGCTGGCCATGCCTTCCTCCTGGCGACTCCAACCTTGGCCAACAGCCCCGCCCCCCCCCCGCTGCTACTCGTCCAAGCCTCCCCAGCTTCTCCTTTACCCATATCCAGATAGCAGATGTTCTGAAAGAGCTGGAAAACCTGGACCCATACAAATCAGCTGGGCTTGACAATCTGGACCCCCTATTTCTGAAACTGTCCGCCGCCATTGTCGCACCCCCTATTACCAGCCTGTTCAACCTCTCCTTCGTATCATCTGAGATCCCCAAGGATTGGAAAGCTGCCGCGGTCATCCCCCTCTTCAAAGGGGGAGACACCCTGGACCCAAACTGTTACAGACCTATATCCATCCTGCCCTGCCTATCTAAGGTCTTCGAAAGCCAAGTCAACAAACAGATCACTGACCATCTCGAATCCCACCGTACCTTCTCCGCTGTGCAATCCGGTTTCCGAGCCGGTCACGGGTGCACCTCAGCCACGCTCAAGGTACTAAACGATATCATAACCGCCATCGATAAAAGACATTACTGTGCAGCCGTCTTCATCGACCTGGCCAAGGCTTTCGACTCTGTCAATCACCATATTCTTATCGGCAGACTCAATAGCCTCGGTTTTTCTAATGACTGCCTTGCCTGGTTCACCAACTACTTTGCAGACAGAGTTCAGTGTGTCAAATCGGAGGGCATGTTGTCTGGTCCTCTGGCAGTCTCAATGGGGGTACCACAGGGTTCAATTCTCGGGCCGACTCTTTTCTCTGTATACATCAATGATGTTGCTCTTGCTGCGGGAGATTCCCTGATCCACCTCTATGCAGACGACACCATTCTGTATACTTCCGGCCCTTCCTTGGACACTGTGCTATCTAACCTCCAAACGAGCTTCAATGCCATACAACACTCCTTCCGTGGCCTCCAACTGCTCTTAAACGCTAGTAAAACCAAATGCATGCTTTTCAACCGTTCGCTGCCTGCACCCCCGACTAGCATCACCACCCTGGACGGTTCCGACCTAGAATATGTGGACATCTATAAGTACCTAGGTGTGTGGCTAGACTGCAAACTCTCCTTCCAGACTCATATCAAACATCTCCAATCCAAAATCAAATCTAGAGTCGGCTTTCTATTCCGCAACAAAGCTTCCTTCACTCACGCCGCCAAACTTACCCTAGTAAAACTGACTATCCTACCGATCCTCGACTTCGGCGATGTCATCTACAAAATAGCTTCCAATACTCTACTCAGCAAACTGGATGCAGTTTATCACAGTGCCACCCGTTTTGTTACTAAAGCACCTTATACGACCCACCACTGCGACCTGTATGCCCTAGTCGGCTGGCCCTCGCTACATGTTCGTCGTCAGACCCACTGGCTCCAGGTCATCTACAAGGCTATGCTAGGTAAAGTGCCGCCTTATCTCAGTTCACTGGTCACGATGGCTACACCCACCCGTAGCACGCGCTCCAGCAGGTGTATCTCACTGATCATCCCTAAAGCCAAAACCTCATTTGGACGCCTTTCCTTTCAGTTCTCTGCTGCCTGCGACTGGAATGAATTGCAAAAATCTCTGAAGTTGGAGACTTTTATCTCCCTCAACAACTTTAAAAATCTGCTATCCGAGCAGCTAACCGATCGCTGCAGCTGTACATAGTCCATCTGTAAACTACCCACCCAATTTACCTACCTCACCCCCCATACTGCTTTTATTTATTTACTTTTCTGCTCTTTTGCACACCAGTATCTCTTCTTGCACATGATCATCTGATGATTTATCACTCCAGTGTTAATCTGCTAAATTGTAATTATTCGATTTATTGCCTACCTCATGCCTTTTGCACACATTGTATATAGATTCTCTTTTTTTCTACCATGTTATTGACTTGTTTATTGTTTACTCCATGTGTAACTCTGTGTTGTTGTCTGTTCACACTGCTATGCTTTATCTTGGCCAGGTCGCAGTTGCAAATGAGAACTTGTTCTCAACTAGCCTACCTGGTTAAATAAAGGTGAAAAAAAATAAAATTAAACAGGCCTATTTGCACAGTAAATCAAGTTAAAGTCAAGGACCTGCCTATTTGGATTGTGTTGGGCATGTGTTTGACATCAGGGGGGAGGCAGGTGTATCTTACACACTTTCCTAAATACTGTACCTCAATATTAAATCAAAATATATTGTAGCATACGGCAATGATTTCCAAAAACAATCGAGGATTCGACAAGTTGAGGAAATATTGTTGTGTGTTACATAAAACTCACATGTCTGTGAATGACAATGTCCTTGCTTTGAGAGGGTTGTGTTTGAATGTGTACATGAGCAATTTAACAACCTTCACGATTTCTTCCATTCAATCCTTTTGATTGAAACCTTGGTTGCAGTGAAGTGTTTTATTTTATCTATCTTTTTATTGGCTTTACACAAACAGGGGTGCACTTGTTAAGTAGAGCTTCATTTGAAATTTTTCAACGGGTGACCAAGGTTTCTTTCTAATCTTGAAAGGCTGTCTGAGACATAGCCTTGCTAGCTGTGGTGGTTTTATTCAAACAGAAGGCATAGAGAGCAGTACAGCCCAAAGACTGTACAGTACATGAGAGGTTGGTTGGAGAGCAGAGGAGGAACGGGGGACTGGGAATTAACGTGGTGGCAAGTGAAAGACCAAAGCCAGTGTTGCAGCTCCAAGCTGGATTTAGGCACTCGAGTCCTGGGAATTTCTCTACCGTTTCAGGGTTGCGCCACTACTAGGACCGAATGAGTTTTACAGAGGGCTGGCTAATTAAAGAGCTCTTGAGGCTTTGAGAATTGGCGTTTTTTAGAGGAAGAGAGACAGTGAGAGAGAGAGAAAGAGAGAGAGTTTAATCCTTGAGGATTTAGCTGCTTTTGCTGCTGCACTCTAATGCTGTTCGCTAGTGTGTATCTATCGCTCTACCAAGAGTATAAAAAATACCTGATATTTGCTCTCACTAGGTTTGACTATTTGCCCGGTATTTTACAAATGTTCCACCCTGAGAATAAATCACCTTTCTCCCAGGTAACCAGGTATTTCCCACCAAAACTAGAAGTGTCATTCAAAAGCATTATAAAGCACATACAGTGCCTTCGGAATATATTCAGACCCCTTGACTTTTCCACATTTTGTTATGTTACAACCTTATTCAATTTTTTTTTTACTTCAGCAATCTAAACACAATACCCCATAATGACAAAGTGAAAAGAGGTTTTTAGAAGTTTTGCAAATGTATTTAAAATGAAACACAGAAATGTCTTATTTACATAAGTATTCAGACCCTACGAGACTCGACATTGAGCTCATGTGCATCGTTTTTCCATTGATCATCCTTAAGATGTTTCTACAAATTGATTGGAGTCCACCTGTGGTAAATTCAATTGATTGGACATGATTTGGAAAGGCACACAGTTGACAGTGCATGTCAGAGAAAAAATCAAGCCATGAGGTCAAAGGAATTGTCCGTAGAGCTCCGAGACATGATTGTGTCAAGGAAAATATCTGGGGAAGGGTACCAAAACATTTCTGCAGCATTGAAGGTTCCCCAAGAACACAGTAGCCTCCATCATTTTTAAATGGAAGAAGTTTAGAACCACCAAGACAAACCACCGAGCCAAACTGAACAATCGAGGGAGAAGGGCCTTGGTCAGGGAGGTGACCAAGAACCCAATAGTCATTCTGACAGAGCTATAGAGTTCCTCTGTGGAGATGGGAGAACCTTCCAGAAGGACAACCATCTCTGCAGAATTCCACTTTGGCCTGAATGCCAAGTGTCATGTCTGGAGGAAACCTGGCACCATCCCTACGGTGAAGCATGGTGGTGGCAGCGTCATGCTGTGGGGGTGTTTACAGCAAAGTACAGAGAGATCCTTGATGAAAACCTGGTCCTGAGTGCTCAGGACATTCAGAATGGGGTGAAGGTTCACTTCCAACAGGACAACGACCCTAAGCACACAGCCAAGATATTGTCGGAGTGTCTTTGGGACAAGTCTCTGAATGTCCTTGAGTAGCCCAGCCAGAACCTAGACTTGAACCAGATCGAACATCTCTGGAGAGACCTTAAAACAGCTGTGCAGCAACGTTCCCCATCCAACCTGACAGAGCTAGAGAGGATCTGCAAAGAAGAATGGGAGATACTCTTCAAATACAGGTGTGCCAAACTTGTAGCGCCATACCCAAGAAGACTCAAAGCTGTAATTGCTCCCGACAAAGTACTTTTTTATTTGTACCTTTATTTAACTAGGCAAGTCAATTAAGAACAAATTCTTATTTACAATGACGGCCTACCCTGGCCAACTCCAGACAACACTGGGCCACTTGTGCGCCGCCCTATGGGACTCCCAATCATGGCCAGATGTGATTGAGCCTGGATTCGAACCTAGGACTGGTCTCCCACCGTCTCCCAGGCTCTTGTGTCAACAGTTCTCAATGTCAACAGTGATGAGGCTACTCTGGGATGCTGGCTTTCTAGGCAGAGTTCCTCTGTCCAGTGTCTGTGTTCTTTTACCCATCTTAATCTTTTGTTTTTATTGGCCAGTCTGAGATATGGATTTTTCTTTGCAACTCTGCCTAGAAGGCCAGCATCCCGGAGTCGTCTCTTCACTGTTGATGTTGAGACTGGTGTTTTGCGGGTACTATTTAATGAAGCTGCCAGTCGAGGACTTGTGAGGAACCTGTTTCTCAAACTAGACACTCTAATGTACTTGCACCGGGGCTTCCCACTCCTCTTTCTATTCTGGTTAGAGCCAGTTTACGCTGTTCTGTGAAGGGAGTAGTACACAGTGTTGTACGAGATCTTCAGTTTCTTGGCAATTTCTCGCATGGAATAGCCTTCATTTCTCAATACAATTAAAAAATAAGGTGACCTCCGAATGCCAAATGGCGGTCCGACAGGTAGCAAATGTAGGCTTACCTGTCACAAGAAAGAAAGTTACCATGATGAGATGATAGGTCTGCATGCATTGTGAACTTCGCTCCGTACTGAGATGGACTGTCTGTTCCCACCCTGAGCATTGATGATGCATCATGCAGAGAGTAGAGAAGAAGGCCGTAGAGAAGCCAGATTTCGACATTGCATATCATTTAACAGTTCCATTTCACGTAATGCTGTTCTTCTAATTAATTGATTAGAATTTACCGTTTAATCGCAGTATCCTGGGAAAAGAGAGTGGTTTTGGGCGGTAAATCTCGGTAACCGGGTACCCGCCATTCAAGCCAAGCTCTCACGGTTACAGCTGACTCTGTGTGTGTGAGTGCATGTTTGCATGTATGTATGTGCATGCTTTTGTGCATGGAATTGTGACATTTATTTATTTAACCTTTATTTGACTCGGCAAGTCAATTAAGAACAAATTCTTATTTACAATGACAGCCTACCAATTAGGCTATTCTAGACCTTTGTATAGGATCCTACTTTAATACAGTCTCATGGTTTGTACCATTGTACAGTACTCAGTAAAAACCTCTTCCCCCATGTGAACATTCAGTTTGAAAATCTCTGCTCATTTGTTTCCTTTGGCGGACAAATTGAGCCGCTGAGTTTTTCCCCTCCCCTGCTGTGATCAAACTGGATGCGTTGGTTCTCTACTTCACCTATTGAAAGACATTTCTCGCTGTGGGCAATTTCCCCTGTCTGTGTGAGGTGTCTATCTTCCTTATGGCTCCTCTCCTTACGTCTGAAGTGAGTGTGGAAGACTTGGGTGGCTTTCAAACAGTCATATTCAGGGCTCAAAGAACTGTGAAAACTATGCCATTGTTATGCTTTTGGATGTCTCTTTGTTCCCTGATCGGGGTGGTGTGCACTGAAGTTCCCCTGGACTCAGCATGGGACAGGCCCTGCTGTTTGAGGCTGTTTGAGCTTTGAGGCTTCATTTTAGTGCTATGCTCTGGCATGTTTTAGTCAGTGCAATGCTAGCCTTGCCTTTGGGACATTCACCCCCCCCCCCCCCCCCCCCACACAAAAAAAAAGGATAGACATGAAAGCGAAGAAGTAGCTACTGTATATCAGATATATTGGGCTTTCTGGGTTGGCTTTCAGAGTAGAAGGCTTGCAAATCCCTCATCCAGGCTTCTCTGATCTTGAGCCAAAAAGTGTGAATACTGTATTAGCCTTTTTTTACCCTGCACCAATGTACTGTACTGCTGTTAATGCTGCTAGAGACCAGTGAAGAACAATGGGGAAAGTTAAATGCATGTAAAGAATCCATCTTGTATTTCCCCCCCCCCCCAGTGCAGTGTATTTGGCACTCTTTTAGAGCTGGGGTCAGTTGCATAATTGAAATCTAAAAACCTAGTCCAAAAATAAACACTTCTGATAACGGGCCATTCGGTCTTTTGAACATCCCCCAGTGATATGCTACCCACCATTCAGCTGGCAATTTACTTCCTCCATTCACCACAAAACTTCTTATTCTCGAAGAAAAGAGGCCATGTGTCAGAATCCAAACACGGAGGCAGCTTAAGTATTTTCCAGGCCGATCTTACCAGCACTTCTCCGAGCTTAAGTCCTTTCTGCCACGTTCAGCCTTTTTGATGGTGGTTGCAGGCCCTGAATGTCCCAGCTCTCCAGCAGTCTACAACACTTTCACAGCTCAGCATGACTCAGTGCCGTTAAAATGATTATAGAACCCTGACATTCTCAAAGGTGGGACCTCAAAGCCTTTCACCATGTGGAGTAGAGAACCAGGGAGGAATCGAGCTCCACTAAAGGTGGTTGGTAGTTGAAGATGGGCCCTCGGGGGGAAACGGAAAAGTAGATTGTAGCCTATTCATTCGCAGGACGGCTTCTCTTTGAGGTGGCGTTGAGGGGATTTAGGAGTTTACTATGTGGAGAAAAGGTGTTTGGGCTAATGCTCGCTCCCGGTTCCCCTTTTATAGTTCCAGTTAGGTTTCACAATGTGATGAATGGGCTTTGCCTTCTTCTTCATTGTGTGAATCTATCCTTTGTGCCAAAAGCCACAGTGTTATTTTCTGAAAAGGCATGATCAGTCCGTTTCTCTTGGCAGGAACCAAAATACTGTTATTATTGGTTTCTCTGCGCCACTGATGCACGGATCACACAATAAAAGTCCATACATTTATTTGGGTTATTGAAATAAACTCCCAAAGTAGCGTTTCTTGTGATAAGTCCGCCCTCATGGCCTCTATCACTGTCTCCATCAACATATGTTGCATGTAAGAATAACTTATGCGTGTATCAGTCAATTTCTCACATCAAAGACCTAGCTCTGACGGGCCCCTGTACTGTATCCTCACAACAACAGGAGATGTACATTAATAAAATAATAATATAACCTGTTTTTTGAGGCAGAAAATGTCTGGAGAAACATCTGTGAAACAAGTTGCGTATGAAATATGCATGGAGCCCATTCTAAATTCCTTTTGCATGGGATGGCACAGCTAGAAAGAGAATGCGGAGCTAGTGCGGGCCCCCGAGCTCATTCAAGTCCTGCCATTATCGCTCGCTCTATGACTGTCAGCCCGGAATGATGTACCCTCCCGTTCCTGCTTTCCCTCCTTCCATCCATCCCTCCGTCCGTCCACTCCCCTAACGCCGGGGGCTAACTCAGTTAACACAGTCACTGGCCAACATGACATCAGAATGACTCGATCATTCTCCTTTTCCTTTAGTTAAAGGAAAGATGAAGGGAAAACGACAGTGTTCATTTACTTCATTAGGTATTTAGTCGACCCCGTGCAGTACTTTCCTCACAGGCATGTGAATAGACTAAAGAGTTCATTACAGCTGTTTTATTTGTTGAAGCAGGCTCCCAAGGCAAGATGGGAGATACGGAGGGAGGAGGGGGAGGGGGGGGGGATGGACACAATGCCTTGCATTGTGAGTGTAACGGCTTTCCTCCTCTTCATCAGAAGAGGAGGAGCAGGGATCGAAACAAAATGCAGCTGAGTTTGTAGACATTATTTATTAACGAAAAAACACGAACTCGACTAATACACTAACAAAACAAATAAACGGTGTAGACAGATCTGACGGACTCACATAACACACGAGAACGCACGAACAGGAAAAAAAGCCTACACATAAATGACACTGAACAAACAAACCGAAACCAGTCCCGTGTGGCGTAATGACATACACAAACACAGGAGACAATCACCCACAACGAACACTGTGAAAACACCTACCTAAAATGACTCTTAATTAGAGGAACGCCAAACACCTGCCTCTAATTAAGAGAGATTATATCTAATTAAGAGATTACGTCCTGACCAACTAACACATATAACAAACTAACAGAAATAGGTCAGGAACGTGACAGTGAGGACGCTGGGCAGGAAATGATGGTCAGTTACAAGAAATGTTGACAATTTTGTACTTTCACTAAGTATGATTATATTTATTTTATAGCCATAAGAAAGGTGAAATCTTACAGTAAGTCATTTTTTTAATTGTTACTATATTTTCAATAATTTCAAGACCTATTCCCCTACTTTTGTTGAAGATATGATTTTCCATATTTTCATATTTGTTGTGTACTTGTTGAGCTCGTGTCCTAAAAAGGTAACTATACCTTAGCATTGTATTATTTTTTATTAAATACCAGAAAGGTGAGTTCCAGACCTTTGTAAAACTATGCAGCGTTACCTGTTATTGTTTATGGCCACCTCATGAAAAACGCTTTAGCTACACAGATTGAATAGAGCCCTAAGTGATTTCAGGAATTGAGATTTATTGTAAAAGTGCAACTTTGGATGGATGGCGTAAATCCCCCCCCCCACCCCACCCCCAGCCCTAACTCTCTCATGTTACTGCAACCCTTACAGCCCTCCACACAGATATAGCTTCCGTTCCCCTGCTTACGTCAATCAATGGCTGTGTGCCACGTCATCGGCGGTGTCATCGACTGACATTGCTGTATTACATGTTAGCTGATACCTATCCAGGCGTTGTAAGATCTGGCATGCGTCAAAGACGCTCAGGCAGAGGAACAAGCCCTTTAACTCTGTACTCCACTACTGGTGCAACACGGATCATGCCAGAAACGGAGATCCAAAGGGAATGAGAGCATTAGCTGAAATATACACCGCTATGCAAATCCAAATAAAGCACTGCTCCCCGATGAAAACAAACGGTAATACAAATATGGTGAAACGTAATCAAGTATGTTGTGTGGCGGAGAGAACAATTTCCTGCTCCGCTCCAATTTGGGTCCAAATTGCAATTCAACGGGGCGCCGTTGCCAGCGCTGCGAGCTCCCTGCGGACGCACGCTCAGAACGCACAGCTACCCCGAGTAGCCAGTCACGGCAGGGATTGCTGCCTGCCGCTTACCTCACATGAGAGACGCTATGGAAACCGTCCCATTGTTTGATGTTATGTTTTTGAAGAGTGACACACACACAAGGGAGTGTGTTGTGTGTGTGAATTTGTGGGTGTGTGAACATTGGGAGTTGGCATAGCATCGCTTATTGGCTTAATTTCCCGAAACCTCAGTAAAAAACTGTAGACTGCGGCAACAACAATAAGAACAGCGACCCCCCCCCCCCCCCCAAAAAAAAACTCATCTCATTTGCGACATTTCAAAGGCCTTGTGTTGAAGAGTGCTTCTGTTGAGGGGGGAATCCAGCTCCCATGCCAAGCTGGAGAAAGCTGCTTTCATGTAGTATTCTGTGCTTTGGTTCCAGTCACAGTGTTAGGTCCAATACTGTCGTTACACCATGCCAGAGAACAATATTAACTCAGTTTGATATGTTTGTGTCAAAGTCTGTGCCTGTGTCCAAAATTCTAAATTGCACCCTATTCCCTTGATAGTGTACTACTTTTGACCTGGGCCCATATGGCTATATAGGGAATAGGGTGCTATTTGGGACGAAGTCTGTCTCTGTTCTGGCTTTTACTCCCTGGCCCCTCCAGAGACTAGGGCTGTAATGGCCACTTCAAAATAAACAAATCATTCATGTGCTGAAAATGATCAGATTCACTGATGCAAATTTAGGTTCTCTGGCGCTTGGCCAGTTCCCTGTACACTACACTTCCTGTGAAGATTGTCTTGGCTTATCTGCGTGTGCGTGTTTGTGTGTGTTTGTCTATTGCAGCTTTAGGCTCCAAATCCTGATATAAAGTGTAACGAGGCGAGGAGGCTTCGTACGCCTGTCAAACGTTGTTTAAAGCTGCCTTTGGTGTGCCAATCCGGGTTGTCAACAGCCATTCATGTTCCTGAGTGATATGTTTCAGGGCCTGTCGGCAAGATGAAAAGCTACATTTTGAAACGTTTACCTCCCGACGTGGTGCTCTGACGCAATTCCCATTCCCAACATTCCTGCATCCTGTCACCAGTAACGGTGGTTACAATCACTGGGGAAGCCAGAAAAAAAGTCATATTATAACCTAGTTCATATGCTTCATATGAACTTAGTTCATATGCCTTTCGACCGTGATACGTAGGCCTAATTATACAATGATGGAAAGACCTGTGTGTTGTCCTTGTCACAAGAAGAGCTCCAACTTCATGATCATCGCCTCAATATTATCCCGCACATTGAATATAGTTGCGGATAGTCCCTGTAATCTTAGATTCAAATAATTCAGGCGAGAAAAAACATCACCTAGATAGGCCAGTCGTGTGAGAAACTCGTCATCATGCAAGCGGTCAAACAAGTGAAAATGATGGTCAGTAAAGAAAACTTTAAGCTCGTCTCTCAATTCAAAAAAATGTGTCAATACTTTGCCCCTTCATAACCAGCGCACTTCTGTATGTTGTAAAAGCGTTACATGGTCGCTGCCCATAGCATTGCATAGTGCAGAAAATACATGATAGTTCAGGGGCCTTGCTTTAACAATTTTCACTGTAGTGTCCAAAACATCTTTCAAGCTGTCAGGCATTCCCTTGGCAGCAAGAGCCTCTCGGTGGATGCTGCATTGTACCCAAGTGGTGACGGGAGCAACTGCTTGCACGCGCGTTAACACTTCACTATGTCTCCCTGTCATGGCTTTTGTGCCATCAGTACAGATACCAACATGAGCAGCAGCTATGTTTGGCTACATACGGACCGTTAGCGGAATTCCAGCGAGAGAGTAACAGTTAATGTGATTGGATTTAAATTATTTGACTAGGCTACCTGTATTTGACATTGTGTTGTAATTTCGCTGAACACTAGATGGTTAATTTTTATTTTTGGCAGTGAAACGAGGCTACTCAGGTGAGAAAAAAACCTCACCCAAATGTATAGTCCCGTTGGAAAATATAAATCGACTGTTAAGATTTGAAGAATTTTTTATTTTATTATAATTTTAAATGTGAATTACATTTTTATTTGGCATACCCCCGATGACATTGCGTGTACCCCAGTTTGGGAATACCTGATCTATGCTTAGTCAAATACAGTGACAACTAAAAGATACCAAAAACAATTTAGTCCAATCAACTTAAGCTAAATATTACATGGCTGTCCATTTTTCAGATTTATGTGTGCGTGTGTGTGTTCGTTCAAGTAGTAAAAACATGTTGACTCATCATACTTGTAGAGAAACACCAATGCCATCCTCCACTCTTTCAAGTTGACGAAACAGTCTATCACTCTGTCATACAGTACACACGTTTATATTTTGTTTCCCTAGGCTATCTGGCTAAAATGCTTGCTCGCTAGCCTAATTTGCCTAATATCCTCTCAGGCCAGGGGCAATGTATGAATTAATGGTTGAATCAGAATCACCGCTAAAATCATTGGCCAGTACGGTGAATTAAGTGAAATCACAAGTCCAAATCCCTATCTCCATCCATGGCTAATTTAGGAAAGGGACAATTTTAGCAGCTAGCCACTGGAGAACAACAACACCACGAGATGCAACAAGTCAAGTTGTTTCGGTCAATGACGTAGGCTCTCGATGCGACTTGATAGGAGTGACGATAAATCCAAACTGGCCTCCCTTGACACTTTGTTTTGTGAGCCAGGACCATTCACAGTTAAGCTCACTCAGTTTAGCTCAGCTTTGATTGGCTATCTATTATTTTATACTTTTTTATCAAGGAAAGCCAAATGCTCACTGTCTTCCCTTGCGTTCAATGCTACAGGCGGCAACAATTTCATACTCTTTTGGACCAGACAGCATCCGATAGATGGCCTGCACATACAGAGACAGAGGGGCGCTGTTTTGTTCGTTCAGACGAAAGATACAGTACCGGTCAAAAGTTTGGATACACCTACTCATTCAAGGGTTTTTCTTAATTTTTGGGGACTATTTTCTACATTGTAGAATAATAGTGAAGACATCAAAACTATGGAATCATGTAGTTAAGCAAAAAAGTGTTAATCAAATCAAAATATATTTTCTACTTGAGATTCTTCAAATTAGCCACCCTTTGCCTTGATGACAACTTTGCACAGTCTTGGCATTCTCTCAACCAGCTTCATGAGGTAGTCACCTGGAATGCATTTCAATTAACAGGTGTTCCTTGTTAAAAGTTAATTTGTGGAATTTCTTTCCTTCTTAATGCGTTCGAGCAAATCAGTTGTGTCAATATATATCCCTAATAAATATCCCTATTTGGTAAAAGACCAAATCCATATTATGGCAAGAACAGCTCAAACAAGCAAAGAGAAATGACAGTCCATCATTACTTTAAGACTTGAAGGTCAGTCAATGCGGAACATTTCAAGAACTTTGAAAGTTTCTTAAAGTGCAGTCGCAAAAACCATCAAGCACTATGATGAAACTGGCTCTCACGAGAACCGCCACAGGAAAGGAAAACCCAGAGTTACCTCTACTTGAGCGTTAGCGTTAGAGTTACCAGCCTCAGAAATTAAAGCCCAAATAAATGCTTCACAGAGTTCAAGAAACAGATACATCTCAACATAAATTTTTCAGAGGACACTGCGTGAATCAGGTCTTTGTGGTGGAATTGCTGCAAAAGAAACTACTACTAAAGGACACTAATAAGAAGAAGAGACTTGCTTGGGCTAAGAAACACGAGCAATGGACATTAGACCGTTGGAAATCTGTCCTTTGGTCTGATGAATCCAAAATTGCGAATTTTGGTTCCAACCACTGTGTCTTTGTGAGACGCAGAGTAGGTTAACGGATGATCTCCGCATGTTTCAACCGTGAAGCATGGAGGAGGAGGTGTGATGGTGTGGGGGTGCTTTGCTGGTGACACTGTCTGTGATTTATTTAGAATTCAAGGCACACTTAACCAGCATGGCTAACACAGCATTCTGCAGCGATATGCCATCCCACCTGGTTTGCGCTTAGTGGAACTTCCATTTATTATTCAACATGACAATGACCTAACACACCTCCAGGCTGTGTAAGGGCTATTTGACCAACAAGGAGAGTGATGGAGTGCTGCATCAGATGACCTGGCCTCCACAATCACCCGACCTTAACCCAATTGAGATGGATTGGGATGAGTTGGACAGAGAGAAGGAAAAGCAGCTAACACGTGTTCAGCATATGTGGTGTAGCTGGTTGAGAGAATGCCAAGTGTGCAAAGCTGTCATTAAGGCAAAGGGTGGCTACTTTGAATAATCTAAAATATACAACATATAGTGATTTGTTAAAGACTTTTTTTGGTTACTACATGATTCCATATGTGTTATTTCATAGTTGTGATGTCTTCACTGTTATTCTACAAGTCGAGAGAGTATTCAGCCAGATGAGTGTGGTAAAAAGAAAACTTAGAAATCGGACGTCCTTGCAGACCCTTAACTCCATCCAGTACATTCGATATGGACTGAAGCTGTCTGGTGAGGCTTGCTATGAGCACCAGCTGCCTGATAATGTTTTGCAGCTTTTTGGCACATCAGCTGCTTACTCAGTTAAGTCAGCTCCCTCAGTTGCTGAACCTGCCATAGAGAGCCTTGACCAAAATGACGATGACCCACTCTTTCTGTGAGCCAGCACAGCCTGTGTGTGTGTGGAGGGGGGTCTGGGGAAAAAAACAATTAACCTGAATTAGGGCCAGACTAGTTACCATAATTTTGTCACATTGTCATTGACAGTTTTTTCTATTGTCTCTTTTTGGTCCATTTAGATTGTTAATGTAGATTGTGTACAAAAGAAAATGTAAAAAATGTTATGGATAAAAATGTTCATGTTTTACCGTGACTTGTTGTAGGCTCCTAAGGTTGTCTCTTTTGGGTCACTTTTGCCGGTCCCAAGCCCGGATAAAGGAGGAGGGTTGGAATTGTGACATTAAAAAAAAACAAGAATCGACAGAAGAAAGTAGTTCATTTGTAGTTCTAAACATATTTAAGGTGTTTTTTTACTCACTTTTTGTCTCTCCCACGACATTATTCCTCTCTCCTACAGCGTCCATCACAATTACATGCACATGGCCAATTATGCAAATTGCGTGATGCCGTCATTTAACGACTTCTAGCAACTTTTAGGACAGCCAATAGCTACTTTCCTTACTGAGGAGTTGGCAACACTGGCGTTGTTCGCCGCATCTATATGTTTAACTTCGAGGCAGAGGGAATCTGCGGAAGCTGTCTACATGGGCGCAAATGCTTTTAAGACTGTTAAAGAAAGGGAATAGAAATCCTGTTCTCAAGTGAAGTGGCGTATCGTCGGCGTCTGGTCTAATAGAGTGAATACATAGTTGCAGCTGTGTGTGGATAGGAACATGGACATGTGATAGGGTTTAGAAAAACTTGAAGCGAACTCTCAAAATGTCTTACCCACTTAACATGTCAACAATATTTTTATTACGTAAGTGGGGCTTACGGGCAACTATACATAGTTGTTTTTCCATTACATAAGTGGGGCTTGAAAACTGGAGCACGGATACAGTGGGGAAGTTTTTGTTGTTTTTCTTTTCAGATTAAATAATGTTTCATACTGTATCGTTTGCAATTGCAGACTGTCACGGCCGATGCTGGAAGAAGACCAAGGTGCAGCGTGGTGAGCGTACATTTTCCTCTTTATTTAAAATGTCACCGACAAAACAACAAACGAAAGCAACAACCGTGAAGCTTACAAGGGCATTAGTGCCACACACTGAAAGGAGGGAAAAGGGGCTACCTAAGTATGGTTCCCAATCAGAGACAACGATAGGCAGCTGTCCCTGATTGAGAACCATACCCGGCCAAAACATAGAAATAAATAAACATAGAAAACAAAACATAGAATGCCCACCCCAAATCACACACTGACCAAACCAAATAGAGACATAAAAAGGCTCTCTAAGGTCAGGGCGTGACACAGACCTAGATTATGAAATACTGTACAATTAGGCCAATTTATCACCCTCACGTCATAACCTACCTAACCTATTATGTAGGCTATGCATGCAGATTGATGTTTTTTACTTATTATTTTACACACCCCTCAGTCAATACATGTTAGAATTACCTTTGGCAGCTACTACAGCTGTGGTTCTTTCTGGGTAAGTCTCTTAGAGTCGTGTACACCTGGATTGTACAATATTTGCCCATTATTCTTTTCAGAATTCTTCAAGGATGCATGTTTTGGAATCTTTGTATTCTGTACAGGCTTCCTTCTTTTCACACTGTCAATTAGGTTACTATTATGGAGTAGCTACAACATTGTTGGTCCATCCTTCTCCTATCACACACAGCCATTAAACTCTGTAACTGTTTTAAAGTCAACATTAGCCTCATGGTGAAATTTGTAGTGGCTGGGTGTACTGTACACCATCCAAAGTATAATTAATAACTTCACTATGTTAAAAGGGATTTTCAGTGTCAGCGTTTTAGTTTTTACCCATCAACCAATAGGTGCCCTTCTTTGCGAGGCATTGGAAAACCTCCTTGGTCTTGGTGGTTCAATCTGTGTTCGAAATTGGGGTACAGAGATGAGGTAGTCATTCAAAAATCATGTTAAATGCTATTGTGTAACAAGGTATGTGACTTGTTAACCAAATTGTTACTCCTAAACGTATGTAGGCTTGCCATAACAAAGGGACTGAAAAGTTACTGACTCAAAATAATTCAACTTTGACATTATGGGGTATTATTGTGTGTAGGCCAGTGAACAACACATTTCAATTCAGGATGAAACAACAAAATGTGGAAAAAGTCAAGGGGTGTGAATACTTTCTGAAGGCACTGTAAGTACTTATACTCTAGCGATCCTGGCTATAAGTCACGCTACATACTGTATGGGTTAACTCTATTGCCGCAATGCGTAGGATGTTATGCCTTTCACGCCAACGGCCCAGTTTCGCTGCCCTTCCCCGCCATTCACTACGTTGGTGTCAGAAGTGGGATTGCGGCCATGAGGCCATCGGAATGCACGGCCAGACATGTGAGTGGGCTGCAGTAGGACGAATTATGGGATGTTCCTTCCTGTTCGGAGGGAGCAGTGTAGCAATTCTCACATTACATTTCCCATCAAGTGGGTTAACCCAATTGGCGCGATGTGTATGGTGTGTGCCTTTCACGTCAGCGACGTCCTTGCCCCGCCATTCTCTACAATACATTAGGTGCTGGTTTCCCGGACATAGAGTAAGCCTAGTCCTACACTAAAAGTTTTTTCATTCTCCATTGAGCATGCTTTTTAGTCCAAGACTCGTCCGGGAAACCGGACCAATGTGTTGTTCATGGATCTTTAGCGTGCGTGTAAGTTTATTTTTCTTCACTTAGAGCACAGCACAACCGCTCAGACATCATGCACCTAACTTGTTTGAGGGGCGCTGCTAAATTCTATATTTTTCTATTATGTCTAAAAGAAGCAATGTCTTGCGTATGATGTCCCTGCTACTGTTATTGGTTGACTGTAGCTTCACTTTAGTGGAACTCCTTCAGTGTCTGTAGCTAGCGTTAGCAGGGAGCTCCATGACATGGAATAGGGGGGTCCGGGCCCAGTGACAGCCCAGACAAGGCATCACTTCACAGGGTTATAGAACTAGGTTCACACACTTAGGAGTGTTATTGCACCATCTCTTTACAGCTCCTACTGAACTTCTCTTCTTAGAAGTCAAGGCTTCTTTATTTTTCTTCCCCCCTTCCCCTTTGTTTCACTGGAACAGTTTTGACGTGCGTTGCCAAGAGCAACCTTTTTATGACATGCTCTGAGAAGAGCTACAAAGACCCACTCAGTGGGATAAAGGATTTTAGCCAGGGTCATTTGCTCAGTGTGTGAGTAAAGATGCTACCTAACCTCACGAGACTGTGCTTATGTCTATGTGAGAGGCCATGTCTTGCGAGGCACACTGTCACGTTCGTTGAAATGAGCGGACCAAGATGGTCCGTGGTATGTTTCCATCATTTTATTCGGGAAGAGAAACTTAAAGAACAAAACGACCGTGGGTCGTCGCCAGAGGAACCGGACCGTAGATCGTCGCCGGGGACTCCGGACCATGGTTTGTCGCCGGGGACTGTGGAATCATTGCCGGATGCTCCGGACCGTGGATCGTCGCCGGAGGAACCGGACCGTAGATCGTCGCCGGGGACTCCGGACCATGGTTCGTCGCCGGGGACTCCGGACCGTAGATCGTCGCCGGAGGCTCCGGACTGGGAACCCTCGCAGGACGCTCCGGACTGATAACCCCCCCTGGAGGCTCTAGACCAGAGACCATCGCTGGAGGCTCTGGACCGCAAATCGTCGCCGTATGCTCCGGACAAGGAACTGTCGCAGAAAGCTCTGGACTGGGAACTGCTGCCGGAAGCTCTGGACTGGGAACTGTCGCCGGAAGCTCTGGACTGGGAACTGTCGCCGGAAGCTCTGGACTGGGAACTGTCGCCGGAAGCTCTGGACTGGGAACTGTTGCCGGAAGCTCTGGACTGGGAACTGTCGTCGGAAGCTCTGGACTGGGAACTGTCGCCGGAAGCTCTGGACTGGGAACTGTCGCCAAAAGCTCTGGACTGTGGAGGCGCACTGGAGGCCTGATGCGTGGGACCGGTACAGGTGGTACCGGGCTGATGACACACACCTCAGGGCGAATGTGGGGAGGAGGCACAGGACGTACTGGACTGTGGAGGGGCACTTGAGGCCTGATGCGTGGGACCGGTACAGGTGGCACCGGGCTGATGACACGCACCTCAGGGTGAGTGCGGGGAGGAGGCACAGGACGTACCTGACTGGGAAGGCGCACTTGAGGGAGAGTGCGAGGAGCAGGCACAGGACATACAGGGCTGTGGAGGCGCACTGGAGACCTGGTGCGTAGAGCTGGCACAGGTGGTGCCGGAACGATGACACACTCTGCGCGGTGAGTGCGGGGAGCTAGCACAAGACGTACTGGGCTGTGGATGCGCACTGGAGACCTGGTGCGTAGAACCGGCCCACATGGTACCGGACAAATGACACGCTCATCAGGACGAGTATAGGAAGCTGGCACAGGTGGCATCGGACGGCTAACACGCTCCTCAGGATGTATGCCATGCATACTACGCCAAACCAATAGCTCTCTCGCTTCACTCTCCTCCAATTTGTCCAAAAACTCCTCAAAGGTCTCTAACCTGTTGGGGATGGGGGCGCTGTTTAGACTATTTATGCTAATTGGGTAATTTTTGAAACGGCTTCCCACAAAATCCTTGATCGTACAATATGCATATTATTATTATTATTGGATAGAAAACAGTCTATAGTTTCTATAGGAGTTGAAATTTTGTCTCTAAGTGGAACAGAGCCCATTCTACAGCAATTTCCCTGACATGGATTCAGATTT
Source organism: Salvelinus fontinalis (assembly GCF_029448725.1). NCBI lineage: Eukaryota > Metazoa > Chordata > Actinopteri > Salmoniformes > Salmonidae > Salvelinus > Salvelinus fontinalis. The sequence continues at coordinate 13,832,283 of NC_074706.1, forward strand.
CAGAAATGTTGGCCACTGTTCTGAAGTCAGTTAAAACGGCACTGATATTGCTATGACTATACGGACACTTCTTACGTCTTCCCCTGGATGCCTTTACGTGATGACGATTCCAATGGGGTCGATTGCGCGTTCACAGGCCCTATAAATCAAAAAACCCTGTAGCTAGCAAGTCTTTCCTTGCTGCGTAACGCGCGTGCTGGACACCGACCCGCTCCTGTTCCAAGCGTTAGTTTAGCCTGTTATATTTCTCCGGTCATCTTTTCACTCGTTATAGGAGTTAAAAACATCATAAGGTAGTTAATTTAAAGCGTTTTATAGCAATTTATATCCGTTTAGTGCGATTTTGGGACATTTATTTTTGCAACGATGTGAATAGTTGGGCACGCTTTTCAGTTCATCCCGAACGCAGTTGGCATTTCCACATGGCAAGAGGACAGCTTTCCACCAAAAGACGATTGCTCCCAAGAAAGGATCCTTTGCCCAAGATACTGATGGAAGAACAGCTCAAGGTAGGACATTTTTATTATGATAAATCGTGTTTCTGTCGAAACATTTTAGTGGCTTAGGACGCCATGTTTTTTGACGTAGCTTCGCTTGGCGCAAACTGTATTGAAAAGTAAGGATAAATTAAAAAATGTTATTCCGCAATTGTATTAAGAATTAAATTGTCTATCAATCCCTGTCCACCCTATATTTTTTAGTCACGTTTATGAGTATTTATGTATAAGAGTAGATCACTGTCTAAGTGGCGCAAGGACTTTTTCTGACCAGCTTGTCTACATTTCACATTGTCTAACCATGATTTTGGTGGCTAAATATAAACATTTGCGATCAAACTCTATATGGAATGTGTAATATGATGTTACAGGAGTGTCATCGGAAGAATTCTGAGAAGGTTAGTGAAAAAATTAATATCTTTTGGCGATGTTGACTTTTATCGCTCACTTTGGCTAGAATCAATGCTGGGCTGCTATGTGCTATGTGCTATGCTAATATAACGATTTATTGTGTTTTCGCTGTAAGACACTTAGAAAATCTGAAATATTGTCTGTATTCACAGGATCTGTGTCTTTCGATTCGTGTATGCTGTGTATTTTTACGAAATGTTTGATGATTAGTAAGTAGGTAATCACGTTGCTCTAAGTAGTTTTTCTATTCCATTTGTGACGGTGGGTGCAATTGTAACCTATGCCATCTACCTGAAATATGCACTTTTTTCTAACAAAACCTATCCCATACCATAAATATGTTATCAGACTGTCATCTAATGAGTTTTTTTGTTGGTTAGGGGCTATAAATATCTTAGTTTAGCCGAATTGGTGATGGCTACTGGTGTTGGTGGACAAATAAAAGATGGTGGATTATGCTAATGTGTTTTTAGGTAATAGATGTACATCTTTACATATTGTGTCTTCCCTGTAAAACATTTTAAAAATCGGACATGTTGACTGGATTCACAAGATCTGTGTCTTTCATTAGCTGTATTGGACTTTAATGTGTGAAAGTTAAATATTTAAAAAAAATATTTTTTTTGAATTTCGCGGCACTGGTTTTTCAGTGGGGGGGGGGGGGGTGTGCCGCTAGCGCCACGCTGATCCTAGACAGGCTAACTCTCCCCTCCGTTCACTCTCCTCGAATTTGTCCAATAACTCCTCGGTCTCTGACTCGCACCTCAACTTCGCTGACCACCCCGTGTGCCACCCCCCAAAGACATTTTGAGGCGGCTTCTTTGGCTTGCGTCGTGGCCGCGAACCCCGGCGTTGTCGCTGTCCTTCCTTCACCGCTTGCGTCTGCTTCCATGGAAGGCTTTCGTCTCCTGCCATTATCTCCTCCCAAGTGCACACCCAAGTGCACACTCCTCCTGTGCACGCTGCTTGGTCCGTGAGTGGTGGGATCTTCTGTCACGTTTGTTGAATGAGTGGATCAAGATGCAGCGTGGTATGTTTCCATCCTTTCATTCGGAAGAGAAAGTTAAAGAACAAAACGAACAAACGAAACGTGAAGCTATAAATAATGCTCACAGGCAACTATACATAGACAAGTTCCCACAAAGCACAATGGGAGAATGGCTACCTAAATATGATCCCCAATCAGAGACAACGATAAACAGCGGCCTCTGATTGGGGACCATACTAGGCCAACATAGAAATATAATTCACCTAGATAACCCACCCTTAAATCACACCCCGACCTAACCAACATAGAGAATAAAAGGTCTCTATGGTCAGGGTGTGACACACACGTAATTTTTAGGGGTGTGTGCTCAGGAGAAGTATTGGCGTTTGAGAGTATTGGTGTTAGAGTGGTTGTTATTCATATGAGGGTTATCCTGTACATATGAGCTTAATTGTACTGTTTTACCATCATAGCCCCAAAAAAATATCTTGTTTTATTTACTCCATTGTTTGTATACGATATCATTGTAAACCAGCACTGTAGCTTCAAAAAGGTTAAAACTGACATTGTGATCTCATGGATGGTCAGTCCTTCTTGCATCCACAGCTCCAGCTCCACCCCTCAGATGTTTTACCCAAAAAGTTGTGGGGTGATCACTTTTAGGTGGTTTAATTCCCAGATCGTCCATTTTAAACATGTCCTTGTCTTTACATTAGACAAACATGATGTGTAATGACCTGCGTGTCTTACTTCCACTACTGCCACTCCATTTCCAAGAGGCCTCCTTCCTGCTCAGCCAACTACAATATTGTCTGCCTGTAATCCCCTGTATTGAGGGTGGCATTTGAGTAAGTTGCTCCATCAACTGACTACTATCAGGTTTTAAAGAATAGTACACCCCCAGTAGCTGTATTGAATGTTTCAGCAATGGCATAATCAAGTGAAGTCTGAGCTTAAAAGATTACCTATGTAAAAAAGTTAATTATATAATGCTTGGCAAAGATGAGCCACGGCTGTTCTATATTCCTTGTACTTTGCTTTGCTCCATGTAAGACCATCTAAGACATTAAGACATGACATTAATTAGACCATATTTCTGTGTTCAACCAGAAGAGTGCCATATAGGGATTCCAGGGGTGCCGGGTATTGAGAACATTCCAGTCATAACGGTGATGGATTGTGCCACTTACCGCCGGGTACAGTCACATTAATGGCGAGTCGAACATTTTAATGGTTATGGCTGCACATTGGTAGATTCCCCGGTGCTCGCCGCAACACCTTTTTAGCTGTTTTGAGGGCCATTGGAAAGGAATTATAACAGCATCTATGGGTTAGGGGGTGCGTGTGAATGGGTTTTGTCGAGCTATGGTAATCGCCCAATGGACGAACAGTACAGGGGCTAACGTTGTTGAGTAGAGGAATGTTGGAGTCATAATTGTCTGTGCATAGTAACGGACTACTTGAACTGATATATGTGCAGGGTTGTTTGAGGAAGAATTTGCATGTACATTTTAGTCATTTAGCAGACGCTCTTATCCAGAGTGCATACATTTTCATCCTGCGTTTGTGGCCTGGTCCCAGGACTGTTTGTGTGGTCTTGCAAGACAGTTGAGTTGGTGAGACAGCACCAAACAGTTTTGGGGAAAGGGCTAGACTGACTGTGTGGTGGGTTGTTTTACACAGGCTGTGTGTAGCCTGGTCTCAGATCTGTTTGTGATGTCTTGCTAAGGCGTTGTCAAAACGTTACAAACAGATCTGGGACCAGGCTAGGCTGTGCGCTTTTCTCCCTCCATTGTTGTGCCAGTAATAGTATGTGCTCTCTGTAGCAATCATCGCTCACTAATAGTTTTGTGGACACACCAAAGAGAAGTTTATTTTTGTTTTTGCCTACAATCATTCACTCAATATCAAGCTTATTATGGTCAATGTGAAAGAAGTAAAAATGCTTTATCTTTTGGCAGGAATTGGGTCGCTTATAAAAATGTATTTCGTTCAGTTCAAGTGCATCTGATGGATTTGAGATCTGCCTAATTTCTCCGATCATTTACTTTGGTTTCAGCCCAATGATGCCTGCTTTTCTTGGATTGATTGAAATAAACGGAACACATACACTGAGTGGACAAAATATTAAGAACACCTTCCTGATATTGAGTTGCCCTCAGAACAGCCTTCATGAATTAGTCAGCCTCAATTCGTCAGGGCATGGACTCTACAAGGTGTCGAAAGCGTTCCACAGGGATGCTGGCCCATGTTGACTACAATGCTTCCCACAGTTGTGTCAAGTTGGCTGGATGTCCTTTTGGTGGTGAACCGTTCTTTATACACAGTTGAACGTCAAAAACCCAGCAGCATTGCAGTTGTTGACACTAGGCCTGGCACCTACTACCATACCCCATTCAAAGGCACTTAAATATTTAGTCCTGCCCATTCACTCTCTGAGAATGGCACAAACACAGTCCATGTCTCAAGGCTTAAAAATCCATCCTTATTCCTGTCTCTTCCCCTTCATCTACACTGATTTGAAGTGGATTTAACAAGTGACATCAAAACAGGATCCTAGCTTTCACCTGGATTCACCTGGTCAGTCCATGTCATGGAAAGAGCAGGTGTTCCTAATGTTGTGTACACTCAGTGTATGGCTGTGACTTTCCCAAAGTCTGGAATTTTGCGGCCCTAATTCTATCACCATCTTGGAATAGTTTGACTCTCCGAGGACGCTTAGCGATGCAAATACAATGTGTGGTTATTGACTCGATCTGGTGCCAGCGTGAGAATACAGACTCCTGTCAAGTGAGTGGGGCTGGTGTTGTTCTTCCAGCCAGGTAGCTAGATTGATTGGATTTCGGGGCTTCCCCCTGAGAGCACTGTGGTCCTAAGGCAGCGCTCGGCTGTGTGTCTGTGTTTGTGCGTGTGTGTGTGTGTGTGTGTGTGTGTGTGTGTGTGTGTGTGTGTGTGTGTGTGTGTGTGTGTGTGTGTGTGTGTGTGTGTGTGTGTGAGAGAGAGACTTTGCTGCTCTGTGGAAGCTTGGCAGGGCTCTGGGCTGACCTTGTATAGCTGAGGTGGCTCTGTGTACAGTCATTTATCAATTAGACAGAATTGGGCCCGGGGTAATGTGACAGTAGCCTGCTGTGACGACTCACTGGGCAGTAGCTGCTTGTCCTGGCATGCACTGTTGTTGGGCCAGGATAGGCAAGTTACATGTGCGTTGGTGGCTCTACTGTATTGCACTGTGTGTGTGTGCGTACAATATTTGTTCAAAATGTGAAAAAACTCAATTCTAGCCTGATAAATCAAAGGGATGTTGTCTATTCAACAATAACCTAACCTGCGAATTGCAAAGGAAAGTGCATTTAGGCCTACCTTTCCTTCCCTCTCGGTGACAGCGTTGTAGAAGTCGCAGCAGAACTCCATGTCCAATATTTTATCCTGCATGCACACGGTAGGGCAACCAGCACGTACGATGTTTGTAGTGGAGAGAGTCGCATCCGTCTTGTGGAAGCCAAGGCTCTTACCCGCGTTGAGTGGCGGGAGAAGCCCCCATTCCCACTACATCCACAAAGAAAAAGTAAATGTCCAAGATGTGTAAAAGTCTGGGTAAAAATGATTAAATGGTAATGACGTTTCAGACAAGTGGACAGTCCAGTACTCACTGTTAGCCTGCCCGACAACTAGCAGTGAGGGTAGGTAGACACACCCAAATGTGCAGTCTTACCCCAGGAATTACCCCAGGCAATACGCATGCGCAAAATATGAAATCCGCTTAAAGTACTTCAAGCTAGGCAAAGATGTTAAGTCCCTGATACGGGGGAATTTGAGCTGTTCTGGACCAGTTCTGACATTTTGGTGTACAAAGTGCTCTGTGAACATCGTAGGGTCCAGTGCCTTATAATGCCAAGATGCCTCATCTGTCTGCTCTCAGTTTACACTCTCTAAGCGGAGCTGACTTTTAAGTGGCAAGTTTTAGACCCCACATTTGCATAGGGAGTGACGCTTGGCCTATCCAGAGAGTGAGGCCAGCTTGGGAGACGGCAAATGAACAGTATAGCGAGTGCAGACATTGTGGTCATCTCGCTGGGATATTCTAAGCAACAAACAGATTACCGACCATCTCGAATCCCACCATACCTTCTCCGCTATGCAATCTGGTTTCAGAGCTGGTCATGGGTGCACCTCAGCCACGCTCAAGGTCATAAACGATATCTTAACCGCTATCGATAGGAAACAGTACTGTGCAGCCATATTCATTGACCTGGCCAAGGCTTTTGACTCTGTCAATCACCACATCCTCATCGGCAGACTCGACAGCCTTGGTTTCTCTAATGATTGCCTCGCCTGGTTCACCAACTACTTCTCTGATCGAGTTCAGTGTGTCAAATCGGAGGGTCTGTTGTCCGGACCTCTGGCAGTCTCTATGGGGGTGCCACAGGGTTCAATTCTTGGACCGACTCTCTTCTCTGTATACATCAATGATGTCGCTCTTGCTGCTGGTGAGTCTCTGATCCACCTCTACGCAGACGACACTATTCTGTATACTTCTGGCCCTTCTCTTGACGCTGTGTTAACAACCCTCCAGGCGAGCTTCAATGCCATACAACTCTCCTTCCGTGGCCTCCAATTGCTCTTAAATACAAGTAAAACTAAATGCATGCTCTTCAACCGATCGCTGCCTGCACCTGCCCGCCTGTCCAGCATCACTACTCTGGACGGCTCTGACTTAGAATATGTGGACAACTACAAATACCTAGGTGTCTGGTTAGACTGTAAACTCTCCTTCCAGACTCACATCAAGCATCTCCAATCCAAAGTTAAATCTAGAATCGGCTTCCTATTCCGCAACAAAGCATCCTTCACTCATGCTGCCAAACATACCCTTGTAAAACTGACCATCCTACCAATCCTCGACTTCGGTGATGTCATTTACAAAATAGCCTCCAAAACCCTACTCAATAAATTGGATGCAGTCTATCACAGTGCCATCCGTTTTGTCACCAAAGCCCCATATACTACCCACCACTGCGACCTGTACGCTCTCGTTGGCTGGCCCTCGCTTCACACTCGTCGCCAAACCCACTGGCTCCAGGTCATCTACAAGACCCTGCTAGGTAAAGTCCCCCCTTATCTCAGCTCGCTGGTCACCATAGCAACGCCCACCCGTAGCACGCGCTCCAGCAGGTATATCTCTCTGATCACCCCCAAAACCAATTCTTCCTTTGGCCGCCTCTCCTTCCAGTTCTCTGCTGCCAATGACTGGAACGAACTACAAAAATCTCTGAAACTGGAAACACTTATCTCCCTCACTAGCTTTAAGCACCAGCTGTCAGAGCAGCTCATAGATTACTGCACCTGTACATAGCCCATCTATAATTTAGCCCAAACAACTACCTCTTTACCTACTGTATTTATTTATTTTGCTCCTTTGCACCCCATTATTTCTATCTCTACTTTGCACCTTCTTCCACTGCAAACCAACCATTCCAGTGTTATTTTTTTTACTTGCTATATTGTATTTACTTCGCCACCATGGCCTTTTTATATATTTTTTTATTTATTTATATATATATTTTGTTTGCCTTCACCTCCCTTATCTCACCTCACTTGCTCATATTGTATATAGACTTATTTTCACTGTATTATTGACTGTATGTTTGTTTTACTCCATGTGTAACTATGTGTTGTTGTATGTGTCGAACTGCTTTGCTTTATCTTGGCCTGGTCGCAATTGTAAATGAGAACGTGTTCTCAATTTGCCTACCTGGTTAAATAAAGGTGAAAAAAAACAACAAAAAAAAAACATTTGAGCTCGCATCATGAGAAAAGACAAAACCTCAGCAGTTTATAACTATTTTCACCAGAAAGGTGAGTTCTAGAACTTTCTAAAACTACGAAACATCAACAGTTATTGTTTATGACCATCTCATGAAAATGTATTACGTTTGGGTATGTCTATTTAAGTGGAAATCAATATTTTGCCCTATAATTCAACTGGTTTTAACAGACGAGACAGGAAAGGATTTGAATGTATTCCAATGGAAAGAAAGGCATGAAAAATATTTTTAATTGATGCTCAGTAGCCTTTCTGGTTAATTTCTGCTAGTGGCTTATTGTGCAGTACAATAAAATGCAAGTGACTACAGGAGAAACCTTGAAGAAAACATCCCCCATGTATGGTCTGACAGGGAGTACTGTTCCATTTGGGAGGCACTCCATATGTACCTATGTTATGGGCTACTTTTGACCAAAGCCTTATGTGCCCTATTCAAAGTTAGTGCGTAGGGTGCCATTTGAGACAAAGATAACGACTGTGGTGGCACATCGTTCACTCTCCCTGAAAACTTAATTGTGTTTACTTTACAGTTTTTTTCAATTGTTTTAAGCACAATTTTGAAAACAGGGCCCGGTTTGTCAAAACACTACACACAATTAGCACAACCCTACACCAAAGTAGTACGACACTTCAGGTCATTTGCAAAATGGAACACTTGTCAAAACTATACACGATTTCATAAAAATTATATTTTGTTACCATACGAAACACACACATTTCATATGACTTCAATCTTTTTGAACCAGTTACACACTGCTGTTGCTAACCTAAAACACTTTTAGCAAGTTTAATTGTCAGTGATTAGAGTACTGTAAATGAAGTACACAGAGAAAGTGCAACTATACAAATGTAACAGTATAACTTTAAACCGTCCCCTCGCCCCGACACGGGCGCGAACCAGGGACCCTCTGCACACATCAACAACAGTCAACCACGAAGCGTCGTTACCCATCGCTCCACAAAAGCCGCGGCCCTTGCAGAGCAAGGGGCAACACTACTTAAGTCTCAGAGCAAGTGACGTAACTGATTGAAACGCTACTAGCGCGTACCCGCTAACTAGCTAGCCATTTCACATCCGTTACACTCCCTCCCCTTTCAACCTCCTCCTTTTTCCGCAGCAACCAGTGATCCGGGTCAACAGCATCAATGTAACAGTATAACTTTAAACCGTCCCCTCGCCCCGACACGGGCGCGAACCAGGGACCCTCTGCACACATCAACAACAGTCAACCACGAAGCGTCGTTACCCATCGCTCCACAAAAGCCGCGGCCCTTGCAGGGCAAGGGGCAACACTACTTAAGTCTCAGAGCAAGTGACGTAACTGATTGAAACGCTACTAGCGTGTACCCGCTAACTAGCTAGCCATTTCACATCCGTTACACAAACACTACACAAGACCAATGCTGCAGACTGAGGAAAATATCATTTATTTCTCTCCATATACCCAAATCAGTCAACATGTCCCAGTTTTCATGCTACTACAGTAGTGTGCATAACACTGTTAGCTCAGCAAACAGACAAACGTAAAATACTGTATCCAGTACCGGTTACAATTACAGTAAATAACAACAAACTTAAAAAATTATCTGAAAAAAAATGACAATATTGTACAGAAAATACTACAGTAAACATACTATACATTATCTCTTCGCCTAGCTGGATCTGGCCAGAGAATTTCATCAACATCACAAGCAATTTCGCCATTAGCAAGACAACGCGGGAAGAACCGTCTTGAATGTCGAATCCATCCTTGCACAGCTGCGGCATCGACTTGGTCACAGGCGTCCTCCATGGCCTGAATGAGGGGTACCTGGGCCTGGGGCTGGAGATCGTAAACCTTCCACCGCCATGCAGAGAAAAACTCTTCGATAGGGTTTAGAAACGGAGAGTATGGTGGAAGGTATAGTATTGTCAACTGTGGATGGTGTTGAAACCAGTTCTGGACCAAAGCAGAGCGGTGGAATGACACATTGTCCCAGATGACCGTGTATTGCATCTGGTGCATTTCATTACCTGCTGTGACGATGTGGTGCAATCGGTCCAAAAATGCGAGAATGTGAGGTGTGTTGTAAGGGCCCATTTTGGCATGATGGAGGACAACCCCATGCTGTGAAATGGCAGCGCAAAGGGTGATGTTACCCCCACGTTGCCCTGGGACATTGATTATAGCCCTGTGGCCAATGATATTTCTGCCTCTCCTTCTTGCTTTCGTGAGGTTGAACCCTGCCTCATCAATATATATGAATTCATGCAGGATTTCCTCAGCATCCAGCTGCAAAACTCCCTGAAATACAGTGAAAGACAAGATTGTGTAGTTCAGGATAGGTCTAGTATACAGTCAATGTAAAAAAAAGTCATGTGTGCAGTGTGCAACATCACAGTGCTAAAGTGAACAATACAAACCTCCACATACTCAGCCGTCTGACCCTCTGAATTCCGCTCAAAAGGCACTCGATAAAGTTGTTTCATTCGAACCCAATGTCTTTTCAGGATGCCTGCCAGTGTTGACTGAGAGACCTGATGGACATTATTGAAAATGGCATGGTCACCGATAATGTTGGCTTGTAGTTCTCTGAGCCTGATAGCATTATTGGCCAAAACCATGTTTATTATCTCTCTCTCTATATGGGCCCCCTTCCTCCTTGTCGTTCCCGACCCTCAATCCTATGTAGAGAATAATACATGTAACTTACTGTATAATGTCACAGGAAGGGGTATCACAAGTGCTGATATGGTGCATACAATAAGCGGCTGATTACTGTAACTGTAGACAGATCTTCTTTTACCTGTTTTCCTGTCGAAAAGTCCTTATGACAGATGCCACTGTATATCTGCTAAGATTTGGCTGAACTCTCAGTCCAGCCTCCCTCAGCGTCAATCCGTGGTTCACAACATGGTCCTCTAGTGTTGCACGAATGTCATTTGATAAGTTTGGTCCTCTTCTTCTTTGTGCACGTTCTCCTCCTGCTTCGGGTCTTCCTCGACCTCTGGCTCGGCCTCTGCCTTTTCCTCTACCGCCTTCTCCTCCTCTGTGTACTCCTCCTCTCACCCTCACTCTTCTTCTGACTCCTTCCATTTTGGTTGAAGGCAGGTGAACCTACCTGCTGCATTTTTATAGTGCTTAAACCTGATTGGTGTGTCTACAATTTAGCAATCATGTGTTTGTGAACCTGATGGCTGTGTTTAACAGATTGGCTCATACTGTAGGTGTGGTAATTTGACAGTCAGTGCTTTGGAATTGCAAGGAAGTGACATCATGATATACTTCTGTGTCTGATGTATACAAGTGCGTTTAGTGTTTGGCAAATCACTGTGTGTAATGTTTTGCAAATAGTGTGAAGCTGACAATGTGCTTACAGTTGTGCAAATCTAGCCTTGTGTTTTGCTGCTTGAGTGTAAGGTTTTGCTAATTGTGGGAAAAGTTCAATTTTAGTGTGTAAGCAATCGTAAAAAACTGTAATAGTTCAGACAGTGTCTTCCATTTCCCGGGTGTGTGATAGGCTCGCACCCCATTGGCTCAGGTTCTGACTTATACAGAGGTATCGCTCTCTCTCTCTCTCTCTCTCTTCCCCTCCTTCCCCATCTGTTTCTCCCTCATTCTCTCGCTTTCTCCCTTCTCTCGCCCCTCTTCTTTTGTTTTGCTCTCTCTCTCTCTCTCTCTCTCTCTCTCTCTCTCTCTCTCTCTTTTTCTCTCTCTCTCTCTCTCTCTCTCTCTCTCTTTCTCTCTCTTTTTCTCTCTCTTTTTCTCTCTCTTTTTCTCTCTCTTTCTCTTTCTCTTTCTCTCTCTTTTTCTCTCTCTTTCTCTTTCTCTTGATAAATCAGGGACGCTTCTCTTCAGTCCAGTCTTTTTGGGGACCGTCTCCAACTTTATTATGACCTTGTTCAAATTTGCACTGACATTTATGATCCTCCCCCTCCAATCCCTCTGTCCCTCCTTCCTCTCCTCCCTCTCTTTCTCTGGCTCTGAGTCATTTAAGCGGTGACAGCTTTGTCTCATTAAGTCGCCATCTGTTGTAATTTAACATTCAAATCTGTTTGTTTACCGCCATCTTCCGGATTAGGGCCGAGGTTAGGTAGTGTGGCATTTCTGCAGTCAGAACTCGGTTCGAAGAGTATTTATTTTCTTCCAAATACTTTTAAAAGTTTGATTTTGCCGGCCTGGAGTGGCGGTTGGGTGGAGTTTGCTCTTTTGGGACTAGGCAATTGATTAAATCAAAAGTATATATTAAAAAAATACAAATACTACTTGAACCCAGGTATGGTTAGAGCCAACTGATGGCATCTCAATAGTCTCAGGTGGTTTCCTCTCGTTGTCTCCACTTTACACTATTTAGATGTACACTATTGAGGTAGAGGGCTACCCATGCAAGTTCGGGCTAGGAAACCCCTCGGTCTCACCAAAGGGACTTGTGGTCACAAACCATATTGAAGCCTCATATTATAGTGTCTGTCAGCAGTATAGACATAGCCACCGGGGACAATAAATCATTTGAAGTCTCTTTCTCTTCCTCCTTTTGCGTTGGAAGCAGGGGAGGCCAGATTTGTTTAATTAGAACCCGAGCAACACCGCAGGCTTTTTAATACTACTTTAAGACTGCTGGAGACGTCTGCTGAGAGCTTTGTTTTCAAGGGACTCACTCCTCTTATATTAGACTGTATTATCTTTAAGGGACAATCTGGGATTGGTACATCCGCTGCTGCACTTATAAATGAATGGTGTAGACGTTGCATAATGAACCCTGTAATACACTGTATGCTGTGGCTTCAAAAAGGGGTTCAAACTGTCATTCACGTCATGTCCTCGCATCTATAGCTCCTTCTGTGCATTTCAGAGTGGTTACATTTCTCCTGCCCCTTCCTTTCTGTTTACCCCCCCCCCCCCCGGGAAAAGTGTCAGGGTGGTCACTTTTTCTATCTTCTTGAATCTCATATTTCCCCTTTTAAAGGTATGACTTAGAAAACGGTCCACACTGTACAATACCTCACACTGGCCTTGCTTTAAATGCAGGATGGGAGACTACCGGTTTATCGGTAGCAGCTGCCATTGACTTGAAATTGCCATCTATGAGTCACTGATAATAGCTATTGTGCCATGCATCCCCCCCCCCCCCTACTGTATTATTGACTGTATGCTTGTGTAACTCTGTTGTTCTATGTGTCGAACTGCTTTGCTTTATCTTGGCCAGGTCGCAGTTGCAAATGAGAACTTGTTCTCGACTAGCCTACCTGGTGAAATAAAGGTGAAATAAAGGTGAAATAAAGGTGAAATCAAATAAATAATGCAGCTTCATAGTGAGCCTATTGTAGCCTGCATGTTCTGTTCATTCATGACCGACACCATACATGGCTGTGCCCATCTAATGTAAAGTAGTGATACGCGACTGTGCCAATTGAATGTAAACGAATGGTCTATTTCTCTAGCGTGGGCTTTATTGGATAAAAACATGATTTTTTATAACCCCGTTTCTAATGTGTAATGGTGTGGAGTGGGACGATTTAAGCATGTCAATGCGTTATGATTGGAGGCGCCGGGTTCAAGTTCGTTGGACGGACGCCATTGATCATTGTCTAACCTATGTTTTCAATCCAACAGGGCCCGAGAGGCGGAGGAGAGAAAGAGAGGTATTCTGAGCAGCGATGAAACGATGGAGGGTCGTTATCGAATCCTCCCTCGACCAGAGAGAAAATGAGCTTTTCCAAACGAATAAGGTGTGCGCGCGCGTTCGTGCGTGCGTGCAAAGCAAATACAACATCAAGAACATAGTGCATATTTCATGGATCGTAATGAATATGAAGAACAATGGATATCAATGCTGAATAGAGAAGCTATAACCTTCTATCTTATGTATACAGTATGTAATTCAGCGTATTAATCTGTCTGTGTTCCAAATGCGTTCCATAGGGCTCCGGTCAAAAGTAGCACACTTTATAGGGAATAGGGGGCCATTTGGAAAGCAGCCTCTCTGTTATGTTCAGACATTTCACTTTATTGCCTTTAAGGCCTTGATTTCCCTTGGTATGGCCCTGAGCCATGTTCAAGCCATAATTACATTGCATATAGAACTGTTATGATCTCTACAGAACTATCAAGGTTCTCCGTTGCAGTAATTCGACTGTCGTGCAGACCTGAACAAACTGTACTATGTTGGCTCTGATCCTTTTATTTTCACATCCTTTCTAGCACGGTTCCAGCAGCTATAGTGGATGGATGTGTAACCACTGGCGTAGCGGTGGCCCCCACTCACCAGATAACATATGAACACGTCATAAGACATGGCAAAAATTTACAGGAAATTCGCTTTAAAACTGTGTTACGCCACTATGCGTAACCTGGCCGCCGCGGTACAGCTCGGCTCAGTAGTGTGAACAGAGTATGAACTGTACCCATCAGACTTAGCGTACTAATACTTTAAAAAAAATACTACTTGAAAACTCTTTCAAATACTTTGAGCTTTGGCTGTGTGGGCGGGATTTGCAGTTTTGGGACATTTTCAATTGGTTAAATAAGATGGAGAAGCTCAAACAGGCACAGAGAAAGTATTTCAAATGATTCTTCAAGTATTTGAAACCCAGGTCTGGTGGCATATGTTGCAGCGTTATGTTGGACAATGCTTTAGCATGCTCGGCTCTTGTATCCAAACCTTGTGGTGGTTTCCAGGGTCATACAGCAGTGCTGAAGGTGTCTTCCCCTTCTGATTGTTGAGTTGCTGACTAGTGAGGGTTTGTTCACTTGTTCACTTGTTCACTACAGAACACTACGGCTCAGCGTTCAACACCATAGTACTCTCAAAGCTCATCACTAAGGAACCTGGGACTAAACACCTCCCTCTGCAACTGGATCCTGGACTTCCTGACGGGCCGCCCCCAGGTGGTGAGGGTAGGTAGCAACACATCTGCCACGCTGATCCTCAACACCGGAGCTCCCCAGGGGTGCGTGCTCAGTCCCCTCCTGTACTCCCTGATCACTCATCATTCAGGCACGACTCCAACACCATCATTAAGTTTGCAGACGACACAACAGTGGTAGGCCTGATCACCGACAACGACGAGACAGCCTATAGGGAGGAGGTCAGAGACCTGGCCGGGTGGTGCCAGAATAACAACCTATCCCCCAACGTAACCAAGACTAAGGAGATGATTGTAGACTACAGGAAAAGGAGCACGCCCCCATTCTCATCGACGGGGCTGTAGTGGAGCAGGTTGAGAGCTTCAAGTTCCTTGGTGTCCACATCAACAGCAAACTAGAATGGTCCAAACACACCAAGACAGTCGTGAAGTGGGCACGACAAAGTCTATTCCCCCTCAGGAAACTAAAAAGATTTGGCATGGGTCATGAGATCCTCAAAAGGTTCTACCGCTGCACCATCGAGAGCATCCTGACCGGTTGCATCACTGCCTGGTACGGCAATTGCTCGGCCTCCGAGCGCCAGGCACTTCAGAGGGTAGTGTGTACGGCCCAGTACATCACTGGGGCAAAGCTGCCTGCCATCCAGGACCTATACACCAGGCGGTGCCAGAGGAAGGCCCTAAAAATTCTCAAAGACCCCAGCCACCCCAGTCATAGACTGTTCTCTCTACTACTGCATGGCAAGCGGTACCGGAGTGCCAAGTCTAGGACAAAAAGCCTTCTCAACAGTTTTTACCCCCAAGCTATAAGACTCCTGAACAGATCAAATGGTTACCCGGGCTGGTTACCCGGGCTATCTGCATTGTGTCCCACCACCCGCCAACCCCTCTTTTTACGCTACTGCTACTCTCTGTTCATTATATACGCATAGTCACTTTAACCATACCTACATGTACATATTACCTCAATAAGCCTGACTAACCGGTGTCTGTATGTAGCCTTGCTACTCTTATTTTCAAATGTCTTTTTACTGTTGTTCTATTTCTTTACTTACCTACACACACACACACACACACACACATACCTTTTTATTGCACTATTGGTTAGAGCCTGTAAGTTAGCATTTCACTGTAAGGTCTACACCTGTTGTATTCGGCGCACGTGACAAATAAACGTAGATTTTATTTGAACAGTCACTATCTCCTTCCCTCTCTCCGCCCTCTCCTACTGTCCCTCCACCATCTCGCTCTCTCTCTCCCTCTCTAATGGAGATTGACGAGAGCTCATCTGTTCGATATCGACTCCGATGCCTTCACACAGCAGAGCTCAGGGTCAGCAGTGACCTTGAGAGGGAAGGCGGAGGAGTGGCTAGAGCTTTGTTCTGCACTACACTATCTGTTTGCTCATTACATTGCATGACATGAAGCTTATGTGTTGTGAGTATTGGTATTACACAGAGTTTTCCACCATATTCCTTCCACCACTCTGTTCCTTTCAAATCCATTTCGGTCTGCAGTACACTGTCTGCCTGTTTCTTACACAGGGCTTATACATTGTGAATATTGGGGAGAATCTCAATAGCGTTTTCTTCATTTCTTGCGGCCTTTCGCCTCCTTCTCAAAACCCATTGGATGAGGGCAGAAGTCCTGCACCCTCTGACCTTCTCGCCCAATGGGTTTTCATAAGCAGGCGAGGTGAGAGGACACAAGGAATCAAGGAAATGCAACTGAAATTCTCCCATGTTATCATACAGGGAGTATTCCACCATGTTCTTTAGACCAGTCTGTTCCTTTCAGGTCTGTGATGAACGAGAGCACACATTGGGAGAAAGGTAGAGGATGTTTATTTGTTCTTTAGGCTACGTCCCAATTGTCCACCCTTCTCCCAAAAGTGCGCACTTGCACACTTCCTGTCATGTTAAATTCATGATGTGCAAACTTTGGGAAAAGGCTGGAGAATTGCTACATGGCCATCCTTGGAAATAAAATAGTGAGTGTTGGTATTTGTTCTTCCTGGTACTTCTTTTAGTTTCAAGTACAAAGTTGAATAGGCACAAGTACCTAAACTCTTGCAAAGTAAAATAGTTTATGGCCTGGCATAAATTTGCAATTGGATATATTTGTTTAAGCCCCTCTAATGAACCAAGAAACGTGTATAGGTCAAATGGTGGGGGGAAAATAGTGTAGAATTAGGCTGGTATTCATGCAAATGCAGATAATGGGTTTCCACTAGTGTGCAAATCAAGCCCTTTCTGGAAAGCCATGATCTAAAATTGAATTGAATACCCACCTTATAATTATAATATCTGTAATAAAATATGAAAATATAGGCACATGTGAGTGGTAAAGAAACAGGCGTGGAGGGCGGTCAGTCAAGTTTGACGCGTTTATTAGAGAACAGTGAATATAAAGGTATTTGTTTGTATGTACAGTTGAAGTCGGAGGTTTACATACATTTAGGTTGTAGTCATTTTCAACCACTCCACAAATGTCTTGTTAACAAACTATAGTCTTGGCAAGTCGGTTAGGACATCTACTTTGTGCGTGACACAAGTAACTTTCCCAACAATTGTTTACAGACAGATTATTTCACTTATAATTCACTGTATTGCAATTCCAGTGGGCCAGAAGTTTACATACACTAAGTTGACTGTGCCTTTAAACAGCTTGGAAAATTCCAGAAAATGATGTCATGGCTTTAGATAGGCTAATTGACATCATTTGAGTCAATTGGAGGTGTACCTGTGGATGTATTTCAAGGCCTACCTTCAAATTCAGTGCCTTTTTGCTTGACATCATGGGAAAATCAAAAGAAATCAGCCAAGACCTCAGAGAAAAATTGTAGACCTCCACAAGTCTGGTTCATCCAGCAATTTCCAAATGCCTGAAAGTACCACGTTCATCTATACAAACAATAGTACGCAAGTATAAACACAATGGGACCACGCAGCCATCATACCGTTCAGGAAGGAGATACATTCTGTCTCCTTGAGATGAACGTACTTTGGTGCGTAAAGTACAAATCAATCCCGGAACAACAAAAGATGCAAAAAGTATCTATATCCACAGTAAAACGAGTCCTATATCGACATAACCTGAAAGGCCGCTCAGCAAGGAAGAACCCACTGCTCCAAAACTGCCATAAAAAAAGCTAGACTACGGTTTGCAACTGCACATGGGGACAAAGACAGTACTTTTTGGAGAATTGTCCTCTCAACTGATGAAACAAAAATAGAACTGTTTGGACATAATGACCATCGTTATGTTTGGAGGAAAAAGGGATGCTTGCAAGCCGAAGAACACCATCCCAACTATGAAGCACGGGGGTGGCAGCATCATGTTGTGGGGGTGCGTTACTGCAGGAGGGACTGGTGCACTTCACAAAATAGATGGCATCATGAGGTGGGAAAATTATGTGGATATATTGAAGCAACATCTCAAGACATCAGTCAGGAAGTTAAAGCTTGGTCGCAAATGGGTCTTCCAAATGGACAATGACCCCAAACAGACTTCCAAAGTTGTGGCAAAATGGCTTAAGGACAACAAAGTCAAGGTATTGGAGTGGCCATCACAAAGCCCTGACCTCAATCCAATAGAAAATTTGTGGGCAGAACTGAAAAAGCGTGTGCGAGCAAGGAGTCCTACAAACCTGACTCAGTTACACCAGCTCTGTCAGGAGGAATGGGCCAGAATTCACCCAATTTATTGTGGGAAGCTTGTGGAAGGCTACCTGAAACATTTGACCCAAGTTAAACCATTTAAAGGGAATGCTACCAAATACTAATTGAGTGTATGTAAACTTCTGACCCACTGGAAATGTGATGAAAGAAAGAAAAGCTGAAATAAATCATTCTCTCTACTATTATTTTGACATTTCACATTCTTAAAATAAAGTGGTGATCCTAACTGACCTAAAACAGGGAACTTTTAAATGTCAGGAATTGTGAAAAACGGAGTTTAAATGTATTTGGCTAAGGTGTATGTAAACTTCCGACTTCAACTGTATGTAAGTATGTACAGGTCACTGCCAATATAATGGAAACACCAACATAAAGTGTCTTAATAGGGCGTTGGGCCACCACGAGCCAGAACAGATTCAATTAGAATAGTTTCTGTGTCTGGAACTCTATTGGAGAGATGCAACCCAATTCCATCATTTGGTGTTTTGTTGATGGTGGTGGAAAACTCTTGTCTCAGGCGCTGCTCCAGAATCTCCCATCAATGTTCAATTGGGTTGATCGTTTTCATGCTCATCAAACCATTCCCCCCATGGCCCTTCACGCCGTGTGGATGGCATTGTCATCCTATAGGGGCCATGGTAACCCAAAAATTGGCCTGCCCAGCATTTTTATACATGACCCTAAGCATGCTGGGATGTTAATTGATGAATTATCTCAGTCTGGAAGCGCCTCCTTTAAATATACTTTATATCCCTCATTTATACATGACCCTAAGCATGCTGGGATGTTAATTGATGAATTATCTCAGTGTGGAAGCGCCTCCTTTAAATATACTTTATATCCCTCATTTCCATTATTTTGGCAGTTACCTGAATGTATGTATGTTTGTAGGACTCTAGAGCTTCATTTAGACAGGCACCCCCCAATTCGGGTATTTTTTCCCCACTAATTTAACTTTTGACCAATCACATGATATCTTTTTCAGAGCTGAACTGATTGATTAAAAGACAAATTAGTTTAAAAAAAATATCAGAATTGGGCTGCCTGTCTAAACGCAGCCAAAATATTCTCTGAGGAAACCACAACTAGTCATACCTCTCCGTGTCTACTATTACACTCTACACAATAATCCAATCAGGCTGCGATATAGTTAGTGATATCATCACGAGAAATTGATTTTTAAAAAGGCAATACCATAGGACCATAAAGTGTGTGCATCGTTCAGGAACACCGTTAAGGGTCGGGAAGGAACAAGGAAACAAATTACTTGGATGCCAAACACTTTCAGTTACCTTAAACATAAGTTATTCCTAGCTCTACAGGTAAGGTAACATTCAAACCGGGGAAAAATACAAGATATTAAGTTAGGATGGGAATATTGACATTTGTGTTGTACAAAAAAAAAGCACAGATCTGTGGGGGAAATACTGTAAACCTCTTCATAATCAGGCAGTGTCATCGATGTGTTATGAGGAGGTGACTTCATGCATTACTCAGTAAACTCAACTCTAGTTCAATCGCCTCCTTATAATGCACATTGTTGAAGAGAAGTTTCACAATGAAATTTCCCTGTCTGATTTATATAGAGGTTTACAGTCCTTTTTGCACAAACCTGTGCTCTTTTTGTCTCCACGAAAATGCCGCCCAAAGTTTATCAACCTCGATAGATCAATCCTCGTATTACAGTGATTCCACTACTGCGTCATTCATCATTTCCATTCAGGCAGTTAATGGGTGTACGAGCAGCCAGTCAGTACCACGATAGTAATGAGATAGCAATAATATTGATGGCCATTTAGTCATTTTAGGTGCCCCTCTTCTGATATGTTTTGTTTTTAACCTTTTATCTCCCTTTTTTTGAGTACGTTTTTGTTTTTAGTGTTTATACATTTGGCTCTCACACGGTTAAGCTAAGATAGTTATAATAGTAATAAATATGGGTGGGAGCGCGCTGGCTCCTCATTGGCCGAGAAGCCCAAAGTGTTCATGGGAGCTGTAGTTCAGTACAGGCGGTGGGTTAGCAAAGTCCTCCAGGTAGGTTTTTTCATCGACCCGTCACTCAAAAGGGAGAAAGGAGGCGTTGGTATTATCAGTATAACTCCTCTCACCGAAAGAAACAAATTAACACAAAGAAAGAAGGGAGTTTTCTTAAACTTCTCGTTGTCGGTGTTGTTTTTCTTGGTTTCAGTGACAGATGTCGTGGCGGCGGACATCTTTAGAAGGAGTCCATGGCCTTGAACTCGCTAAGGGCCTGGACGGGCGAGATGTGCTTCTTCTGCGAGCCCCGTCGAACGCGCGTCTGACACTCCTCGGGCTTCTCCCGCTTCACCAAGGGCTTCTTCTCGGGCGCCTTCATGCGCCAGCTGACCACAGGCGAGTTGACGGCGGCGGCGCCGTACACCTTGGCGTACTTGGTGGACGCCACGTAGCTGGCCTTGACTGTGAGCACCACAGCGTTCATCAAGTTCTTGGCCGCCTGGATCAGGGAGGTGGCGCTGTCCAGCTACGGAGAGAGACAGAGGATATCTTAGATGTTCAAATCCTTACACCTATTTCACTACACAGTATTAACTGTAGTGACGACATTGTAGTTACACAGGAACTTATTTTACTAGGTCAGTGTTATACATTAAATGGACATGTTAAAAATCACATATATACTGTCACATATATAACACACCTGCGATAGAAGCAATGATTAGTTCAACTGCAAACCTGCATCATCAACTGCACATAAAACATTCTGCAAACCCCATGAGGAGGGGGAGCGGTGAGAAGGAAGATCTAAGTGATTGGATAGGTGTAAGCAATAATCCAACCAATTGGATATCTTTCAGGACTTCAATGAAGCAGATCTATTGGGCAGGTGTAAGCACTAATACTATCCAACCAATTGGCGATCTGTTGTTTCTTCAAAGAAAGAGTATTGAGATGCACCCCTTTCTTAGACAGACAGTCTTTTAGACACCCCGTGTCACGCTGCAAGATAACAAGAACCGCCTGCGGCAAAGAGCTCTCGCTGAAGAAGGCTTTATCGAGCGAACGGTTCTTACAGTACAGAGGTGAGCTCTCTCGCTGGTCTCCCCCGCAGGGCGATGGAAGGTCTCACACGTCTTATCAGAGCCCTGAGTAGCTAGACAGGTTCAGAGTGACCGCTCTACCTCCAACACATCTCTGATATGACAGCCTCATTAAGAGAAAGCGGGTGTCCAAAAGACTATGGTTGCGTCACAAATGGCACCCTATTCCCTATATAGCGCACTACCTTCGACCAGAGCCTGTTATAGTGAACACAGTGCCCATAGAGTTTCAGCTCATGCTGTTGGGACTAAATTACTGCATATAACTGGGTAATTTAAGCATAATTCGGGGTATCGGGGGCACCCACCGTGCTGCTAACCTTTTTATAGTGACCAGCTGGAGTTCGGAGCCAATTAAATCTAGCGGTTGACTCCCTTCTCGGGGTGGGGGGCAAGGGGGTAGGGGGGCCGGCCGCAGCCTCTAAATGTCAGCCAAAAAAAAATGCAGGGAGAGAGGTACACCTGACCTCCACCAACTGCTAATTAAGAAGTGTCTGAAAAAAAGTGGGTGTCGTGTAGCGAGGGCAATGTTTTTCAACGCTTAATTGTCAGTTGTGTTGAGGACTCCCTGGGTTGGGGCTGGCACTGCGAAGGTGAAGAGAGAGCGAGAGTTTTGCCAGACAATGATCGAGAGGAGTGTTACTCGAGGACCTGAGTGTTTCTAGCCATAAAAAGCCAATCAGAATAGGGGGTATATTTTAACAGATAATAGCGGACATTTTTCGATTAATGAATTGCACAATTTCCGAGAATTTACTGAGCCTGCTTAATGGGGACGTGCGCGAAGATACACTACATGACCAAAAGTATGTGGGCAGCTTCTCGTCGAACATTTAATTCCAAAATCATATAGAGTTGGTCGCCCCCCTCTCATATAGAGTTGGTCGCCCCCAGCCTCCACTTTTCTAGGAAGTCTTTCCACTAGATGTTCGAACATTGCTGCAGGGACTTCCATTCAGGCACAAGAGCATTAGTGAGGTTGGGCATTGATGTTGGGCGATTAGGCCTGGCTTGCAGGTGGTATTCCAATTCATCCCAAAGATGTTCAATGGAGTTGAGGTCAGGGCTCTGTGCAGGCCAGACAAGTTCTTCCACACCGATCTCGACAAACCATTTCTGTATAGTCCTTGCTTTGTGCACGGGGGCATTGTCATGCTGAAACAGGAAAGGGTATTCGCCAAACTGTTGCCACAATGTTGAAAGCACAGAATCGTCTAGAATGTCATTGTATGCTGTAGCGTTAAGATTTCCCTTCACTGGAACTAAGGGCCCTAGCCCGAACCATGAAAAACAGCCCCAGAGAATTATTCCTCCTCCACCAAACTTTACAATTGGCACTATGCGTTTGGGCAGGTAGCGTTCTCCTGGAATCCGCCAAACCCAGAATCGTCCGTCGGACTGCCAGATGCTGAAGCGTGATTCATCACTACAGAGAATGTGTTTCCACTGCTGCAGAATCCAATGGCTTCGAGCTTTACCCCACTCCAGCCAACACTTGGCATTGTGCATGGTGATTTGCAAATAATTTGCAAATAATTGCTTTTTTATTTTACTGGACTGATGGTACATGCTTCTGATGGTCAACGTGCTTTCAAGACAACTGGGAAATCCCCCCCCCCCCGCGCCAATAGTGTTGATTGGTGGGACATTTCACGTTGCTCATATAGCAAGGATTACTACAATATTATCCATGAAAGTTTATACTGCCATTCGACAATATTGCCACATTTATTAACATTTCCTATAAATGGGGTGCATATCAACAGTATCAAACTGCTTTCTTTCCCTTCTCGATCAAGACAAGTGGACAAGGGAAGAATGCCAAGTGAAATTATTGAGATTCACCCAACAAGTGCATAGAAGGGTCTATATGGGCTGATTTGAGCCCGGACATGCAATTCATTTCCACCTGTTCAGCGCTAGCTTAAAATACCATTTAAAGTTGAGACTGAGATGCGTCTAACCAGTTCAGTAGATAGTATCCACCATAACGCTGCCATCATCTGTCCTGTGTGTTTAAACAAGCGCTGATGGAGAGCAGACTACGGCTGTCTGAAAATATTATTAGCTTTCAAATCCTCTCTTGTTGTTTCCTCAATTCAAAGAGCATTGGAGGAGGAGTCCCGAGGGAGAAACGTGGATCCTCTCCTCCAATGCGCTTTGAGAGGAAATGGAAGAGACAAGGAGGGAGGAAGCCTAGGGAAGGTCCCTTTTAACTACTGAGATAAAGGAATGAGGCCCACACACAGAAGATTGCTGCTCACCAGTGCTTTGTGCACCTGAATACAACTATTGACAGAGACCCTGGGCCTTGACTGTACCACGCGAGGGTGTGGTGTGGTGAGACTTACCCCAGAGACGATGAGCTCTCCTCCCAGGTTCTGGACCTCGGCCTTGACCTTGCTACAGATGTTGAGCTGGTGGCAGTACAGGGCGATTCTCTGCAGGTAGGCCAGCAGGTCCTGCTTGCAGGCCGAGTCAGGGCACTGAGACACGCACACAGACACGATGATAACATTAGTTTAAAAACAGGGGAAAAAGCTTAAGAAATGGTTTAAAAGTAGGGGTTTATAAATAGTCTTGTTTTGTACGTCAGAAGTAGTTTATAAAATGGTTGTGCTCAATTTTCTTTTCCCAATGGCATGTCATTTCTCTACTGTATTCATTCCTACAGGACAAAAACAACCAATCATCGAAATGGCAGTGTCCGATTAGTCAATTAGTAATTCCTTTTCCGGCCCTCTATTATGCGAAGCCATTTGAGTCTACCTCTAGTATATACTGAGGTAAGAACAACACGAGAGAGAAAAACCTGCGTCCCTAATGGCACCGTATTCCCTATTTAGTGCACTTCTTTACACGCGTTCGCTACTTTGCTTTTAAAACGCTCCCGGGCACCGTTCTCTACAGGAACCTTTTTCCCAACCATTAATAGTAAACGGTCCTAACTAGAACATTCAGGCAGCTCGTCTGGAGTCGAAGGGAAGCGAGGAATTCACACAGGGCTCACTTCCTTGTCTTTAGGGGGGCTAGGATACATTGGGACAGCCAGGTTAAGGGGCCGCACGAGCTAGCTAAGGGACCATGTTAACTAGGGCAACGTTTTCAAACATTTTGCAATGGAAGATGAACATTTGCATTTCTTATTCAGTAGTCCCTCCCTGTTTCGTTCCGTTTCCTTCATGAACACGACCCATCTCTACCTATTCCCCTCGAGTGGCGAATGCCGTGCTTAGATTGTTCCAGTGTTTCCTTTCCACACTTGTTTTTTTTTGACAGTTTAATTGTGCTTTATTGTGTTTGTTCGCCTACACTGAGTAAGTAAGTAAGGGTGTGAGGCAGACTAGTATCGATGGACTCGAAGTACTCGTGGTGCAGCACTAATGGCCACATATGACTCCCGAGTGGCGCTGTGCACCGCACCACAGTGCCACTAGAGATTCTGGGTTCGAATCCAAGCTCTGCCGCAGCCGGCTGCAACCAGGAGAGACCCATGGGGTGTAGCACAATTGGCCCAGCGTCGTCTGGGTTAGGGGAGGGTTTGGCTGGCAGGGATCTCCTTGTCCCATTGCGCATTAGCAACTCCTGTGGCGGGCCGGGCGCAGTGCACGCTGACACAGTCGCCAGGTGTACGGTGTTTCCTCAGACACATTGGTGCGGCTGGCTTCCGGGTTAAGTGTGGCTTGGTTGGGTTGTGTTTAGGAGGATGCACGGCTCTCGACCTTCGCCGAGTCCGTATGGGAGTTGCAGCAATTAGACAAGACAGTAACTACCAATTGGATACCATGAAATTGGGGGGGGGGGGTGGGGATAAAAATCTAAATGGTCACAGATGCACAGTCATCCTGTTTGCACAACAAATAAATGCTTTGTGTCTGTGTCTCAAACAGCACCATATTCCCTGCATAGGACACTAATAGTGCACTACGTTTAACCAGGGCTCTGGTCAATAGTAGTGCACTGTATAGGTAATAGGTTGCAATTTTAAGAAATGGTTTAAAAGCAGGGTTTAGAAATAGTCTTGTTTTGTACGTCAGAAGTAGTTTATAAAATGGTTGTGCTCAATTTTTTTTTCCCAATGGCATGTCATTTCTCTACTGTATTCATTCCTACAGGACAAAAACAACCAATCATCGAAATGGCAGTGTCCGATTAGTCAATTAGTAATTCCTTTTCCGGCCCTCTATTATGCGAAGCCATTTGAGTCTACCTCTAGTATATACTGAGGTAAGAACAACACGAGAGAGAAAAACCTGCGTCCCTAATGGCACCGTATTCCCTATTTAGTGCACTTCTTTACACCAGATCCCACAGGACCATTTGGGAATCGGGTGCCATTCGAGGCACAGCCACAGAGAGGGAGCGGGACAGAGACTTTTCAGACCCACTTGTTAGATGCACACAAAGTAGCTGTAATATATTCCGGACGTCATGCTGCGAAAACTGCTACGGCCCACAAGTTTCCTGGTGGGTAAAGAAAGAACGGTGCGTTCGCTACTTTGCTTTTAAAACGCTCCCGGGCACCGTTCTCTACAGGAACCTAACTAGAACATTCAGGCAGCTCGTCTAGAGTCGAAGGGAAGCGAGGAATTCACACAGGGCTCACTTCCTTGTCTTTAGGGGGGGCTAGGATACATTGGGACAGCCAGGTTAAGGGGCCGCACGAGCTAGCTAAGGGACCATGTTAACTAGGGCAACGTTTTCAAACATTTTGCAATGGAAGATGAACATTTGCATTTCTTATTAAGTAATCCCTCCCGGTTTCGTTCCGTTTCGTTCATGAACACGACCCATCTCTACCTATTCCCCTCGAGTGGCGAATGCCCTGCTTAGATTGTCCCAGTGTTTCCTTTCCACACTTGTTTTTTTTTGACAGTTTAATTGTGCTTTAGTGTGTTTGTTCGCCTACACTGAGTAAGTAAGTAAGGGTGTGAGGCAGACTAGTATCGATGGACTCGAAGTACTCGTGGTGCAGCACTAATGGCCACATATGACTCCCGAGTGGCGCAGTGGTCTAAGGCACTGCACCACAGTGCCACTAGAGATTCTGGGTTCGAATCCAAGCTCTGCCGCAGCCGGCTGCAACCAGGAGAGACCCATGGGGTGGTGCATAATTGGCCCAGCGTCGTCTGGGTTAGGGGAGGGTTTGTCTGGCAGGGATCTCCTTGTCCAATTGCGCATTAGCAACTCCTGTGGCGGGCCGGGCGCAGTGCACGCTGACACGGTCGCCAGGTGTACGGTGTTTCCTCCGACACATTGGTGCGGGTGGGTTCCGGGTTAAGTGCGGCTTGGTTGGGTTGTGTTTAGGAGGATGCACGGCTCTCGACCTTCGCCGAGTCCGTATGGGAGTTGCAGCGATGAGACAAGACAGTAGCTACCAATTCGATACCATGAAATTGGGGGGGGGGGGGTGATTAAAAATCTAAATGGTCACAGATGCACAGTCATCCTGTTTGCACAACAAATAAATGCTTTGTGTCTGTGTCTCAAACAGCACCATATTCCATGCATAGGACACTAATAGTGCACTACGTTTAACCAGGGCTCTGGTCAATAGTAGTGCACTGTATAGGTAATAGGTTGCAATTTATACACTGAACGAAAATATAAACACGACATGTAAAGTGTTGGTCCCATGTTTCATGAAATGTTCTGTCCTCATAAAAAGCTTATTTCTCTCAAATTCTGTGCACAAATTTGTTTCCATCCCTGTTAGTGAGCATTTCTTCTTTGCCAAGATAATAAATCCACCTGACAGGTGTGGCATATCAAGAAGCTGATTTAAACAGAATGATCATTACACAGGTCCGCCTTGTGTAGGGTACAATAAAAGGCCACCCTAAAATGTACAGTTTTCTCACACGCAATGCCACAGATTTTGAGGGAGCATGCAATTGGCATGCTGACTGCAGGAATATCCACCAGAGTTGTTGCCAGAGAATTTTATGTTAATTTCTCTACCATAAGCCACCTCCAATGTTGTTTTAGAGAATTTGACAGTACGTTCAACTGGCCTCACAACCGCAGCCCAAGTGTTGTGGCGTTGTGTGGGCGAGCGGTTTGCTGATGTCAACGGTGTGAGCAGTGGGAGTGCCCCATGGTGGGGTTATGGTATGGGCAAACATAAGCTACGGACAACGAACACAATTGCATTTTATCGATGGAAATTGGAATGCACAGAGATAACGTGACGAGATCCTGAGGCCCATTGTTGTGTCATTCATCCGCCGGCATCACCTCATGTTTCAGCATGATAATGCACCATGTCACAAAGATCTGAACACAATTCCTGGAAGCTGAAAATGTTCCAGTTCATCCATGGCCTGCATACTCACCAGACATGTCACCCATTGAGCATGTTTGGGATGCTCTGGATAGACGTGTACGGCCATTCCAGTTCCCACCAATATCCATCAACTTCGCACAGCCATTGAAGAGGAGTGGGAGAACATTTCACAGGCCACAATCAACAGCCTGATCAATGCAAAGGAGATGTGTCGCGCTGCATGAGGCAAATGGTGGTCACACCAGATACTGACTGGTTTTCTGATCAATACCCCCTACTTTTATTTTTTATTGTTTTACTATCTCTAACCAACAGATGCATATTTTTATTCCCAGTCATGTGAAATCCATAGATTAGAGCCTAATGAATTTATTTCAATCAACTGATTTCTTTATATGACCTGTAATTGTTCCATTTTGCGTATTATGTTTGTGTTCAGTGTACTTCAAAGTACAGTAAATAATGACTTGAGTTTAAATGTCGTCTTTTAAAGATCAAATTCAATTGTATTTGTTGCATGTATTTGTTGCGTGCAATAGCCTTTTAATTTAAACATTTGAAAGGTTTTGGTATATGTACTAGTCTATTTGATTGAATTTATATATGTTTAAGAACTTTGGTTTTACTAATAAATATGTTAAAATGGAGCCAAATTATATGTTTCTGTCTTCAGTCCTTTATCGGCTAAGGTTGAATGTGGTAGTCTGCCTACAACCAGCTTGAGTTTAGATAAATTAATCAAATTGTAAATGAGCTATTATCATGCTGGTTAATGTGATGCATGTCTGTTGAGTTTAGAAAAACCCACCGACATACCTGCTACTGCGTTGCGGCCGTGGCATACTGCATACTTTTTACTAAACGGTACATGCTAAATACTATGCGACAATGAGTACATAAACGGAATACTAATATGTTGTACGGGTGGGGTTTTGGACACGGCCATGTCTCCCCACCAGAGAATTTGGAAAAAAACTGCTGGACCAATTACACACGGGCCTCTCGGCCAAAGAGGATGATGCCATTATCCAAGCAGAGCTTTTTAAAACGGTTCAAAAACAACTTTGAGATTAGAATTTTACAGTTGATTTTTTCTTCTTCTCTAATATGCTTTGGCCACAACTACAAGTAGGATAAGTCATCAACAGTATTTGGGTATGATCAAACAGAATGAGTTTTTTTTAAATGGTTATTTTCATTGAACGGTTACTTGAATTATCTCAGGCGGGTCAGCTTCAACAAACACAATGGATCATCAAACACACACGCCGTAATGGCCCCTTAAAGCTCTGTTCATGCAGTGCTGCATGCAGATCGTGCAGCCAGTGAGGCAGACAGTGGGAGCTGCTCCAAGGACATGATTACTGCACCCACCACCACCGGCTAGCATTACCACAAATTCCACCCAACGCACGCACGCACACACACACTGTATATAAACACTTAGAAACACACACACACACACACACACACAACCCCCTTTCTCCATCACACCAGAAACCCACTAGTTTCTCCCTGCTCCTGGCCAGCCTGGTTCAGGCAGGCAGATGACAATATGGTTCCCTGACTAATAGGCCGCCTCCTCAGCAGATTCCCTCCTGATGTAAATAAACAGTACGGACCATTACCTTGCCAAGGCCGCCAAGGAAGGCAGGCAGCTTCATTCTCTCTCTCCCACCCTCCTACTCACTCGCTCTCTTTCCTGCCACTGACTAGGGGAGGACAAATTCTAGCCTGGAATCCAAACTAAATAATGTGAAACAGTGATATTTAGTTTGGGTTTCAGGATGGAATTTCTCTCTTTCCAAACCTTCCTAACAAAGAGGAATTCTAGCCTGGACTCCAAACTGAACGTAGTGAAAAAGCGATATTCAGTTTGTATTGCCGGCTAGAATTCCTCTCTCCTTCCCTTCATCCTTCTCGAGTCAGAGTGGAATTCTAGCTTGGAAACTAAACTGATCAATGGCGCGATACTCAATTTGGATTCAAGGCTAGTGGAAAACTTCCAAGAGGGAGGAAGGAGCCATTTTGTTTTTGCATAATTGGACCTGAAATGAATCAGCTGCTCTGCATGGGTGACTCAGCAGCAAGACTTATGTTATTAAACCAGGGGCCAAAGCTCTGTCAGAACACACACACACACACACCACACAAAAGCATCACTAAATCACACCTCTATATTGATGGCTTGTTGCATTTTTAATCAGGCTTGTAGATAAAAACAGAGCTCTGCCCATGATTCTGGATGCTTCACAAATGGCACCCTATTCCCTATATAGTGCATTACATGAAAACCAGGGCCCATAGGGACGCATTCTAAGTATTCTCTAATAAATACATGGATAGAGCGGCAATGCAAATATGAATAATGACGTTTTACATACATATTATAATCAATGTCAGTACAGTCCTAATCTGCACTCCCAAATGCTTCCCTATTCCCTATTACAGTTCCCTTCCTTTGACCAAAACCCTATGGGCCCTAGTCGAATGTAGTGCACTAAATAGGGATTACATTTACATTTAAGTCATTTAGCAGACGCTCTTATCCAGAGCGACTTACAAATTGGTGCATTCACCTTATGACATCCAGTGGAACAGCCACTTTACAATAGTGCATCTAAATCTTTTAAGGGGGGGGGGGGGTCAGAAGGATTACTTTATCTTATCCTAAGTATTCCTTAAAGAGGTGGGGTTTCAGGTGTCTCCGGAAGGTGGTGATTGACTCCGCTGTCCTGGCGTCGTGAGGGAGTTTGTTCCACCATTGGGGGGCCAGAGCAGCGAACAGTTTTGACTGGGCTGAGCGGGAACTGTACTTCCTCAGTGGTAGGGAGGCGAGCAGGCCAGAGGTGGATGAACGCAGTGCCCTTGTTTGGGTGTAGGGCCTGATCAGAGCCTGGAGGTACTGAGGTGCCGTTCCCCTCACAGCTCCGTAGGCAAGCACCATGGTCTTGTAGCGGATGCGAGCTTCAACTGGAAGCCAGTGGAGAGAGCGGAGGAGCGGGGTGACGTGAGAGAACTTGGGAAGGTTGAACACCAGACGGGCTGCGGCGTTCTGGATGAGTTGTAGGGGTTTAATGGCACAGGCAGGGAGCCCAGCCAACAGCGAGTTGCAGTAATCCAGACGGGAGATGACAAGTGCCTGGATTAGGACCTGCGCCGCTTCCTGTGTGAGGCAGGGTCGTACTCTGCGGATGTTGTAGAGCATGAACCTACAGGAACGGGCCACCGCCTTGATGTTAGTTGAGAACGACAGGGTGTTGTCCAGGATCACGCCAAGGTTCTTAGCGCTCTGGGAGGAGGACACAATGGAGTTGTCAACCGTGATGGCGAGATCATGGAACGGGCAGTCCTTCCCCGGGAGGAAGAGCAGCTCCGTCTTGCCGAGGTTCAGCTTGAGGTGGTGATCCGTCATCCACATTGATATGTCTGCCAGACATGCAGAGATGCGATTCGCCACCTGGTCATCAGAAGGGGGAAAGGAGAAGATTAATTGTGTGTCGTCTGCATAGCAATGATAGGAGAGACCATGTGAGGTTATGACAGAGCCAAGTGACTTGGTGTATAGCGAGAATAGGAGAGGGCCTAGAACAGAGCCTTGGGGGACACCAGTGGTGAGAGCGCGTGGTGAGGAGACAGATTCTCGCCACGCCACCTGGTAGGAGCGACCTGTCAGGTAGGACGCAATCCAAGCGTGGGCCGCGCCGGAGATGCCCAACTCGGAGAGGGTGGAGAGGAGGATCTGATGGTTCACAGTGTCGAAGGCAGCCGATAGGTCTAGAAGGATGAGAACAGAGGAGAGAGAGTTAGCTTTAGCAGTGCGGAGCGCCTCCGTGATACAGAGAAGAGCAGTCTCAGTTGAATGACTAGTCTTGAAACCTGACTGATTTGGATCAAGAAGGTCATTCTGAGAGAGATAGCAGGAGAGCTGGCCAAGGACAGCACGTTCAAGAGTTTTGGAGAGAAAAGAGAGAAGGGATACTGGTCTGTAGTTGTTGACATCGGAGGGATCGAGTGTAGGTTTTTTCAGAAGGGGTGCAACTCTCGCTCTCTTGAAGACGGAAGGGACGTAGCCAGCGGTCAGGGATGAGTTGATGAGCGAGGTGAGGTAAGGGAGAAGGTCTCCGGAAATGGTCTGGAGAAGAGAGGAGGGGATAGGGTCAAGCGGGCAGGTTGTTGGGCAGCCGGCCGTCACAAGACGCGAGATTTCATCTGGAGAGAGAGGGGAGAAGGAGGTCAGAGCACAGGGTAGGGCAGTGTGAGCAGAACCAGCGATGTCGTTTGACTTAGCAAACGAGGATCGGATGTCGTCGACCTTCTTTTCAAAATGGTTGACGAAGTCATCTGCAGAGAGGGAGGAGGGGGGGAGGGGGAGGAGGATTCAGGAGGGAGGAGAAGGTGGCAAAGAGCTTCCTAGGGTTAGAGGCAGATGCTTGGAATTTAGAGTGGTAGAAAGTGGCTTTAGCAGCAGAGACAGAAGAGGAAAATGTAGAGAGGAGGGAGTGAAAGGATGCCAGGTCCGCAGGGAGGCGTGTTTTCCTCCATTTCCGCTCGGCTGCCCGGAGCCCTGTTCTGTGAGCTCGCAATGAATCGTCGAGCCACGGAGCGGGAGGGGAGGACCGAGCCGGCCTGGAGGATAGGGGACATAGAGAGTCAAAGGATGCAGAAAGGGAGGAGAGGAGGGTTGAGGAGGCAGAATCAGGAGATAGGTTGGAGAAGGTTTGAGCAGAGGGGAGAGATGATAGGATGGAAGAGGAGAGAGTAGCGGGGGAGAGAGAGCGAAGGTTGGGACGGCGCGATACCATCCGAGTAGGGGCAGTGTGGGAAGTGTTGGTTGAGAGCGAGAGGGAAAAGGATACAAGGTAGTGGTCGGAGACTTGGAGGGGAGTTGCAATGTGGTTAGTGGAAGAACAGCATCTAGTAAAGATGAGGTCAAGCGTATTGCCTGCCTTGTGAGTAGGGGGGGAAGGTGAGAGGGTGAGGTCAAAAGAGGAGAGGAGTGGAAAGAAGGAGGCAGAGAGGAATGAGTCAAAGGTAGACGTGGGGAGGTTAAAGTCGCCCAGAACTGTGAGAGGTGAGCCGTCCTCAGGAAAGGAGCTTATCAAGGCATCAAG
Organism: Salvelinus fontinalis; assembly: GCF_029448725.1. Classification (NCBI taxonomy): domain Eukaryota; kingdom Metazoa; phylum Chordata; class Actinopteri; order Salmoniformes; family Salmonidae; genus Salvelinus; species Salvelinus fontinalis. The sequence goes on from NC_074706.1 coordinate 13,865,010, forward strand.
CTCATTGATGAACTCTCCGAGGGAACCTGGAGGGCGATAAATGATAAGGATGTTAAGCTTGAAAGGGCTGGTAACTGTGACAGCATGGAATTCAAAGGAGGCGATAGACAGATGGGTAAGGGGAGAAAGAGAGAATGACCACTTGGGAGAGATGAGGATCCCGGTGCCACCACCCCGCTGACCAGCTGCTCTCGGGGTGTGCGAGAACACGTGGGCGGACGAAGAGAGAGTAGTAGGAGTAGCAGTGTTATCTGTGGTGATCCATGTTTCCGTCAGTGCCAAGAAGTCGAGGGACTGGAGGGAGGCATAGGCTGAGATGAACTCTGCCTTGTTGGCCGCAGATCGGCAGTTCCAGAGGCTACCGGAGACCTGGAACTCCACGTGGGTCGTGCGCGCTGGGACCACCAGATTAGGGTGGCCGCGGCCACGCGGTGTGAAGCGTTTGTATGGTCTGTGCAGAGAGGAGAGAACAGGGATAGACAGACACATAGTTGACAGGCTACAGGAGAGGCTACGCTAATGCAAAGGAGATTGGAATGACAAGTGGACTACACGTCTCGAATGTTCAGAAAGTTAAGCTTACGTAGCAAGAATCTTATTGACTAAAATGATTAAAATGATACAGTACTGCTGAAGTAGGCTAGCTGGCAGTGGCTGCGTTGTTGACACTACACTAATCAAGTCGTTCCGTTGAGTGTAATAGTTTCTACAGTGCTGCTATTCGGTAGACGGTGGACGTTAGCTAGCTGGCTAGCTGCTGGGCAGATAGCAGTGTAGACTGCGTTAGGACGACGAAATACGATAATTACGCAATTATCTTTGATACAAAGACGGCTATGTAGCTAGCTAAGAAGAAGTTGCTAAGATTAGACAACTCAAACCGTTGTACTATAATGAAATGTAATGAAATGTAATGAAAAGTTATACTACTATTCGGTAGACGGTGGACGTTTGCTAGCTGGCTAGCTGGCTAGCTGCTGGGCAGATAGCAGTGTGGACTACGATAGGACGACGAAATACGATAATTACGCAATTATCTTTGATACAAAGACGGCTATGTAGCTAGCTAAGAAGAAATTGCTAAGGTTAGACAAATCAAACCGTTGTACTATAATGAAATGTAATGAAATGTAATGAAAAGTTATACTACCTGCTGTCCTCCCATCTCTACGGTAGGCAGTAGCACAGCGGGTTCCCGGAAGGTAGAACGTTTCCCTGGACTACGCATAGGCCTGAGCTGCTGGACGCAGTGGCCTTTATGTTTTAAGAAAACCCTCATTGGAGGAAGAAATAGAGAGGACACGATAGAGGGCTTAGACAGAGAGAGTAAAGAGTGAGAGAACGAGAGAGAGAGAGAGAGAGAAATAAGCAGAGGAAGACTAGAAAGAGATGACAGCAAAAGAAGAAGAATAGTCAGAGATGAGGATAGAGGGAGAGGAGAAAGAGGCCTCGTCCATCTGACTCTTTACTCTGTGGTGAAATGGAGCGAGCTGCCTCTAGGGGTCATCCCATGTCAAGTGCTGCTCTTAGCAGAATATTTAAAGGGACATTTCACCGCTAGACTATTTGGGGTGTTTTTCCAGTCTACTTCCATAATTATGAGTGATGAAAGGTGTTTCAGACATAATTATGCACTATAGTTGGGAGAGGTCAAGTAACGTCGTCATTGGTTGATTGAGCCTGCTGTCTGATCAAAGAATGAAAGAGTCATGTTTTGTCGCAATTATTGTAAAAAGCTAGCGGCGAGTAGATATGGTTGTCCTTGCTAAATAGAGCCATTGGACTAGTCTCAATGATGTTTCTATTTTTAGAGGCATATTTCCTTGTTCCCACCCTCTAAGGCAGGCTTTTCAAAATGGGTGAGGTACTGTAATAGTTTGCAGGTTCACCGGAGCTATGTTACCGTGCACTGTCTAAGATTGCTAAATTATTAGCAACAATGGCTGCTTCTGATTCCGCTTTCCAAGAAGAGGTGGATTTAAAATGTAAAAAAAAAAATGTTCTTTTACATACAGTTGAAGTCGGAAGTTTACATACACTTAGGTTGGAGTCATTAAAACTCGTTTTTCAAGCACTCCAAAAATGTCTTGTTAACAAACTATAGTTTTGACAAGTCAGTTGGGACACCTACTTTGTGCATGACACAAGTAATTTTTCGAACAATTGTTTACAGACAGATTATTTCACTTATAATTCACTGTATCACAATTCCAGTGGGTCAGAAGTTTACATACACTAAGTTGACTGTGCCTTTAAACAGCTTGGAATATTCCAGAAAATGATGTCATGGCTTTAGAAGCTTCTAATAGGCTAATTTACATCATTTGAGTCAATTGGAGGTGTACCTGTGGATGTATTTCAAGGCCTACCTTCAAACTGAGTATCTCTTTGCTTGACATCATGGGAAAATCAAAAGAAATCAGCCAAGACCTCAAAAGAAAAATTGTAGACCTCTACAAGTCTGGCTCATTCTTGGGAGAAATTTCCAAATGCCTGAAGGTACCACGTTCATCTGTACAAACAATAGTACGCAAGTATAAACACCATGGGACCACGCAGCCATCATACCGCTCAGGAAGGAGACGCGTTCTGTCTTCTGGAGATGAATGTACTCTGGTGCGAAATGTGCAAATCAATCCCAGAACAACAGCAAAAGACCTTGTGAAGATGCTGGAGGAAACAAAAGTATCTATATCCACAGTAAAATGAGTCCTATATCGACATAACCTGAAAGGCCGCACAGCAAGGAAGAAGCCACTGCTCCAAAACCGCCATAAAAAAGCCAGACTACGGTTTTAAACTGCACATGGAGACAAAGATCATACTTTTTGGAGAAATGTCCTCTGGTCTGATGAAACAAAAATAGAACTGTTTGGCCATAATGACCATCGTTATGTTTGGAGGCAAAAGGGGGACGCTTGCAAGCCGAAGAACACCATTCCAACCGTGAAGCACGGGGGTGGCAGCATCATGTTGTGGGGGTGCTTTGCTGCAGGCGGAACTGGTGTACTTCACCAAATAGATGGCATCAGGAGTAGGTAAAATTATGTGGATAAATTGAAGCAACATCTCAAGACATCAGTCAGGCAGATAAAGCTTGGTCACAAATGGGTCTTCCAAATGGACAATGACCCCAAGCAGACTTTCAAAGTTGTGGCAAAATGGCTTAAGGACAACAAAGTCAAGGTATTGGAGTGGCCATCACAAAGCCCTGACCACAATCCTATAGAACATTTGTGGGCAGAACTGAAAAAGCGTGTGCGAGCAAGGAGGCCTACAATCTGACTCAGTTACACCAGCTCTGTCAGGAGTAATGGGCCAAAATTCCCCCAACTTATTGTGGGAAGCTTGTGGAAGGCTACCCGAAACGTTTGACCCAAGTTAAACAATTTAAAGGCAATGCTACCAAATACTAATTGAGTGTATGTAAACTTTTGACTCACTGGGAATGTGATGAAAAAAATAAAAGCTGAAATAAATCATTCTCATTCTTATTCTGACATTTCACATTCTTAAAATAAAGTGGTGATCCTAACTGACCTAAGACAGGGAATTTTTACTAGGATTAAATTTCAGGAATTGTGAAAAACGGAGTTTAAATGTATTTGGCTAAGGTGTATGTAAACTTCCGACTTCAACTGTAGGAACATACAGTCCTATTTATTTGATCCGGAATAAACATTGAGACGGTGAGAAAAATAATTGCGAGACTAGCAAGCAGCGGCGGTAGCTTAGACCAGCTGGACCAGTACTCAGGAGGGTAGATGACAAACGATGAAGTTGTTTTGCTGTCGGTAGCTAGCTAGCTATATAAGCTCTTGTTTTACACGTGTTGTTCAGTACAGTACAGTTTGGTGATCGATTCGGCCAATATCAGAGCTTGCCAGTACCACTAAAAGCCAAGCTAGCCAACTTTTAGAAACATACAGTGGTTCCTCCATTAAAAGTTGTGAGCTTACACCGCAAGACTTGGAGGTACACAGTGTCATGGCTTCATTGCTCCAGACAACCGCAAGGGGGAGATAGACCACTCATTATGCATTTAGGTCCCAAGGTTTTTATATGACTAATCATATCGAGTGGTTCCACTGACGAATTTGACGCGAGCCACTTGTCGCTGGTGACTTTCTTCAGAAATTATGGCTGACAAAACATTACGGTGGAAGCAAATGTAAGTAATAATAATGTCATAACGAGTCAAGAAAACATGTAGAATTGAGAGGAATATGTTAGTTAATGTAGAGACAAACGATTGTGCATATTTTTTAATCATAAAGTAAATTTACGAAAATCGCTATTTAGCTAGCTAGCTAGTTTTTTCCCCCAGTCATATCCAATACCAGGTGTATCAAACTCCATTCTTTGAATAATGCTGTGTCTGCATGTATGTATTACAATTACACACTTCAACACTGTTTACCACTCCTGCTTCTGGGACATCAATGATTACACATTGTAACTATGCAATAGACTAGAAACATGAGTAAAGGCTGATTTTTAATTCATATATACAGAAAAAAACAGTACACTACACCTCCTATGCATATCAAACTCCCTTCATCTGAATTAATCTGAGGAGGTTCTCCCAGCCATGTGGACGATTGAAAACAGGGCAGCAAAATTTGTTTGTCACCAGAGCAGTTTTATTTCTATTTGCCTGTGAGACCTTCATACAAACTTGCTATGCTGAATTCTTGACGCACAAACAAAGTGATGCCATATCCTGCCAGCACGCCCACAAGCGAGCCACTCAGGCGGTGAATGACACGTGGAAGAGGGCGAGGAACGAGATGGGAAAAACAATCCAGGCTATTTGCTCTGAGACCGGCATAATAATGTAATGAAACAAGCAGGGAGCAGGTTTCGAACCCTCAACATTCTATCCCGAAGTCCAGCACGCTATCGACTGTGCCCAAATGTATTAATTGGGGTTGGGGCCGATTGTGGCTAAAACACTTTATCAATTGGAATCTTTAACAAGGGGAAAGGGGAACAACTATTATTAATTTTTCACAAGGAATTAGGCACTTTCCCATGTTTACTATAGTATGTACTGTAGGGTTTGTATACTTGTCAGACTGCACAGTAGCCTAATAAACAAATGCAGGTGGCTTATATCTTCAAAATGCTTTAAATGCTTTATTATCCAAATGTAAAAGCATATACTGTACAGTACTGTATTTCTTCATCAGCATCTTTATGCTTTCATTAATAAAATAATGATAAAAATACTCTTTCAAAATGCAGATGTTGATTTAGTTATGGATCCATAACAAATTACAATGGTAATAAATATCACTGATTTACAGAAATATTGGAACAAAGTTGTCTAATGAAGGCAAACAATTTAGAATCCTTCAATCCTCTTATGTTGTAGCCTACTCCCGACCGTCACGTTGTACAGCACCATATTTTCCATTCCATCCTAACCCGAAACCCTGAGAGTTTCGTTTTTCTCGGAATAGAAACACCATAATATTAATCAAATTTATTAAGCCAAATTTCTTAAAATCAATCCTATGTACTATGTTATTACAAAAAAGGTTTTAAATTCTCTGGTAATGCCAATATGAAAGACTTTCAAATGCTTCTCAAAGATGCCCTCTGGTGGTCCAAAAATTGGCTGACAATTCAAAAATGGCTGACAAATAAATAATATGCCATAGAATTTTGCAGAAGCCCGCAAGGAACCACTGTACAGTATGATATGTTAATAACATATTAATGGACATATATAGTGAAATAGGTCTGCAGTGAAATTTCCCTTTAAGACTCTTACCCCCCTCTCTCTCTCTCACACAGACACATAACCGGGCACAAACACACACCTCCCCCTCAATCTCCCATCCATCTGCAGAACAGTCAGACTGACAGACTGCTCTTAACATGCTCTTTAATAGGGTTTGATGTGGAGCGTTGCAACAAGGGTTGCTACTTGAGAGACCTGTTCTACTGTAGTACCGCAAAGCTTCAATCTCTCACACACACACACACACACACACACACACACACGCTTCAATCTCCCTGACACGCCTGACTGCGTCTGTCAGCCACAGGTTAACGGTTCAGCAAGGTGTGAATGCAAAATAATAAAATAATTGTTCTCTTGAAAAATAAGGCATAAAAAGTATGACAGTTATTTGTCGTAGGTAATATTAGCCTTTTTAGCCACAAAAAATACAGTGGCTTGTCAAAGAAATACAAGATCAAATAGTCTTTCTATGCAATGATAAAAGCAAACTCTTAAATGTTTGAACATTTGAATACCCATTTACTGTATGTTGTGCCTGGATGATGCGTGTTTCGCATTGCTCCTCACTGAAATACTCTTTAAAAAAATCCCTGTTTAAATTGGGAGAAAATCAGGCCCCTCTTTTTGAGCAGCATCACATTGCAGAAGGAGGATTCATCCAAAATGGAACCCTAGTCCCTATATGGTACACTACTTTTGAACAGAGCCGGATGGGCTCCCATAAAGATCTAGTCAAAGTAGCACACTACTGTATATAAGAAAGAGGGTGCCATTTCACACGCACACTCATCATCTAGCATGAGAGGAGGGCAGCAGAAGGCTGTGAATATTCAGCAAACACCAGTCAAAGAATCGTTTAAAGGCGGAATTAAAAATGGCAAGCCACCTGCTCAGTTTCAGCGTTTGTTGATTCAGTCCGAGGGTAGGCTGCCAGTGATTTGCTATATGACAGATATTCACCGCCTGACTCCCACCCAGCCCTGATTGCAGAGCGAACGGTGGCTACGGTTCAACAACACACTATAGCCAGGAGCTCTGTGTGTTTTTTCAAATATGGCACACACACACACACACACACACACACACACACACACACACACACACACACACACACACACACACACACACACACACACACACACACACACACACACACACACACACACACACACCAAGACTCAGGCCAGGCTCAGAAATACACTGCACCACAGAGGATACTGGTGAGGAGAGGACGGCTAAAAAATATGGAGTGACTGAAATAGTGTCAAACACAAGGAAACCATGTGTTTAATAGTGTTCCACGTATTCTATTCCAGCAATTACTACGGCTGGAATAGTCATCCTCTGCTATAAAAGTGCCACCAGACACCACTGTTGCACCAACATCCTCATCATTTGAATGTCATCCGACTGATTGTGATAGCACAGCTTTCCCTGAGTAAAACACACAGTAGTTATGACAACAGCACCAGGAGAAAGAGCCCGGAGTCCTAATGAATCAACAAGTCTTTGTGCATGAAGCTACATGAAGCTAATTCTCATAGCTTATTCAAGACGGATGAAAATGAAGAGGCAGGCCTCCTGAGTGGCGCAGTGGTCTAAGGCACTGCATCGCAGTACTAGCTGTGCCACTAGAGATTCTGGGTTGGAGTACAGGCTCTGTCGCAGCCGGCCGCGACCGGGAGACCCGTGGGGCGGTGCACAATTGGCCCAGCGTCGTCTGGGTTAGGGGAGGGTTTGGCTGGCAGGGATCTCCTTGTCCCATTGCGCACTAGCGACTCCTGTGGCGGGCCGGGCGCAGAGCACGCTGACACGGTCGCCAGGTGTACGGTGTTCCCTCCGACACATTGGTGCGGCTGGCTTCCGGGTTAAGTGGGCATTGTGTCAAGAAGCAGTGCAGCCTGTTTGGGTTGTGTTTCAGAGGATATACGGCTCTCGACCTTCGCCTTTCCCGAGATGGTACGGGAGTTGCAGCGATGAGACAAGACTGTAACTACCAATTGGATACCACAAAATTGGGGAGAAAAAAGAGGTAAAGAAAAATAAAATTAAGAGGCAGATAATGTATTACCTGGAGTGCTACTACTAAGAGCTAACAAACACAGACACACGCACAACTCTCTACCCCATTCTCCCCTTATCTTCCCCAGCCAGGAGGAGCAGCCGCATTGATTGATTCAATATTGGAAATAGTCTGTCGGTGCGTTTTGGAGAGGGCACTCATCTGATAATGAATGGATGCAACGCCTCAGCGCTGCTAATTAGATTAAAGACACAGGCAAAGCCCCGAGCTTCCTGCTCCTCTCTGCTCTCACAGAGCAAGGAAGTCCCATTGGGATGACCAGCACCGCTCCAAGACAGCCCACTGTGCCTAGATCCATAGCTGCCCACAAACAAACACACTACGCCGGTGTTCCAAATGGCACCATATTACCTACATAGTGCACTATTTTTGAGAGCACTATATAGGGGATAGTGTGCCAATTTGGACGCCGCCTAAAAAGTCCCTGTTGGCCATACTGTATATACCACACCTCATCCACTTTGCCTGAAGGCATAGGCCCGGTTTTAATTTAATCTAGCTCTATTGTAACACCTTCCCCTAGCTTCTACACCCTGGACAGGTGTGTGCCGGTGTCCCAAACCTCAGCTTGAATCGCCCCATCTAGTGCCACTGATTTGATGTATTCAGAACTAGCATAGCTGATTCCAATTATACAGGTTTGATTGGTTGACCAACTGAAGGTGTGCTTAGGAGAGGTTTGGGAAACGATAGTCTATGAGCAATATAGTGAAAAGGGGATCTATCCTGACCACAGACACACATACACAACTGGGGTAAGTGTTACCTGGTCGGCGACAGCGCGGGCCAGTTTGTCCATCCTGGAGCCTGCCTCTGCAATCTTCTTGGCGGCGTTGATGACATCAGAGGAGTTCTTCAGGGGGCCTTTGCCTCTGGTGTGGAACACAGGGAAACAGGACTTAGTATGTTTAAAGTTCAACGTCTTTATTTACCAAACGCAGACAGCAAACACTCTCGGAAACACTTGACATTAACAGAATAAAAGGTCAATTTTATATTCACAAGACACTTTGCCACAAAATAAATAATGCATAGGATAAAAACGCCAGTGGTAATCTTCCTAAAACTGAAAAGAGATCACAATGCTACAAAAACAGCCAAAACGTGGGCCGCAACTAGATGCGTTCTTCTCAAATCACGGTGCTCTATCATTAGTAGCTGACAGCTGTCAACATAGGTCTTTCTCAAAGCTAATCAGTATTGGTAATTGTCTGTTTCTGCTCGCTTGCCAACTCCTTATGGAATTATCTTGACGGTAACAGCAATGGAGTTGGCAAGGCTACAACAGATCTGGTAACAGGTTAGATTGGATCTAGGCCTACGTTTAATCAGATCAAGCGTTAACCGGCGATAGCAGACACTCTCATAGTTGATGCTTTAGTGGTGTCGGAGGTGGAACTGCATTGGAGCCGTCAAATTGGTGAGCAGCTGCTCTTGCTAAAGCCGATCGGAATGAATAGAGCCCTTAGCCTACAGTTTAACCAAACATGGTATCACTACTCGGATATAGATTGGCTCATGAGGTTTAGATGTAGGATGACATGCGGAAAAAACAGATATACAGCAGTAGTCACAGTTGAAGTCAGAAGTTTACATACACTTAGGTTGGAGTCATTAAAACTCGTTTTTCAACCACTCCACAAACTTCTTGTTCACAAACTATAGTTTTGTCAAGTCGGTTAAGACATCTACTTTGTGCATGACACAAGTCATTTTTCAAAACAATTGTTTACAGACAGATTATTTCATTTATAATTCACTGTATCACAATTCCAGTGGGTCAGAAGTTTACATACACTAAGTTGACTGTGCCTTTAAACAGCTCGGAAAATTCCAGAAAATTATGTCATGGCTTTAGAAGCTTCTGCTAATTGATATCATTTGAGTCAAATGGAGGTGTACCTGTGGATGTATTTCAAGGCCTACCCTCAAACTCAGTGCCTCTTTGCTTGACATCATGGGAAAATCAAATGAAATCAGCCAAGACCTCAGAAGAAAAATTGTAAACCTCCAGCAATTTCCAAACGCCTGAAGGTACCACATTCATCTGTACAAACAATAGTACGCAAGTATAAACACCATGGGACCACGCAGCCGGCATACCACTCAGGAAGGAGACGCGTTCTGTCTCCTAGAGATGAACGTAACTTTGGTGCAAAAAGGGCAATTCAATCCCAGAACAACAGCAAAGGACATTGTGAAGATGCTGGAGGAAGGTAGTATCTATATCCACAGTAAAACGAGTCCTATATCGACATAACCTGAAAGGCTGCTCAGCAAGGAAGAAGCCACTGCTCCAAAACCGCCATAAAAAAGCCAGACTACAGTTTGCAACTGCACATGGGGACAAAGATCGTACTTCTTGGAGAAATGTGCTCTGGTCTGATGAAACAAAAATATAACTGTTCGGCCACAATGATCATCGTTATGTTTGGAGGAAAAAGGGGGAGGCTTGCAAGGTGAAGAACACTATCCCAACCGTGAAGCACACCATCCCAACCGTGAAGCACGGGGGTGGCAGCATCATGTTGTGGGGGTCCTTTGCTGCACAGGGGACTGGTGCACTTCGCAAAATAGATGGCATCATGCTGAAGGAAAATTATGTGGATATATTGAAGCAACATCTCAAGACATTAGTCAGGAAGTTAAAGCTTGGTCGCATATGCGTCTTCCAAATGGACAATGACCCCAAGAATACTTCCAAAGTTGTGGCAAAATAGCTTAAGGACAACAAAGTCAAGGTATTGGAGTGGCCGTCACAAAGCCCTGACCTCAATCCTATAGAACATTTGTGGGCAGAACTGAAAAAGCATGTGCGAGCAAGGAGGCCTACAAACCTGACTCAGTTACACCAGCTCTGTCAGGAGCAACTTATTGTAGGAAGCTTGTGGAAGGCTACCCGTAATGTGTGTTAAGTTAAACAATTTAAAGTCAATGCTACCAAATACTAATTGTCAACTTCTGACCCACTGGGAATGTGGTGAAAGAAAATAAAAGCTGAAATAAATCATTCTCTCTACTATTATTCTGACATTTCACATTCCTAGCATAAAGTGGTGATCATAACTGACCTAAGACAGGGACTTTTTACTAGGATTAAATGTCAGGAATTGTGAAAAACTGAGTGTAAAAGTATTTGTCTAAGGTGTATGTAAACTTCCGACTTCAACTGTGTATTGGCTGACATCACGGTAATAGGGCATTTGTGAAACCATGCATGATGTGCCATTGGCTGCGTTTCAAATGGCACTCGATTTCTCATATAATGCACTCCATTTGAGAAGGGCCCATGGAGATCTGGTCAAAAGTAGCCCACTATATAGGGAATAGGGTGCCATCTGGTTATCAAAGTTGCATGGCAACAACATATTCGCCAATTCCACAAATGTCACCACAAGGGTCACTTGACTAAAGTCCGTGCAATCATCACCACCACATCACATCCATAAGAGTTAATCACTATGAAACTGCATGGACGCGTCCCAAACAGCACCCTATTCCCCCATAGTGGTTTGGTCTATATGGGGAATAGAGTGCCATTTGGGAAGCAAATCTTCCCCTTTTTGAGCTCTGTACAGCTCGCATATTCTGTCCACTGAATCATAGTGCCATACCTTGGAATAGGAACATTGGGTTAAGCACAGGGCTATGACATGATGTACAGATGGCGGGGGGCTCGGAGACAAGCTGTTGCCTACCCGAAGAACATCAACATCCACACTGTAAACAGTACACAGGATCACAATCATCCTGGTTTGGCTACATTCTATTCTATCGAACTCAGTGGGAATAAAATACTGTCGGATCTCTGTTAATCTACAGAAAAATAATGTGTAATGGTACGTAGCTGCTGCTGGTCTACACAGCCTAATCCCAGCCCACACCTGTTATCCTGACCAATATGCAGGACCTGGATTTCGATTTGTTCCAGCCTAGCCACATTCGTCCAATCAAAGGCTCTTTATTTGTTGATTTGTTGAATCATGTGGGTTTGATTTGATTTGATTTAGCGTTGGGCTGTGACCAAAAAGCCCGAGCAGCCTGTAGCGAAGTGATTTGCCTGTGTGTGGTTGCTGATCCTACCCATACCGATACTAGTCACACTCATAACTAGTAATACTTCAATTCAAATGAATGCACAAAGGACAAATTAGCATTGCTAGGAACTGGAAACAACAGAACATGGCAAACCATTAACACAACAAAGGAGATTTTCGAAGGTAAGGAACATATAAAATACTAAACTGAGCAAAACTATAAACACAACATGAAGTGTTGGTCCCATATGAGCTGAAATAAAAGACCCCAGAAATGTTCTGTACGCATAAAAAGCTTATTTCTCTCAAATGTTTATTTTTGTTTACATCCCTGTTAGTGAGCATTTCTCATTTGCCAAGATAATCCATCCAACTGACACAGGTGTGGCATGCTGACCTGTGTCAGCTGATTAAACAGCATGATCATTACACTGGTGCACCTTGTTTCGGGGACAATAAAAGGCCACACAAAATGTTCAGTTTTGTCACACAACACAATGGCACAGATGTCTCAAGTTGAGGGCGCATGCAATTGGCATGCTGACTGCAGGAATGCCCACCAGAGCTGTTGCCAGAGATTGAATGTTCATTTCTCTACCATAAGCCGACTCCAATGTAGTTTTAGAGAAATGTCATTTTAGAGAATTTGGCAGTATATCCAACAGGCCTCACAACCGCAGACAATGTGTATGGCGTCGTGTGAGTGAGCGGTTTGCTGATGTCAACTTTGTAAACAGAGTGCCCCATGGCGGCGGTGGGATTATGGTATGGGAAGGTTTAAACTACGGACAACGAACGCAATTGCATTTTATCGATGGCAATTTGAATGCACAGAGATACCCCCGATGACATCTTGAGGCCCATTGTCGTGTCATTCATCCGCCGCCATCACCTCATGATTCAGCATGATAATGCACGGTCCCATGTCGCAAGGATCTGCACACAATTCCTGGGAGCTGAAAAGGGTCCCAGTTCTTCCATGGCCTGCATACTTAACAGACATTTCACACTTCGCATCGCCATTGAAGAGAAGTGGAACAACATTCCACGACAGCCTGATCGACTATGCGAAAGAGACGTGTCACGCTGCAGGAGGTGAATGGTGGTCTCACCAAATACTGACTGGTTTCCTGATCCACGCCCCCTACCGTTAAAAAAAAAGAAGGTATCTGTGACCAACAGATGCATACAGCATCTTTATTCCCAGTCATGTGAAATCCATAGATTAGGGCTTAATGAATTTATTTCAATGGACAGATTTCCTTATATGAACTGTAACTCAGTCAAATCTTAGAAATTGTTGCATGTTGCATTTATATTTTGTTTTAGGATAATGTACATATAACTACAGTCTGGTTTGGCAATTTATCAGTTCACCTCGAATCCCAATTTGCCCGTCAGATACAAACCGCCAATGAAGGTTCTGGGTGTGAGGCAACATCCCTCCCTGCAGACTATTTTTTAACAGACCGTTTATCAGACAAGTGCAGAACATCATTTCAAATCCCTCCCATGTATTTCACTCCGGTATCAGCTCCTCCCCTCAGGCAGACGCTATAGGGCCCCTACAGGTACAGATATGAGCACATCTTCATTCCCATGTCCATCAAACACATAAACGGCAATATGCAAAGCTGAGCTGTGTTAGTACGCCACTGACAGAATAAGGAAATATGCGAAGTATTATGTATGTGGCTATATGAGAAATGTATGATGATAAGGGCAACATGCAATGTATGTATTATGTTAAGTGTGTAATGTACAGTGTCTATTTTGTATGCAGCAGTACTGTGTGTTTAAGACAATTTTCCCCTTCGGACATTAAAGTTCATCCTGTCCTATCCTACATAATAAACCAATTCTATTGAGCAAAACCAAATATTACTTTACTGTTGACAGGCTGCCATCTTGATTGTCCCCAGGGGTGTATTCATTTTGCCGAATCTGTTGCAAAATGTTTTGTCTTTTGCAAAACGTTTGGCAACAGAAACTGTTTACTCCAAATGGAAAATGTTTTTCAACGAAAACTAGAGTTTCTATTAAATTCATATAGGTCCCTCCCGGTTTCGTTCTGTTTGCTTCCGTCTGGTACTTCAATGGTAAACGGTTTCCATTGCAAGACGTAATGAATACACCCCAGGTATGGCTGATTTGGTAGAAGTCGGGGGGGGGGGGCACACAGAAGTGACGTGATTGGTGTAGAAGTCTGGGGGGGGGGGGCACTCCTGAGAGGGCCACGTTTAGTAGGCAAATGTAGTGAAATGTTGCAGACATTAGTATTGTCATGAATAGAGCGGATGTGATTCCTTATTCTAAACTTCAGCTGTTTGTTACATGTTTCTTTTACTATATTTCGAATATCTAAATATTCCACAAAGACGCGCCCTGCTGAAGTGTCCTATGGGTTTCAGGGAATTGATCTACCATAGAAATACATGTACTAGAATGGGTATATAGAGCCTCTGTCCATGGCATTTTGCTGGTAAACTTACGGGCACACTCAAATATGCCTGACATGGTATTGCTATGCATCATTTGCAAATGGCCACTGGTCCACCCATAACAAACCTGTTGACTTGAATGGTGACACCCGTTCTAGTAATTCTATATTAGTACCATTATTACATTGACATTCATAAGGAATACCAGTCACTTCAACTAGGTTCTCTTTAGCCACATTGTTACTGTACCTGGTGAAGTCCGTCATCTCCATCATGATCATGCACATCTGCTTGGCAAGGACGATGATGTCGTTGCCATTGTCGTCCCACTTGGCCACTTCGGCGTCCAGCTTGCACTTCTCCTGCCGGAAGCTCTCCACCTGCTCGGCGATCTTCGCCTTCTCCTCCTGAGGAAGCTGGGCCATGATGGCCTGAGAGGGGTAGGAGGAGGAAGATGTAGGAGGAGGTAGAGGAAGGTGAGTAGGGGAGTCAAAAAGAGAGGATGAGTAGTGAAACAATATAGGGAGAAGAGGAAGTGGGAGAAAGGGGGATGAGAAGGAGTGGATAGAGAGAGAGAGAAGGAAGGAATAATATAACAATTAAACACTGCCAGTGAAAAGGCTAACTATGATACAACAAACACTGAAGATTAAGCATCAATTGATCTTAAAATCTTTAGCTGGCTGCCACTTTGAAGAGCCTATATTCCTTAGTATACTCAACGAGAATAGATATAAGAGTTTGACTTTGCCCTTCTGAAAGACTTCCGAGTAAAGTTATAATCTTGACGATTAATCAACCAGACCTCCTAAAACCTCTTGACATCTGATACTCGTGAAGAGAAAAATCCATTCCTCTGCTCATTTTGCCGTG
Source organism: Salvelinus fontinalis (assembly GCF_029448725.1). Taxonomy (NCBI): domain Eukaryota; kingdom Metazoa; phylum Chordata; class Actinopteri; order Salmoniformes; family Salmonidae; genus Salvelinus; species Salvelinus fontinalis. The sequence goes on from NC_074706.1 coordinate 13,880,196, forward strand.
AGAATACATTTTGCTCTCTTTCCATAGCCATTTGAGGCAAGTCTGAGATGGCATACATTTCTAGGCAAGGTCACCAGCACAGTAGAGGCCCCGATATTATTTGCGAGATAAATGTCTAATTACTTTACTTCTTATACCAGTCATTGAATAATGTATTTGTTCAACGTTCTGAGGTGAGTGCAGGGGAGAAAAGTAAGTCGGTCTCTATTAGGTTTGTAATATTGATCCAAAACAGAGAAGGAAAGGAAAGATGAAGTATCCATTGCATGGTTGATATTGTTTTTAACCCCCCTATACTGCAAAAAGTGAAAATCTAAGCAAGCCTAAATATCTATATATTGAGTAATAATTCACTTAAAATGTGTTTTTGTTCTTACCAAGCTAAATTATCTAACATCATTGGCAAATAATTGTGCTTATTTTAACCCCCCAAAAAAGGCAGATCGTTTGGTTAAATTAAGCTAAACTTATTTTTCTTGAAAAAATCTTGAAATAAGATAAATTACTGGTATTAAGCCTTAGTTTTGCTTATTTTAACCAAACAATTTGCCACTGACGTTAGATAATTTAGGTTGGTAAGGAAAAAATAAAACATTTAGGTGAATTATCACTCAATATAAGATATTTAGGTTTGCTTAGATTTCATTTTTTACAGTGTTTTTTATTTTTTCCTTGTTTCCTCGATTTCTCAGCTCCCTCTCAAAGCTCATTGGAGGAGATGTGAGGTAGGGACCTCGGAAGAAAGGTTTTCCAGGCACAGCCTATAAACTCTCCCTATAACACGTAGACTGTCTTTATAAGCATCAGTGGTCTCATTAAGAAATAACTTCCCCCGCTCTGCCTCTTTTTCTCTCCTCTCCTCTCTCTCCTCCGTCCGTTTGTCTGTCTACGTCCATCCCACATTCCTTTCACAGCGAAGCTGGTGTGTGGGGGTGACCGGCAGGATGAACTCAGCGTGAACGTGTATCGCCTTTCACCCATCCCTCCATGGAGGTGTGAGGAAGAGAATAACAACCATAAATGACTCGTTTTCCTCTCATAAAGTACCTCAGAACGGAAGCAAAGAGAGCGTGAGAGATATGCAGAGAGAGGCAAAACTGTTTTAGGTGCCATCAGACACTGCTCTCTCATCACACAGCACCAGCTGTCACCCTACTGATCACTCCCTCGCTACAGTCTCAGAGCCAGATATGATACTTTTGTCAGTGCTGCCCAAGTGGAACCATTTCACCACTGGAGCCTTGCTGGTTTCAGTTTCAGAGCAAGCTGGACCAGGGCTCTTTCTCAGTGAGTGTTTTCTTGATTCCTTGTGTCCTCTCGCTCCTCACAAGGTTCTTAAACCGCATTGGTGGAGAAGATCCAAGGACCTTCCCCTCGGACCCTCTCCTCCAATGGGATTTGAGAAGGAGGCAAGGAGAGAGGACGTGAGGCAAGGAGTCAAGGAGAAAGGAATTGGGCAAGTGCCCATGTTTACATGCCTCAGGTTGGTGTTTGAGTAGTGGTTTAAAGCAGTGGTTCTCAAAACTCTCCTCGGGGACCCACAGCCGTTCTATGTATTTATTTATTTTATTTGTATTTAACCTTTATTTAACTAGGCAATTCAGTTAAGAACAATTCTCATTTACAATGACGGACTACCAAAAGGCAAAAGGCCTCCTGCGGGGACGGGGGCTGGGATTAAAAATAACAACTAAATAAAATATGAATATAGGACAAAACACACATCACGACAAGAGATACAACACAACACTACATAAAGAGAGACCTAAGACAACAACATAGCAAGGCAGCAACACATGACAACACAGCATGGTAGCAACACAACATGACAACAACGTGGTAGCAACACAACATGGTAGCAGCACAAAACATGGTACAAACATTATTGGGCACAGTCAACAGCACAAAGGGCAAGAAGGTAGAGACAGCAATACATCACACAAAGTAGTCACAACTGTCAGTAAGAGTGTCCATGATTGAGTCTTTAAATGAAGAGATTGAGATAAAACTGTCCAGTTTGAGTTTGTTGCAGCTCGTTCCAGTGGAAATTATTTAACCTTTATTTAAGTAGGCAAGTCAGTTATCATCATCTGCACATCTATCACTCCAGTGTTAATTTGCTGAATTGTAATTACTTCGTTACTATGGCCTATTTATTGCCTTACCTCCTTACTCCATTTGCACACACTGTATATAGATTTATCAATTGTTATTGACTGTACTTTTGTTTATCCCATGTGTAACTCTGTGTTGTTGTTTTTTGTTGCACTGCTTTGCTTTATCTTGGCCAGGTTGGAGTTGTAAATGAGAACTTGTTCTCAACTGGCCTACCTGGTTAAATAAAGGTTAAATAAAAACTTTTTTTGTTAAATTAGGGATAGGCGTCTCGTCCAGTGTTGCCAACATAGCGACTTTGTCGCTATATTTAGAGAGTATTCAGAACCCTCTAGCGACACATTTTCAAAAAATCGACTAGCGACAAATCTAGCGACTTTTTCTGGTGTTATTGGAGACTGGCTTAAAATAAATCACTGCACAAAAATAAATCACTGCATTTGACTCACACAGCCTCAGTCACTTACTCACCTTGTCCACTGTGTGTGTGCCTCTCTGTGACATAAGCTAAACATCTAGCTGGCTAGATCATCATGTCTCAGTCTAAACTGTACACTCAAAAATACAGAAGGGAGTGGGAATCAAAAACCCTGAATTCAAAGGCTGGTTGAAGCCGTTGTATTGGAGATGATACACGGGCATACTGCCTGTATTGTAAGCCTGATTTCTACGCCAAACTTAGATGTAAAAAAACACATGACAACTCAAACATACTCAAAAGGCAAAGCCATATAACAGTTCCACCCAAAAAAAGCTGCCAAAAATTGACTGCAAAAAAGTCTGAGGCCACCATGGCATTAGTTAACGCTGAACACTGTTCCATGCTGGCATGTGGTCACATTGGAGAAGCATGTAGAGCTGCTTCCTCAGACTTCACTGCTGCTACCCACTTCAAAATGCACAGAAATGATTAATGGTGTTCAAGCACCATACTTTCTGAAAAAGTTGGTCACAGAGGTGGGTGACCAGCGTTTCAGCCTCCTCGATGAGTCCACGGATGTAAGTGTTTCTAAGTACCTGGGGGTTGTGATAAGGTACTTTAGTGGCACCAAGCAGACAATTGTATCAACATTTCTGGGGCTGGTTGAGTTGGAGGGAGGAGATGCCAAATCTATAGCCCGTGCTGTTGTGGCTTTCCTCGAGAAGTGTCATCTTAAAAAGAGAAACTCCTGGGGATAGGGACTGACAATGCCTCTGTTATGACGGGGATTAACAATGGGGACCATAAAGTGCTGAAGGAGGAGTATGGCCTCAAATATCTGGTTCTTATTCTCTGTGTGTGCCACTCTCTGCAGCTTGCTGTAAGTCCTGCTTCCAATGACACCATCCCCCGTAGTGTGGAGTACTTGGTACGAGAGACTTATAACTGGTTTTCAGTGTCTCCAAAGCTCAGGGAGGCCTACAAGGCCATATATGAGACCATCAACTGTGGAGAGAAACCTTTGTTGGCTCTCTCCCCACACGTTGGCTCTCCATTGATCCCGTGGTTTCATGCATTTTGGACCAGTGGGAGGAGCTTAGGCTGCATTTCGCAGTCACCAAGTCCAGTGAACACTGCTACATGGCTGAGGTTTATTACTCCATGTACAGTGTTCCTCAAAACATATTGTATCTGACTTTTTTGAAGTCAGTGCTGGGTGAGGTACATTTGGCCATCAAGGCTTTTGAGGGAGAGCAAGTAGATCCTCTTAAGAACACATTTATATTTACAACGATGGTCTAGGAACAGTAGGTAACTGCCAAGTTCAGCGGCAGAACAACAGATTTTTACCTTGTCAGCTCGGGATTCGACCTAGCAACCTTTCGGTTACTGGCTCAACGCTCTAACCACTAGGCTACCTGCCTACCCAAAAAATGTATTCATTCCCTGACCGGGAAACGAACCCGGGCCACTGCGGTGAGAGCGCCAAATCCTAACCATTAGACCACCAGGGAAAGCTGATGGCCGAATGGTAAAGAACATCTAGCCGCCCGAGAGCACCCTTACCTGTTGATCTATAAATTATGTCTCCGTAATCTAGCATAGGTAGGATGGTCATCTGAATCAGGAATAGTTTGGTAGCTGGGGTGAAAGAGGAGCGATTACGATAGAGGAAACCAAGTCTAGATTTAACTTTAGCCTGCAGCTTTGATATGTACTGAGAGAAGGACAGTGCACCATCTAGTCATACTCCCAAGTACTTGTATGAGGTGACTACATCAAGCTCTAAACCCTCAGAGGTAGTAATCACACCTGGGGAAAAGGGCATTCTTCTTACCAAACCACATGACCTTTGTTTTGGAGGTGTTCATAACTAGATTAAGGGTAGAGAAAGCTTGTTGGACACTAAGAAAGCTTTGTTGTAGAGTATTTAACACAAAATCAGGGGAGGGGCCAGCTGAGTATAACATGCTGACCAGACCGGACACGTCGCTTGCGCGAGCGTCGCAAAATAAATTTAGAAATCCATGTTATTCAATTATTGCACCCACACTGCTTGCGCGCCCCAACGAGCGTCTGCGACACCAAGGATGTCATTCCTATTTCTGACGCAGATCGCGCTGCAAGTCCTGCCTCTCCCATCTCCTCATTGGTTTATAGAAGCAGGTACCCACGTGCCATCTCCTCATTGGTTTATATAAGCAGGTACCCACGTGCCATCTCCTCATTGGTTATACTCACGTGGGTGATAGAAAAACGAACTGTTTTGCCGGTAGTCGTGGTAATACAATGAAAGGTTAGATGTGATCACCATATAATTTAAACGTTGAAAAAGCCTGGAAGGAGGAGAGATGACTAGAAACGATTCGGTTGGCCGTTTTATGTGTGGATTAATTGTCGGAGTAGCGATCCTTGTGCATTTCAGGTAAAATAACAACTCAATGTTTATATCCCAGGACAAATTAGCTAGCAACAGCAAGCTAGCTAAATGCAAGATAACTAGCTAAATTACCAAACATGTTTAATGCTTTTCGACCTGTCTCCAAATTAATGTCATTGGTTCAGAGTTTGTTTTGATATTTTAACCTGCGTGTCGTGATCGCGTTTGGTGTGGGGGGGCAAAGTAAATGTATGCACGATAGCGCACGATGGCGCACGCGCGCAGCCGGTTTGGGCAAGGTGTAAGACTGTATTTGATCTATTCCAGAGCAAGCACACCTGATTCAACTTCTCAACCAATTAGATGAATCAGATATGCTTGTTCATGGGAGAAAAAAAAAGTGAAACGTCAGGTGAGACCATTCAAGCTAATGAGAGGGCAGATACCCGTGTGAACAGCCACAACGATCCTTGCTATCCGGGATCCTTGGGACGTACCTAACCAATTGAAGTTGCAATTTAAAATGGTTAAAGTACTGGTTATGGTTAAGGTAAGGGTTAGGGTGGGGGTTAGGGTTTAGGGTATGTCCCAAGGATCCCGGATAGCACTAACAGCACAATTCTGAAATAAAGTGTTTTATCTCAAAGATACCGGTATGTCACCTGTCCTACCTATATCAGTACACTCGTACAACCTAAGCATCACAAAACTTATATTCGATGAAATAAACTCATGTAGCAAATAAGCTTTTATATTTTTGTTGACCAAACTCATTTACCTTCATACAAAAACGAATCGTGTGGTGAGTAAAAAAACGCCAACCGCTGGAGAAGACAGATTTTGGGGAGAGTTTTCCCTCTCGCTTCACCTCGTCCTCTCTGTTTAAACCAATGCATAGACGTAAACCAGCCTAACCCCTACAGTGTTGAGTGCAGCTAGATTTTGTCCAGCTGCTCTGTTTCAAAACACACACCACACAACGTGCCGCCTATCCTCATAAACAACAACATGGGTGGGTGAGAACGGCGGTAGGTAAAAGTTGAACACACGGCAGTGTTGGTCTGTAATTAAACCCAACAGGAACCGACATTACAAGTCAAGAGGGAAATCCACAGGGGAAGCTTTCTCTTGTAGCACTCTTCATAGACACTGAATACAGACACGCTCTGTTAAATATCACATTTCGTGTGAGACTGAGCAGCCAACCAGAGGGCAGGTAGGAAGAAGTCCTGTATTAAACTCGAAGTGGAATCAATCCTGACAGATTAGTGCGTACACCGAGAGAGAGAGAGAGAGACGGCCCCATCCTGACCGTGGGCGACGCCTCAGCACCACGCCTCCACGGACCCCCACAGTCAGGGGTCAGACATTAGCATTCCCTCACCCGCCACATCTATTATTCACCGATCACTAATTATACAGGGTGCCAGCGGAGCAGGTGGACACTGCCATGATAGTGAGGAGCATGGGGTCTATTCATTAATGCACACCGTAGCAGAATTTTTTGCAACAGAAAAGAAAAACAAGTGTTCTTATTGGACAAGTTCAGGTAGTCCTTCCCTGTAGCAAATAATCTGGTTAAAATGTCAATAGCTACACACTATCTAGTGGTAAGAATAAAGCCTACGTGATTTGTGTGAATTCCTCACATCCTCTCTCCGGTGTTGCTCAATAAAATACTTGACATCGTTTTTGAAAACCTAGATCTATTCTCAATTATTATAATCCAATAATTCCCCAATATATTTATTCAGTATATTTGATATATTACAGTATATGCATGCACTGTGTGAATCAGCAGAATGTTTGTACTGTGTTGAAATCTTCACTCTTGTTCAGAAATCTGAAACCACACTGAAAACGGCAGTGGATAAGCTGACAGAGAAATTCCTCTAGCTGCTAATTCTAGACCAGTGACGTCGCTGACCAAGACATTGTGAAACCTGAGTTGACCAGATCGAACCATGTATTTTAAAATAGCATGTTAAAATAGCATGTTAGCTCTCTGTTAAACATCATGTTCAACATTAGTAAACTCAGCAAAAAAAGAAACGTCCTCTCACTGTCAACTGCGTTTATTTTCAGCAAACTTAACATGTGTAAATATTTGTATGAACATAACAAGATTCAACAACTGAGACATAAACTGAACAAGTTCCACACACATATGACTAACAGAAATGGAATAAATGTGCCCCTGAACAAAGGCGGGGGTTCAAAATCAAAAGTAACAGTCAGTATCTGGTGTGGCCACCAGCTGCATTAAGTACTGCAGTGCATCTCCTCCTCATGGACTGCACCAGATTTGCTGTGAGATGTTACTTCACTCTTGCACCAAGGCACCTGCAAGTTCCCGGACATTTCTGGTGGGAATGGCCCTAGCCCTCACCCGCTGATCAGACAGGTCCCTGACGTGCTCAATGGGATTGAGATCCGGGCTCTTTGCTGGCCATGGGAGAACACTGACATTCCTGTCTTGCAGGAAATCACGCACAGAACGAGCAGTATAGTATGGCTGGTGGCATTGTCATGCTGGAGGGTCATGTCAGGATGAGCCTGCAGGAAGGGTACCACATGAGGGAGGAGGATGTCTTCCCTGTAACGCACAGCGTTGAGATTGCCTGCAATGACAACGAGCTCAGTCCAGTGACACACTGCCCCAGACCACGAGGGAACCTCCACCTCCAAATTGATCCCGCTCCAGAGTACAGGCCTCGGTGTAACGCTCATTCCTTCGACAATAAACGTGAATCCAACCATCACCCCTGGTGAGACAAAACCGTGACTCGTCAGTGAAGAGCACTTTTTGCCAGTCCTGTCTCGTCTAGCGTCGGTGAGTTTGTGCCCATAGGCGACGTTGTTGCCGGTGATGTCTGGTGAGGACCTGCCTTATAACAGGCCTACAAGCCCTCAGTCCAGCCTCTCTCAGCCTATTGCGGACAGTCTGAGCACTGATGGAGGGATTGTGCGTTCCTGGTGTAACTCGGCAGTTGTTGTTGCCATCCTGTACCTGTCCCGCAAATGTGATGTTCAGATGTACCGATCCTGTGCAGGTGTTGTTACACGTGGTCTGCCACTGCGAGGAAGATCAGCTGTCCGTCCTGTCTCCCTGTAGCGCTGTCTTAGGCGTCTCACAGTACGGACATCGCAATTTATTGCCCTGGCCACTTCTGCAGTCCTCATGCTTCCTTGCAGCATGCCTATGGCACGTTCACGCAGATGAGCAGGGACCCTGGGCATCTTTCTTTTGGTGTTTTTCAGAGTCAGTAAAAAGGCCTCTTTAGTATTTTAATGACTGTGAACTTAATTGCCTACCGTCTGTAAGCTTTTAGTGTCTTAACGACCGTTCCACAGGTGCATGTTCATTAATTGTTTATGGTTCATTGAACAAGCATGGGAAACTGTGTTTAAACCCTTTACAATGAAGATCTGTGAAGTTATTTGGATTTTACGAATTATCTTTGAAAGACAGGGTCCTGAAAAAGGGACATTTCTTTTTGTTGCCGAGTTTAGTTTTCAACTGTGAGCTCTATAATTATCAGTTGTAGTGATGACTGAGGAATCTTCTTATGTCGACCAATCTAATGTATGGCCAGTTTTGGGCCCACCAATTACGTGTGAATTGACAGCCTCTAAGACATGTATCTTGACATTTATTTTCAAGTCGTTTGTTGAAGCGCAAACCCTTACACTGAGGTGTATTACAATAGTATTGGATCTGCGTAACCTGTTAAAAAACATCTTAGGGCTGCAATCCCGTTAACGGGATCGATATGACAACAGCCAGTGAAAGTGCAGGGCGCCAAATTCAAACAACAGAATTCTCATAATTAAAATTCCTCAAACATACAACTAACTTATACCATTTTAAAGGTAATCTTGTTGTTAATCCCTTCGACAGTGTCCGATTTCAAAAAGGCTTTACAGCAAAAGCACCACAAACGATTATGTTAGGTCACCGCCAAATCACAGAAAAACACAGCCATTTTTCCAGCCAAAGACAGGAGTCACAAAAAGCAGAAATAGAAATAAAATTAATCACTAACCTTTGATGATCTTCATCAGATGACACTCATAGGACTTCATGTTAAACAATACATGAATGCTTTGTTCGGTAAAGTTCATATTTATATAAAAAAATCTCAGTATACATTGGCGCGTTATGTTCAGTAGTTCCAAAAACAACTGGTGATTTTGAGAGAGCCACATCAATTTCCAGAAATACTCATAATAAAAGTTGATCAAAAATCAAGTGTTATACATGGAATTTTATATCCACTTCTCCTTAATGCAACCGCTGTGTCAGATTTCAAAAAAGCTTTACGGAAAAAGCAAAATCCATGCAATAATCTGAGGTTGGCGCTCAGAGCCCAATCAAGCCATACAGGTATCCGCCATATTGTGCAGTCAACAGAAGTAAGAAATAACGTTATAAATATTCACTTACCTTTGACGATCTTCATCAGAATGCACTCCCAGGAATCCCAGTTCTACAATAAATGTTTGATTGTTCGGTAATGTCCAAATAGCTACTTTTGTTAGCGTGTTTGGTAAACAAATCCAAAGTCCCGAAGCGCGTTCACTAAAAGCAGACGAAATGTCAAAAAGTTCCGTAACAGTCAGTAGAAGCATGTCAAACGATTTATTGAATCAATCTTTAGGATGTTTTTAACATAAATCTTCAATAATGTTCCAACCGGAGAATTCCTTTGTCTTCAGAAATGCGATAGAACAGAGCTCGCTCTCACATGTACGCGCATGGTCAGCGCATGTTCAGCTCATGATAGACCTTACTCAATCCCCTCTCCGGCCCCACTTCACAGTAGAAGCATCAGACAAGGTTCTAAATACTGTTGACATCTAGTGGAAGCCGCAGGAAGTGCAAAATGACCCATATCCCACTGTGTATTCAATAGGCGATGAGTTGAAAACTTACAAACCTTAGATTTCCCACTTCCTTGTTGGATTTTTTCTCAGGTTTTTGCCTGACATGTGAGTTCTGTTATACTCACAGACATCATTCAAACAGTTTTAGAAACTGCAGAGTGTTTTCTATCCAAATAGATTAATAATATACATATATTAGCAACTGGGACTGAGGAGCAGGCAGTTTACTCTGGGCACCTCTGGGCACCTTTCATCCAAGCTACTCAATACTGCCCCTGCAGCCATAAGAAGTTAAAAGATTCATTGAGTTTACTCATCACTCCTCTAAAAATCTGAATTAAATATTTAAATCTTACGTTTTGGAGCTAGAAAAACATTTGCATACAGTTTTTGGTAGATTTCAACACTACTACTCTCCCACTTTCACTACCACATAACCATGCCTTTCAATGTATCTCCTTGTAGCTCTAAACTATTGCCCCTCATGAATTTGACTGATCATTCAACATTTACGCACACACACTTACAGCCATAATCAAGTAGCCGACATCAACTTTTACATTGTTCAGAACTATATGTTCTGCTTCTACAATTGAACATCGAAACATTTAGGTCATTACCGGTCATTTCTGTATCTAGTTGTACATACAGCTATTCTACTTGTAGATGGAATCTACATGATACAGTTGAAGTCGGAAGTTTACATACAACTAGGTTGGAATCATTAAAACTCGTTTTTCAACCAATCCACAAATTTCTTGTTAACAAACTATAGTTTTGGCAAGTTGGTTAGGACATCTACTTTGTGCATGACACAAGTCATTTTTCCAACAATTGTTTACAGACACATTATTTCACTTATAATTCACTGTATCACAATTCCAGTGGGTCAGAAGTTTACACCAGAAAATTATGTCATGGCTTCAGAAGCTTCTGATAGGCTAATTGACATCATTTGAGTCAATTGGAGGTGTACCTGTGGATGTATTTCAAGGCCTACCTTCAAACTCAGTGTCTCTTTGCTTGACATCATGGGAAAAGCAAATGAAATCATCCAAGACCTCAGGAAGAAAATTGTAGACCTTCACAAGTCTGGTTCATCCTTGGGAGCAATTTCCAAATGCCTGAAGGTACCACGTTCATCTGCACAAACAATAGTACGCAAGTATAAACACCATGGGACCACGCAGCCATCATACCGCTCAGGAAGAAGACTCGTTCTGTCTCCTAGAGATGAACATACTTTAGTGCGAAAAGTGCAAATCAATCCCAGAACAACAGCAAATGACCTTGTGAAGATGCTGGAGGAAACAGGTATAAAAGTATCTATATCCACAGTAAAACGAGTCCTATATCGACATAACCTGAAAGGCCGCTCAGCAAGGAAGAAGCCACTGCTCCAAAACCGCCACAAAAAAGCCAGACTACTGTTGGCAACTGCACATGGGGACAAAGATCGTACTTTTTGGAGAAATGTCCTCTGGTCTGATGAAACAAAAATAGAACTGTTTGGCAATAATTACCATTGTTATGTTTGAAGGAAAAAAGGGAAGGCTTGCAAGCCGAAGAACACCATCCCAACCGCAAAGCACAGGGGTGGCAGCATCATGTTGTGTGGGTGCTCTGCTGCAGGAGGGACTGGCGCACTTCACAAAATATATGGCTTCATGAGGAAGGAAAATTATGTAGATATATTGAAGCAACATCTCAAGACATCAGCCAGGAAGTTAAAGCTTGGTCACAAATGGGTCTTCCAAATGGACAACGACCCCAAGCATACTTCCAAAGTTGTGGCAAAATGGCTAAAACTTCTTAGGGATAGGGGGAAGTATTTTCACATCTGGCGTGCCCAAAGTAAACTGCCTGTTACTCAGGCCCAGAAGCTAGGATATGCATTTAATTAGTATATTTGGATAGAAAACACTGAAGTTTCTATAACTGTTAGAATAACGTCTGTGAGTTTGACATGACTGATTTGGCAGGCGAAACCCCAAGCACAATCCATCCAGGGGAAAAGTTTTTTTTGAGGTCATTGTGTTTTTCAATGATTTTCTATGGGAACCCTGATTTATTAGGGCCCAGATTGCAGTTCCCATGGATTCCACTAGATGTCAACAGTCTTTAGAAATCGGTCAATGTTTTTCTTTTGAGAAATGAAGAAGTAGTGCTGTTCTTTGTACGTTTCACTCTGAAGGTCTCTAGTATTTTGTTGCGCGTGAACAGGAGCGTGCTCCGTGTTGTTTTTCTTCGGTATTGGAAACTGTTTATCCCGTCTTAAATTGTATCGATTATTTACATTTTAGGATACCTGAGGTTGGATTAGGAACGTTGTTTGAAATGTTTGGACCAAGTTTACAGGTAATTTATTAGATACTTTGTAGTCATGTTGGGCGAGTTGGAACCGGTGCATTTCTGAATGAAACGCACCAAATAAATTGACATTTTGGGGATGTACAGAAGGAAGAGCTACACCTGCTAATAAACCAATCAAGAACATCACTTGCAACATGGTCACAGCAGCAATGCCTTATGGGGTGTGAAGTCTTTTTGGTGGCAGACATTTTGAGCTACCCTCTTTAGAGGGAGGCAGGCAGTTGAAAGAAATTTGCCCCAACCAAGTTCACCTTTCTCCAGGGGCACTATGGCCAGACCTGGTATTGCTGTAAGGCCATGTAATCATTTTGACACAGGAAGTGTCAGACAATCAGTAAAACCACGTTGAAAACAAGAACTCAACTGAAATAAAAAGGATCTTGGTCAGCTAGCAACTGCAAACACAAAAAAGACATAAAGCAGAGGTAGAAAAAAGGTTGACTTGTCTATCTTGGCAACATGGCCAGCTCTCTCACACACCTGTATCAGGTCTAATTGGAGAGTCACAACCTCAAACAGTGAAGCCTTATGGAAAAGTATTTAGGAGTACATTTTCCTGATTTTGGCACAATACACGCAACTATTTCTTAACTATGTCACCTCTTACCTCTCTCAATTAAGTGTTTACCACTACTGTAAAAAAGTGTATTAACAATTTTACAGGTCTGGTTCCAATTCCTCTGCTGAATTAAAGGGAATCCACCCCGGCTGTCAATGAAATAAAGATGGCGGCTCAAAAGGTTAGTTTAGTGCCCAAACTTTCTCAATGGAGCTTTACAAAGAAACACAGGGGCCAATTGGTATGTCACAATAGGAGGTGGGGGGGGAAGGGAAGGTACTAGGTGAGGGTCTTTTTTTCTTCTCCCGCTCTCCAGAATTCACTTATCCCAAAATCCCTTCCCTTGCTTACTGATAACAACAAGAGCGGGCCTTTGGAGCTTAGTGCAGTGGCAAATCCCATCCTATAGAGTACGTGCCAATACACTCAGCGGCTCGGCGGGGATTAGGCACGGCGCTTTCCAGGTTTCTTCACAGGCAGGGGCATTGCAAAATTACTTTAATTTGTTTCATTTGAAATAAAGTGCCCAGACACTAGCGAGTTAAATTTTATGGCTGACCTATCAACAGTGTTATCCAATCACTGTGTTAGAAGACAGCTAAGGAGGGGTGCTTTGTGTGTGTGTGTGTCTCTCTGTGTTTTTTTGCATGTACAGTGCCTTGAACAAGTATTCATCCCACTTGGCGTTTTTTCCTATTTTGTTGCATTACAACCTGTAATTTAAATAGATTTTTATTTGGATTTCATGTAATAGACTTACTCAAAATAGTCCAAATTGGTGAAGTGAAATTTAAAAAATAACATGTTTTAAAAAATTATAAAAAATAAATAACGGAAAAGTGGTGCATGCATATGTATTCACCCCCTTTGCTGTGAAGCCCCTAAATAACATCTGGTGCAACCAATTACCTTTAGAAGTCACATAATTTGTTAAATAAAGTCCACCTGTGTGTAATCTAAGTGTCACATGATCTGTCACATTATCTCAGTATATATCCACCTATTCTGAAAGGCACCAGAATCTGCAACACCACGCATCAAGGGGCACCACCAAGCAAGCGGCACCATGAAGACCGAGGAGCTCTCCAAACAGGTCAGGGACAAAGTTGTGGGGAAATACAGATCAGGATTGGGTTATAAAAAAATATCCAAAACTTCCCACGGAGCACCATTAAATCCATTATTAAAAATTTGAAAGAATATGGCACCACAACAAACCTGCCAAGAGAGGGCCATCCACCAAAACTCATAGGGTGGCAAGGAGGGCATTAATCAGAGAGGCAACAATGAGACCAAAGATAACCCTGAAGGAGCTGCAAAGCTCCACAGCAGAGATTGGAGTATCTGTCCATAGGACCACTTTAAGTCATACACTACACAGGGCTGGACTTTACGGAAGAGTCACCAGAAAAAAGACATTGCTTAAAGAAAAAGGCATGTGGAAGACTGTTTTTCATTGGCAGGGACTGGGAAACTGGTCAGAATTGAAGGAATGATGGATGGCGCTAAATACAGGGACATTCTTGAGGGAAACCTGTTTCAGTCTTCCAGAGATTTGAGACTGAGATGGAGGTTCACCTTCCAGCAGGACAATGACCCTAAGCATACTGCTAAAGCAACACTCGAGTGGTTTAAGGGGAAGCATTTACATGTCTTGGAATGGCCTAGTCAAAGCCCAGACCTCAATCCAATTGAGAATCTGTGGTATGACTTAAAGATTGCTGTATACCAGCGGAACCCATCCAACTTGAAGGAGCTAGAGCAGTTTTGCCTTGAAGAATGGGCAAAAATCCCAGTGGCTAGATGTGCCAAGCTTATAGAGACATACCCCAGAAGAGGGGGGGGGGGGGAATAGTTATGCACGCTCAAGTTTTCATATTTTTTTGTCTTATTTCTTGTTTGTTTCACTATATAAAATATTTTGCATCTTCAAAGTGGTAGGCATGTTGTATAAATCAAATGATACACACACCCCCAAAAAAGACATTTTAATTCCAGGTTGTAAGGCAACAAAACAGGAAAAATGCCAAGGGGGGGGGTGAATACTTTCGCAAGCCATTGTATGTGCGTGTCTCTCTGTGTGAGTATGTGTGTGTGGACGACTAAAAGACAAGGGTGAGAGAGAGGTGTGTGTTTGCTCCCTCGTATTATGCATGTTTGATTCTAATAACTCAGCTCTATGCATAAGTATAATAGTGAGTATAAGTATAATAGTATAATAGTATAATAGTGACAAGCGGAGCACTGCACCAGGAAAAGCCGAGGAACAAAGGCTCTCGGGGCTGCCGCGGATTACTGCGAGAGAGGGGGGGGGCAGAGAGAGAGAAAAAGGAAGAGTGAGAGGGAGAGAAAGCGGGATAAATAAAGCCTTGTTCACGCTGGAGACTCCACACAATGGGCGCAGACGTCAGTTAAACATCTAGTCTTGATTGGTTGAGTTGTCACCTATCGTGAATTCAACGTGAAATCATGCAAATATTTCACCCTTTCATTGGATTTAGGTTCAAAGTTCAGTGAAAAAAAATCAGAAAAAAGCCCCCATAATTTCTTACATTGATAACACTTTGCAAATCCAATCAGTTTTCCATATTGATTTTTTTGGGTTGAAATTATGTGAAAAAACTCTTGATTGAACCAGTTTTTGCCCATTGGGGAGTAGATAACCTCGTGTCAACGCTGTGTGTCCTGCATGATACCCTACACATGAAAGGAACAGTGGGTGTAAACCTGGACATGCTCGCCATGTCAGCTCACACTGAGGAGACACAGAAGATGGCTGATCACCTTTCTTCTTGTTCATTCTAATAACAACACACGCTGTGGTGTGCCAATTGGTACTTCCTTCACATTAACGTGAGAAGGTAAATAGGGTTTACCGTGACATGACAGGTCAGGGCGAGTGGACAGGACACCTGTGGCTAGGCTAACCCCATCTTTTATGTGTGTTTGTCTATGTGAAAATGTGAGTGTACGTGTGTGTGTGTGTGTGTGTGTGTGTGTGTGTGTGTGTGTGTGTGTGTGTGTGTGTGTGTGTGTGTACAGTATACAGTAAGTATGTATCGCCTATGAGCTAATATACTGTATGTGAGTGCATGTGTGTGCGCATGAGTGTGTGTGAGTGTGATAGCAAGCATGTGTACATATCATGTGCATGTCTACATTTCTAAATGAATAGCACCCATTTATGCCAAGTGGCATCCATTTTCAACATATGACTCAGGAGCATGCACTTCAAACTAACTAGCAGCAGGAGGTATAGTCCACTCACACAGTTGCAAAGAACCTAAAAAACACTTGTAAACTCTGTGTGATGCGCTCAGATGGCCCTCGCTGCAGGGGGTCGTGGGTGTGTGTGTGCTCGTGTGTGAGCCACGGGACACTGTGGGACGACTCAGTGGGATTCGATGAGACCCAACTGTCCCCACTTCATACCCTGGCAAAACAGGCGCCGGACCCCCTGCCGGAACCCCTACCAATCTCCCTGAACAATGGCTGTCTGTGCTCCCAAAAGTACAGTACTGTGCCCGCCTTATGGCCAAAGTTAGGTGTTATAATCATGGAGTATGACACAACCGTTCTCTCTATTTATTTTCTGCTCCTTCCAACTTTTTGGCGGCTTCGTTTGGAGAGAGACGTCCGTACAGCAGACATCGTCATTTCCGTTATCGTTATTTCCGGTCACAACTTGTAGACTTGTTTACGTGCTGCTGTGAGATTTGTTGCTAACATTTGTTCGCTACTTGCCAACTTTACGGTTTTGTATATATATTTTTTTCCCCTCGCTTGACTTTTTTCATTCAACTTTTTCACCCCGGACGCTTTATCTGGACATGGTTCTACACGACCTCCACCAGCCGAAGCTAAGTAGTAACAGTAACATTATGCCTTCTAATTGCAGTCGCTGTACTCATAATATACAGGAGAACGATCACCTTAAGGCGAGGATAGCCGTGCTGCAAGCCCAGCTTCAGACACAATTGTCATTTACCGTAATTTCCGGACTATAAGCCGCTACTTTTTTCCCACGCTATGAACCTTGCGCTTTATACAATGACGCGGCTAATTTATGGATTTTTCCCGCTTTCACAAATTCATGCCGCCAAAAAACTGAGCACCGTCACATAATGTGAAGTATATCGAGCGCGCTCAAACTTTCCATCATTCTGATTACGGTAGTCATTTTGTCACCCTCATCATGGCAAAGACACGGAGAAATGCATATGATGCAGCTTTCAATTTGAAGGCGATCGATCTGGCTGTTTGAAAAGGAAATAGAGCTGCTGCACGGGAGCTTGGCCTTAACCTGTTGGGGATGGGGGCGCTGTTTAGACTATTTATGCTAATGTGGCTAATTTTTTAAACGGCTTCCCACAAAATCCTTGATCGTACAATATGCATATTATTATTATTATTGGATAGAAAACAGTCTATAGTTTCTATAGGAGTTGAAATTTTGTCTCTAAGTGGAACAGAGCCCATTCTACAGCAATTTCCCTGACATGGAGTCAGATTTGAGAAACGTTGGCCACTTTTCTGAAGTCATTTAAACGGGCACTGTCGTTGCTATGACTATACGGACACTTCTTACGTCTTCCCCTGGATGCCTTTACGTGATGACGATTCCAACGGGCTCGATTGCTCGTTCACAGGCCCTACAAATGAAAAAAACCTTTAGCTAGCAAGTCTTTTCTTGCTGCGTAACGCGCGTGGAAGACACCGACCCTCTCCTGTTCCAAGCGTTAGTTTAGCCTGTTATATTTCTCCGGTCATCTTTTCACTCGTTATAGGAGTTACAAACATCACAAAGTAGTTAATTTAAAGCGTTTTATAGCAATTTATATCCGTTTAGTGCGATTTTGGGACATTTATTTTTGCAACGATGTGAAAAGTTGGGTGCGCTTTTCAGTTCATCCCGAACGTAGTTGACATTTCCACATGGCAAGAGGACAGCTTTCCACCAAAAGACGATTTCTCCCAAGAAAGGATCCTTTGCCCAAGATACTGATGGAAGAACAGCTCAAGGTAGGACATTTTTATTATGATAAATCGTGTTTCTGTCGAAACATTTTAGTGGCTTAGGACGCCATGTTTTTTGACGTAGCTTCGCTTGGCGCAAACTGTATTGAAAAGAAAGGATAAATTAAAAAATGTAATAACGCAATTGTATTAAGAATTAAATTGTCTATCAATCCCTGTCCACCCTATATTTTTTAGTCACGTTTATGAGTATTTATGTATAAGAGTAGATCACTGTCTAAGTGGCGCAAGGACGTTTTCTTTACCAGCTTGTCTACATTTCACATTGTCTAACCATGATTTTGGTGGCTAAATATAAACATTTTCGATCAAACTGTATATGCATGTTGTAATGTGATGTTACAGGAGTGTCATCGGAAGAATTCTGAGAAGGTTAGTGAAAAAATTAATATCTTTTGGCGATGTTGACTTTTATCGCTCACTTTGGCTAGAATCAATGCTGGGCTGCTAATTGCTATGTGCTAAGCTAATATAACGATTTATTGTGTTTTCGCTGTAAGACACTTAGAAAATCTGAAATATTGTCTGTATTCACAGGATCTGTGTCTTTCGATTCGTGTATGCTGTGTATTTTTACGAAATGTTTGATGATTAGTAGTTAGGTAAACACGTTGCTCATTGTAATTATTCTAGTCCATTTGTGATGGTGGGTGCAATTGTAAACTATGAAGTCTACCTGAAATATGCACTTTTTTCTAACAAAACCTATCCCATACCATAAATATGTTATCAGACTGTCATCTAATGAGTTTTTTTGTTGGTTAGGGGCTATAAATATCTTAGTTTAGCCGAATTGGTGATGGCTACTGGTGTTGGTGGACAAATAAAAGATGGTGGAATATGCTAATGTGTTTTTAGGTAATAGATGTACATCTTTACATATTGTGTCTTCCCTGTAAAACATTTTAAAAATCGGAAATGTTGACTGGATTCATAAGATCTGTGTCTTTCATTAGCTGTATTGGACTTTAATGTGTGAAAGTTAAATATTTTAAAAAAATATTTTTTTTGAATTTCGCGGCACTGGTTTTTCAGTGGGGGGGGGGGGGGTGTGCCGCTAGCGCCACGCTGATCCTAGACAGGTTAATGAGTCGATGATAAGACGTTGGAAACAGCAGCGTGAGAAACTGACTTAGTGCAAAAAGACAACAAAAGCTTTCAGAGGAAAGAAAAGCAGATGGCCCGAACTAGAAAATGAGGCTTGGATGACAAGTGGGGAGAAATTCTTCACTAAAACGGGCCGCATGCGAAGAGCGATTTATGGTCAAGTCTGCCAGTGGGTCCTGACAGCGTGGAGCTGCTGCGTATTGAAGAGGGCAGCATAAGCTCAGCGGGGAATTTGCCTCCGGATGAAAGTGAGAAGAGCACAATGAAAACGATCCAACATCGGATGAAGCAATTCTGAGGCTATTCAACTCCGACACCAAAGGAGATGACTTCAGTGGTTTCAGTGCACAGGAGGAAGATAGTGACCAAGGACTTTCTTGGTAGGCTACTGTTTACTGCTATTTAAAAAAAAAAAAATGTTACAAGCCTGTTTCGTTAAAGCCTATTTATTTTTGTTACAAGACGTGTTTCGTTAAAGCCTATTTATTTTTGTTACAAGCCGTGTTTCGTTTAAAGGCTGTGTAAAGTTCATTTGTTTCAATGTACCGGTAGGCACCTGCGGCTTATAGACACGTGCGGCTTATTTATGTACAAAATACATTTTTTTTTTTTAATTCAGTGGGTGCGGCTTATATTCAGGTGCGCTTAATAGTCCAGCAATTACGTTAAGTGTAGGAAAGGATGAAACAGCGTCTGTGCCACCAATAAGTACAGATAGTAGTATAAATCCCCTCGCACAGTCCCTGCAGCTGGACAACTTTCTCATGGCTTCTGGAAGGGAAGGCTGTAGGAATGCTCAACCGGTGTCGCTCATTCAGCCGACAGAAACCTTCAACCGGTTCTCCCCCTTAAGAAAAGAGTCAGAGTCAGAGTATCTGGTCTCTCCTCCACCCGTTACAGGGTCTGAGACGCCGAAGCCTCCCAGCATTAGCTCTGATAAATTGAACACCCTAGTCAATGGTGACTCCATTACCCGCAGTATTACACTTAAAAATAATCATCCTGCGTACGCTGTTTGCCAGGAGGCAGGGCTACCAACTTTAAGGCTAATCTGAAGATGGTGCTGGCTAAGGCTAAAACTGGCGAGTGTACATTCGTGGCCAAATGTTTTGAGAATTACACAAATATTAATTTCCACAAAGTTTGCTGCTTCAGTGTCTTTAGATATTTTTGTCAGACGTTACTATGGAATACTGAAGTATAATTACAAGCATTTCATAAGTGTCAAAGGCTTTTATTGACAATTAAATGAAGTTGATGCAAAGAGTCAATATTTCCAGAGTTTACCCTTCTTTTTCAAGACCTCTGCAATCCGCCCTGGTATGCTGTCAATTAACTTCTGGGCCACATCCTGACTGATGGCAGCCCATTCTTGCATAATCAATTCTTGGTGGTTGTCAGAATTTGTGGGTTTTTGTTTGTCCACCCGCCTCTTGAGGATTAACCACAAATTCTCAATGGGATTAAGGTCTGGGGAGTTTCCTGGCCATGGACCCAAAATATTGATGTTTTGTTCCCCGAGCCACTTAGTTATCACTTTTCCCTTATGGCAAGGTGCTCCATCATGCTGGAAAAGGCATTGTTCACCACCAAACTGTTCCTAGATGGTTGGGAGAAGTTGCTCTCGGAGGAGGTGTTGGTGCCATTCTATATTCATGGCTGTGTTCTTAGGCAAAATTGTGAGTGAGCCCACTCCCTAGGCTGAGAAGCAACCCCACACATGAATGGTCTCAGGATGCTTTACTGTTGGCATGACACAGGACTGATGGTAGCGCTCACCTTGTCTTCTCCGGACAAGCTTTTTTTCCAGATGCCCCAAAAAATCGTAAAGGGGATTCATCAGAGAAAATTACTTCAGTCTGTCCCTAATGTTTTTCCTGGAGAGAAGTGGCTTCTTTGCTGCCCTTCTTGACATCAGGCCATCCTCCAAAAGTCTTCGCCTCACTGTGCGTGCATATGCACTTACACCTGCCTGCTGCCATTCCTGAGCAAGCTCTGTACTGGTGGTGCTCCGATCCCGCAGCTGAATCAACTTTAGGAGACGGTCCTGGCGCTTGCTGGACTTTCTTGACCGCCCTGAAGACTTCTTCACAACAACTGAACCGCTCTCCTTGAAGTTCTTGATGATCCGATAAATGCTTGATTTAGGTGCAATCTTACTGGCAGCAATATCCTTGCCTGTGAGGCCCTTTTGTGCAAAGCAATGATGAAGGCACGTGTTTCCTTGCAGGTAACCATGGTTGACAGAGGAAGAACAATGATTCCAAGCACCACCCTCCTTTTGAAGCTTCCAGTTTGTTATTCAAGCTAAATCAGCATGACAAAGTGATCTCCAGCCTTGTCCTCGTCAACACTCACACCTGTAGTAACGAGAGAATTACTGACATGATGTCAGCTGGTCCTTTTGTGGCAGGGCATCATACAAACTAAGGCAGCAGACTTTGTTAAAATTAATATTTGTGTCATTCTCTACATTTTTGGCCATGACTGTAAAGAGTATAGGGATATTGTCTTCCATGTTGGCGCCAACGATGTTAGGATGAAACAGTCAGCGGTCACCAAGCGCAACATAGCTTCAGCGTGTAAATCAGCTAGAAAGATATATTGGCAGTAATTGTCTCTGGCCCCCTCCCAGTTAGGGGAAGTAATGAGTTCTACAGCAGAGTCTCACAACTCAATCGCTGGTTGAAAACTGTTTTCTGCCCCTCCCAAAAGATATAATTTGTAGATAATTGGCCCTCTTTCTGGAAAAAACAGGACCAAGCCTAGCCTGCTGAGGAGTGACGGACTCCATCCTAGCTGGAGGGGTGCTCTCATCTTATCTACGAACATAGACAGGGCTCTAACTCCTCTAGCTCCACAATGAGATAGGGTGCAGGCCAGGCAGCAGGCTGTTAGCCACCCTGCCAGCTTAGTGGAGTCTGCCACTAGTACAGTCAGTGTGCTGTGCCTCGATCTAGGTTGGGCAAAACTAAACATGGCGGTGTTCGTTTTAGCAATCTCACTGGAATAAAGACCTCATCCATTCCTGTCATTATTGAAAGAGATTGTGATAATTCACATCTCAAAATAGGGTTACTTAATATTAGATCCCTCACTTCCAAGGCAGTTATAGTCAATTAACTAATCACTAATCATAATCTTGATGTGATTGGCCTGACTGAAACATGGCTCAAGCCTGATGAATTTACTGTGTTAAATGAGGTCTCTCCTCCTGGTTACACTAGTGACCATATCACCCGCGCATCGCGCGGAGGTGTTGCTAACATTTATGATAGCAACTTTCAATTTACACCCACAACAAATTTGAGCTTCTTGTCATTAAATCTATGCAGCCTACTCAATCACTGTTTATAGCTAATGTTTACAGGCCTCCTGGGCCCTATACAGTGTTCCTCACTGAGTTCCCTGAATCAGACCTTGTAGTCATGGCAGATAATCTTCAAGTCCACAGACCCACTCCAAAAGGCTCTGGGTTTCGTCAGTGGGTTTCGTCCAACATGTCTCCGGACCTACTCACTGCCACAGTCATACTCTGGACCTAGTTTTGTCCCGTGGAATAAATGTTGTGGATCTTAATGTTTTTCCTCCTAATCCTGGACTATCGGGCCACCATTTTATTACGTTTGCAATCTCAACAGATAATCTGCTCAGACCCCAACCAAGGCTCATCAAAAGTCGTGCTATAAATTATCGGACAACCCTAGATGCCACACCCCAAAAAACAAAAAACACTTGTCATAAGGAACTAGCTCCCTGGTATACAGAAAATACCCGAGCCCTGAAGCAAGCTTCCAGAAAATTTGAATGGAAATGGCGCTACACCAAACTGGAAGTCCACTGACTAGCTTGGAAAGACAGTACCGTGCAGTATCGAAGAGCCCTCACTGCTGCTCGATCATCCTATTTTGCCAACTTAATTGAGGAGAATAAGAACAATCCAAAATGGATTTTTGATACTGTCGCAAAGCTAACTAAAAAGCAGTATTCCCCAAGAGAGAATGGCTTTCACTTCAGCAGTGATAAATTCATGAACTTCTATGGCGAAAAGATCATGATCATTAGAAAGCAAATTACGGACACCTCTTTAAATCTGCGTATTTCTCCAAAGCTCAGTTGTCCTGAGTCTGCACAACTCTGCCAGGACCTAAGATCAAGTGAGACACTCAAGTTTTTTAATACTATATCTCTTGACACATTGATGAAAATAGTCTTGGCCTCTAAACCTTCAAGCTGCATACTGGACCCTATTCCAAATAAACTACTGAAAGAACTGCTTCCTGTGTTTGGCCATCCTATGTTGAATAAAATAAACAAACTCACTAAAAGTGGCAGTAATAAGGCCTGTATCCATTCCGCTGTATCCATTCCTCTGTATCCATTCCTCTCAGTCTGGTTTTAGACCTCATCATAGCACGGAGACTGCACTCGTGAAGGTGGTAAAATACCTTTTAATGGCGTCAGACCAAGGTTCTGCATCTGTCCTCGTGCTCCTAGTGCTGGTTTTGATATCATCGATCACCACATTCTTTTGGAGAGATTGGAAATCAAAATTGGTCTACACGGACAAGTTCTGGCCTGGTTTAGATCTTATCTGTCGGAAAGATATCAGTTTGTCTCTGTGGATGGTTTGTCTTCTGAAAAATCAGCCGTAAATTTCGGTGTTCCTCAAGGTTCCGTTTTAGGACCACTATTGTTTTCACTATATATTTTACCTCTTGGTGATGTCATTCGGAAATATAATGTTAACTTTCACTGCTATGCGGACGATACACGGCTGTACATTTCGATGAAACATGGTGAAGCCCCAAAATTGCCCTCCCTGGAAGCCTGCGTTTCAGACATAAGGAAGTGGATGGCGGCAAATGTTCTACTTTTAAACTCGGACAAAACAGAGATGCTAGTTCTAGGTCCCAAGAAACAAAGAGATCTTCTGTTGGATCTCACAATTAATCTTGATGGTTGTACAGTCATCGCAAAAGGACCTCGGCATTACTCTGGACCCTGATCTCTCTTTTGACGAACATATCAAGAATATTTCAAGGACAGCTATTTTTCCATATTCGTAACATTGCAAAAATCTGAAACTGTCTGTCCAAACATAATGCAGGAAAATGAATCCATGCTTTTGTCACTTCTAGATTAGACTACTGCGTTGCTCTACTCTCTGGCTACCCGGATAAAGCACGAAATAAACTTCAGTTAGTGCTAAATACAGCTGCTAGAATCTTGACTAGAACCAAAACATTTTAGCATATTACTCCAGTGCTAGCCTCTCTACACTGGCTTCCTATTAAGGCTAGGGCTGATTTCAAGGTTTTACTGCTAACCTACAAAGCATTACATGGGCTTGCTGCTACCTATCTTTCCGATTTGGTCCTGCATTACATACCTACACGTACACTATGGTCACAAGACGCAGGCCTCCTTACTGTCCCTAGAATTTCTAAGCAAACAGCTGGAGAGGCAGAGCTTTCTCCTATCGAGCTCTGGTGGTCTGTCTATCCATGTGAGAGACGCAGACTCGGTCTCGACCTTTAAGCCTTTATTGAAGACTCATCTCATCAGTAGGTCATATGATTGAGTGTAGTCTGGCCCAGGGGTGTGAAGGTGAACGGAAAGGCACTGGAGCGACGGACCACCCTTGCTGTCTCTGCCTGGCCAGTTCCCCTCCGAGTCACTGGCTTACTGGTGCTCTTCCATGCCGTCCCAAGGAGGGGTGCGTCACTTGAGTGGGTTGGGTCACTAACGTGATCCTCCTGTCCGGGTTGGCACCCCCCTAGGGTTCGTGCCGTGGGGGAGATCTTCGTGGGCTATACTCTGCCTTGTCTCAGGGTAGTAGGTTGGTGGATGAAGATATCCCTCTTGTGGTGTGGGGGCTGTGCTTTTGCAAAGTAGGTGGGGTTATATCCTGCCTGTTGGCCCTGGCCGGGGGTATCGTCAGACAGGGCCACAGTGTCTCCCGACCCCTCCTGTCTCAGCCTCCAGTATTTATGCTGCAATAGTTTATGTGCCTGGGGGCTAGGGTCAGTCTGTTATATCTGGAGTACTTCTCCTGTCTTATCCGGTGTCCTGTGTGAATATAAATATGCCTCTATTTATTTCTCTCTCTTTCTTTCTCTCTCTCTTCTCTCGGAGGACCTGAGCCTTAGGACCATGCCTCAGGACTACCTGGCCTGATGACTCCTTGCTGTCCCCAGTCCACCTGGTCATGATGCTACTCCAGTTTCAACTGTTCTGCCTGCGGCTATGGAACCCTGACCTGTTCACTGGACGTGCTACCTTGTCCCGGACCTGCTGTTTTGGACTCTCTCTATAGCACCTGCTGCCTCTAACTCTGAATGATTAGCTATAAAAGCCAACTGACATTTACTCTAGAGGGTGCTGACCTGTTGCACCCTCTACAACCACTGTGATTATTATTATCTGACCCTGCTGGTCATCTATGAACGTTTGAACATCTTGGCCATGTTCTGTTATAATCTCCACCCGGCACAGCCAGAAGAGGACTGGCCACCCCTCAGAGCCTGGTTCCTCTCTCGGTTTCTTCCTAGATTCTGGCCTTTCTAGGGAGAAACCCCCCCTTTGGGGTTTTAGGCTGGGTTTCTCTACAGCACTTTTTGACACCGGCTGGTGTAAAAAGGGCTTTATAAATACATTTGATTGATTGTGTGTGTTTATGAGGCCAGTTGATCTCTCTCTCGCTCTCTCGCTCTCCGACTTTGTGGAGGGCTTCCTAGCAGCAGTAGACCTCTCAGGATGAGAGGAGGCATGAGGCCAAACCTTTTCCTGCCACCCGGCATTCCACAATCCATGCACCAAACCCAACCGCCAACCACTCTCCCTGCTGTAGGGGTGGCAAGCACTGATACCCTTTAATGTACTTTAAGCAGGGCCCCAGTGTACAAATAATACATGGGGAAAAAATGCTAATGTGCGCAAAGCCCAAAGCCCCGGTGATCGCTGGCGCCATCCAGGCTTGGCACGCGTCGTGTGTGCGTTCCCAGTAATATCGGAGGGGGGATACGGTAATTGCCACAGCTTCATTTGCACTCGCAATTTTACACCTGTCTCTCCTCTCGAGTGGGATCGTGCTGTAGTCATTTGAAAAACAATCAAATTAGGCTATGATCATTTCAATGTGCTTTTCGTTTACCGTATGATGGAATCCTGTGATATTGAAATCATACAATAGTGGCGTTTATCCAGCGAAGAACCCACTGGGAATTTACATTATGTTGAACATGAGAGAACAACAAGAGCTTGAAGTAATGAAAGGGAAGGCCGACTTGCAATATGACACACTACAACAATACCTTTTTTCACATTACTGAGCATGAGCTAACATGAGCCAAGCCTAGATTTACTGGGCTGACCTGATTACGAATCCACCAGAGTTGCTGGAACTGTGCAGGGATGGACAATGTGAAAGGAAAATACCTGAGCCAGCATAGTACAGTTTGAGTCAATACGATAGTGTGCACAAGTGATTGCGGGACTGGGTTGACCTTTACATTATGACCATTGGGACACCCCCCTGACTGGAGCAGAGGCCTTTGGGAAAAAAATAGGGGTATCCTTGGGCATATCTGAAATGGCACCCTATTCCCGACGCAGTGCACCTCTTGACTCAAAAGTAGTGCACTATACAGGGTCCCATTTCCGACTCAGTCATCTTTAAATAAACTCTGCAGAGAGCTATGGAATGTTCCAGAGCAGGTTCTAGAGTGGGGTGTATGGTTCTAGTGGGGTTTGAGAGCTGGTTCTAGAGTTCCACTCACCCTGGCGCTCTGTCCGGCGATGAGCTGGTCGTCCTCTGTCTGGACGCTGGTCCTGCTGCGGGCATCGTAGTCCTCCTGCTCAAAGTCTGAGTCATCCTCCAGCTCCTCAGGTGTCTACAGAGAATGGTGGGGGGGGGGGGGGGGGGGGGGGGGGGTTTAGAGGGAAAATACAGAGAGAGAGGGGGATAGAGAGGGGGAGGTAAAGGTTTGGGAGAAGAGAGAAAGAAGGAGAAAGTATTAGGGAGAGAATGGAAAGGTGTGTGTTGGAGACGAGAATAGAAATGAAAGAATAGTAGATGTAGGCGAGAAAGAGGAGATATAAAGAGAGAGAGAGATATAAAACATGATGGCTATTAGATCAACAGCTGCAGTGTCACACGACACAGACATTTAATACATCAGTCCTCAGACACATCTCTATCTCCACACTTCCTCTACTGTACGTCTCACTTGCACACTTCTCCTTCTGCGTCCCGGGTTGAGTCTGTTTTTAGTCAGAGTCTGAGTGCAGATAGGCCTTCCTTGTCACGTGCGGGGCGGCTGGCGGGACAGTAAGTCAGATCTCCTTGTGTTGAACTATTCAGCCTTTCTTATACGCTTGCTCTGATTTCAAGTCCCTTGCATCATTGTTTTTAAGAAGTCTTGGCGGTGGTTTACACCACGCACCATAAGAGCACTATATAGCTCGCTGAAACAGTGGGATCAAGCGGCACAAAGGGAAAAGGGCGGGGAGGGTATAAATGGCCTCGAGAGATTCCGTGATTTTCTTTTTTCTTCTTCAATCTTCAACTTGTGTCTAACTGCTATCTCACAACGAGACGGGGTGGGGACGTGACAGACGTTCTAGACTGGCAGGACTCGGGGACGAATCAGTTCATGTGTTCGAAACCAATTAAGAGCAGGGATCTGGGGGCGGCTTCCGGGCCAATCGGGAGGAAGTTAGCTGAAGTGAAGAGTGCGATGAGTGGCTCAGTCGCCCATCTGTCAACAATGTGTCTATCATCACAACACTGTAAACATCGTCTATACCGTCCTCATCTCCAGACATAACAACCTCCTCTACAAGCTGAAGAAGCCACTAGTCCAAAAAGGTGGTTTTTATTGAAAACAGCTTTGGAGACGCTTCTCGCGAAGACAAACCGATCTCTCGCAAACCCACCACACGAACATGAAGACGTTACAGTTATGCGTGTCTACACGATACGAAGGCAGGAAGGATAACAGACGCTATATCCGACAAATGTCAATATCTCGCACATCTATTCTTCGTGTGGTACATAGAGGAGGACGAGGAGAAGATTGTAATGTGTGTGCGTTCCAGATGAATGGGAGATGGCACTGGAGTGTATAGCGATTGTTTTACGAGCTCCTGACAAATTCTGCTATTTTGTGTGTTTTTATACGCTGATCTGATTTTATTTTTTTTATTTTTTTTTTACATTATGTTTTCGTCATCGTTTCCAGTGACCGATCGCTACTCATTGTATATCTATTATTACTTCCACTACTACGTGTCTTACTTTTCTATTGTTTCTCTATTCTTTTTTTCTTCTGCATTGTCGGGAAGGGCCCATAAGTAAGCGTTTCACTGTTAGTCCACACCTGTCGCTTACAAAGCATGTGACGAATACAATCTTATTTTATTTGATGGCAGCCTATTCCCTATACAGTGGCACGCCTTTTGACCACAGCGCTATGAGCCCTGATCAAAAGTAGTGCACTATAAAGGGAATAGGGTGCCATTTGGGACGCACCCTGGGTGAGGTTTGACTGCTTGCACCTCCTGCAATTGAATCGTTTCCCCTTTGTTCCCGGAAGAATGGATATGTGCTCCCTTTGTGTGTGGAAATGAATGTGAACATTGAAGCCTTGTTTTAGTTGAATTGCGTGGGACGTTCCAGTTTCTGGAATGGACATATAGCAGATGTCTGTGTACGTGTGTACGCGTGTGTTTGAGTGTGTGTGTGTGTGTGTGTGTTTGTGTGTGGAATGCTATTTTATTAACTCTCTACACACACACACCCGACCATACTCAACTTCTGAAATTAACACCGTGAAGAATTGCCCCCATAATCCCTTTCTGTTGTAGGCTACAACTAGGCCCTGCCAGCAGGTTCTAAAGAAATCATTTCCCAAAGAAATCCATGTACACCAGTTTACACGGGAGCAAAAAAAAAACACACCACAAAAACATCCTTCAGACGTTTTCACATGAAAGGCTACACATTGTATTACGGAAGTTAGGCTACACAACGACGAGAAATCATAGATCGTCCTCCAAGTCTCCAAGAGTAATTGAACTTGGAAATAGATTATGAGGCTGGTGGGTCGTTCTCGGCCCGTTAAAAGCCTCTGTTTTACATTATTTATCAACATCAAATTATTTCCCCGTAATTAGATTTTTCTCGCCACCGCACTGGGAAACATTCCAGCAGTCCAAAGTTGAATACATTTATTTGCACAGTGGTGTTGGGAGAAGGGGGGTACGAGAAGAGAAAAAATGCTTTACTGTATGGTAAGGCATGAGAGAAAGAAATGCTAGACAAACACCATACTGTATACAGTGTGGTGTGGCCGAGTCTATAAAAATGACTAGGTAATAGGCTTTGTTGTAACATCAATACAAAGTCCAATAACACAGTCTATGGAACTAGCCTTACAGTATTATGTTATAAGTAAACAAGTCTTGTCAGAGCCAGAACAGCCCATAGGGTAGCAGCCTAATTCAATTTTCTCTAGCACTATTAGCAGACTCTATTTTTAGAGTCTGGTATAACTCAACCAGGGATTGAACCGGTAACCTTCCAATCTCAGGGTGGATACTGTAACCACAAGGCCACTGAGGTGATCTACAACTACCAGCCCTAAAGTCTTATGTCATGTTACACTGCACCATAAGGTTTCGTGTGAAGCGTGAAGTTCTTTGTAATTTAATTTCCATGTAATTTAATTTCTCATGCATTGACATCAAATCAGGGAGATTGTTTGTGATTCATCTTGGGAAAATGAACGTTCCATGTGACCTCACGCACGGCACATTCTTGAAATTGGATAATAGAAAGAAAAAGTAATAAGATAATGAGAAAGAAAATGAAAAAATAAGATCAATCCTAATGTATACTTGCTCATGCATTGATGTCAATGGGAGAATAAGTGTCTCTCTCAGATGGCACCCATGTTCCTATATAGTGCACAATGTTTTATGGGCCCTGGTCAAAAGTAGTGCACTGTAATGGGAATAGCCGGTGTCATTTGGTACGGAGTCTGTTCCCAGCATGCTTTGAGAAGCGTGAGAGGAGTAAATGAGGAAGTGGACATACCCTGATCATAAGAACGGCTTTCCGTATGTCACGCACGCCGTCGTAGACCAGACGGGACGCGTCGATGAACTCGTTCTCCTCGAAGGGCTGTGGGGGGTTTGTGCTCAGCGCCTCGATGGCCACCTCCACTTGTTCAGCGAAACGGGGCATGACTGGAAAAAGGGATGGAGAGAGAGGGAGGGAAAGGGAGAGAAAAAGAGAACAATGAGAATAGCGACCAGAACTTACTTGACTCAGGTCACTCACTTCATTTATTTGAACATTTTAGGCAACATGTCCTACTAGAATGTTTCATCGTGTGCCTTCCTCAGAGAGAGAGAGAGAGAGAGAGAGAGAGAGAGAGAGAGAGAGAGAGAGAGAGAGAGAGAGAGAGAGAGAGAGAGAGAGAGAGAGAGAGAGAGAGAGAGAGAGAGAGAGAGAGAGAGCAAAGGTGAAAAACAAGGATAAACAAAGGTGAAAAACAAGGATAAACAAAGGTGAAAAACACCTTTTTCATATTCTCAAACCAAGGACACACACTCTGCGTGTCAAACACATCTTCTGAAGCGGAGGTCCCAAACTCTGTCAATCTAAAAAAGACGATATGTCACCAGAAATCTGGCACCACAGGGATGGGGCGCAACACACAAGGGGTGGAACAGTGGCAAAGGTACCCACAGGACAAACAGAATAATATTAGTCTGAGGAGAGATTAAATAGCATTAATATCACTGTGCCCGTGGTAGGCTGCTAATGTGCTAGCTTTGGTTAGCAGCCATTCACCTACTAGTGTGTCAGTGCTAGCATGCTAAGGCGCTAGCTCTGGTTGACAGCCACTCAAGTGAACAGGCTGAAAATTCATTGCCGAAACAAAAGGCTGCAAAACAAAAAGTTGCGAACTCCGACAAAAACAATGATTTAGCGGGAATATTAGTTTGGCAAGCGTTGCCAACGGAGCATCTGTATGTTCTCTGTGCGTTCACAGAAGGGGTGTTGAATTTGAATAAAACGCCAGGGCAATCGTGCCGAATCTATTCATGTTGAATGGGACAGCTACACAATCATCTTCAGATGACTGGTGATGATCTGATATGCAGGCAATGTTTAAAGGGCCAATGCAGCCATTTTGATCTCATAATCAAATACTTTCTGGGTAAGAATTCAGTACCTCACTGTGATGTTTTGAATTAAAATGGTCAAAAATAAAACTGAAATAGCTTCTTAGCTAAGAGCAATTTCTCAAGCAATAATTTTGCTAGGACTATCTGGGAGTGGTCTGAGTGGGGAGGGGGAAACTGAAAACTAGCTGTTATTGGCAGAGAGGTTTGGAACTCTCTTTCCTATTGGTCTATTAACTAATTTACCACTTGGTGATGTCAACAGGCAGGTCAAAGCTCCATCGCACCAAAAACAGGCTTTTCAAACAGCTCCTACACTAAAAGACCATTATCATAATTTTCACAATCTCAACAGTATTTTTCCCAACCTCATAGGAAAGCGTGTTCACGACCGCACTCGGCCTTTAATAATTGTTTTAACGCTGTGGTTCTGCTTGAGCAGTAACAGCTAAATCAATGGGTTACGGTTACACCACCTGACTGAGAGAACAAAACTGAGCGGGGAAAAAAACAATATTTAGGTGGATTGACACGACCTTGTTTGACCCAGTCTTGTGTTATTGAATTGAGCCGTGATTAGAGCCGGCCTGTTCCCTTTGCACTGTCAAGTGGACACCAGGGACACACACACACACACACACACACACGCACACAGACACACACACACGCACACACACAGTACCCAATCCGTGTAGATGTCGTGCCGCCTTCACAATTTCAGATTCAGCAGCAAGCGCCTCAGTCTACAGCTTGTACTCATTATCTGTCTACACTGAGCCGTCGTCCCATTTCAGGGGAGAAAAGGGGGCCAGTGCAACAAGACGAGAGGCACTCGCAAAAACCTTCTGATGCATAAAGAAAATACCAAAAAACCTGACCTAATATTCTCTGAGCGGCTGTTGAAATACGTATAAAATATTCAGAGATGCATGATAAAACAAATAGAATCAGAGGGATGGATTTGGAGAGGGGGTTGAATTTGGGCTCCGGGTCACTGGTGAAGGAGAAGAAGCACGTCTAATGAGAATGCTGGAAGGGAGGGTGAAAACAATTAACGGAGGAGGGACAAAAACGACAACAATAACAAAGATTTATTGTGCTAGTGGATATGCTCCTGAAACCCCCCACAAACACGCTGTGTGATATTATTGGAATTCTCCTCAGAGCTCTCGCTCTCTCTTCACCGTGAAGTGACGCAAATCAATTAGAAGCTTAAGCCAGAAAGGTAAATAAGAAAAAATACACATAAACGTATGATTTAAAAACACTGGGGCTGGTTATTATACACCAAACATAAAAGGTGCTACAAAAACTGTTTTAATTTTTCTTCTCACAAATATATATATTTTTTTAATTTGAGTTTAATCCACTTACTGGATAAGCGTAAAATAGGCTATTGGGAATTTTGTGCATGGCTAGGGTTTTTAAATAAATGTTCTCCGAGACGCTTAATGAGGAATGTTGCTGGTGGTAATGGAGCAATTTCACTCATTCCGGTTGAGAAATGATGAAGGGAATTAAACGTGACCGCGTTGGAATATATATTTTTTTCTCCCCCTTCCTAAGCCCAACTATAAATCAAGAGAGAAGTCATGAAAGTACAATGAACAAAGTGAATGCTTAAATATCCGGCAAAGTGCTTTGTGGCACCACGCAGCCAACAAAGACATCCTCGAGGCCTAAGATCACACAGGGACGGCTCCGCTCGCATTGTGACATGATAGACTCCTCATAAGAAAACAAAAACACTTCCCACTTCCGCACAAACAAACCAAACGGCTGTAAATCGCAGAGCGTACCATTAACCTTCAAACCGGAGCCGTCACTGGGAGCCTCTTGGAAAGGAGGGAGGGAACAGAGGGAGGAAATGGAGTGAGGGAGTGCATTGCCAGTCTGACCGGAAGTATCTCCGGCCCCCACCCACCGCTCTCTCTCCATCACAAACACACACGCATGCAAGTACACACACGCGCACACACGCGCGCACACACACACCTTTTTCTTAGCTGCTGCTGAGAGTTCTGCCTACGAGTCTCTCTCTGGGCGGTCTAGTTCGCTCCAACCTCAGCTAAACTGTCTCACCTCGCTGTACATCCTATACCGCTGATTCCTACTCCAATACACTAGTCAGCTTTTATTCTACACCACCCACCCACGGCTGCTGAAGGAGCAGCTCACCTCCTCTCTCTCTTTCTAACTCCCCCTCTTTCCTCTCCTCTCTTTCCCTCTATTTCCTCTGCTCTCCTCTATCTGAAACCCCCGTTCCCGTCATCATAACAACTGAGAGAGACAGAGAGTGACTCCGTTTCAAAACACTGTGTCTGTGTAGTGGGAGAAACACCTGGGCAGGGTGACGCAACTTGGTGGCCATTTTGGAGCTTGTTGATTCTTGACTTAGCTATCACACTCTCCAGTCCTCTCCTCAGTAATGTCATTCCATCAGTTGCTTTTGGTTGGAAAACAGAATGTAACCCGTGCTAGAACTGACATAGGCTTATCTGTCATTCAATACAATATGACATGACTTTTAGTGTGTGTGTGTGTGTGTGTGTGTGTGTGTGTGTGTGTGTGTGTGTGTGTGTGTGTGTGACATGCATGACCAAACCTTGAAGAAATTCAATTTCCAGCGACATGCATAATGACTAGGGTTGCGATCTTTCAATAAATTCCCTGGTTTTCCAGGTTGGAGGATTCCCAGAATCAGCAGGGAAATTTCTGGAAAACCAGGGA
Source organism: Salvelinus fontinalis (assembly GCF_029448725.1). Lineage (NCBI taxonomy): Eukaryota > Metazoa > Chordata > Actinopteri > Salmoniformes > Salmonidae > Salvelinus > Salvelinus fontinalis. The sequence goes on from NC_074706.1 coordinate 13,914,003, forward strand.
ATTTATTACATTTGAGTCATTTAGCAGACGCTCTCACCCAGAGCGATTACAGGATAAATTAGTGCTGAGTGCCTTGGTTAAGGGCACATCGACAGACTTTTCACCTCGTTGGCTCGGGGATTCGAACCAGCGACCTTTCGGTTATTGGCCCAATACTAGGCCATATACCAGCTTTTTAATCTACCTTTTCTGGGAAAAACCTTAATGATCAAGTTAAAAAATAAATAATTCTGGGGCTGAAGATTAGTTTAAATGCAGGTGAAGAGAGGGGGAGAGAGAGAGAGAGGAGAGAGGAGAAAGAGAGATAACCCCTTTCCTATGAGGCTATTGATTTACACCCCCTCCTTCAAGGACAAGCCTCAATCCCCAGGTCTGTGTGTGTGAAGTAGAATGTCTGTCAGGAATCTATGGCTCAGCTTAATAGAGTTGTGCAGTCTGCCTGTGTGTGTGTGTGTGTGTGTGTGTGTGTGTGTGTGTGTGTGTGTGTGTGTGTGTGTAATTACTCTCCCATATTGTAGACATGCATGACCAAACCTTGAAGAAATTCAATTTCCAGCGACATGCGTAATGACTAGGGTTGCGATCTTTCAATAAATTCCCTGGTTTTCCAGGTTGGAGGATTCCCAGAATCAGCAGGGAAATTTCTGGAAAACCAGGGAATTTATTACATTTGAGTCATTTAGCAGACGCTCTCACCCAGAGCGATTACAGGATAAATTAGTGCTGAGTGCCTTGGTTAAGGGCACATCGACAGACTTTTCACCTCGTTGGCTCGGGGATTCGAACCAGCGACCTTTCGGTTATTGGCCCAATACTAGGCCATATACCAGCTTTTTAATCTACCTTTTCTGGGAAAAACCTTAATGATTAAGTTAAAAAATAAATAATTCTGGGGCTGAAGATTAGTTTAAATGCAGGTGAAGAGAGGGGGAGAGAGAGAGAGAGGAGAGAGGAGAAAGAGAGATAACCCCTTTCCTATGAGGCTATTGATTTACACCCCCTCCTTCAAGGACAAGCCTCAATCCCCAGGTCTGTGTGTGTGAAGTAGAATGTCTGTCAGGAATCTATGGCTCAGCTTAATAGAGTTGTGCAGTCTGCCTGTGTGTGTGTGTGTGTGTGTGTGTGTGTGTGTGTGTGTGTGTGTGTGTGTGTGTGTGTGTGTGTGTGTGTGTGTGTGTGTGTGTGTGTGTGTGTGTGTTGTGTGTTTGTGCGCGGTGGCGGCACATGTGTGTGTGCCCAGCCCGACTGCCTGTACTATCCCAAACTATAAATCTAACTGGGCCAATAAGTGACAGGGGTCGAAGGTGAGACACTTGTAATAAGCAGAGCGGGTTGGATAGCTTGACCATTTGACGCCTGTCAAAGGGGAGGTGAGTGACAGCGTCTAGCGTCGATCGGCGAGGACATGCTAATAGGGCACAGAGATGCATAGGCACAAAAGCTCACGCAAAAACGTACGCACGGAGACACACAGGCGAGCATGAATACGCACATGCACGCAGACACACCTAGACTTGGGCTGGCTTCTCTGGAGGATCTCAGCCAGGCAGGTCAGAAGCTGATGGACACACTCTAACTAGCTGGCGGTCCTACAACAAACACACACACACACCACACACACCTGGCTTTAGTTTACACAAAGTGCAACACAGCCCAGGACACCACCTGTTCAGTCCTCCTCCACTGGATCCTCTCCTCTCGCTCTCCTCTCATCCATTTTATATCCGTTTTTATTTCCCCCTCTCCACCTCCACGTCGCACTGTCTCTCCGCCAGCTTTCAGGTGGCACCAATTTAGCCTCTGACAGAGCAGGCCCCAGGCCAAACCATGCCACTGTGCCACCTAAAGTAGAGATTAGTCTGTTGTTGTGTGTTTGCGTGTTTGCGTGTGTGTGTGTGTGTGTGTGTGTGTGTGTGTGTGTGTGTGTGTGTGGGGGGCTCCGCTGTCACACTGCAGTGGACGTGTGCAGTCAGGTGGACAGGGCCTTCCAATTAGAGCAAGCTTATGTCACGAATGGTGCCCAATTTTCTTTTTGTTTACTACTTTTCACCAGGGCCCATGGTTAACAGTAGTGTACTATATAGGAATAGGATGCCATTCTGGACACACCCCAGGTGTGGCAGTGGAACAGTCAGTGGTTTGACGACTCCATACGTGGCGGCTTCTATTTCCTTGTATGCTTTTAGACAGGGAGTGAGATCCTTTGAAATCAGGTAACAAACACAAATAGTGTGATCCAACGTGCTAAGCCCAGATTGATTAAGGGCTCAGTTCAATCAGATCCGCTTTAACCGGCATCCTCATAAGGGCGTCGGATGTGGAACTGCGTTCGAGCTGGGAAATCCAAAAGTGGCTCCCGGAATTATACCTTAATTGTCATTGGCTGCATGGAGTCGCATTAAAAGAAATCCAATGTACAAGTTTGAACACTAGAATTGCGAGATGTAATCTACACATAGATGAGGCTGATGGAAACCTCCATTAATTCGTAGCCTACGCTTTCTCGTTCTTTCTCGTTCTGAACTGGGACGGGTGTGGGCTTCCTGACAACGATCAAGAGCTGCTTACCGATTTGACAGCTCCAACGCAGTAACACCTCCGACACTGCCAAAACATCAGCTATGCGGGTGTCGGCTATCGCCGGTTAACGCTTGATCCGATTTAATCTAGGACTTAAAATCGGTACACCGCGGGGGTAGCAAACTGTCCATGCTTCACACTTATGCACTTTTAAAGGATACCGGGTCAACCACGGACGAAACTTGATTTATTCTTAGCCTTGGAAGTAAAAAGAAGAAGAAAAAGCTAAACATAAGAGTAAACAAATGGATAGAGGCGGAAAGAATTACCTGTGGTCCCCTCTTAGTCTCGTCCTGGCACACTGATCTTGCAAGGTTATATAAAATAGGTTTCACTGTCTATGTAAGATACGATCAGTGTGATCAGTGTGGTAGTCCAGGGCTAGTCTACCCCTAGAGATGAGTATCAAACCTGACCCCATATCCTCCTTCCTCACCCTGGCAGCCCCATCCCGCCATCGTTCCTCTCATCCGTCTTTCTCATTACAAGTCATTTAGCAGGGTGGGAAATCTATTGCTGCTCTGTTTATTTACCCTCTGCCGGGATAATGAAAGAGACCACCAGCGTTACTCGAGTGCCTCTCGACGCCGGAGGCAATAAGTCACAAACAAGCATTAAACAAGTCACACACAGTGCCGCCGGGGCCGGCTGTGCTAGGCTAGGCTAGGCCCGTTGTTTACACACACAGAACAGAGGAACCTATGGCCTGGCTTCCTGGACAAAAATGAAGCCTAGTCCTGGAAATTGTTCTTTGGAGTTTCACCAGAAAAAGTGCATTTGAGTCCAGGACAAGGCTTTATCTGGAATGGAGTGTGTGTTTGCCCAGCCAAACTGCATGTACTTCCCCAAACTATAAATCGGACTGGGTTCGTTGTTGAGGAAGAGGGGGGGGTGAGTGACAGTATCTGGCATTGAGTGGCGAGCACACACTAATAGGCTTGCACGAGCGCACAGAGATGCATAGGCACACAGGTAAACACCAATACACACAAGCACACACACACTTGGGCAGGCCTCTCTGACGAAAACTCTTAACTTGATGGCAGTCCTACAGTACACCCCAGAGTCCTGGCTGCAGTTTACACAGGAAACAGCAGACCAAGAAGGCACCTGTTCACTTCTCCGCCACTGACTCCATCCTCTCCTCTCTCTCCTCTCATCCAAATGTCATCTGTTTTTCTTTTTCCCTCTCCACCTCCACATCTCACTGTCTCTCCGCCAGCTTTCAGGAGTCACCAATGTAGCCTCTGACAGAGCAGGCCCCAGGCCAAACCATGCCACCAGTGCCACCTAAAGTAGAGATCTGTCTGTTGCCGTGTACGTGTCTCCTCCATGTTGAAGTCACACACTGCGGTGGACGTGTACAGTCAGGTGGACAGGGCCTTCCAATGACAGTAGGCTGGCTTCTCAAATGTCTTACGTCCCTATTCCCTTCATAGTGAACTACTTTTGACCGTGGCACATGGGGCTCTGGTCGAATGTAATGCACTTCATAGGAACATGGTACTATTTGGGATGCATTCCAGGTGTTGCAGTGGAACAGGGAAAAGGGGATACCTAGTCAGTTGCACAACTGAATGCATTCAACCGAAGTATGTCTTCCGCATTTAACCCAATCCCTCTGAATCAGAGAGGTGTGGGGGGGCTGCCTTAATCGATCATCCACGTCACGGCACCCGGAGAGCAGTTGTTGGGGTTTAACTGGGCAGAACGGGCGAACTTGCCGGCTCGTGGATTCCAACTTGCGGCCTTCGGTTACTGGCCCAACGCTTGACGACTCCATACGTGGCGGGTTCTATTTCCTTGTATGCTTTCAGACAGGGAGTGGGATCTTTTGAAATCAGGAAATAAATACAAACAGTTTGTTCCAACATGCTATCTCTGGATTGATTAAATCATGATACACCGCAGAGTAGCAAACTGTTCAATTAGCATGCTCACACTTTTAAGGGTAACCAAGGACAACACTTGATTTATTCTGAGCCATGGAAGTAAAAATATGAAGAAAAGGCACAAAATAAGATTAAACAAATAGATGTAGGCGGAAAGGTATTATCTGTGGTCCAACCCTAGCCTCGTCCTATAGCACACTGGTCTTGCGAGGTTACATAAATATGTTTCCCTATTTACGCAAGCTCACAAGGTCAGTGTGGTAGCACGAGGCTAGTCCACCCCTAGAGATGAGTATCAAACCTGACCCCATATCCTCCTTCCTCACCCTGGCAGCCCCATCCCGCCATCGTTCCTCTCCTCCATCTTTCCCATTACAAGTCATTTAGCAGTGTGGGAAATCCATTGCTGCTCTGGTTATTCCCCCTTTGCCGGGATAATGAAAGAGACAATCAGCGTTAATCGAGTGCCTCTCGCCGCCGGAGGCGATAAGTCATAAACAAGCCTTGAACAAGTCACACACGGTGCCATCGGCCCAGATGTGCTGTGCTAGGCTAGCCCTGTTGTTTACACACATAGAATAGAGTCATCTATGGCCTGGCTTCCTGACAAAGACGAAGCTTAGTCCTGGAATAGAAATCATGGTCTATGGTTATTCACCATTGAACGTTTGAATCCAGGACTAGGATTAATCTGTGTAGGGAAACCATCCCCGTGGGCGTACTTTCTGAATATGACTATGAAACTGTTGATAGGTGGTATATTCAACAGACCATGGTTGGTTGGCGTCAGTTCTATGTCAACTCAGTTCAGTTCAGAAACGGAGTTTATGAATTGGGAGAAAACGCCCATCATTTTCAATTCAGGGTTTATTCTAATAATTTCAATAAACTCTCAGCTAACTCCATGGTGTTGACCAGGTTCAAATGAATCATCCCTGTTGAATCCATCGACACTACACCACAGAACAGTACATTACAGTACAGTACTGCACAGTAGAGCCTTGTATCAGTGTACAAGCATCACATTGTGAAGCTTTTGCAAAAATAAACGAATCACGGTTATTGATCCGTAAGTCAAGGTATTGTAATCAAGTACAGTAAGTCAAGTAGTACAGTACAGTAAGTCAAGTAGTACAGTACAGTAAGTAAAGTAATATAGTACAGTAAGTAAAGTAGTACAGTAAAGTAGTATAGTACAGTAAGTAAAGTAGTAAAGTACAGTAAGTCAAGTAGTACAGTAAGTAAAATAATACAGTACAGTAAGTAAAGTAATATAGTACAGTAAGTAAAGTAGTACAGTAAGTAAAGTAGTATAGTACAGTAAGTAAGTAAAGTAGTACAGTAAGTAAATTAGTAAAGTACAGTAAGTCAAGTAGTACAGTACAGTAAGTAAAGTAGTAAAGTAATACAGTACAGTAAGTAAGTAAAGTAGTAGAGTAAGTAAAGTAATATAGTACAGTAAGTAAAGTAGTACAGTAAGTAAAATAATACAGTACAGTAAGTAAAGTAATATAGTACAGTAAGTAAAGTAGTACAGTAAGTAAAGTAGTATAGTACAGTAAGTAAAGTAGTACAGTACAGTAAGTAAGTAAAGTAGTACAGTAAGTAAATTAGTAAAGTACAGTAAATCAAGTAGTACAGTAAGTAGTACAGTAAGTAAAGTAATACAGTACAGTAAGTAAGTAAAGTAGTACAGTAAGTAAGTAAAGTAGTACAGTAAGTAAAGTAATATAGTACAGTAAGTAAAGTAGTACAGTAAAGTAATACAGTACAGTAAGTAAAGTAGTACAGTAAGTAAAGTAGTACAGTAAAGTATTATAGGGCAGTACGTAAGTAAAGTAGTACAGTAAGTAAAGTAGTACAGTAAGTAAAGTAGTACAGTACAGTAAGTAAGTAAAGTAGTACAGTAAGTAAAGTAGTATAGTACAGTAAGTAAAGTAGTACAGTACAGTAAGTAAAGTAGTACAGTAAAGTAATACAGTACAGTAAGTAAGTAAGTAAAGTAGTACAGTAAAGTAGTATAGTACAGTAAGTAAAGTAGTACAGTAAAGTAGTATAGTACAGTAAGTAAAGTAGTACCGTACAGTACTGGACAGTACAGTGAAGAGTGCATGGTCACATCTCCGGCCAACAGGATTAGTGCCTGTCTGGGAGATACTATACTGTACTACAACGCCCCGCAAAGTCACTTTGGGCGCTGCCTAAAAAAAGATGGTATGAATAATGATATGAATTCATGAGGATGTGTTCTCCCCTTATCAGAGGTTATTACAGGCTAATGAGAGTCAAACCACACTCATGCAGGAGCCACTCTTCCCCTGTCCCCCTCCTGCCTTCAGTGAAATGAATATAAACTGCCTGCCTCGCTCCTTTTTTTAAGGAAGAGAAAAAAGAGCAAAGAAAAAAGCATGGGAATGTCGAGTTCAAAAGCGTTAGTTAGCGAACGCCAGCTCAGTCAAAGGAGGAGACGTGTCGCACATTAACCTTCATGGGGTCTGGTTGCAGTGGCATGCTCAATTGATGCTGCTAATTGAAATGTAGAAGGCGAGGGAGGGGGGGGGGGATGTTGGGACTGACTTTGACTGGGGTCTTATTCGTCCTAACTATATTTCTCTTTGACGGAGGGCTGTTTTGTTGCTTGTTCCTCCCCTCCTTGTGTTTTAGTGGCGGTGGTGTTTGTTAAATGCCGCCATGCACATCTGATCTGCACCATAAAGCACCTCTATTGATCCCTGGTGAACTTTATCCATCCCCCTCTCTCTATCATCCTCTCCATCCCCCTCTCCCCTCTCTTCAGTGTCCTCTCCCCATTATTCTCTCTCCATCCTCTCCCTCTCCCCATCCACCTCTCCCTTCTCTCCACCCTCTCCCTTTCTCCGTCCTCATCTCCCCGCTCTTCATCCTCCTCTCCCTTCTCTCCATCCTCTCCCTTCTCTCCCTCTCTTCCTCCCCTCCCTACATTTCAGCAGCACGTACGTCTATGGATTTCAGCTACATACACAGCGGAATGTACATATGAGGGAACATACATAAAGAGGATGGAATATAGGATATGTATGTTGACATTTTTTATACGGCATCAAACCCAATCAACTAGACACAAAACATCTATAGCTGTGAGTGTAGGCCACATATCAGTCCTCATCTGTATGAAGAACTGTATCAAACAGTTTGGCTTAGTCATATCCCATGTTTTCATGGTGTCCACTGGTACCTTTTTCATGCTTGGTCGATAGGTTGTTGGTCGACCAAGATTTTTTTTTGTTGAGCAGTAGCAAATATACTTTAAAAAAAATGTGTCCACATTGTCTGATTCACGCTTGTCTGAGTGGACTAATCCATTGCAGAGGCCAACGGGGGTGGCACACCAGTATCACCAGCAGTATATTTACCGTTAATTACCATCATTTCTCATCTCCTATGTTTTTTTGGTTACGATAACTTCTGTTAATGCATTCCATATATTATTATTACACTCTGTCCTTGTAGGAGTGGACACGTCGTTCGCAGAGTGCACAACCTAGGCTATACAAGTTTTGGTTTATTTCATTCCAATTTGTTCATCGTCTTTTGTTTGGAGCACTCCTGTATATCTTGAGTAAGGACACGCACCTGATTACGCATATAGAAGTAGGCCTAGGCTCCCTGGTTTGCACGCAAATGTAGGCTTATAAATGTGCCTGTTTGGGGATGTGGTACTCTATCTGATTGTCTTAACTCACCATCACCGTGGAGCTTGTCAAAGTCATTTTATCTTCGCCTCAAAACAGCAAGTAAACAAAGTCTGTTTTTACATCCATTGAGAATGACAATAGTGCCTCAACGTAGCCTATTTGAAAAATCTTTCCAGCTCTCTCCCTTTCGCTAACAACTCAGCATCAAAGGGGGAAATAAATGTCGTGCTTTGATCCGGTGGAAACGTCATAAAAAAAAAGGTACCTGATTACTTGCACAAATAGCCTACAGCTGTGTCTGTCTGTCTGGAGTTCACTGGTGTGGGAAACTCTGAGGGCCCCGAATATTTTATACAATGTTGCAAGTTTGCTAGCACCCAGCTTTGCCCAAACCTAGTTAATAGTTGATACACTGTTTCAAGTTCCTTGCAGACAGGCCATGCGTAGCCAATGTGATTTATAATATTTATTTTTCTCAGGATATTCTCTGCCTGCAGGCTGTAATGTTTTTATTTGTTGGCTTTATGTAGGGTATTTTAACAGATTGGCAATGGCAATAAATGTTACTTTTAGATTTTTATAATTTTAATTGAGCAATAATGTTGATCAACCACATGACAAGACTTAATTCTGAATGAAATGAAACGGTTCCATGAAAATGTGCACATGAAAATCTTAACTGGCGCGCAGATCAGTAGAAATGGTACGATATTTGAACTCCAAATTTAAAAGGCTGCCGACCACTGGTGTAGCCCATTATCGGCCACTTCAGGAGCTTAAAAGCAGAATCTGCGAAGACCAGCAGCAGCGGGGAGCGAGAGGAGGAGGGTCGGGAAACTTTTCTTCTTCTGGTTAGGCTATATTGATCTCTGGATCCCTCTTTAGTAATTTGTATGTCTTCATTTTTAATCGCAGTGCTTAAAGCAACAGACAAGCTCAGTAGCTTACCTATAGCTGATATCTTGTTTTCATGAGTACGGCCTTATTTCTATTACAGCATGTTGGATGACCGTCATTCATATTCCATTCACCCAGTTCAATGTAACCTCGATAGGTTTAGGCTACTACATGATACTCAAATTTCCCCTATAACCCATCATGAGGTTGCTACAACCTAGCCTATTAATGACATTTTACAACGCAGGTGCACACAGGTCGAGAATGTATTTCTTGATGACAGACAGTGACACATTCAATAACGCCTTGCACACGCTTGCCTGCATCTAGTTTATTTTGGGTGTAATCATTATTCAAACAATAGTTTTTATCGTCGTTTCATTTGCTTACATATTGAAAATGGTTCAACTAAATCAAATCAAGTTTCTTTTATATGGCCCTTCGTACATCAGCTAATATCTCAAAGTGCTGTACAGAAACCCAGCCTAAAACCCCAAACAGCAAGCAATGCAGGTGTAGAAGCAACTATTGTCTTTCTCTTTGAGTCAACTCAACACATTTTATACACTGCAGTGCTAGCTAGCTGTAACGGATGCTTTCACTACTACATTCATTCTCTGATCCTTTGATTGGGTGGACAACATGTCAGTTCATGCTGCAAGAGTTCTGGTAGGTTGGAGGAGGTCCTCTGGAAATTGTCATAATTACTGTGCAAGTCTATGGAAGTGGGTGAGCATCAAGAGCCTCCTAGGTATTTGTATTGAAGTCAATGTACCAAGAGGAGGACGGAAGGTAGCTGTCTACCGGCTACACCATGGTGCTACCCTACAGAGTGCTGTTGAGGCTACTGTAGACCTTCATTGCAAAACAGTGTGTTTTAATCAATTATTTGGTGATGTGAATATATTCAGTATAGTTTTATCGAAAAAGGAAACTTTTACATTTTTATGAAATTCACTGAGGAGGGTGGTCCTTCCCTTCCTCCTCTGAGGAGCCATCACTGGTGTGTGTGTGTGTGTGTGTGTGTGTGTGTGTGTGTGTGTGTGTGTGTGTGTGTGTGTGTGTGTGTGTGTGTGTGTGTGTGTGTGTGTGAGTGTGTGTGTGTACACTACGACCAACTCACCAGTCTCAGACAGCAGCTTGATAGACTCCAGAACGCGCTCGGTGTAAACGCCTGGCTCGTAGTTCTCCATCTCCGCATTGATGATGTGAACGACGCGGGCCGCCCGACCCCTGATGGCGCCCGCCGTGCGGTCCAGGGTGTCGACGTCGCCTTCCTGCAGGGCGATCACGCACTTGTTCACGTCCTCCAGAATGTGGTTTTCTGTGAGGTAGAGATAAAGGGAGGGAGGGAGGGAGAGAGAGAGAGAGAGAGAGAGAAAAAGAAAGAGAAGGAGAGGGGGGTAGAGACAGAGAGAGAGCGGTAGAGAGAGCGAAAGGAGAAGGAAAGCAAGAGAGAGAGCGAGAGCGAGAGGCACGGTGGGGGGGGGGGGGGGGGGGGGGGTCAGTTTGGTGTTCATTAGGCACAAACATGCTTCATGGGATAACTTAGTAACTTGAGGGTCAACTGCTGTTTGATAAAAAAAAAGATTTCATTGCAGAATCATTCTAACCCTTTCATCTACATTATAAACAGTTGCAGAATGAGGTGGTAGTCCTTCAAAAGACTCCACCACAGAGTTTCCCGAACTCGGTCATCAGGACCCCAAGGGGTGCACGTTTTGGTTTTTGCTCGAACACTACACAGCTGATTCAAATAATCAAAGATGTATGATTAGTTGATTATTAGGGCAAAAAACAAACAAGCAACCCTTGTTGGTCCCGAGGACCGAGTTTGGGAAGCAATGCTACCATGACAGTGACCTGTACTGTGTGTGTGTGTGCATGCTCGCATGTGTGCGTGTGTCAGCATACTGCATGTGTGTGTCAGCATGCATGTGGATGTGTGTATTCTCCTCTTTTGAAAGTGATTAATTTTGAACCGTGATCCTGTACTTGTTGCCTCTGTTACCCAGACTACTGTAGCATTGTTAACACGCGCCGTCAAAGTAACATAGTGAGTGGGTGACCCCATCAAGGGCGTCCGCCATGAGGGTGTTGTTCAGATGAGGACTAAGCATGCATCCCAAGTGCACTAGTGTATATAGGGAATTGGGTGCCATTTAGAATGATCCCTAAACAACCGGTGACTTCCTTAAGAAAGCATGTCTTTGTCCTGGAACTGCGTCAATAGCCCCTGACCGATTATGGCCTACGACGCTTAAATCCCGTACAAGCAGAGAATACTGTGTTCGACCGTTGTATCTCCTAATGACTAACTCACTTAATTATCACGGTCATCTGTATTAAATGATATCACAGTCATCATCATTAGAAGCCATACCGGTATGTACATGAAAGCGTTCTCCTTTCTCTAAATGGGAGCAGAAACAATGTCGGATAAACGCGTCTTTCGGTGGGAAAACACTGTGCTTATCCTATACACAGTACAAACACACAGTCTACTTTATCTCGGGCTGTACGTATCAAGCGTCTCAGAGGAGGAGTACTGATCCAGGATCAGGCCCTCCCTGTCCATGTCATCTTTTTCATTTTAAACGAAAAAAGGTCAAACTGATTCTTAATCAACCCTCCTACTCTGAGCCAGTTGATACATACGGCCCCAAGTGTCAAGAACTATTACACAATAAACGGTTAGAATCCGTGAGGCTATATGTTGGTGGCAGTGGAGGCTGGTGGAAGAAGCTATAGGAGGACGGCTAATTGGAATGGAAGTATTGGAACGGAGTCAAACGTGGTTTCCATATCTTTGATACCGTTCCATTTATTCCATTCCAGCCATTACAATCTGCCCGTCCTCCTATAGATCCTCCCCCTAGCCTCCTCTGTTTGGTGGCAGCTCAGTTGCAACTCGTTTTAGTGTTAAAAAGCACTTAATTTTAACAGTGTACAACATTGTACGGTATTTTCTAATCTTTCCCAACTCCATACCTGACACGGACAGGAAGTCATCCACAGAAGTGATATCGTCGACGGCCTCGGTGAGGATGCGCACCTGCTTCTCCCATTGGTCCTTGAACACGTCCATGTTGTCCTGGGCAACCTTGCTCTGGGGCCGAGCAGCCAGGGTGAGGGCCGCGTTGATCACCTGGGGGGGGTAGAGAGTGAAGGTTGAGAGAAAAGGTGTGTGTGTGTGTGTGTGTGTGTGTGTGTGTGTGTGTGTGTGTGTGTGTGTGTGTGTGTGTGTGTGTGTGTGTGTGTGTGTGTGTGTGTGTAGGACCACCACAATTAAGGGGATCTCCAAATCCAGTCCTGGAGTGCTTACAGTACAGGCCGTGCAGGGTTTTATTCTAGCCCAGCACTAACACATCTAATGAAGACAATCATATATTGTTCTCCTTTCCAGACTGAAAGTCTTCCAGACTGAAGACCATGTTAAGTGAAACATGCTATGTAATTTCTGGGCTGGATTATAACCTTGTAACTCTGCAAGACTCCTGACTTCAAACCCTTTACCTCGATTAAAAGACTGAAGTGCCTCCATAGGAAATAGGACTAGCTTGAGGCCATGACCAGGACTGTACTTCAACGATTAACACCCTTGCTATATACATTAGAGTAATTAAGTAAGTAAGAAGCCTCGCACGAGCCTCGGTACACCCGCTAGATAGAGTAGAGGATGTGAAATGGACCACATCAGCGGTACAGTAGGCTATAGCACAGTCTACTTCCCTTTCTGCAGTCAGTTTCCTTAAGCACATTAAAGGGACAGTGCACCCAAATTGAAAACGGCATGAACGTCATTGTGCAATCTATAATCTACAGACTAGGTAGGACAGCAATCCACGCTTTGGTTTTGTTTATGTCGTTTTGTCATTTCGTAATGGGTGACGGAGGTTCTCTGGGTACACTTCCAGCAGATTGAACAGCGGGATCGTTTGGAAAACTGTATGTCTTCGTAGGAGAAAAATCATTGTTAATCCCAGGAATGAGAACTAATGATCTAACAGATAGACAATGTTCCAGCCCGGCAAGTGTCCATTACATGGATAATATCCAGTTAATATATTCATGTTTATTCAAGAACGAGTGGTAAAGCAATAGGCAGGGTGCCATTACTACTGTAGGCATGTATGACTGACTAAACCAATCAGATTAGCAGACGCTCTTATCCAGAGCGACTCACAGTGCATCCATCTTAAGGTAGCTAGGCGAGACAACCACAACTTCCCCCACCACCTTCTTATTTAAAAAATGTCTCGCCAATTTCGATCTTGTCCCATCGCTGCAACTCCTGCAAGCACCCGGCCCAACACAAGGCGTCGCGATGAACAACGTAAAGCCCCCTCGTCCAAACCATCCCCGAACCCAGACAACCCTGGACCAATTGCGCACCATTCCCATGGGACTCCTGGCCACAGCCGGGTTGTGGCACAGCCCGGGAATGTACCTAGGTCTGTAGTAACGCCTCTAGTACTGCGACGCAGTGCCTTAGACCGCTGTGCCACTCAGGAGGCCCTGATAGTTTACATTTTTGAACAACATTTTTTGCCTTATTTTCTACATACGTATGGTGCTATCAATTGATCCAGGACGTTTTTTTTTTTAAAGTCCATTGGCTTGTTAAAGCTTGGAAAACAAGGTCAAAAATATAGATATTTTAAATATGCCTGAGGTAGTTTGAGCGGTTAAGGTCGTGACCCCTAAGCACATATGCAATCCCTGCCTGTGTGGGATTGAATCCTGGACCCACCGGCCTTCCCACTATGTTCCATGCATCTTTCTACCATTTAATTTCTGTTTATATCAGAAAAAAAACTATTTCTGTTTATATCTGTTTAAATCAGGAAAAAACACATTTCAAATAAATGCCAAAAAGTGAAGGAACCCATTTGCTTTGACAGTTTCTACTTTTAGCTCAATTAGCCTAAAAGAGACTCTCCTAGAGAGTCTGATCAGGGATCAGGGTTTGACAGCCACTAACGATGCCTGGCATCAAGTAAAGCCAGTCATCTAATACACACACTCATCTTACATAACCCTCCTTTTTTCTTCTATTCACTGTTTTCTTTTGTCTTTAACACCCCTGTCAAACCGACCTCCTGTTAAAACACAAAATTCAAAAAGGCCCTCGCCATACCTGAGTCATCTTATTGCATGTGCGTGTGGAATAATGGGATTACTTCAAAGAAAAGACAAACTCGCACTACGCTCTGGCTAGCACCACGTTTTTTTTATTCAAGCTCACGCGTCGGCCTCTTGGCCTTCGACAGGGCTTTTTCACAATGTCAAAACAACCATCTATTTTAACCTCCACCTTTCTTTTTTTCTTTCTTTGAAGTCACTTATCCTCTATCGCTCGGCGCCTTCTCTATGTTGAGCCGTTGCCGACGAAAAGCGACAGCTGGTTAACTTAAAAATTGCAATCCCCTTCCAAAGTTTTCTAATGCTAGCCTGGACTCAGTGGAGGTCAGTTTGGCAAAAAGTGGGTCTCGGTGGGTGCAATGTGGCTGCTTGTCGGGCCCCGTGTGAGTCTTCGAGAGGCTAGCACCTTGAATGATAAGAACTGCCCCTTCCCTCATTCCCTCCTTCCTCTCCTTTCTTCACTTCCATTAGTCAGCGCAGGGTCCCCTGGGAAAATGCCCCGAACCTTAACCCTGGAAACAACGTATCGATTGCCACCTACTCCTCTGTCAGACATCCAGAGGAAGGCCGCTCCGGGAGGCTAGAGCTTCCATCTGTATCTCTCTCCTATACCCTTCCCTCTCTCCTTCTCTTTCTCTCTGTGCTCCCTCTTTCTCTCCTCCTCTATCTTTTTCTCTCGCCCTCCCAATCGCTCTCTCTCTCTCTACCTCTCTCTCTCTCTCTGCCCTCACTCTCTCTCTCTCTGCCCTCACTCTCTCTCTCTCTGCCCTCACTCTCTCTCTCTCTGCCCCCTCTCTCTCTCTCTCTCTCTGCCCCCTCTCTCTCTCTCTCTGCCCCCTCTCTCTCTCTCTCTGCCCCCTCTCTCTCTCTCTCTGCCCCCTCTCTCTCTCTCTCTGCCCCCTCTCTCTCTCTGCGTGTTCCCTTTGACTTTCTTGTTACTGACACAGACACACACAGTACTAAGGCGAAGAACGCTGCCTGTGCCCAAACAAACTTGCCCGCCAGCAAAGTTGTGTACTAAAGTCTTACTACTCTGTCTTCCTCACCATGTACAATTACTGTGTGGGTTTTCTTTGATCATTGTTAAAAAGTTGGTTTTAGAGTATAGTGATTCAGAGAGAAATGTAATAATATATACTTACTCTCTATTCAATGGCACTTCCCAATGCAATGTCATGGCAACCAAATAATACAGTGTGTTTAAAAAAAACGCTACAATAAATGTAAAAGAGCTGAACCGAGTACCTCCAACGGGTGGTGTTATTACCAGGGTCATGTTCAGTAGGGCGTACCGACACAATCCCATTTTGCAATGGAAAACAACAATTGTTTCAGGTAATTACCCTCCCCTGTTTCACTACATTTTCGAAACGTACTTCCTCTCTACGAAACAGGAGCCAAGGCGTACAGTACAGTGTGGTGGTGCATACCTGTGGGCAGAGGCTGTCGATCTGGGTGGCAGCCATTCGCACCAGCTTCACACCCTCCTCGTTGTTGGAGATGGAGCAGGCCAGGTTAGCCACCTATAACAAGAGAGGAGACACAAAGTCGGAGCTACTTTTTGGCATGTTCATTAGACGGTAACAAACGTCAGACAAGGCTAAATTCTTCAACGGGTTTTCGAGACTCTGCCCACTACAGCCATTTAATCATATTCTTTCTCTCACGTTGCAAGTACCCTTGGTATTACTATTAGCGATGGTCTGTTAGCTTTCACCTAAAACCCCCAACACAATTTCCCCACTAACGCTCACACTGCTTAACCTCGTATAATGTGTGCAGATAGTGATTCCTGAAGGAGGCTGTCTCTGCCACAGCCTTAACTCATGTCTGTAGCTATCTGTAACCGGCGGCAGGGGATTTAATGCTCGGCTAGTCAAGGCAATGTTGGGGCAAAATATGTACCGGGGTTTGGGCTTGCTCATCTGTTTGATTGGTATTTGTTATTCCCCTGCGTTGAGACCTGGTGGGTGCCCCACCCCCTCCATCCCTCTCTTTCTCTCTCTTCGTTGCGCTATAATTTCCACAAATATAGTTGAATTATTTAAGTCACATATGGACTATAATGTGAGTTTTCCACTAGTCTATCTCAAGGGCATATTTTTTTCTGAGAAATAAAGAAATAAAGAAACTGAGAAAAAGAAAGAGAGAGATTGAGGAATAGAAAGACCAGCTTTCTTCTGTTCTGCTGTGCTGACGGCACTACTGTTAAGATGGTGGCAGGGTGAGAGACTATACTAAATTAATCCTTGTGAGTGGCAAACCTCCTCCACCGCTCTCCATTCCTCTACCACCCTTTACTCCTTCCCTCTCTCTCTCTCCCTCTCTCCTTCATTTCTGAAAAATCACTGTTTAAAAAAAATATATTATTCAGATCGCATACGCTCTTAGAATGAAAGGTGCTATCTAGAACCCAAAAGGGTTCTTCGGCTGTCCTCATTGGAGAATCCTTTGAAGAACACTTTTTGGTTACAGGTCCCGTTGGGTTCCAAATAGAACCCTTTTGGGTTCCATGTAGTACCCTTTCACACAGGGGGCTCTGCATGGAACCAAAAGGGTTCCACATGGAACCAAAAAAGGGACTGCTATAGGTACCTTTTCTCTAAGAGTGTTAGGACTATATTGTGCATTTTCCACTGGACTATCTCAAGGGCATATTTTTCTGAGAAAGATGGAGAAAGGACAAAAATGTGAAAAATAATAAGAGAGAGCTTGGTCAATAGAAAGAACAGGTGGACCAGCTTTCTTCTGTTCTACCCTGCTGGCAGCACTACAGTTAAGATGGTGGCAGGGTGAGTGTAACGGCAGTCTAAGTCGTCCTCCTCCTCAGACGAGGAGAGGCGAGAAGGCTCTTAGGACCAATGTGCAGCGTGGTAATTTTCCATTATTTAATTAACACAAAACAAGACACTATACAAAATGACAAAACAAACTAACCATCACAGTCCTAGCTGGTGCAGACAAAACACAAAGACAGGAAACAACCACCCACAATCCCCAACACAAAACAAGCCACCTATATATGATTCTCAATCAGGGACAACGATTGACAGCTGTCTCTGATTGAGAACCATATTAGGCTGAACACAGAAACAGACGAACTAGACACACAACATAGAATTCCCACCCAGCTCACGTCCTGACCAACACTAAACAAGCAAAACACATAAGAACTCTGGTCAGGACGTTACAGTGAGAGATTGTACTAAATTAATCCAATGGCTGCTTTACAAAACATAATCACCCGGAAATGTCAGATAGCTACATGGAGAACTCTGCGTTAATCGGCAAAAGAGTGGTGGCCATATTGCCCTAGGCCTTATACAATAGACTCCTTCCTTCCTATCATAACCAAATGGATAAGCCTAAATGGGCACCTGTAAGGTGGCAGTGTCATGTATGTAAAGAGTCTCAGACATTAGTGGTGAAATACTCAGAGTGCCTTGAGGTTCATTACCGGAGAGCCTGTGTGCTTAAATCATTAGCCTGGCTTGTTGGTGCAAAAAGGCGCTTCCTCGTACAATTAGGATGCCAGATGGCCTTTCAGATGGAACACCTCTTCGGTTTAATTTACGCCTGCGTATGTACAGAGGTGCAGTCTCTCGCTCTTTCTCTCTTACAACTAAAGGTAGTCTCTCTCTGCTAACCTCACTTCCCAACACGTCTTAGCGGTAATATCCCTCTCTTTCCTGTGTCTCTCTATCCTGCCTACAAGCAGATAATTCATGAATTCATTCTCTCGCTCTTTCCAACATCTAGAGGCAGGCTCACTCTCTGTCATTCCTCCTGCTGTGGATTCCCAATGTCTCCACTAGCTGGGAGGAGGAAGGGAAGAACAATTTGATTTTCTCTCTCTCTACACTATTTGCCCAGCTTACAATAATATATATATATTTTTTTTTAAACAGACCAATTAAAGACAGTCAATCCACTACGTTGGGAGTTTGATACACTCAGGCATGTGGCGACACACACACACACACACTGCACAGGAGTGTGATGTCACACACATCACATTCTCTACCTCACTGTGTTTACTTTACACCATTTCATTGTCATAACTGCCACATTCTGTGTAATCAATTTAATGTTGCCCCAAAATGAATTAGGTTGGCAACACTATGGGAATATATTGAAGCTAAAAAGACAGATGCCTGTTGGCGGCTGGTACTGCCAAGGCATATCAACGCTCCTTTTGATCACATGTCACTTTTTGAGGAAAATTGAGGTAAATCAAATCTATGTTAGAAGATCCTCGCTCAAGGCCCTGTGTCTCCCTTTACTAGTGATGGCTATGAGTGACTTGATGGATTGCACTCCTTTGTGTGAGTGAGTGTGTGTGTGTGAGGGAACACTGTTTAAAAGAAGCTACAGTATGTAAACAATCTTCCAACAAACTAAAAGCCTCTCATTGTATCATATTGGCACAGAGAGTACTGTACCTTTATACATAAATAAACCATATCTCTGTCCTATACCTCCAGTTAAAACATATCTCTATACCGTATCTCTGTACTATACCTCCAGTTAAACCACATCTCTATACCGTATCTCTGTACTATACCTCCAGTTAAACCATATCTCAGTACTATACCTCCAGTTAAACCGTATCTCTGTACTATACCTCCAGTTAAACCATATCTCTGTCCTATACCTCCAGTTAAACCATATCTCTGTACTATACCTCCAGTTAAACCACAACTCTATAGCCTATCTCTGTCCTATACCTCCAGTTAAACCACATCTATATACCCTATCTCTGTCCTATACCTCCAGTTAAACCACATCTCTATACCGTATCTCTGTCCTATACCTCCAGTTAAACCATATCTCTATACCGTATCTCTGTCCTATACCTCCAGTTAAACCATATCTCTATACCGTATCTCTGTCCTATACCTCCAGTTAAACCATATCTCTATACCGTATCTCTGTCCTATACCTCCAGTTAAACCATATCTCTATACCGTATCTCTGTCCTATACCTCCAGTTAAACCACATCTCTATACCCTATCTCTGTCCTATACCTCCAGTTAAACCACAACTCTATAGCCTATCTCTGTCCTATACCTCCAGTTAAACCACATCTCTATACCCTATCTCTGTCCTATACCTCCAGTTAAACCACATCTCTATACCGTATCTCTGTACTATACCTCCAGTTAAACCACACCTCTATACCCTATCTCTGTCCTATACCTCCAGTTAAACCACATCTCTATACCGTATCTCTGTACTATACCTCCAGTTAAACCACATCTCTATACCGTATCTCTGTCCTATACCTCCAGTTAAACCACATCTCTATACCCTATCTCTGTCCTATACCTCCAGTTAAACCACATCTCTATACCCTATCTCTGTACTATACCTCCAGTTAAACCACATCTCTATAGCCTATCTCTGTCCTATACCTCCAGTTAAACCACATCTCTATACCGTATCTCTGTACTATACCTCCAGTTAAACCATATCTCTATACCGTATCTCTGTCCTATACCTCCAGTTAAACCATATCTCTATACCGTATCTCTGTCCTATACCTCCAGTTAAACCATATCTCTATACCGTATCTCTGTCCTATACCTCCAGTTAAACCACATCTCTATACCCTATCTCTGTCCTATACCTCCAGTTAAACCACAACTCTATAGCCTATCTCTGTCCTATACCTCCAGTTAAACCACATCTCTATACCCTATCTCTGTCCTATACCTCCAGTTAAACCACATCTCTATACCGTATCTCTGTACTATACCTCCAGTTAAACCACATCTCTATACCCTATCTCTGTCCTATACCTCCAGTTAAACCACATCTCTATACCGTATCTCTGTACTATACCTCCAGTTAAACCACATCTCTATACCGTATCTCTGTCCTATACCTCCAGTTAAACCACATCTCTATACCCTATCTCTGTCCTATACCTCCAGTTAAACCACATCTCTATACCCTATCTCTGTACTATACCTCCAGTTAAACCACATCTCTATACCCTATCTCTGTACTATACCTCCAGTTACACCACATCTCTATACCCTATCTCTGTCCTATACCTCCAGTTAAACCACATCTCTATACCCTATCTCTGTCCTATACCTCCAGTTAAACCACATCTCTATACCCTATCTCTGTCCTATACCTCCAGTTAAACCACATCTCTATACCCTATCTCTGTACTATACCTCCAGTTAAACCACATCTCTATACCCTATCTCTGTCCTATACCTCCAGTTAAACCACATCTCTATACCCTATCTCTGTCCTATACCTCCAGTTAAACCACATCTCTATACCCTATCTCTGTCCTATACCTCCAGTTAAACCACATCTCTATACCCTATCTTTGTCCTATACCTCCAGTTAAACCACATCTCTATACCGTATCTCTGTACTATACCTCCAGTTAAACCATATCTCTGTACTATACCTCCAGTTAAACCATTTCTCTGTCCTATACCTCCAGTTAAACCATATCTCTATACCGTATCTCTGTCCTATAACTCCAGTTAAACCATATCTCTGTACTATACCTCCAGTTAAAACATATCTCTATACCGTATCTCTGTACTATACCTCCAGTTAAACCATATCTCTATACCGTATCTCTGTACTATACCTCCAGTTGAACCGTATCTCTGTACTATACCTCCAGTTAAACCATATCTCTGTACTATACCTCCAGTTAAACCACATCTCTATAGCCTATCTCTGTACTATACCTCCAGTTAAACCACATCTCTATACCCTATCTCTGTACTATACCTCCAGTTAAACCACATCTCTATACCGTATCTCTGTACTATACCTCCAGTTAAACCACATCTCTATACCCTATCTCTGTCCTATACCTCCAGTTAAACCACATCTCTATACCCTATCTCTGTACTATACCTCCAGTTAAACCACATCTCTATACCGTATCTCTGTACTATACCTCCAGTTAAACCACATCTCTATACCGTATCTCTGTCCTATACCTCCAGTTAAACCATATCTCTATACCGTATCTCTGTACTATACCTCCAGTTAAACCATATCTCTGTACTATACCTCCAGTTAAACCACATCTCTATACCCTATCTCTGTCCTATACCTCCAGTTAAACCACATCTCTATAGCCTATCTCTGTCCTATACCTCCAGTTAAACCACATCTCTATAACGTATCTCTGTCCTATACCTCCAGTTAAACCACATCTCTATACCCTATCTCTGTCCTATACCTCCAGTTAAACCACATCTCTATACCCTATCTCTGTCCTATACCTCCAGTTAAACCACATCTCTATACCCTATCTCTGTCCTATACCTCCAGTTAAACCACATCTCTATACCCTATCTCTGTCCTATACCTCCAGTTAAACCACATCTCTATACCCTATCTCTGTCCTATACCTCCAGTTAAACCATATCTCTATACCGTATCTCTGTACTATACCTCCAGTTAAACCATATCTCTGTACTATACCTCCAGTTAAACCACATCTCTATACCATATCTCTGTACTATACCTCCAGTTAAACCACATCTCTATACCCTATCTCTGTCCTATACCTCCAGTTAAACCACATCTATATACCATATCTCTGTACTATACCTCCAGTTAAACCACATCTCTATACCCTATCTCTGTATTATAACTCCAGTCACTGGAGGCTTCTTGCCATGGATCATCACTGGAGGCTTCGTGCCATGGATCATCACTGGAGGCTTCTTGCCATGGATCATCACTGGAGGCTTCGTGCCATGGATCATCACTGGAGGCTTCTTGCCATAGATCATCACTGGAGTGAGGAGACGTATGGGCAGTCTGGTACGTGGAGCTGCCACAGGACTCACCAGGCTGGGGAGACATGCTAGAGGCTTGGTTCTTGGCGCTGGCACCGGATACACTGGGCCATGGAGGCGCACTGGAGGTCTCGAGCCTAGAGCCTGCACAACCCGTCCTGGCTGGATGGTTATCTTCGCCCTGCACATGCGGGGTGCTGGCACAGGACGCACTGGGCTGTGCAGACGCACCGGAGACACTGTGCGTAGAGCCGGCGCAGGATATACTGGGCCGAGGAGGCGCACTGAAGGTCTGGAGAGCAGGGCTGGCACAGCCCGTCCTGGCTGGATGCTGACCCTAGCCCGGCAACTGCGGGGTGCTGGCACAGGATGTGCTGGGCTGTGGACGCTCACTGGACACACCGTGTGCTTCACCGCATAACACGGTGCTTGACCAGTACCGCACTCCTCAAATCAACTATCTTGCTCCAGACTCCAACCCCTCCAAACTCTTTTGTCCCTCTCCACTGCCAACCACTCCACGCTCAAACGGTCCAAGAATTCCTCCTCGGTCTCGGACTCACCCCTTAGCACCGACGCCCACGTCATCTGCCCCCCCCCCCCCAAACAATTGGGGGGCTGCCTCTCGGGTTTCTGTCCTGTCCTCTCCTCCGGACCACGCTGCTTGGTCCATTTGTGATGGGTAGTTCTGTCACGGCCGTTGAAAGAAGTGGACCAAGGTATATTTATCTTTTTATTTAAAATGTCGCCAACAAAACAACAAATGAAAAACAACCGTGAAGCTTACAGGGCAAAGTGCCACAAACAAAGATAACTACCCACAACGAAAGGAGGGAAAAAGGGCTACCTAAATATGGTTCCCAATCAGAGACAACGATAGACAGCTGTCCCTGATTGAGAACCATACCCGGCCAAAACATAGAAACACAAAATCATAGAAAACAAAACATAGAATGCCCACCCCAAATCACACCCTGATCAAACCAAATAGAGACATAAAAAGGCTCTCTAAGGTCAGGGCGTGACAGATATGGCTTATCAAGAAGCTGATTAACAGCATGATTATTACACAGGTGCACCTTGTGCTGGGGACAATAAAAGGCCACTCTAAAATGTGCTGTATTTTCACACAACACAATACCACAGATATATCAAGTTTGAGGGAGCGCGCAATTGGCATGCTGACTGCAGGAATGTCCACCAGAGCTGTTTCCATATAATTGAATGTTAATTTCTCTACCATAAGCCACCTCCAACGTTGTTTTAAAGAATTCGGCAGTAAGCCCAACCGACTTCACAACCGTAGACAATGTGTATGGCGTCGTGTCGGCAAGCGGTTTGCTGATGTCAACTTTGTGAACAGAGTGCCCCATGGTGGCGGTGGGATTATGGTATGGGAAGGCATAAACTACAGACAACGGACACAATTCCATTTTATTGATGGCAATTTGAATGGACAAAAATATCTTTCTTTTCATTTTGACATTATGGAGTATTTTGTGTAGATCAATCGCGAAGAAAATACAATTCAATCTATTTCAATCCCACTTTGTAACGCAACAAAATGTGTAAAAAAATTAAAGGGGGTGTATACTTTCTATAGGCACTGCAGTTGACCCATCTGAGGCTGTGGGCCAGAGGCCCTTCCAAATGCTGGCCCTCCGCTCGGGCTGGCCCTGTATGTCCTGTCTGTTTCTGCCTCTCTGTGCGACCCCAAAATACTGTGAACTGGACCTGGGCCAACACGCCATGTTTGGCCAAACGAATAATTACAATTATCTAAAGAAGGCTGTGGGCCAGAGGCCCTTTCAATTGCTGGCCCTCCACTCGGCTGGCCCTGTAAGTCCTGTCTGTTTCTGCCTCTGTCTCTCCCTGTCTCTCTGTCTCTCTGTGTCTCTCTGCGACCCCAAAACACAGCGAGCTGGACCTGGGCCAACACGCCATGTCCGGCCAAAACAAATAATTACAATTACCTAAAGATGCAAGTGTGTGTGGGTGGGAGAAAGAGAGAGAGAAAGATAGATAACTATTGATTTTGGCTCTGATAATCACTTCAATTCTAATTGGATGAAGGCGCCCTTCCCTGCATGCAGTTGGGAATCTACATTGTTGGTATTCTCACGTACGCTGTCTCAATACCACAGTAGCCTACTCAGTACAGTACTGAACGCCTTAGAGCATGATTTTGAACCACTGCTATCAAAACCTAAGCACGGAAGGTGATAACTCATTGGAACTCTTATTGTGATCAAGCTTTGGCTTTACTATATCCAGATTGTATCACAACCGGCCGTGATTGGGAATCCCGTAGGGCGGCGCACAATTGGCCCGGCGTCATCCGGGTTTGGCCGGTGTAGGCCGTCATTGGAAGTAAGAATTTGTTCTCAACTGACTTGCCTAGTTAAATATAGGTTAAATAAAAAACAAAAAAATGTAGCAACTAACGTGTGCAGACATATATTCACAAAGCATCTCAGGGTAGCAGTGCTGATCTAGGATCAGCATTTTAAGCATTAAGAAATAAGAGGGAGGACCAGCACTCTAGTAGTGGGAATGAGTCATTGATTTCTTGAGTACTAGAACGGACGTCAAAGCTTGATCTTTAACCAGAGATTATTATATATATTTTTAAATACTGTAAAACTATTTGATGGAATGTTCTTTGTGGCTGACCGACTGGGCAAGGGAAATTTAGTCTTGAAGACAACATTCATTTGCTTAGACTCTAGTGTTCCATTTGTACATGTGCATTTGCGGGGCACAAAAAAAACAAAAAACAAGCCAAGCAACTAAATACCCAATTGCATTCCGACCGCTCCCTCCACACACTGGTTCTGAGTGCACACACAAGCTCCCGTTAGGCTTACAGAAATAAATGACTATAAAAGCGTATCTAACTGATGGGATACACAAGCTACATTCCTTGCCAAATGACGACAGTCTTATCACAAATTCAAAATGGACTGGTTGATTGAAGTAGGAAAAAGTGTGTTCCAACAGTGAGCTGCAGTTTTGAAATAACTGTGAAATAACAGCGACAAAAATACCATGCTATTGTTTGAGGAGAGTGCACAACGACAACAAACTTTTATCATGACAATTGGTTTGATACATTCACCTCTGGAGGTAAATAATGTACTTACATTCAGTACTCTTGCTCTGATTTGTCATCCTGAGGGTCCCAGAGATAAAATGTAGCATAGTTTTGTTTGACAAAATCCATTTTTATATTCAAATGTAGGAACTGGGTTCTACAGTTTGAACCCCTGCGGTCTTTTCTTTCTTTGTATTATCTTTTATCAGATCTAATGTGTTATATTCTCCTACCTTAATTTCACATTTCCACAAACGTCAAAGTGTTTCCTTTCAAATGGTATCAAGAATATGCATATCCTTGCTTCAGGTCCTGAGCTACAGGCAGTTAGATTTGGCTATGTCATTTTAGGTCGAAGATTTAAAAAGGGGTCCGATCCCTACTTTGCTACTTTGCTAACTGCTAGTTCCATTTAGAATTGGTTAGCCTCGAATATAACCTCCCCTAAACACTGACAGGTTCCACACTGTAAATTTGCAAAAACATTAGTTTGATACAGACAAAAAGTGTATTTTCATCAGAATCATTAAGCATATGCCTACTCACCAAACAGATGTTCGCCAAATTGAGCCCCGTTTAAAATTATCACACTTTGTGAATAACTGTTCAAGGCACGAGATGCACATCACTTCAGATTAGTAAATGTTTTCATTTGGGAAAAATATGGTGTTCCATTTTATTCTGCTATATTACATCTTTTATCTTTTTTTAAAGTTTATATTAAACCTTTTTGGGACTGAATATTTATGGGGCAATTTAGCAATTAGGATTTCTTGTCTGCAATGGTTATGATAAATTAGGCATTGTTGTGATCCTTTGGCATATTTTTTCCCAGTGTGAGTACTCGAGCAGTCAAAAAAGGTCAAATGCCCAAACTTACAGCACTCCTGATTAAATCAGCACTCATTACTTTTTTTTGAAGCTCAATGGGGCCTTTACACACAGGGGGCAGTGCCCAGAGAAGTAAACGAGGATCTGTCTCCCCCCCCCCCCCCCCCCCCCCCCCCCCCCCCCCGTCAGCCAGCCTAAACCCCCTGCCTCGTCCACCCCACACGGCCTCCAATCCCTAGCTTTGCAAGGAGGCAAGATAAATCACACACCTCCTCTCACTCGCTCTCTGGAACAATTAATGGACTACATGCCAGCCAAAGTGATGGGCTTAAGCAGGATTCAGAGCCTCGGGATAGAAGGATGAGGCAGGAAGTGAGGAAAGAAAGGAGGAGGGAGAGAGGTAGGGGGAGGAGAGGCTGACGTTGAGATATCTCACCCCAAACGGAGGCACTCTGTTCTATTAAAAGACCTCCAACGAGACGGTTACTTGTTGAAGGGTGGGCTGGGAGCGTGGGTCCAGGGGGTTAGTGACAGGGGGGTCTGTCCCTACCCTGTAAACACACACAATCTCAGAATCCTGATAAATCTCCCTGTCAACACGAATGGAGAACACTCGACGAGGGAATAGTACAGTATACGACACACAACCTGCTAAGTGCAGCACCGCCCCCCTCTCTCCCCCTTTCACCCACCCTTTAAGGGGGGAGAGATGCAAGACATATGGGCCTCCTTCCTGGAGAGATGGCAGCTTAGTGTTTGTTAAAATAATGTGGCGTCAACTCCCTCTGGGAGCCTTGTGCACGATAGGCTGGTGAGCGGGAGAAATTAGTGGCTGATGGCTGTGAATTCGGAAAGCTATGGTGGCGGTGGGGTTATGGTATGGCCAGGCATAAGCTACGGACAACAGAGGTCAGTAGTCCAGAGCAGAGTCCGAAAGGTACAGACAGGTAGGCAGGCTCAGGGTCAGGGCAGGCAGAAGACAGTAATCCAGGGTGTTGTGACAAGTACGGAACGACAGGCAGGCTCGGGGTCAAGGCAGGCAGAATGGTCAAAAACCCGTGAAAGCTAGAAGACAGGAATGCTTTCCGAATGCACTGTATGTATACTGACCGAGGACAAATGCTCGCAAGGGTGATTCTTATACTTTATTTACTTGGCTTTATAATAACATCAAGACTCATATTTGGATGCCGATGACAACAAAAACCAACCAAAAATATGTCGGGATATATAAAGGCAAGCAGCGTAGTATTTATATATTTCCATTACAAAAGCTAGTGGGTCAATGCAGTGACGGGCAGAACTAGTGTAATCAGGTTAATATGAGTACTGCTATTATATGATATCAGTACTTGTTGCATTGTCCTGTCCTGTCGTCAACTGATTTCAGCCAGTGTATTGAAATGATTGGCATCTTACATTCAACAATGAATCCTGATCTAGGATAACTTTTAAAACATGAAATTATTTGGCTTGCTCTAAAAGGATTTGGCTAAAAGCAAGATTGAAAAGCCTTGTTTGACTGGAGTATTGGCAGTTCATTTGACAAATGAATGGCTGGCTGGCTAGCTAGCTAACAAACATACAGTTCAGATAAACTCTTCAAATTCATTATTTTACACAATAATTATCACAGCACTGGCGAACCATGATTGATCAACAGTCGGACCGAAACGGCTGACCTTTCTCCCATCGTAAGAAGGTTCATGTCCATTCTAGTATTCAAATTCCTAATCTCAGTCTTTTCGCTATCAATCCAGCTGTCCAACATCGCTTATACTCTAAGTGAAATAACTGCAGGCCCTGCACACACACGCCCCCGCACACACACACAAACACTAGAGTCAGGAGAGCCACCAGCCCAGAGGCCAATCCCCTTCAACTCCACTACACCGGAGCTCGTATGTCATCATCGTCTTCTCCTCCTACACATCTCACTTCTCTTTTATTCCATTTCTTCGTACTCCGTCGGATTGACTAGTCTGGGAGTTGAATAAGGTGAGGGGCTGGATTCAGACTCTTTGAACTGCACCATAGATGGCTTTGTCCCTGTAGCTTCTAGAGCTGCAGCAATTGTGACTGTTGTGCTATATCAGCTCTCTCTCTCTCCCCTCCATCCCTCCCTCCCTCCCTTTCTCTCCCTCTCCCTCTTTCCTTCCTTCCCTGCCTCCCTCCGCTCTATCTCTCTCTCGCGCTCCCCCTCCCTCCCTATCTCCCTCCCTCCATCCCTCCCTGAGACAAAGCGGGCCCAAATAGTGTCTGACTGTAATGCACTCAGGATCCAGTTCCTAAATCACAATGAAGATGAGCTTAAAGTCGTTGTTCCCTAGGTGACGGGATGACTAATTCAGGAGGGAGGGACTGGGTTGGGGAGATACACTCCTCTGCACACTCGGGGGAGTGGGTTCAATGCCCTCACACACACAGACAAATACGCACGCACATGCACACACACACACACACACACACACACACACACACACACACACACACACACACACACACACACACACACACACACACACACACACACACACACACACACACAATTAAGTCCTCTAAATGGTAAACAAAAGTCTGCAACAAAGGACTAAGCCAATAAACAGTGTGCAAACGACTGAGGCTCTGCCTGTTTCTCTTGAGTCTTTTTTAAATGTCAGAAATCTCCTTGCTTTAGCTCTTGCTTTAGCTGTCGTGTCAACAAGTGGATGGCAAGTGTGTAGAATAACTCATGACGGTTGGTAGTGTGTGTGTGTGTAAATAAATAAATAATAAACACATTATTTTTTATAGCCGAGATGTATTATCATATGTATTATTTATTGCTGCAGCTTAAACAAAACTGCAAATCATACCAGCGCTCCTCTCAGCAGAGAACCGAGCCACGCCACAGAAAATAGATCCAATCCCCGCACGGTTGTCAAGGAGACAATGCAAAGCTGCGGTGCTCGTTGTATGTTGTTTTTCAAAGGCTTCCTAGAGCTTTGGATTCAAAGAACCTCTTGAAGACACTTGACTAACTATTGAGGCACGTACCACCCATCATAATAGGAAATAGTGAATGTGTTTTGTAACCATTCACTAAGTAGACCTCTCTTAAAAAAAATGTTTTTAAAGACATTGAGAAAGAAAAGACATGGTGGTGAATGTTGCTATTCAAATCACCCACACTGGAATCAATATGCAATCTGGGCTGATATCTATTGTGTTGGCCCAACTGAAAAACACTAATTGGAGCCACAATGAGGCTCCACATAAGAGCTGTGGAGAGGAAATTTACAGTGTGGCCATTAGGGCTACAATGAATCACTACTGGTGCACAGCTACATAGCCTATCCATAGACATGTAGGAGGGTTAAAATGGTTATTCCATCAAAATACCAATTACTAGAATAGTACACAACGCAGAAAAGAACATCCAGGTTAAGGGTCAGTGGCCCAAGCCCGCGAACAGGAATATTCCAAGTTCAAACAGAAGGGGGGAGTCAGATTGCTATAATCGGCAGGAATTAAGGCTTACATTTTCAATCGTTGCGCTACTATTACTGCCTGTTGATGTTAAGTAGGCAGCTACATTAGCTGGATGATATTAACATATTCGGGTTTAATTTCATTAAATGTGCTTTATTTCATCTGGGTGCTTACGTCACCTACTAACACCCTGGTACTACCCGTAGCTCCCGTTCTCCTCAGTCCGAGAAAACACTGAGAGAAAGGTATGTGTCGCAGATGTCTCCTGTGAAGAAGTCCATAACGTCAAATAATTAAAGCCTCCCAGGGTTATTGCTCTAGGTATTGTTATAAGTGAGTGTGAGACTATTGAAACATGTAACATTCAGAGTTGTATCGTTGTTATTGATGTAGTTTTACAGAGTGCTAGTTAGCATGTCTTTCTGAATGCAGCTGGTCAGCTGAGCTGCCTACATATGCTAGCGTTGCATTATGGAAGATGTAGTTTTAGCCCTCTTAAGGTGTGAATGGGATAAATGCGATTTCACATTGTGGCTTGTTTGTATTACACTGTTTTTGTACGTGAGTTGTTGTATTTTAATACTGTCACCACTGAAAGCACCTAGCAATGTATTGGAGATGTGAGACAGGATATGTGTTTTTCCTTCTTTACCTTTACATGCTCCTCTATAGAACAACTTGTCAGAGTGCATTGGAGAGTATTCCTGTCCTGTCTCTTCATAATAGTATTGCAGGTATGGTTCTATTGTCTAAGAATTACTATTACACATTCTTTGTATTAAAGATTGTTTATTTTATTGTATACATTGTGGCTTTATGTATGAATGTAATTGTGGGAGACCGAGAACCCTGAGAGAGAAAGAACAACTTGTCAGATGATGCATTGGAGACTGATGTATTCCTGTCCTGTCTTTTCATAATATTATTGCAGGTCTACATAAAAGCCCCAAAAGACAGCCGTGGTGTCGCTCTTCATTTCTTGGTTCTTCTGTGGTACACATAAAGACCGCTAGAGACGTACAGGTACTTTTTAGAAAACGTTTAACTATCTCCTCCACCTGTTTCTAAGAACATGTAACACATCTCCTGTCTGTTCATGCAGTATTGCACATGCGCACATACACACACAGCATACAGTATATAGCAGGGGTGTCAAACTCATTCCACGGAGGGCCTAGTGTCTGCAGGTTTTTGGTTTTCCCTTTCAATAAAGCCCTAGACAACCAGGTGTGGGGAGTTCCTAACTAATTAGTGATGTTAATTCATCAATCAAGTACAAGGGAGGAGCGAAAACCCGCAGACACTCGGCCCCCCCGTGGAATGAGTTTGACACCTGTGGTATATAGCATTCTACTCCACAAAGACACCACTGCTTCCACAGACATAATTTAGATCATTTTGCTGTCCTCTTTAGCCCGCCATTTCACGTGTTTACTACAGAGTTTACGTGTGGCTAGTTCACCCTGTCACCGGTGCTAAAAGTCGAGGACCAGCGACCCCCCCACTTCCTCCTTCCACGTCAACAACTCATAAAAGCCTATTATCATTATACGACTTCACAGCGTGATTTATTTACATTGGAAAGTGGTGGTACCTGAATGACGTGAGAACGAAGAGAGGTCAGGGTAAAGGAGATGGGCACCAGGAGAATAATTCCCAGTATATTAAACTTTACTGAGCTCAACAAGGGACACGCTGAGGTAATTGAAAACAATATTAACAATCCATAAAGCTAGGCGGGACAGGAGCTGCTGCCTTTGGACTGAGTAGGGGAGAATGTGGTGTGTGAGTGAGTGAGCGTGTGCAGTAGTCCAATTAGACTCCTGGATATTGGATTATCTTGTTCACACTGGTGTGAGTAACAAAACAATGAAAGTAAAAGAGAGAAGAGGAGAGAGGGAAAAACAAATGTCCCAGGGGTAGAGGGCAACTACTCTCCCTCTATCCGAGCCAAGCAGTCGGTCTTGGCACGGAGGTTACAATTATGAAAATGGACAGCGGGGTTGTATCTTTTAATCTATCTGTATCATTCCACAGTCCCCCTCGCCCCATTTAAAAGCCACTGTTTCAAGAGAAACTATACATTTAAACCCGTTCACCGTAAAATAGTGGCTCGCTGATTGTTGTTGGGACACCAATCGCTTTGCCCGTTTGACTAGAGTGTGAGGGATGAGGCGGCTATTTTTAGAGCTATTTCTTCGGGATGATTTGTCGTCCATCCATCCGTATTCTTTCTCTCTCTCTCTCTTTCTTATAGAACTCTCATGTGGCAGTGGTGAAGCAACCCCACTTTCTATAGAGACAATGCTACATGCTATTGCTGTTGTAACAGCTATATGAGAATGCAACAGAAAAATCGATGTTCTTATTGGACAATGTCAGCACGGATAATGTTTATCTCCATCTAACCCATTAGCCAATAGCAATCTCTCACACAGCCTGTGTGTGTGTGTGTGTGTGTGTGTCCTAGCTCGATTGCTGACATTTCTACGCCGCTCTCTGTTTTTCCTCTCCCTCTCATACGTACATATGCAGAGCAAGAAAGGATGCATTATTAGCTAGCCCAGATAGACAAGCGTCATGGTGAATGTCAGCTGTTGTCAGCACTTTAATGCCTTGACTTTTCCACTGTGAGGGAGAGCGAGAAAGTGTTTGAATTCCCGAAGAGTTTCACTGATCTGAATGACACGTACCGTGAGTCTAATTCCACATCCTTAATCTTAAAAAACAACAACTTACAACTGCTATTTGGAACAGTACAACCTGTTGTCCTTACAACCCAGATGAAGAAACTATTGGCATTGACATATTTCTCCACCTTGTTCTGTACACCTTTTGTACTCATCGCCATGGTACATTTCAGTTGCATAAAGAACAACAACACAAGCTTGAGCAGTAAATATCTCTTGATGAAGTATACAGGGTTACAATGTACCTCTTGCTCTAATCTATCGACAGTGATTGTGTCTCGAGGAGCAATGGCGGAGGCGGTGCCAAAGCAAAATATCACACGTCGACGCCTGTCCTTTAAAAGGAACACTTGGCTCTCATTATCTCCAGACGTGGACACAGTGTGACGCCAACGTGAAAGGCCAGCGTGTGTGTGTGTGTGTGTGTGTGTGTGCCGCCTGACCAGCTGCTAGTGTGAAAATAACGACACAATTAGCAAGGTTCATGCTCATTAGTAGGATGGCCACTGCCCCCTTGTGTCTGAGAATTGTGTACCTACGGTATGTGTGTTTATCTGAGTGGGGTGTTTGTTTATGTGTAGGTGATCTGAGTTACCCTTGCAACTTTGACAGCGAGGGTCTTTACGGACATGACAATTGGGACGATACGAGCAATAATGTCCACTTCTATGTGTCAATGAGAATAGACAACTCATGCAACTTGGGAGTGAGCTGCGCCGTTATTACTGTACAGTCATGGCAAGGTCTTCCAGCTGGCAATCATCAGAATCTCCTCTCATTTAAACCTCATATGACCTCTATTATCTTCGGTAAACAGACGCCTCGATGCCTCGTAAACTTCTCAGTGTTCTACGTGACAACAGTCGGTTTGACTACATCCCAAATGGCACCCTATTCCCAATAGTTTTGACCGGATCACTATGGGCTATAGTACACCACAAAGGGAATAGGGTGCACTTTGGGACCCTGTTTACAAGAATTGTATTTTCTATAGCTCGTGCTTCACTTATATGTTTACGAGGTGGAGTAGAAATGCCCACTTTGCCACCAGACGTTGCTGATAAAGATTCTCAGGACCAGCACCAAGGACGAATGTATCCCAAATGGCACCCTATTCCCTATATAGTGTACTATTTTTGACCAGGGTCCCATAGGGGACACACACCATGTCCAGCAGGCAAAGTCAAAACAGCAATCAGCGTGAACCCCTTCGGTGCGATTGCTTAATTTATCTAATTACTTCATTAACGGAACACAGATAACTTCTGGCCCACGGGTCTCCAATTAATATGACAACTCGGAGCCAAATGTTTTTATAGGTGCTGCTTTCCTTACCACCCAATAATAAACTATAAATTACGAGTCCAATTAATTTGGAATTGGTGTAATTAAGGCGATGGAAAGTGGCGAGGAGCGGCCGACCTATTGCTCCTCAGGGGAGGGTGAGCTGCCTGGACATGTCCACAGTAAATAACCATAGCAAAGAAAATAAAAAAATCCAACGACCTTCAAAATACCCTTTCGCCTCTCACATACGCATAGATGGAAGTCATTTAGAAGCTAGAAGCAAGGCACTTTTAGTTGCTCTTGATTCAATTTCCAAAATGCACTGGATTGACTTATCACAGCTGTGGGTTGACCTACTAGCCTACGAAATTAGTCAAGTAGACTGTGGGCAGGTTGTGGGCGAGATCTGGGTGTATTCAAGGGATCTGGGTGTATTCAAATGTGCCTTAATGTCTGCTAGTGTCATTAGTACTCTATCATGGTCAGCTTAGCTTGTCTTAGGTTCACCCTTTAGATTATGGTCTTTGATCAGCTTCCCCTCCCCCAATCCTAACCTTAACCATTGCTGGCGAAAATGCAAAACTGAGCCAAGATCAACCTCTAGGGGCAAGTCACTCTACTCCCTTAGGTTCACATTAGGGAAATTAAAAGTATTACAATCTAAAGGTTAAATGCTAGGCCTGATGGTGTTTTTAGGGGTCACCGGTTCTTATTCACTGTTTGACCTTTGACCCTGAATGGGCTCTAACCCTAGCAGTCCAAGTGATGGTACAGAACACAAGGGACACTTTTGGGGTTAATCTCAAAAGTTTGAGATTCGCTTCTGTATAAAATAGAACTGTGGAATTCCCATGTAGCTAGCATGATGTGTTGATGAAAATACAGGAAGAGATATACAGGACATACAGTAGCGATCCAGTCTTAAGTTTCTCATGAATAAACATCAGGCAACTCTCCACGAGCCCTGTCAATGACAGGGTTATAACCGTGTGATACAGAGGAGGCTGGTGGGAGGAGCTATAGAAGGACAGGTTCATTGTAATGGTTGGAATGGAATTAATGGAACGGAGTCAAACTTGGTTTCCATATGTTTGATGTGTTTGATACCGTTCCATTTATACCATTCCAGCCATTGCAATGAGCCCATCCTCCTAAAGCTCCTCCCACCAGCCACCGCTGGTATGATGCCAATAGCTTGGGGACTGTTCGTAGGAGCTTCATGAAATGGGTTTCCATGGCCAAGCAGCCACACACAAGCCTAAGATCACCATGCGCAATGCCAGGCGTCGGCTGGAGTGGTGTAAAGCTTCACCATCTGGCAGTCCAACGGACAAATCTGGGTTTGGGGAACGGCAGGAGAACGCTACCTGCCCCAATGTAGAGAGCCCTGACCTCAACCCCATTGAACACCTTTGGGATGAATTGGAACGCGGACTACAAGCCAGACCTAATCGCCCAACATCAGTGCCCGACCTCACTGATGCTCGTGGTTTAATGGAAGCAAGTTCCCGCATCAATGTTCCAACATGTAGTGGAAAGCCTTCCCAGAAGAGTGGAGGCTGTTATAGCAGAAAAGGGGAGACCAACTCCATATTAATGGCCATGATTTTGGAATGAGATTTTCGGCGAGCAGGTGTCCACATACTTTTGGTCATGTAGTGTATACAGAGTATGCCAAACAGTACCACACATGCATCACATTGTACTACATCAAACAGCTTTCAGTTCAGGTGTACAAAATGCAACATTTTCAACATATTCCAAATCTGTACTAAACTTGTGTATCAACGAGAAAGAGAAAGCACGTTGCTTGACCGTGGTGCTTTTGCTCACACGTGGTGGTTCTCCTTGCTCCGCGAAATCAAAGTTGTATGATTTGCCTGTTGGTTATACATAATTAACCTGCATCCATCTAGGAGTTGTTTCTTTTACCTCTTAGAAGAAATAAGACACGACAACAGCATTAATGCTGAACCGGTGTGTAATCATTTTACAGTTGCTCTCAGAGGGATGGTGGTTTATGAAGACACAATCCTGGAGCTCCATTAGAGTCCCCTCCACTGAGACATCAAAACGTCCCCACAATTCACAAGGTATGTCAGTTCTGCTCAACGTGTTCTCGTAATGCATGAAAGTACTGACAATGTCAGCTCCACCAACAGCATCCTCAAAATGCATCTCAGGTCACTGTCAGTAATTTCCGGTCACAACTTGTAGACTTGTTCACGTGCTGCTGTGCGTTTTGTTTGCGAACCTTACTTTGCTACCTGCCAACTTAACGTTTTTTACATTTTAATTACCGGTTTATATTTTTGCGGTTTTCCCTCGCTCAACTTTTATTCATTCAACTTTTTCACTCCGGACGCTTTCTCTGGACGTGGTTCGTCAGGACCTCCACCAGCCGAAGCTAAGTAGTAACATTAACCACCTAACTGAGGAACTCAATTTAACCTTGCGCAATACCCTAGATGCAGTTGCACCCCTAAACACAAAAAAACATTTGTCATAAGGAACTAGCTCCCTGGTATACAGAAAATACCCGAGCTCTGAAGCAAGCTTCCAGAAAATTGGAAGTCTTCCAACTAGCTTGGAAAGACAGTACCGTGCAGTATCGAAGAGCCCTCACTGCTGCTCGGTCATCCTCTTTTTCCAACTTAATTGAGGAAAATAAGATCAATCCAAAATGGATTTTTGATACTGTCGCAAAGCTAACTAAAAAGCAGCATTCCCAAAGAGAGGATAGCTTTTACTTCAGCAGTGATAAATTCATGAACTTCTTTGGCACAACTCTGCCAGGACCTAGGATCAAGGGAGACACTCAATTTGTTTTTGTACTATATCTCTTGACACATTGATGAAAATAATCATGGCCTCTAAACCTTCAAGCTGCATACTGGACCTTATTCCAACTAAACTACTGAAAGAGCTGCTTCCTGTGCTTGGCCCTCCTATGTTGAACATAATAAACAGCTCTCTATCCACCGGATATGTACCAAACTCACTAAAAGTGGCATTAATAAAGCCTCTCTTGGAAAAGCCAAACCTTGACCCAGAAAATATAAAAAACTATCGGCCTATATCGAATCTCCCATTCCTCTAAAAAATGTTATAAAAAGCTGTTGCGCAGAAACTCACTGCCTTCCTGAAGACGAACATTGTAAACAAAACGCATCAGTCTGGTTTTAGACCCCATCATAGCACTGAGACTGCACTTGTGAAGGTGTTAAATTACCTTTTAATGGCGTCAGACCGAGGCTTTGCATCTGTCCTCGTTCTCCTAGACCTTAGTGCTGCTTTTGAAACCATCGATCACCACATTCTTTCGGAGAGATTGGAAACCCAAATTGGTCTACACGGACAAGTTCTGGCCTGGTTTAGATCTTATCTGTCGGAAAGATATCAGGTTTTTCTCTGGATGGTTTGTCCTCTGACAAATCAACTGTACATTTCGGTGTTCCTCAAGGCTCTGTTTTAGGACCACTATTGTTTTCACTATATATTTTACCTCTTGGTGATGTCATTCGGAAACATAATGTTAACTTTCACTGCATTGCGGATGACACACAGCTGTACAGTTCGATGAAACATGGTGAAGCCCCACAATTTCCCTCCCTGGAAGCCTGTGTATCAGACATAAGGAAGTGGATGGCTGCAAATGTTCTACTTTTAAACTCGGACAAAACATAGATGCTTATTCTAGGTCCCAAGAAACAAAGAGATCTTCTGTTGAATCTGACAATTAATATTGATGGTTGTACAGTCGTCTCAAATAAAACTGTGAAGAACCTCGGCGTTACTCTGGACCCTGATCTCTCTTTTGACGAACATATCAAGACTGTTTCAATTAACTTCAGTTAGTGCTAAACACGGCTGCTAGAATATTGACTAGAACCCAAACATTTTATCATATTACTCCAGTGCTAGCCTCTCTACACTGGCTTCCTGTTAAGGCAAGGGCTGATTAAGGTTTTACTGCTAACATACAAAGCATTACATGGGCTTGCTCCTACCTATATTTCCGATTTGGTCCTGCCGTACATACCTACACGTACGCTACGGTCACAAGACGCAGGCCTCCTAATTGTCCCTAGAATTTCTAAGCAAAAAGCTGGAGGCAGGGCTTTCTCCTATAGAGTTCAATTTTTATGAAATGGTCTGCCTACCCATGCGAAAGACGCAGACTCGGTC
This sequence comes from Salvelinus fontinalis, assembly GCF_029448725.1. Taxonomy (NCBI): domain Eukaryota; kingdom Metazoa; phylum Chordata; class Actinopteri; order Salmoniformes; family Salmonidae; genus Salvelinus; species Salvelinus fontinalis. The sequence goes on from NC_074706.1 coordinate 13,951,546, forward strand.
TCAACCTTTAAGTCTTTATTGAAGACGTATCTCTTCAGTAGGTCCTATGATTGAGTGTAGTCTGGCCCAGGAATGTGAAGGTAAACGGAAAGGCACTGGAGCAACGAACCGCCCTTGCTGTCTCTGCTTGGCCAGTTCCCCTCTCTCCACTGGGATGCTCTGCCTTTAACCCTATTACAGGGGCTGAGTCACTGGCTTACTGGTGCTCTTCCATGCCTTTCCCTACGAGGGGTGTGTCACTTGAGTGGGTTGAGTCACAGACGTGATCTTCCTGTCCGGGGTGCCCCCCCCCCCACCCCCCCCTTGTCTCAGGATGGTAAGTTGGTGGTTGAAGATATCCCTCTAGTGGTGTGGGAGCTGTGCTTTGGCAAAGTGGGTGGGGTTATATCCTTCCTGTTTGGCCCTGTCCGGGGGTTTCGTCAGATGGGGCCACAGTGTCTCCCGACCCCTCCTGTCTCAGCCTCCAGTATTTATGCTGCAGTAGTTTATGTGTCGGGGGGCTAGGGTCAGTCTGTCATATCTGGACTATTTCTCCTGTCTTATCCGGTGTCCTGTGTGAATTTAAGTATGCTCTCTCTAATTCTCTTTCTCTCTCTTTCTTTCTTTCTCTCTCTCGGAGGACCTGAGCCCTAGGACCTTGCCTGAGGACTACCTGGCCTGATGACTCCTTGCTGTCCCCAGTCCACCTGGCCGTGCTGCTGCTCTAGTTTCAACTGTTCTGCCTGCGGCTATGGAACCCTGACCTGTTCACCGGATGTGCTACCTGTCCCAGACCTGCTGTTTTCAACTCTCTAGAGACAGCAGGAGCGGTAGAGATACTCTGAATGATCGGCTATGAAAAGCCAACTGACATTTACTCCTGAGGTGCTGACCTGTTGCACCCTTGAAAACCACTGTGATTATTATTATTTGACCCTGCTGGTCATCTATGAACATTTGAACATCTTGGCCATGTTCTATTATAATCTCCACCCAGCACAGCCAGAAGAGGACTGGCCACCCCTCGTAGCCTGGTTCCTCTCTAGGTTTCTTCCTAGGTTCTGGCCTTTCTAGGGAGTTTTTCCTAGCCACCGTGCTTCTACACCTGCATTGCTTGGGGTTTTAGGCTGGGTTTCTGTACAGCGCTTTGTGACATCAGCTGATGTAAGAAGGGCTTTATAAATACATGTGATTGATAGTACCCACAATGTTTTTTGAACTGCCTGGAAAATACCACTGACCATGAACTCCCAGATCCCTACATTTTTTTTGGGTTTTTCAAAGCGACTTTGAGATTCTTGTTTGTAATGAAAAGCGCTATATACAAATGCTACACTATGAAAACGCTACACAGCGTCCTGATAATACACATAAGTCAGGACGACACACAACATCCTCATAACGACTGTCTCTTCGATGACCTAGCCTCCGCATTACACCCACACTTTGGATTTTCATAAACTTATCATGGTTGCTTTCTCTCAACCCGATGCCAGGCTTTCTTATGCTTTTGTTGTCGTGGAGAAGGAGACTGAGGAGAAGAGAAGCCGGTGGGGCAGAACTGATGCAAATAAATGTGCCGTCTGCTACTAGCAGCTGCTGATAAAAGTGGGAGCGGAGAGAGAGTGGGGGAAATGCAGGGGCCCGGCAAGGCAAAACAAATGGAGTGATTAGGGCACCGGTTGGAAACGGCGTGCAGGCAGGACACAGATAGCACCGTCTGCCATTACCCAAACACTACAGGGGGGAGCGCAGTGTCTTACAAACACACGGGCACAAACGTACGTTGGCAAAAAGCAGTCACGCACACGTGCGCGCATACACTCACACACACTCTCACACATTGCAGGCTGCACTACTGCATCCCAAGTGACATCACTGTACCTTCCCCAATCAGGCCAGCTTCTACTGTATCTATGGAAGAGGGATATGGATGACAGCTCACAATAAGGTGTCCCATAATGAGATGGGTAGCCAGTGGCCAGTGAGACATGTTGTCTGAAGGTTAAATGCAGCCCAACATCGGGTTAGTAGATACATTTTTATCATAATCTATACCCCTTTTGAATGCTCCCTTTTCGGTCCTGGTTACATTACTAATAGCACACACTTACAGCACACACACACAAATGCACGCACGCACGCACCCACATGCACACACACGCAGGCATGCACACACGTACACACACACAACATTCACCACCTAACCCGATATTAGGCCGTATTTAACCTTTATTTAACACGCCAAGGAGAGTGATGGAGTGCTGCATCAGATGACCTGGCCTCCACAATCACCCAATCTCAACCCAATTGAGATGGTTTGGGATGAGTTGGACCACAGAGTGAAGGAAAAACAGGAAAAAGTGCTCAGCATATGTGGGAACTCCTTCAAGACTGTTTGAAAAGCATTCCTCATGAAGCTGGTTGAGAGAATGCCAAGAGTAATCCCAGAAATGTACCATACACACAACAAGCTTATTTCTCTCATGGGTGGCTACTTTGAATCATCAAAAATATATTTTGATTTGTTTTTACACTTTTTGGGTTACTACATGATTCCATATGTGTTATTTCATAGTTTTGATGTATTCACGATAATTCTACAATGTAGAAAATTGTAAAAAATTAAGAAAAACCCTTGAATGAGTAGGTGTGTCCAAGCTTTTGACTGGTACTGTAGATGCAGGCACACATGTAAGCAGAAAAGCCCACTGACACAAGGTAATGTCTGTCATGATGTCCGGTATTGATGAGAAATTACACTCTATTTATTCAGTCCAAGAATAAAGGCCCTAATCTTAATTAAACCAAAAACACCACTCTTCTACCAGTGGAAATGTGGACTCACACAGTCAACAAAGCTACCTAGTGTGAAGAGTATTGATTCTTAACATGGCCTTGCTATGAGAATGCTGTTGTCACAAAATTACTATCACTACTATTACTCAGCCATTAATACAACGGTCAGAAACAGACTCCATGAGGGTGGTATGAGGGCCCGACGTCCACAGGTGGGGGTTGTGCTTACAGCCCAACACCGTGCAGGACGTTTGGCATTTGCCAGAGAACACCAAGATTGGCAAATTCGCCACTGGCGCCCTGTGCTCTTCACAGATGAAAGCAGGTTCACACTGAGCACATGTGACAGACGTGACAGAGTCTGGAGACGCAGTGGAGAACGTTCTGCTGCCTGCAACATCCTCCAGCATGACCGGTTTGGCGGTGGGTCAGTCATGGTGTGGGGTGGCATTTCTTTGTGGGGCCGCACAGCCCTCCATGTGCTTGCCAGAGGGAGCCTGACTGCCATTAGGTACCGAGATGAGATCCTCAGACCCCTTGTGAGGCCATATGCTGATACATGCACATTTGTGGCCTGCTGGAGGTCATTTTGCAGGGCTCTGGCAGTGCTCCTCCTTGCACAAAGCCGGAGGTAGCGGTCCTGCTGCTAGGTTGTTGCCCTCCTACGGCCTCCTCCACGTCTCCTGATGTACTGGCCTGTCTCCTGGTAGCGCCTCCATGCTCTGGACACTACGCTGACAGACACAGCAAACCTTCTTGCCACAGCTCGCATTGATGTGCCATCCTGGATGAGCTGCACTACCTGAGCAACTTGTGTGGGTTGTAGACTCCGTCTCATGCTACCACTAGAGTGAAAGCACCGCCAGCATTCAAAAGTGACCAAAACATCAGCCAGGAAGCATAGGAACTGAGAAGTGGTCTGTGGTCACCACCTGCAGAACCACTCCTTTATTGGGGGTGTCTTGCTAATTACCTATAATTTCCACCTTTTGTCTATTCCATTTGCACAACAGCATGTGAAATTTATTGTCAATCAGTGTTGCTTCCTAAGTGGACAGTTTGATTTCACAGAAGTGTGATTGACTTGGAGTTACATTGTGTTGTTTAAGTGTTCCCTTTATTTTTTGGAGCAGTGTATATATCCGGGTATTCAAGGTTGACTCCGCAATCAATATTCTACCTTGTACTTCTGCACGTAACACAACTCATCTAACTGCAAACAGAATAGACGACTTAACTCACATTCTTTCAGAGATGACTATGTGCAGTAGCTGGTATTTAGCTACTATAAAAGGCTTCATGAAGACTGTGTGAATGCCTACATAATGGGGGCTACAGTAAAGTGTTACCTGTGACGGCAAAATATTGGCAGGAGCAGTTTAGCCACAAAACAGGTTTGTGGCTAATTGGCTGCGAACAACTATGTGGATGGATGAGTTTAGGATTCCTTTCCATGGTAACACAGTTCTTTCTATATCTTCCCTCCTGCTCACCAGATACACAACTTTATTCGACAGTGCAGGTCTTTATCACCAGAGAAGACACCGAGGCTGACAGACAAATGAGGAGGGTGTATGTACGTGTGTGAATGTGTATATGCGCATACGTGTGAGTGTGCATGCATTTGTGTGTGCCATTGTGCATATCTGTGTGTGTGTGTGTGTGTGTGTGATGGCATACACAATTCGGAATTGGGATATGTGTGGGGGCGGTTCCCTTTCCCAAACTGCCAAATCATCTTCGGTGGAGGGCTGAGTCACAACCCTTCCACTCCTCCCCCACCTCCTGCCCCTCACCCCTCCTAAGAGAGAGAGTGAGCGGAAGAAACAATGGGAAGATTAAATTCCAATGGTGTCCATGGAGACCGCAGGACATTCCACATGTCGCAGTGATAAGGGGGAGATTAATTGTATATAAAAGTGTGTCAAAACGGAGTTAACCCTAAAACCATTGAGCTGAGGTACCGCAAATCCCCCTCTGAATCCTTATCTGCCGAATGTCAAGCAAAAGAAGAGCGTGAGAGAGAGGGTTACGACTACATCTATGCCAGTCGAAGCATAATCGAACTGTTCGAAACAAGAGCTTGGATATAAAAAGCCACAGGCTTTCAGATATGTACCAAGTCTCAAGGGGTGTTAGAAGAGCGAAAGAGAGAGAGAGAGCGAGAGACCTTGACAAAGTACAGACACAGTGAACACAGCCTTGCCATTGAGAAGGGTAGACACAGGAAAACATGGCTCCCGGTAGAGGAAAGGCTGTGCATCACAGCAGTGATGTACACAAAATGTAAAGAATATAAAACATTTAGAGTGTAATTTCCCCAAATTTGAAACCCTTATTCAAGGTGATCTGAAACGTTAACTCCACCGCCTGTGCCCTCAAGACCGCCACTTGCGAAATGAGGAAAAGCGCCAACATCACGGTTGTTTGTCTCTCTTGAGCCACCGCAGCAACAACATAGCAAGAAACACTTCCTCAAAATAGTCCAAATTAAATCAAGAAATGTGTTACTAATTTTGACGTTTTCGCCAAGGAAGTCTTAATAGCGCAATTTTACATCCAGCTAAGATATTTGGTGCAGTAAGTCTCAAGTGAACATTTTTGCATGGAAACGAGTCATCTCTCGTTGAACGACGAAGGGGCGTAGACTTCGGCTACCGAAATTTGAATTGCCCAAGCGAAAAACGTGTGCACGAACAGCAAAAAAAGAATGTACTGCCGAAGATCAAAACGAACAAAAACGTCACTAAATTTCCCCATAATATATGGCGAACTGTTTCAACTGGGAAGCAGGCGGTAAGCCTAAAGGATCGCTTGAAGCAGGGTTGTCGTTCGCTCTCTCCCTATCCCCTCCCTCTCTCTCTCTCTCTGTAAAACCAATCAATCAATCAAGTTTATTTTATATAGCCCTTCGTACATCAGCTAATATCTCGAAGTGCTGTACAGAGACCCAGCCTAAAACCCCAAACAGCTAGAATGTAGGTGAAGAAGCACGGTGGCTGGTAAAAACTCCCTAGAAAGGCCAAAACCTAGGAAGAAACCTAGAGAGGAAGCAAGCTATGAGGGGTGGCCAGTCCTCTTCTGGCTGTGCCGGGTGGAGATTATAACAGAACTATGCCAAGATGTTCAAAAATGTTCATAAGTGACAAGCATGGTCAAATAATAATCATGGATAATTTTCAGTTGGCTTTTCATAGCCGATCATTAAGAGTTGAAAAACAACAGGTTGAAAAACCTGTGATTAGAGGAAACGTATGCCCTGTCTCTCCCTCATCCTCGACTCTCTATGTTTCCAATGATCAGAGACCAAGCAGACTTTTATTCTGAAGAATATGCTACCTTGTGTGCTGTGTGTGCGAGCCTACCTACATGTGTGTGCGTGTGTGTCTCCATATGTGTGTGTGTGTGATTGCGTGCATACCTACATGTGTGTGTATCTGTGTATCAGCATATGTGGGTCTTTCTACAAATAAAGGGGCCAACGCGTGACATCACGGTCAACATTTCTAAATGGTTTGATATGCATTCAAATATGATTTTCTTTCAGCTTCACGTGTGTAGTTCAAGGATTAAAAGTCTAGATAGCCACAATGAGAGTATGACTCCACCTGGAAACTGCAAAACATCTACACGTCATTCAAAACCTTCACATGAAACATGGACACTGCATGTTTCTTTGTCATGCTTAGTAGCCAGGTCTGGTTGTGATTTAGTCAACTTCTCTATCATTCACAGCCATGCTAAACCGTCCTGCAGAATGGAAAATATAAAATAGATATGTTCTGCATGTTTTATAGTTGATGTGATCATATAATACAATGGGTTCTGTCAAGAAAATCATTGACAACAATAATGATCAATAATGAAATACACTCTCCAAGCTGTGTGTGTGTGTGTCTGTCTGTCTATGTTTGTTTGTGTGTGTGTGTGTCTGTCTGTCTGTCTGTCTGTCTGTCTATGTTTGTGTGTGTGTGTGTCTGTCTGTCTATGTGTGTGTGTGTGTGTGTGTGTGTGTGTGTGTGTGTGTGTGTGTGTGTGTGTGTGTGAGAGAGAGTCTGTGTCTGAAAACTAGCCGTCAAATGCTTGCTTCGTCTTTCCTTTTTTCCTTCACTCCTTGCCGCTCTTTGAAAGTGCATTGGAGCCCGAGGGGAAGAGCCATCTCACCTCTCCCCCAACGTGCTTTTAAAGGGAGGTGAGGAATGGAGGAAACAAGGGGAGAATCTCAATTGCATTTCCGTTATTCCTCACATCCTCTCTCCTCACCTCCTTCTGAAAACCCAATACATTTGAAAGTGAGAGGGGTGGGACCCCTCCTGGGGCGGGACCTCTCCCCTCGTGATAGTTTTTCATGGTTGAGGGTTGAGGAGAGTTTGACTACTTCTCTGCTAGTCTTTGGGAGAAAAAACATTTGTGGATTGAAGTATTTCACAGCTATTAACATTTTTAGACAGCACCAGATTCAGTGACTGAATGAGTGAGTGAGTGAGTGACTGAGTGAGTGACTGAGTGAGTGACTGAGTGAGAGAGAGAGAGAGAGAGAGAGAGTGACTGACTGACAAACCATCAGTGGTGTAAAGTACTTAAGTAAAAATACTTTAAAGTAGTACTTTAAAGTAGTTTTGGGGGGGTATCTGTACTTTACTTTACTATTTATAATTTTGACAACTTTCCTAAAGAAAATGATGTACTTTTTACTTCACACATTTTCCCTGAAACCCAAAAGTACTTTACATTTTGAATGGACAGGAGAATGGTCCAATTCACGCTTATCAAGAGAATGTCCCTGGTCAACCATATTGCCTCTGATCTGGCAGACTTATAGCACACATGATTGTTTGTAAATGATGTCTGCACAATTGAGAGCATCCTGTCAGGCTGTATCACCGCCTGGTATGGCAACTGCAACGCCCACAACCGCAGGGCTCTCCAGAGGGTAGTGAGGTCTGCACAACGCATCACCGGGGGCAAACTACCTTCCCTCCAGGACACCTACACCACCCGATGTCACAGGAAGGCCAAAAAGATCATCAAGGACATCAGCCACCCGAGCCACGACCTGTTCACCCCGCTATCATCCAGAAGGCGAGGTCAGTACAGGTGCATCAAAGCTGGGACTGAGAGACTGAAAAACAGCTTCTATCTCAAGACCATCGGACTGTTAAATAGCCATCACTAGCCGGCTACCACCCGGTTACTCAACCCTGCACCTTAGAGGCTGCTGCCCTATATACATAGACATGGAACCACTGGTCACTGGTCATTTTAATAATGGAACACTAGTCACTTTAATAATGTTTACATACTGTACTGCTTTACTCATTTCATATGTATATACTGTATTCTATTCTACCGTATTTTAGTCAATGCCACCCCGACATTGCGGTCCTAATATTTATATATTTCTTAATTCCATTATTTTACTTTAGATTTGTGTGTATTGTTGTGAATTGTTAGACACTACTGCACTGTTGGAGCTAGGAACACAAGCGTTTCGCTACACCCGCAATAAGATCTGCTAAATATATGTATGTGACCATTATCATTTGTTTTGATTTGAGTGTTGTAGTGTGCCCTTGGCTATCTGTAAATAAATAAAAAAGAAAATGGTGCTGTCAGGTTTGCTTAATATAAGGAATTTTAAATGATTTATACTTTTACTTTTACGTTTGATAATTAAGTATATATATTTTTTTTAATTACATTTACTTTTGATACTTAAGTATATTTAAAATCAAATACTTTTAGACTTTTACTCAGGTAGAATTTTACTGGTTGACTTTCAACTTTTCCTTGAGTCATTTTCTATTAAAGGTATCTTTACTTTTACTCAAGTATGATGTTTGGGTACTTTCCCCACCACTGGCTACCATAATGGCCATGGCCTGAAACAACTCCTAGCCCCCTACCCTCCAGTGTTTAGACACTTGTGGAGGTCTGAGAAGGATTGACGGGTGGTAACATGGCGACTGCTCCAACTTACCCTCGGATAGGCTTGGTGTAATTTGGACGGTATTGCTTACACCTGTCCAATCCTCTCAGATCTCCACAAGTGTCTACAGGTTAGGGGCTAGCTTGGGGTTGTTTCTGAACAGAACCCCCACAACCCTCTGCGGTGGACCTTCAACGCGACACTTGAGGCATTGGCTGGATGATTCATTCCATTGCTAAACAGATGTGCACAGGTGTAAGCTGGACACACACACTGCACCCTCAGGCTGATCCATCAGTTCTGGTAGCTGGTGACCTTGTCTACTATTCACACCCTCGCTTCATTCCAGCTAGTTAGATGTGCAACCACTGACTAACTATATCTATGGGCATATCTCTAGTCGAGCAATAGATACTGTTGTTTCGGCTATATGGCATCATTGAATAAGATTGCCAATGGTTGGCTCGGTAGATATGATATATCTGTCAGCTAACCCTTTACCGTAACAGCAGTTCCATACACAGTTCATCTTATTCAGAAATTGTGAAATCACCCCTAATCTTGGAACTTTGGCATGTATGGGCAGCTGTTAGTCGATGAATTAATAGATCATAGATTGATAGAATGGAGTTAGAAGGGTGAACTCCGACTTTGAAAAGGACAGGAAGTGTCGGCTGTGCGCTTGACCAATGACAGGTATTCCACATTTAACCCCACCGACATGTGATGATCTAATTATCAAGTCGTTTATTTGTTTTATATATAAAACCAAGGAAACTAATTTATTTGATATAGTCCATTTTCATGTTCCCGATTGCTCCATTTCAACTCGGGAAAACAAACAATTAAAATGTACACGGACCGTCATTTTACCTCAGGAACCTTGACTCCACGACGTAGGCTAATGTTGTTGTCCACGACGTAGGCTAATTATCTTGACCGCTGTAACAACAGACACACACATGTTCTGTAACATTCATTCGCACACACTTTGGCTGTTGTTCAAACGCGTGCGGTATCACACAAGCACTTTATCACTTGACTGTCATTCAGAAAAGACTTTTACCGAATCAGCAGACATCAAATGCACACCATACAACTGTGACGCATAATTATTGAAGAACGCCATTAATGACCGTATCAATTTCGGTTTTATTAATAATGTTAAAGTTACTCTTTCTGTTCGAGGCATTTCATTTTGCAATCACACACACTATTTGGGATATGTGAGCAATGGAAAACTGTTCGATTGGGAGATATGAAATGTTACGAGGTTACTGTGTACTTAGTATGTGTTATAACAACAAACGACAGTATCATAAACGTAAGGAAAGAAAGGTCCTGTTTTTTTTTTGTCACGAGAGTTTTGGCAAATCTATGAAGACTCCAAACACGAGAAAGAGTTTTAAACACGTGGTTTGATTCGTGAATTATATTGAATGTGTCTACGTATGTTCCCCCTTGATATCTTAACGTATTCACAAACAATTGTCCGCTACAAGAAATGCTCACTGGTACCCTAGTTTGCAGAAAGACCCGTGTGTGTCTGTGTCTCCTTACGTGTGGGTGAAACAGAGATAATGGCCATTCTGCTGCAGGCATTCAAGGACGTCGAATCTAAAGCAAATATGGTAATGTGTGTTGTTGGCATTGTGCGCTTAAATAAACAACACCATGTCCCTGTATCTCATCTCAACCGATACGTCACCGTGGTCATGCTACCTAGCAACAAGCGAGTGCGAGAGCCTATTTTAGCTTCAGCTGTGGCTGTACAGTCGCCTCTATGCAGGGGACACCATTTTTTAAGACCTTGAACATGCTAAAATGCTCGCCTTCACAAACAGCACAAGTGGTGGGCCTGAATAGCATTATCCGAGCTACACCGACCCTCCTACCTACCTTCTGCAATACACAGTGTGTGTGTGTGTGTGTGTGTGTGTGTGTGTGTGTGTGTGTGTGTGTGTGTGTGTGTGTGTGTGTGTGTGTGTGTGTGTGTGTGTGTGTGTGTGTGTGTGTGTGTGTGTGTGTGTGTGCTTATATGTAGACTCAATGACTATGAGGAAAAATGACTCAATGACTATGAGGAAAAATGGATGTTCTTTTTCACAGTTTGCACACACTAGTGGGAGCTGTCATCATCTGACCAGTGCGAACAGTGTGTACTATCCAGGCGAGCTAGTTTTTTTCAAATTCGTTTATTATTTCGACCATTTAAAAAAAAAACAAGCACTCATAAAACTTGAAAAAGCCAGACATGCACATGAATAAAATCATCGAGGATAACACATAATAAAGTCTGGGACTTATTTCCATTGTGGTCCTCTTGAGACAAGATGGCTAGACAAGATCGAACACAGTATGGCAGTGAAATAATAAAACAATAACAGAGAAGAAGAACATCTATCTCATCACTCCAGTTACATCATAGGGGTTATTCATATGGGCACATAAGACATCAAACATATTTTTACTTTATTTTTAAAGCTGTCCAGAGAGGACGTTATTTTTATAGGCAGAGGCAACTCATTCCATTCTGAGGCTCCAGTATACAAGAAAGTACCTTTCCCAGCATTACTCCTGAACCTGTATAAGCACACATCAACAACACTTGACCTGGTGCTGTGACTGTGTGCATCCCTAACACCAGGAAAGTAATCACTTAGATATCTGGGCGCAGGACCATAAATACTCCTGTAAACCAAACCTAGTCTAATCTGGGACACCCTAGCCTCAACAGGCAGCCAGTTTAGTTCCTGAAAGCAGCTCCTGCCTATGTGAGTACGTGGACTCACCTTCAATACTACCTTGATCAGCTTATTCTGGGCTATCTGGAGCTTCCCCTTCATGAGTTTAGATAAGTCCCCAAACCAGGAAGTACTAGTATAGTCAAAGTGGCATTGAACGAGGGCAGTAGCTAGCACGTTCATGGAGTCCTTATCAAATCAAATCAAATGTATTTATATAGCCCTTCTTAGATCAGCTGATAACACATTATCAAGCAGCTTGGACTTTCTAGCTAAGAATGCATTTGTCGCACATACTGTATACCCATTTGAAATTGAGGCAAATCACACAGTCCAGCACATCCCGGTAGCATGAAGACTGTAAACAAGACCTTGTGATCCTGAGCAGCTTTTATTCTGTTTACAGTACGGTTCAGGCTTGTGGTCTGACAAGCCAACAGAAGGGACAGGGCTCATAATGAACAGACTTGAGGTCTGGGGACATCACACGCTGTGTCTGGAAGGTGGGGATGTGGTGCGTGGGTGGGGGGGTGGTGCATATGTCAGAGAGAAAGAGACAGAGAGTGAGTGTGTGTGTGTGGGTGCGTGTGTGGGTGGGTGCGTGTGTGGGTGGGTGGGTGCATGAGGAATGGTGCGTGGTGGTTAAGCATTCCGGGCACTACAAATTAAAGGTTATTATTCTTTTTTGTTTTATTATTATTATCATGCCAGTTTAGCCATTAAGAGAGAGAAAGTGTGAGTGTGTGTGGGTGCGTGGGGGTTGGGTGTGTGGGTGCATGAGGAATGGTGCGTGGTGGTTAAGCAGTCCGGGCGCTACAAATGAAATGTTATTATTCTTTTTTTGTTTTATTATTATTATCATGCCAGTTCAGCCATTAAAACACAGCCAGAGAGATAGCCGGTACAAAACAAACCTGTGTGGTCACCTTTGACCCTGAAACAAAACTACATCGTATCTAATCTTACCCGACCCACTCACCGGAACAAAAGAAAAGAGAGAGAGAAATAAATAAAGAATACAAAAAGCCGAAAGTGCTGAGGAGAGAAATAACACTACACTCCAGGTCATGGAGGGAGGGAAGAGAGGAAAATGAAATGAAGTACGTCGTGTTTGTGCTCAGCTGAATTTATGCCTCTTCTCCTTTATTTATTTCATTTGTTATAAACCCGCACAGCGGCAGAAGCATCAGGTGCAACCCTGTGGCTCGGCTACTAACACAAGAGTTCACAGGTGTGAACAGTAGGCCTCCATTGTAGCTTGCCACAAGCCCAGCTGCACACAAGCTATCCCATGTAAAGGTGCACACAAGCTATTCAATTGGCAATTGAGCCCTAATCCCTTTGTGGATTGGTCAACACCTCAGATGCCGTGCTGTCAATCATCAACTGAGGTGGACGGTGTTTAAAGGCAAGCCATTAAAGACTCTCACATTGCAGACATATATGTGACTCGTTTCAGGAAACTAGACGTATGTTGCGCGTCACTACTTCAAAGAAAAGCCATTTAAACATAAGCTTTTTTTATTTTTATCAAAATGCCATCTGTAAATACAACTACAATTGTTAAATTGCGAGCCTAGTTTGTTTAGCCACAGAAAAAGTCCGCAACCTTCCCGCTAGCCATGATTGGCTGAGATAATGAGTGGGCTGGACATGCCGAGAGATGAGTTCGGATTGGTCTGCCATGTAGCTCACTTCTGTCTATAACATGAGCTGGTCAGTATGTGTAGGTAATCAATCAAATTCAATCAAATGTATTTATAAAGCCCTTTTTACATCAGCCGATGTCACAAAGTGCTGTACAGAAAGCCAGCCTAAAACCACAAAAACAAGCAATGCAGGTGTAGAAGCACGGTGGCTAGGAAACACTCCCTAGAAAGGCCAGAATCTAGGAAGAAACCTAGAGAGGAACCAGGCTCTGAGGGGTGGCCAGTCCTCTTTTGGCTGTAGAGGGTGCAACAGGAGCACGTCCAGTGGACAGGTCAGGGTTCCACAGCCGCAGGCAGAACAGTTCACTTTTTTGAAAGATATCACGTAGTAGAACTGCATAAGTGTTGCTCTCCCCTTTCTGGAAGACCGAGTTTTGAAACCAGTGGAATTAGAGTGTGATAGCTAAGGAGATGGAGAAAATTCTGGCGTTTGATTGCAGATATGCAGACGGAGTCGTAAAGAGAACACACAGAAGGCTATTGTGTAAAACACCTGTCTCCGGATTACATCTTCAACCTAAGGGCAACCATGGAATCTGTGACAGAGAGGGAGAAGCGTCATTTCATGTATGCGGGTAAGATAGCCTAGCTAGCTAAATTTTTTGATATTACCAATTTCTAAAATTGTCAGTCATTTTCATTTCAAGTTAACACTCTCAATTTACGAACGGCCAGAGCGCACTCTGAGCACACTCTGGCACACCAGATTAAATGTACGAATACACCCGTAGTATAAACCAGCCTTTAGTCTTGAAATCTTTGGTTGTTTAGTACATGGCCTCACATGTGAGTCCTTAAAGAGATGGGTGGGGCTAAGGCTTTAGAGGGTGTGAACGATGCTGAATGGTGTAGACAAAGAAGAGCTCTCCAGTAGGGACATTTTCTCAAAAGTGGGGTTACAAGTTTATCAACTTTCAAAGCAGAATTACTTTCTCATTTTTCGTCAGCTGGTATGATATACCATTTTCTATTTCTGAGTCTTAACTTTTATCCAATGTAAAAAACACAATTTCACATTTTGTTACGTAAGACTGAATCGAACCGGTCGGTAACATATGAGGCCTACCCACCCATAGCACACGCTCCAGCAGGTATATTTAACTGGTCATGCCCAAAGCCAACACTTCCTTTGGCCGCCTTTCCTTCCAGTTCTCTGCTGCCAATGACTGGAACGAATTGCAAAAGTCACCGAAGCTGGAGACATATCTCCTTCACTAACTATAAGCAGCAGCTGTCAGAGCAGCCTACTGATCACTGCACCTGTACACAGACCACCCAACTACCTCATCCCCATATTGTTATTTGTTTTGCTCTTTTGCACCCCAGTATCTCTACTTGCACATTATCATCTGCACATCTATCAATCCAGTGTTAATTCTAAATTGTAATTATTTCGCCACTACGGCCTATTTATTGCCTTTACCTCCCTAATCTTACTACATTTGCACACACTGTACATAGATTTTTCTATTGTTATTGACTGTACGTTTGTCTATCCCATGTGTAACTCTGTGTTGTTGTTTTTGTCACACTGCTTTGCTTTATATTGGCCAGGTCGCAGTTGTAAATGAGAACTGGCCTACCTGGTTAAAATAAAGGTTCAATTAAAATTATAATAATAATAATGCCTGTAATGGAGTGAATAATGCCTGTTTATGCCGTTCCAGCCATTTCTATTAGAGTGTCCTCCCCAATTAAGGTGCCACCGGCCGGCTGTGGCGCACAGTCGGTGAGCTTGCAGGTGCTGGGATGTGATCCATAGAGGGCTGCAGTATTGTGTGCCCATCGCATCATCAATGGTGCTCCCCGCTGATCTTTGAAGGTTCTAGGTCATAATTAGTTCATGTCACGAAGTGCAAGGTGACTTCGGGCAGAAATGACTTCAATTCTTTAAGATCCCACACTGTGACTAACATTAATTGTTGCTTCTCTCATATATTAAGCCTTCGGGGTTAAATGCAGCGTGTGTCGATTTCATCAGTAAGCTACTGCTCCTATTTATATTCTCCTTATTTACCCTATATGTACTTTTTTTGTAGGAATATTTATGCTGATTGTGGCTGATCTTGAATTATACACTACAGGGTTAAAGGCAGCACGTGTCGATTCCCTTAATGCGTGAGGCACTGCTCTTAGGTGTGTGCCCTAGATATACATTTTCTAGGAATATTTATTTTTAGATAGCAGCATTGGCCACAATAATGATTTAATGTTAATATATTGAAGGTGTAAAGACAAACAGCTCAAGTGTTAGAAAAGTCAAGTATTTCAAAAAAACAGGTGTTGAAAAAGCGCAAGTGTTAAGAAAATTGTGCACCCACTTACTGGCAATGTTTCTTTTTTTTTCTCGACAATTCTTAAAAATCAATCACAGTGAACGATTCTTCATGTATGATAAAAGCCCTGCGTGCCAAATAGAGACTGGAGGGGGTTGATTTTTTTTTTGAAGACTCCAGTGATATTTAGTGAGCCCCTTTAAGCGAAAGGAGTTGATTGAGATGTCTCGAATGAATGGGATGGAGAGAGGGATTTGGTCCGAGTCAGATATGAAGATGGTTTGGGGAGTCAGAGGGTGGGGGGAGAGTTTTGGCAGGATATGAAAGGTGCTTCTTTAATCCAGACCGGAGAGCACTATAGATAATTGGGGTCAGCCATTTTTTATCATTTAGACTGTGCCTGAATTTGAAAGAAGATTAAGGAAAAGGGGAGAGGTGGGGCTTTCTTTAAAATGTCTCCCCCCTTCTGGCTGCTCCTGTGGTTTCTTTTTAGGTGAAAGACAACAATACATCACACAAAGCAGCCACAACTGTCAGTAAGAGTGTCCATGATTGAGTCTTAGAATGAAGAGATTGAGATAAAACTGTCCAGTTTGAGTGTTTGTTGGAGCTCGTTCCAGTCGCTAGCTGCGGCGACTTCTTGCCCTTTGTGCTGTTGTCTTTGCCCAATAATGTTTGTACCATGTTTTGTGCTGCTACCATGTTGTGTTGCTACCACGTTGTTGTCATGTTGTGTTGCTACCATGCTTTGTTGTCATGTGTTGCTGCCATGCTACGTTGTCGTCTTAGGTCTCTCTTTATGTAGTGTTGTGTTGTCTCTCTTGTCGTGATGTGTGTTTTGTCCTATATTTATATTGTATTTTTTATTTTATTTTTAATCCCAGGCCCCCGTCTCAGCAGGAAGCCTTTTGACTTGCCTAGTTAAAATTAAGTGGTGATCCTAACTGACCTAAGACAGGGACTTTTTACTAGGATTAAATGTCCGGAATTGTGAAAAACTGAGTTGAAATGTATTTGGCTAAGGTGTATGTAAACTTCCGACTTCAACTGTATCTTTATCTTCTGATAGATATCTCCGATATTTTAAATCAAAGGACTGAAAAGGGAAGAAGGAAATATCTTCAAAACAATGAAATGATCATCTTTAATATTGCAGATTTGAAGTGTACATGTTTTATTGTCTTTGTTTTTGAATAACACACTGATTCACCGGGTCCAAATCAAACGTCAGAAACCGAAGCTTGCTAGGAAATCCTATATGATTTCCTTTGGTAATGGGAGTTTTCCTTTCGCCCAAGAACTGCCCAAGCCATACATTATTAGTTTTATGGATTCTAGTGTGCCAGGTCTGTAGCCGAGTGTGGCAGCCGATTCCCTGGAAGCTTAGATTGATTGGGAACATCGATCTCCCCCTTTTCCGACTGCATCTCTAACATACTGACTGGGTCATAAATGGCACCCTATTCCCTATTTAGTGCTTTACTTTTGACCGGGGCACTATGGGCTCTTATAAAAAGTATTGCACTAAAGAGAGAATCAGGGTCCATTTGGGATATAGCCACCGAACCAGGGCGTACCGCTGTCCTTTACTCTCCTTTACTCTATATGACAACCATTTTATGAGGGCAAATTAAACCACGTCCCAACCGCCATTTTACCTTGATCGACAAGGTCAATGGTTCATAAAAAAATCTGTTCTTCTACCAGAAGCAGTTCTCTACAGTTCTCTCAAGGTCACGTGTGTGTGATCCACTTAACTGCAGTCTGCAGTACCCCACTGCTGACTTAGACCCCTGGGTTTGTCTTTAGTACACGTGTGTGTGTGTGTGTGTGTGAGCGTATGTGTGTGTTTGTGTGGGTGTGTGTGTGTGTGCCCGTGTGTGCGTGTCTGTAGATATGTGCTTGTTCCTTTCTGTATGCCTATGTGTCTATACTCTCAGCAAAAATTCCAAAATGGCCACCAGTAAAGAACCAGTTGACAGGCCAGTTTGTTTCTGACAGCCAGGGGTTAAGAGAGAGAGCGAGAGACCCTTCCTAATGAAGAGCTTTAAAGGAAGAGAGACGAGATGGGAGATTGGAGATGGGAGATAACAGACATAGGAATTTTCCGTTTCCATCACCTCTGGCCTGGACTGTCTTGTGGCGTGCACACACAGATACACACACACTCTTGTGATGGGATGTGAGAAGCAGAGGTCTGTGTGGGATTCTCAGGTGCTGGTACAGCCACTAATGAAGGCCCGGTCCCTGTGGACACATGAAGAGAATAGGCTCCAGATGGAGGGTTGATGGAAAATTGGATAGAGGTAGGGCAGAGCACAGGTGAGGAGAAAGAGAGGTATTGTGATCTCTCTATCCGGCTGAAGGATGGAGTACTGTTAAGAAGGGTACAATACTGAGATATTTCTCCTTTAGATCGGACAACTTCTTCTTTCTCTCTGTCTCTCTCAAAAATCAAATCAAGTGTTATTTGTCACATGCTTCGTAAACAACAGGTGAAGGCGAACATTGAAATGGTTACTCACACACACTCTCTGTCTCTGTCTCTGTCTCTGTGTCTCTCTCTCTGTCTCTGTGTCTCTCTCTCTGTCTCTGTCTCTGTCTCTGTCTCTGTCTCTCTCTCTCTCTCTCTCTCTCTCTCTCTCTCATACATTTCAATTGGGAGTTTTGAACAGTAGCCTACAGTAGAGAACAGTCGCTGTTTGCCGTTGACAAATATTTATGGGATTCATGGAACATCTCAAGGTTCTTCAATCATTTTGAAGACTCGTTACTGTGTAGAATGTATTTCCAAGGACAGAATTGGCTACCTTGAGATATGTAAAGATACTGTATTGATGTTGCTTTGTGAAATGCGTAAGACAACTGAAATGCACTTTGTCTTTGACCCCAAATGTACATTACATGTGGGAGGTTTGTACTGAAACTTGTGTAGGTGTCTATATCAAGTGCACCGGAGTTCACATACTACACTATATTCAGTCGGTTAGAATATTCTATTTTCTTGTCCGCGTCAGTCAACGCAGGATTCCCTTTCCAAGGGTTGAGTTCAAAACCATCTACAATTAAGGAATAATGAGCTGTGTGATGGTCTGAATGCCACAAGAGTGACCTAATTTACTCGCTGTGTGTTACTCTATGCCAGGTGAGCGGCGGGTCAAAAGGTTTTGCTTTTGAACATGGACTTGCTGTAACGGCTGACGCTCTCCTCATCCTCGGATGAGGTGAGGAGAGAAGGATCTTCAGACCAATACGCAGCATTAGGGAAATAAGCCATACTTTTATTTAACGATGCTGATGGCGACACGAAAACAAATACACTTACGAAATAACAAAACAAGAAAACGACGTAGACGACAAAACCTGAACATGAACTTACTTAACTGAAACGTAAAACTCACGGACAGGAAACAGACTACATCGAAACGAAACAAACCGAAACCAGTCCCGTGTGGCGCAACGACATACACAAACACAGGAGACAATCACCCACAAACAAACAGTGAGAATGCCCTACCTAAATATGACTCTTGATTAGAGGAAAATGCAAACCACCTGCCTCTAATCAAGAGCCATACCAGGCAAACCAAAACCAACATAGAAACAGATAACATAGACTGCCCACCCAAAACTAACGCCCTGACCATAAACACATAAAAACAACATAAAACAGGTCAGGACTGTTACACTTGCGGATGGCCTTCCCGGCCCAAAATGTCTGCCCTGAATATCAATTAGTAACTGTATCAAACTCGATACCGAAGGACGACTGTGATGATTTCGAATGATTCTCAACGATTTTTTATGATTCTGTCTGATTTTCAATGATTTTCAAACAGGCCCTTTCAGTCATATTCATAAGTAACGCCTACCCCCCCCCCACACACTCTCTAACTAATGCATTTTACATTTTCAAGCCTCTCCTTTATTTTTTCCCCCGGCATTTTTTGCAAGATTATCTCTCTACTACTCTAGTGGTTCCTGTTTTCAACCGGGAAAAAAAACGATCCTCCTCTCTGACTGCAGTGACGTCACCGTGGAGATACGATACTAAGCCAAACCCCCGAAGTGGCGTAAAAAAAAACAGTAGAAGTCAACAAACGAAGTCCTCAAGGAGTCGCTCCATCCGCCCCGTCCCCTTAGGGGAAGACCTAGTTTTTTGTGAGCTCTACTGCCTGCCTCGCTTTTTATCATCAAAGGGGCCCAAGCGCTGCTCATGCAATATTAACGTTTGTTAAGTCAGCGAGCGGCGGCAGTACGCTGTTTACATAACATTAGACAGGGGCGTGCCAAGCCACACAGAGAGAGACATTGAAAGGGCGGCCATTTTGGTGTTCACAGATTAGGGGGAGGTAGGGAGAATGACCCCCCGTGGGGGTCACTGGATTACCGTACGGGTATTCATACCTTCTGAAGGGGGCTAATTTAGACTTTTTCCAGGGCTCTCCTGGGGAGGAATCTCATGCATCTTTTAAGGAGTGGGAAATCTTAACATAAGGTAATAGAGATAGAAAAGGAAATGTAGGTCGTTTTCTTTATTGCTCTTCGTCTTCCTTTCTGAGATACAGTTTGTCAGTCCATCTTACTGTCTATTTTGGTAGGAAATGGATAAGGAGGGAAGAACGTCGCTGAATTAGATCTTTTTGTTTCACCACCACTATTACACTGCTCTTTCAATCTCCCTCTTTTCATTAAACCTGAAGAGGTAAGAAGTCAGACGAGAAGTTAGGTGATCTAATTAAGTTTTCCTGGTTTCGAGAGGAACATGAGCGGCAGAAGGGGTTGGGGGCTACGATGGGGGTACACGGCGACACTCGTCGGTAAGCTGTTTGACTTCTCTGACTCCGTCTAAATCGAATCCTCCGAAAGCTTTGCAAGGTGAAGTGGGCTCGTTGGCACGCGACTCAAAATCCCCCCGGAAATGATGTCCATTAATCATACAGTGCCTCATTTAGCCTCTCATTTTATATAAGGGCCCTGATTTGCACTCGTAGGGGTGTCTTCGTGGTTAGGTGGGAGGAAAGGAGGAGAGGAGAGAGTGCGAGAAAGAAAGAAAACGCTTCGTGGGACAGAAGAGAAGCCATCAATTCGCATTACGGAAAATAGATGATCATTCCTAATTAGAGGCCTTGGCTCATCTTCTTTTCTTTTACTTGGGTACAAATATGGAATAAAACAAGCTAGCAATGTCTGGGAACCTGATTAATTAGGTGAATGGATAGATGCTAAAGGAGTCTGCGATTTGGCCCAAGATAGCTTATTAAATGTGAGCGTAATTTATTGGAGGTTGAGTCCTTCGAGAGAATATTAGCCCCGTTTCCAGCAGAAGGGTATGTGTTATCCACTGCCCCCCGAACAACACTCGTCCATCTAGGCGAGATATTTGTCCTCTTTCTTCTTTCTCCTTTTTCTCTCTCTCTTCCTCTCTTATCAAAACCATGCACCGGTGCTTTTGTTTTATCCCCAATTGTTGTAAAAGCATTGTCCGATAAGTGAGTGCAATTAATCAGATAAGAGCTGTAAATACGGACAGGAGCGTTCGGTCGAAATGAAACCAGCATATCCTCTCTAACACTGGTAATAAACATCACAGGAGGCTGCTGAGGAGAGGATGGCTCATAAGTGTCCAACAAGCTTTCTCTACCCTTAACCTTGTTCTGAACACCTCCAAAACAAAGGTCATGTGGTTTGGTAAGAAGAATGCCACTTCCCCACCGGTGTGATTACTACCTCTGAAAGTTTAGAGCTTGATGTAGTCACCTCATACAAGTACTTGGGAGTATGGCTAGACGGTGCACTGTCCTTCTCTCAGCACATATCAAAGGCTAAAGTTAGGCTAAAGTTAAATCTAGACGTGGTTTCCTCTATCGTAATCGCTCCTCTTTCACCCCAGCTACCAAACTATTCCTGATTCAGATGACCATCCTACCCATACTAGATTACGGAGACATAATTTATAGATCAGCAGGTAAGGGTGCTCTCGAGCGGCTAGATGTTATTTACCATTCGGCCATCAGATTTGCCACCAATGTTCCTTATAGGACACATCACTACACTCTACACTCCTCTGTAAACTAGTCATCTCTGTATACCCACTGGTTGATGCTTATTTATAAAACCCTCTTAGGCCTCACTCCCCCCTATCTGAGATAACTACTGCAGCCCTCATCCTCCACATACAACACCCGTTCTGCCAGTCACATTCTGTTAAAGGTCCACAAAGCACACCTTCATTTAAGAATGTGAAATGTCAGAATAATAGTAGAGATAATTATTTATTTCAGCTTTTATTTCTTTCATCACATTCCCAGTGGGTCAGAAGTTTACATACACTCAATTAGTATTTGGTAGCATTGCCTTTAAATTGTTTAACTTGGGTCAAACATTTCAGGTAGCCTTCCACAAGCTTCCCACAATAAGTTGGGTGAATTTTGGCCCATTCCTCCTGACAGAGCTGGTGTAACTGAGTCAGGTTTGTAGGCATCCTTGCTCGCACATGCTTTTTCAGGTCTGCCCACAAATGTTCTATAGGATTGAGGTCAGGGCTTTGTGATGACCACTCCAATACCTTGACTTTGTTGTCCTTAAGCCATTTTGCCACAACTGTGGAAGTATGCTTGGGGTCATTGTCCATTTGGAAGACCCATTTGCGAACCAAGCTTGAACTTCCTGACTGATGTCTTGAGATGTTGCTTCAATATATCCACATAATGTTCCTCCCTCATGATGCCATCTATTTTGTGAAGTGCACCAGTCGCTCCTGCAGCAAAGCACCCCCACAACATGATGCTGCCACCCCCGTGCTTCACGGTTGGGATGGTGTTCTTCGGCTTGCAAGCCACCCCCTTTTTCCACCAAAGATAACGACAGTCATTATGGCCAAACAGTTATATATTTGTTTCATCAGACCAGAGGACATTTCTCCAAAAGTATGATCTTTGTCCCCATGTGCAGTTGCAAACCGTAGTCTGGCTTTTTTTATGGCGGTTTTGGAGCAGTGGCTTCTTCCTCGCTGAGCGGCCTTTCAGGTTATGTCGAAATAGGACTCGTTTTACTGTGGATATAGATACTTTTGTACCGGTTTCCTCCAGCATCTTCACAAGTTCCTTTGCTGTTATTCTGGGATTGATTTGCCCTTTTCTCACAAAAGTACATTCATCTCCAGGAGACAGAACGCGTCTCCTTCCTGAGCGGTATGATGGCTGCGTGGTCCCATGGTGTTTATACTTGCGTACTATTGTTTGTACAGATGAACGTGGTACCGTCAGGCGTTTGGACATGTGGAGGTCTACAATTGTTTTTCTGAGGTCTTGGCTGATTCCTTTTGATCTTCCCATGATGCCAAGCAAAGAGGCACTGAGTTTGAAGGTAGGCCTTGAAATACATCCACAGGTACACCTCCAATTGACTCAAATTATGTCTATTTGCCTATCAGAAGCTTCTAAAGCCATGACGTACTTTCTGTAATATTCCAAGCTGTTTAAAGGTACAGTAAACTTAGTGTATGTAAGCGTCTGACCCACTGGAATTGTGATACAGTGAAGTATAAGTGAAATATCCTGTCTGTAAACAATTGTTGGAAAATTACCTGTGTCATGCACAAAGTAGATGTCCTAAACAATTTAATTTTTTTTGTCGGTCCATTTCTTTTCCGTTTCTATGGTGGCCTGTCCTATTTTTTTGTAATTCTAGACCTAAAATCTCAGAGGAAATCTATCTATCACCGGTTACAAAATAAGCCATTTTCTCTTTCATACAAGCTCTCTGGGGTCTAAGTGCTTTCCTCATTCACCCATCCCTCCCTCGCGCCCTGGTCCGTGGTTGGTCAATTAATTTTAATAGACAAAGGGATAAAGAGGAAATTGAACATTATACCACATATTACACCGAGAGGTATCAAGGTCTTTCTAAAACGCACAACCACTGGTGATACTATTTCTCCCTCAGTATGTTTCCTATTATGTAGCATGCAGCATCTATCTCCTCACAGTGATTGTCTTTGTAGTGTCAGCGTAAACCCAGATGACTGACTGAGGTGTGGAATTAAGATGCAGTGTGTGTGTGTGTGTGTGTGTGTGTGTGTGTGTGTGTGTGTGTGTGTGTGTGTGTGTGTGTGTGTGTGTGTGTGTGTGTGTGTGTGTCTGTGTGCGAGTGCGTGCGTGCGTGCGTGCGTGCGTGTGTGTGTGTGTGATATTGAGTCTGTCAGAGAGTGATTTGAGGGATTGATCTGATGCGAGAGGTAGATGTCATCGGGTATGCCTGTCGCCGTAGTCAGGTGTGTGCAGTCTAGCGTGCGTGCTACGGTGTAGGTGTATATATGGTCCTGTATGAGTGTTTGTGTGCTCCTGTGTGTGTACGACAGTTAGGGGAGACAGAGGGCCCCTCTTCCATCCTTCACTGGGCCATGATGAAATGGAGATAGACTTTAATTTGAGTTTTATGGCAAGCTGGAGCAGAAGGCGAGGGTGGAGAATAGGCACTCGGGGGCCTACAGAGGCATTAGCATTGTGTGTCATATTTACTTTCCCGTTTCAGAGCCGGGGCTCAACAAACCCGGGTTCAAATAGTATTCAAAACATTTCAGATATGTTATCTATGCTCAATTGGCAAACCCCGAACCCCGCCCATCGGGCACTTACGTTTGCTTGGGCAAACGCTCCAAAGGCTTTGGGAGATTTCAAAAAAAATGTTGAACCCAGGTATGGCTGCTGCTTCCTGTCACTAACGTGCGAACATTAACTGGGCCATGTCAGCGACACTGTGGGACATGTGTGCATCCCGCCATTGTCAATCACTGGGAATAAGAACAGGATGAGATCGACAGATAGGCCTGGGAAACATGTAAGCATAGAAATCGAATTGACGCCAGTCTACCCATCATGGTACATTGAGTTGAATGCGAACGTCCCTTCTAATAATTATATTTCTATGCATGTAGCCATCAGACATTGTATGTGGCGCTGTCACTGTGTGTCTGCTTCGCTACACAAACCAATTTCTATTGGTGTCTGGTCGCAATATTTTGTTTACAGCCTGCCTCGGTTTTTGGGGGTGAAACATAAGGACCCACGTTGAGTTTCTGATGTCCTTGAGTCATATGAAGCGACAATTAAAATATTTCCCCCTCTCTATATTGTTTTTCAGCAGAATTGCCTTGAGTTGAATAATGGTAGTGTGTTATGTACTTTGAGTATGAGCTCTGACTACTCAACCAGCCTCTTCACATGAGTTCTGGTCATGAGTCCCAAATGGAACCCAATTATTATTATTATTATTATTATGGGCAATGGTCAAAAGTAGTGCACTATAAAGTGAATATGATGCCATTTGGGACACGACCTGAGAATGATGTTTCATCACCAACACACTATGATCCATCACAGATGAGATTTAAAAAATGGCGTTTGAATGCCTTGACCGCCATTAGGAGAAAATGTAACATGTCTAGACATGGGTACTGCACACCGCAAGACCACACCAACCCCATCTTGAAGCACAAGCAACTATACATTAATCAGACCCTTTCTTGTGCTTAATCTCGTATAATCCACTTAGTGTCATATCGGCAAAACATGACAGGAATTCCTCCGGCGTGCATTCTTTGCAGACGCATTTCCACACTAAAATGGCCTTTAGAGGAGAGGTGTCAACTGGAGGTGATATTGCTAGCTGGGATATTTCTGGAGGAGGACTGGGCTAATATACTGTAGCTCATGCAGTCGGGACTCTCCAGGAAGAGTTTCCCAGAGCCAACAACTGGCCAGATCTCCAGTAGTAGGCTGATTTCTCCCTCCCTCTCTGTCTCCATCCCAATACTCTTCCCATCCCATCCCATCCTCTCTCTTCCTCCCTCTCTGTCTCCATCCCAATACTCTTCCCATCCCATCCTCTCTCTTCCTCCCTCTCTGTCTCCATCCCAATACTCTTCCCATCCCATCCTCTCTCTTCCTCCCTCTCTGTCTCCATCCCAATACTCTTCCCATCCCACCCTCTCTCTTTCTCCCTCTCTGTCTCCATCCCAATACTCTTCCCATCCCATCCCATCCTCTCTCTTCCTCCCTCTCTGTCTCCATCCCAATACTCTTCCCATCCCACCCTCTCTGTCTCCATCCCAATACGCTTCCCATCCTATCCTCTCTCTTCCTCCCTCTCTCTGACCCCTCCATCTCTTTCTCCATCCCAAACCTCTCTCCCTCCCTCTCTGTCTCCATCCCAATACGCTTCCCATCCTATCCTCTCTCTTCCTCCCTCTCTCTGACCCCTCCATCTCTTTCTCCATCCCAAACCTCTCTTCCTCCCTCTCTGTCTCCATCCCAATACGCTTCCCATCCCATCCTCTCTCTTCCTCCCTCTCTGTCTCCATCCCAATACTCTTCCCATCCCATCCTCTCTCTTCCTCCCTCTCTGTCTCCATCCCAATACTCTTCCCATCCCATCCTCTCTCTTCCTCCCTCTCTGTCTCCATCCCAATACTCTTCCCATCCCATCCTCTCTCTTCCTCCCTCTCTGTCTCCATCCCAATACTCTTCCCATCCCATCCTCTCTCTTCCTCCCTCTCTGTCTCCATCCCAATACTCTTCCCATCCCATCCCATCCTCTCTCTTCCTCCCTCTCTGTCTCCATCCCAATACTCTTCCCATCCCATCCCATCCTCTCTCTTCCTCCCTCTCTGTCTCCATCCCAATACTCTTCCCATCCCATCCTCTCTCTTCCTCCCTCTCTGTCTCCATCCCAATACTCTTCCCATCCCATCCTCTCTCTTCCTCCCTCTCTGTCTCCATCCCAATACTCTTCCCATCCCATCCTCTCTCTTCCTCCCTCTCTGTCTCCATCCCAATACTCTTCCCATCCCATCCTCTCTCTTCCTCCCTCTCTCTGACCCCTCCATCTCTTTCTCCATCCCACCCTCTCTCTTCCTCCCTCTCTCTGACCCCTCCATCTCTTTCTCCATCCCATCCTCTCTCTTCCTCCCTCTCTCTGACCCCTCCATCTCTTTCTCCATCCCATCCTCTCTCTTCCTCCCTCTCTCTGACCCCTCCATCTCTTTCTCCATCCCAAACCTCTCTCCCTCCCTCCCTCTGTCCATTCCCTCCTCTCTTTCTCTATCCCTCCCTCCCTCTGCCCTCTCTCTTGTCCCTGCTGGTCCACAGGGACCTGGGCAGGACATAATGGGCTAAGCAGCAGTTTACTGTATTCTAGACTGGAGATGAAAAGGCTAATTCCGCGGGCCGGCCTTTCAATCTGGGGCTAATCGTTCTTTACATCTCAAAACCCTGTGGCAATGCAACACTGGAACAGGGCAGGGTGATTTTGGGTTCACTTAACTGTTTTAGATATCTAGGGAAAGGATACTAGTAGACTATAAATAGGTCGAGCATTGTACCCTCTTCTTCATATTAATCAAATGCATTTAGAACGCTTCAAGTAATGAAGACCAAACTTTCCTAAAATATACATCAATTTGCTGTGTTTGTTCCTGCATTAAGGTCGCCATTATACTCTTCTAAGAGTCAAGTAATAACGGCAGATTTCTCCTTATAGATTCATCCATGTTAGGTGTGTTTGTTCCTTCATTGAGGCTATCATTATCCAGATGACCTTGCGTAATGAAAGTATTCCCTGACACTTAAAGATACCTCCTCCTACACACGGGGACTATAGGAACGCACGGTTCACATCAGCGACAGAGCAAAAATACCATGTCTCAATTAGACAGGTTCTATCGCTCAAGGCGTAACAAATGGACGTGAATGCCTGGGGACTGAAGACCTAGTGTCACTACTGCCACGAGGCATATCCAGCTAGCAGATATCAGCTGAATAAATAGTTGTGACCAATGAGAAATTATACATCAGACCTACCAAAGGAACCTCTTTAAATATGTAACCAACACAACAACTGAAGAAGTGGTGGTTTTCAAACGGACCTATTGAAGACTGGGATCGCTCTATAACTCTGGATTCCGCTAACTTTCCCAGGTTTTCCAGAAAATCTTGGTTTGGGGACTCTTTATTTCCTACTTATTCCCTCCTGATGCCGGGAACCTTTCAACCGGGATTACAGGAAACCTTGGGATTTTTGGGGGGAACGTCAGTGTTGCTGATAGCCCCCAAGGCTATGGCCGTTCCAGTCCCAATCCCAGTTGCTGCGATTTCCACCCCAGCTGCGACATATTAGCTGTAACCAGTGGCTTTATTGATCTGATTACCCTAAATCACAGTTAAATCACCTTAAACCTCCTATTAATCCACAGCTGTCACCTATGATTGCTGAGCACAGGAGTTTTCTGACTCCGTGTGGTGGATGGATCTAGTTTGTGTTTTGAGATATATCTATCCCCCTGTAGGGTCGTAGGGTCAGTATTAGGCGACCGCAGATCATCTGGACAAACAGGTGTGACCCCGGTGGGGAGACGCCAATCTAATAGAGTTCCTTTTCCGATGACTAATTATTTTAACCTCAGAGCAGATCAAACACATGTTAAAATGCCATCTTTAGCGAGGGAGGGGGAGGGGTGTTGATGTATCTCTTTCTCAATCCCTCCAAAAGCTGTCTGCTGCTCCCCATCTCCTGCGCCTAGATTTCCTCGGAGGCCCATAACTCCTGAGCAGGGCAGGGATGAACCATTTGCCCAAAGGTCTGGGTCATCACAAATAGACTTGTTCCAACAGCCATCCATCCGCCCCCCCCCCCCCCCCCCCCCCCCCACCGCTGTCTCCTGACACGGCAGCTTAATGCACTCCGAACCACCGGGGTAATATTTACTGCCGTGGTCAGTCTCGCCACGCTCCGAAGGCCGATCCGATATTGGATACATTCAACTCCCATATCGATTCTGCATAATCATCGACAATTTTCGTTGTCTCCGGTCTCTCTTTCCCTCCCATCCCCGAGTAAGGTCACTGCTTTAAATCTAAAGGATGGCGAGTTAATGAACTGATGCAGCAGAAATTAAAACAGCGTTTCAAGTCCTCTTGCGTAAGGAGGGTAATATTTCAACAGTGAACGGAGAATGGCACTTAACTGCTACTTTGGAATTGTAAATGGGACCAGTGTTGGTGGCATTGGGAGGTCTTATTACTGCTGATTACATAGAACATGGACAGGGGAGATGTGCGCTTCCATGTACTTGTAAGATTACAGGTTACAGTCTATTAGCCTTTGACTGTTTTCGGTTTAGTCCAGGTTATAGTTTAAAGAGAAGCACCAATGAACAACATGGACAGCTGCTTTTTCACTTTTGACTTGTATACGGCGGTGAAGTCCATTTAAGACACAATTCTTAAAGGTCGGGCTAGAAGTGCAGGAATAACTGAGGCTAAAAATACATCACTATTTTATGGTTTCTAAAAATCCCAGCGATAGTAATCGTCTATGATAAAAATCGAATATAAAAAATGTAACTATTCAGTGCCTTCCAACTTTATTAAAACCCACTCTTTTTAAACTGGGCCTATTGTAAACAATGCATTATTAATAGGAGCTAGCGTTCAAATATTAAGAAACAGAGAAACTAAATTAAGAGTAGGAGCGAAACAAATGCTCTTCAAAGCAGAGAGTTAAGGGACAAAAGCACTACAAAGGGGTGTAATGTTATCATGGGACGTCGTACTACAAATATACCACAGATGAAACCAGGGACCATTGAGACATCATATTAATGAGGACAGGCAGGGGAACAAGACAGGGATAGAGAGAAAGTGAGAGTGAGAGAGAGAGAGAGAAAGTGAGAGCAAGAGAGAGAGAGACAGAGACAGAGACAGAGAGAGACAGAGAGAGAGAGAAAGTGAGAGTGAGAGCGAGAGAGAGAGAGAGAAAGTGAGAGCGAGAGAGAGAGAGAGAGAGACAGAGACAGAGACATAGAGAGACAGAGAGAGATAGAGAGAGAGAGAGAGAGAGAGAGAATGGAACTAGTGAAGCAAATGTGGCTGCTTTGAAGTGGGAGTCAGAGTACAAGAAAATGGGGGAATGAGGTGAAAAAAGGGAATATGGGGTGGAAGAGGGGGTAAGAGAAGGGTCATGACTGCATGTGGTCCAAGAAGGGAGGCTAGGGGTCAAGTTCAGGGGACACAAGGCCAGAGAAGGGGATTTGTCTCCGGATTTTAACCGCCATAAGTCCTTTTTAACCGGTAAGCATGGCATGGCTGTTAGCTTTAAACAGGTAGCTCTATTGTATCGTGTTGTGGCTAATTTCATACACATTATCTGAACGATTCTGACTGGAAAGGACGGGACAGTGCACTAACACTGACATTGACCCATTGTGAGAAAATAGGTGAAAGAAAAATAGCAACACATACTAGAATTCTTTCAGACAGACAAAAGGAGTACAGAGGCAGGCACTGATTGGTTAGTATAGAGTTGAGAGAGAAGAGGGCAGAGGTAGCCATCTTCAGAAGGTCCTGCACAGAAACACAAAGGAAAAAGGCCCTAAGGATGGGACCGTAATGAGTCTCTCTCCAGAGCGGCCTCCTGCCAACATCGAGCCAAGGTCAGGGACGGGACCTTGCTTCAACATTGGAATAGTGATGGACGGCAACGTCCTTGTGATGTCCAACAGGGGTAACGACCAAGCTAATATACTACCACCTCACAATATTAATAAAATAAATGTTTCCCCCCAGAACAGAAGACGGGAGGCAATTTGATAGCCGGGACTAAATAATGTTCATCCTGTGTTTCAGTTAATGAGAGCGTGTCAGGGTTTTGGTCAGCGCTAATATAATGGAGACTGAGAGCCTTTATTGTTTAATGAGGGAGAGATAATTAAGAGGGTATCAACTATAGTGGAGGAGAAGGAGAGAAGGCGAAGGGGGGGGGGGGGGGGGGGGGTAGCGGCGGCTTTGGTCTTTGAAGACGGACGAGGCTCTCCTCGTTGGAAGTCTTTCTGGGACGGCGGGTCAGGGAGAGGTACGACTCATTACGGGAGTGTTGGGATTTGATGAGAGCTCTGTAGCCACATAATTAGCCGGCCCTAACATAGGCAGGGCAGCTGGCCAACAGAACCTTAACACAGAGAGGGCAGCTGGCCAACAGACCTTAACACAGAGATGGCAGCTGGCCAACAGAACCTTAACACAGAGAGGGCAGCTGGCCAACAGAACCTTGACACAGAGAGGGCAGCTGGCCAACAGACCTTAACACAGAGAGGGCAGCTGACCAACAGAACCTTAACACAGAGAGGGCAGCTGGCCAACAGAACCTTGACACAGAGAGGGCAGCTGACCAACAGAACCTTAACACAGAGAGGGCAGCTGACCAACAGAACCTTAACACAGAGAGGGCAGCTGGCCAACAGAACCTTGACACAGAGAGGGCAGCTGGCCAACAGAACCTTAACACAGGGAGTGTAGCTGGCCAGTGGTGGAAAAATAACTAAATTGTCATACTTGAGTAAAAGTAAAGATACCTTAATAGAAAATGACTCAAGTAAAAGTCAAAAGGAACTGGAATTGCTAAAATGTACTTTAGTATCAAAAGCAAAAGTAAAAGTATACATAATTTCAAATTCCTTATTTTAAGCAAACCAGACTGCACAATTCTCTTGCTTTTTTTATTGACGGACACCCAAGGGCACACTACAACACTCAGACATCATTTACAAACAAAGCATTTGTGTTTAGTGAGTCCGCCAGGTCAGAGACAAAAGGGATGACCAGGGATGTGCTCTTGATAAGTGTGTGAATTGGACCATTTTCCTGTCAAAATGTAACGAGTACTTTTGGGTGTCATGGAAAATGTATGGATTTAAAAGTACATTATTTTCTTTCGGAATGTATTGAAGTAAAATTTAAATTTGCCAAAAATATAAAGAGTAAAGTAAAGTACAGATACCCCCAAAAACTACTTAAGTAGTACTTTAAAGTATTTTTACTTAAGTACTTTACCCCACTGTAGCTGGCCAACAGAACCCTAACACTGGAAGTCTCTAATACTCTCTCTCTTTTTTTCTTTCTCGATGTGTCAATCTTTCTCTGTCACTGTCAATCTTTCTCACTATCCCTCTCTCTCTCCTTCCATCCCCCTCTCTCCCGATGAATAAGTGCCTACTATGGCTGAAGTTGGGCAACGGGCAGTACAATATCACAATGATGAGAAGTGTAGCTAAAGCTTGTCATACGCCGTATATCCCAAACCCCAGCCACAGCCAGTTAGGTCCAATTCCTTGGCCAACTCACGGAGTAACATTTCCCGCCTGCCAAAAAGCTGTCCCATTCCATAATATTAAGACCAGGAAGTTGAAATAAAGAGGCTGATGGGGGGTGGAGGTTGAGGGCGAACCAGACAGAGCGAGTGTGTTCCAAAAAGCCCCAATCGAATTTGGGCTAATTAAGTTCATACAAAAGTACATCATCAATATTTTCCTTTCTACAGCGCTGAGGTCTATTGCATTATATTCATTATGTCTTCTTTTTCCCTTTGTTCTCCGGTCCTCTCCCGACTCAGCCAATCAAATTATCTTGTTTGTAATTAGTGGCTTCCTCTGCCTTGGTCGGGCAGGTGCTAATGAGGGTGATGCGATTAAGGGGGGGCGTGGGGGAGAGGTTGAACTTGGGACTGTGCAAGGTGATCAGAGGGCCCGGGGTTAGGGGCGAGAGGGGAAACTTGGGGCCCGAGACAGACGAGATCAAACAGAGACAAAACAGGCTTGATGAAGGGCAGATTCAACATGGCAACAACCCGTTAGATACTCAACAGTGATCAATGTGGACCTCGGCGAGTTAAAGAGGGAGGGAGCAATAGCTTACACGCATGTCTCTCCTTTCTTCAGTAGGATCTAACAAGCATTGAGCATCATGTAGTGATGATGAAGATGATGATGACGACGACAACGATGACAAATGACAACGCCTTTT
Organism: Salvelinus fontinalis; assembly: GCF_029448725.1. Classification (NCBI taxonomy): domain Eukaryota; kingdom Metazoa; phylum Chordata; class Actinopteri; order Salmoniformes; family Salmonidae; genus Salvelinus; species Salvelinus fontinalis. The sequence continues at coordinate 13,983,838 of NC_074706.1, forward strand.
GACAACACACAACTTTCTCAGGGAAAATGGATGCGTGGGAAATGTCTGCCAGGTATGTATATCAACTACGTATAGCAGCTTCTGACAAGATCACAGAGGTATAGCGATACATGCATTAGATCTAATGAAATCACGCCGACACACAGCCATCTATTTGAACATGGCCGACTTCCATCACCATACGGTGCTATCAAACACATCTAAAGCACTACATGATTTTTGGCCCCCGATTTAGCTGTCCCAGACAAGTTTTTGAGATCGGCGACCAAAAACCCATGCCGTTGAATACTCGGGGGCACGTGGCCTTGACTGACACTCGTTTAATGTGAGCAGGTCAGAGACGCAATCTGAGGACTACCGATCTCGTGTTAGAGCAGTCCCAGGCGTCCCGGTATTTCCAAACATTGGATTTTATCGGCACACCATCTGCAACGCTCTTGTGGGGTCAATGTGCCAAGGACAAGTTTCGAGAACGGTGATCAGCAACAGCCAATGAGAGCTCGCCAGAGAAAGAAGCCAGTGAGATGATGACGCTGTTTAGCATCACCCAGAACGTGTAGACTCTCAAGCAGAAGCGATGGCTACTACTACTAGTACGCGTTTGTACTTTAACAAAAGCCAAAGTGTCAAATTGTTACAGCTCTGAAGTTCACAAGAAATGTTACTCAATTCAAAATGGCGGCTAGATAGATCAACTCTGTATGGCAAGTGTGAGTGTCTGACTGAAAACGTTTACGAGGCTGCGTTGAGCCACATCTCACTGTAGCTACGTTAAATCTAATCGCATCTTTGCTTTCGCGAGACAGCGTGGTATCGACAATCCTCACGACCAAGTGAAGAATCTTGGTGTGTGTGATCCCCCCCCAGTCTGTGCCACATCGTTCAGTGTGCGCACCACTACGTTGGCAACACAAATAAACTACAGGAAAGATGGTTGTTTAACGTGAGAGGGTCAGCGATATTAGTATTTTTGAAAGTGGTGCAGTGTACGTGCGTATATGAACATACCTTCATTTAAACTAATAACACCACATGCCATCGCCCGTTCATCCATATGTGTATAATGAACACTTAGAACATACTGTGCCATCCAACAGAAGGGAAATGTGTATATAAACACTGTCATTAAACTAATATGGTGTGCGCGATTGCGATCCATTTATTTGTACACGATGTGCAGTACTTTCAGACACAGTGCTATCAAATGCGACTAAATACACTTTAATAAACCTACGTTGAACTAACACACAGTTTACAATTGGCTCATTCATCCCCCTCCTCTCCCCTGTAACTATTCCCCAGGTCGTTGCTGCAAATGAGAACATGTTCTCAGTCAACTTACCTGGTAAAATAACGGTAAAATTAAAAAAAAAAAAACGAAAAAAAAAACATTAAGCCATCCATCTGTATGGACATAATGCGTGTGTGTGGTGTGTGTGTGTGTGTGTGTACATTGGGTCAAAGGCTAGCAAAGACTACATCCCAGGATTACCATAAATGATCCTTCATTTAAAAAATCCATGAACCCCACAACACATACTGTAGGTGGTATGTATCTTTAACATGTCTGTATGTGTGAGTGCGTATTTTTTTAAACTCTTTATTTAACTAGAAAAGTCAGTTAAAAACAACTTCTTATTTTCAATGACAGCCTAGGAACAGTGGGTTAACTGCCTTGTTCAGGGGCAGAACGACAGATGTTCTACCTTGCCAGCTCGGGGATTTGAGCTCGCAACCTTTCGGTTACAAGTCCAAAGCTTTATCCACCAGGCTACCTGCATGATCCTGCTGATTTGCGTGTGTGTTTGAGTGTGTGTGGGCTGTCAGACTGCATTCTGCCTGGCTGACTGGTGTTTCGAAGCTAAATGCCCTTCTAATAGCCCTTCATTCCGGCTCCACTACAGCAACTGCAAATCATTTAATAACCTTCACTCCTCCTTTCCCCCCATTGTCTGGGAAGGAGCCATTGATATGTCACGTACTAGGCCAATGAATGTGTGTGTGTGTGTGTGTGTGTGTGTGTGTGTGTGTGTGTGTGTGTGTGTGTGTGTGCGTGCGCGGGGGTCTTTAAGGGAGGGGACCAAGCTCAGATCAAAACAAACAGGTTATACAACCACATGATCATGTTAATAAGGCTAAGGGCAGATATCTCTCTCTTTCAGGCTGAGTCCCAAACGGCACCCTATTCCCTTCACAGGGGGTGCCATTTAGGATACAGATTCAGTTTCTCTCCCCAACTGCCCTGAGTTGATAAAAACACTTGAGGCAGGATCAGTTGAGGGGAAAGTTTCTGTTCGTAAAAATGTTATATAATAATATTCACTGTATAATGGGATGACCTTGAATGTTGCCTGCCCGTCTATCAAAGAGCTCCACTTGCATTCAGTTTCGAATCATTTCTGTATTCCTCTATTACATTACAACGAGCATAGAGGGAACATCATGTAAACTCAAGCCCAAATTGAACTGAACATTTCTCGGAAGAGAAGGGGTTGTGGAGTGCTCGAACCCTCAGAGAGAGAGAGAGAGAGAGCGAGAGAGAGACTAAGACAGAGAAAGAGGGAACTCAGCCTCATGGGGGTGAATGATACATTTTTTTACTGGGATCTCCTTTAGCCGATGCCAATGGCGACCGGCAGCTAGTCTTTCTGGTGTCCGACACAAAAAACAAAGACAAAAAAACTATTTACATACATTAATATAAACATTACAACTAGGTCAGATTGGGGACAGGCGTTGAGTTGTGAGGTGTTTTATTCAGTTTTTTTGTTGTTGCTGTTTTGCTTGAGTAACTTGATATGTGATCATGACTCTGTGCGTTGTCTTGAATTCGCTCTTGATTTTGTGTGTCAAAAACACAGAACATCTTTTTATAACAGATATACCCACTTTAAAAAAAAAACATTCTAGGCATTTAGCAGACACTCTTATCTAGAACAACTTACAGTGTGAGTGAGTGTATACATTTTCATACTGGTTCCCCATGGGAACCCACAACCCTGGTGTTGCAAGCACCATGCTCTACCAACTGAGCTACACAGGACCCCTCCCCATCTTCACACCAACTTTGTCAATATGACTTGAACACGATAATTGACCATACAATGTTATACCTAGGAGTTTAGCTTCTTCAACTTCCAGTTGAGTTTTAGGTCTTTGAGAATGTTTTGAACCAAATACAATGCTTTTACTTTTAGTTGTATTTAAGACCAGTTTATTATTAACACCCATTATGATACTGACTGAAAATCCTTATTTAGAATTTCAGTGAGCTCACTGGCTTTGGGTGCTGACATGTAGAGTGTGGAATCATCCGCATACATGGTCATTCTAGCTTTGTGTAAAACCAGTGGCAAATCATTTGTAAAAATAGAAAAGAGTAACAGCCCAAGGCAACTGCCCTGAGGGACACCGCACTGTTCATATCTGATGTTCGAGAAGATTCCATTGAATAACACTCTCTGGGTTCTATTGGCTAAGGCTGCACTTAAATCTAACTACACAGCTCCAACTATCATCTTATTACCCATATCTTTTAACCAATCATCTGTCATCTGAGGCAATGCAGTACAAGTTGAGTGTCCTTATCTAAATGCATGCTGGAAGTCAGTAGTTAACTTGTTCTCTGAAAAATACCATTGTATTTGGTCAAACCCAATTCTCTCCTTCAGTTTACTAAGAACATGAAGCAAATTGATTGGGCGGCTGTTAGAGCCAGCAAAGGGTGCTTTATTATTTTTAGGCAGCGGAATTACTTTAACCTTGCCAGGCAACCGTGACTCAGAATCGATCTTCGCCCTCCAATCAGATGGCCCAAGACTGGGTATCCTGGCCTAGCTTTTGTGACGGGCTATTTCGAGACAGACCAGAACAGAATGCACTTTGCCTGGCTGTCAGAAAGTGGTTCCATCCCAAATGGCACACTATTCCCTACATAGTCCACAGCTTTTGACCAGGACCCATAAGGGTTAAAAAATATATATAGTGCACTACATAGGGAATATGTTGCCATTTGGGAAGCACACGAGCTGTCTGGCAGCCAGATACTCTTTGATCTAGACATAATAGAGAGTATATGACATGTATGTGTCTATGTGAAAAGGGTGTGTGGGTAATAGCATTTATGTGTGTTGTGTGACCATAATACATCAAGAAAAGGTGTCTGTTCCTTACTAGATCAAGGCTACATCAAGGTGTGCCTGGGGCCGGTCTAGTGCTGGTGCTGCTGACCCCGGACCACATATGTTCCTGGAGTCAGTGGTTCGAACCCTCATTCCGCCACCCCGTTTCTCTGCTATTCCCTGCAAATCTGTCAATGAGACTTGAAAACCCCTTTAAAAGGCATATGAAGACTGCGCCCCATATGTCTGCTTATGGCTCTCTTATTGAATGGCATGATAGTGAGGCTTTCTACCGGTAACGTATACATCGTAACGCAATAGGAATTATCTTCTGACGGTGACATTTTGAACTCTGACAAACAAAAATGACTCACTAACAAACTTTTCATTTTGATCGACAGTAGCTAGGTGGAAGCTTCCTTGACATGTTCCTGCTCTCTCTTGTACTGTCTGGGAATGCATTATTGACATCCTATACCTCCATATGGTGTCTCAGATAAGCACATCACGACTCTGCAGTACAAGGGGAAATGAGGAAGGGAGATTGGGTGCGTGGGGGTGTGGGAAAGACTGGGGGGACCAGGGGGAAAATTGTGACTTACCTCGACCAGCTTGTTGGCGTGCTCCCGGAACACCTGCGCGTACTCCTTGACCTCCTTCTCGTTGCCACTCTTGGCCGCCTCGATGAGCACCAGCAGCGGCACGTTGGTCTCCAGGAACGAGTCTGAGATGTGGTCCATCACCGCCTTCCTCAGCTGGAGAGAGAGGGACAGAGACAAATTGTGTTTAACTTTGTGTTTACTCAAAGTTTTAACTTTCCGTGCCAATAAAGTATAACATATGTATTATTGAATTGAGAGCGGGGGGCGGAGAGAGAGAGAAAGAGAGAGAGAGTGAGGGGGAGAGGTTGAAGGGGAAGAGGGAGGGGAGACAGAGCAAGGGGAGAGGGACAGAGAGACAGAGAGAGAGACAGGGAGAGCGGGGAGATGAGGAAACGGAAAGAGAGGACCAGCAGCAGCAGGAGGTCATAAAATAGTAAAATGGCTGCCGGCGAGGTGTCATTTTCCCCATGAGACCTTTTACGAGGCCAGCACTTTGCGACTTATATATTTGTTTATGGAATCGTTTTGCAAAACTGTCAAGGAACACAGCCCTTTTTCCCTGCTAAATGGACACTGATGGTATTCGCAGTCTCTTCATATCGGACAGTGTAACAGACTAGTGGGAATAGAGGCAGTACAATGACAGTAGACAGGTGCTTTATCTTACTAAGAGAAGGACTTGGGCATATGGACCCTTGGAGACTAACAGAGGCAAGCAAGCACGCAAACACACACACACTCGGAAGGAAGGACACACACACACACACACACACACACACACACTACCATCCAGTCAAATGTCTTTGGAGTAGCGGTTCAAAGGAGTCAATTGACTAGTCTTGTGAAGTTTAATTTCGCGACTATCAGACTGAAGCCATTTGAATGAATGAGCAACTACTGTGGGGACTTCACTTTAGTTTCTGATGCAATCATTCATAATTAGGCTATAAAGAAAACATTATTGCACCGTGTTCCTGGTGTTAAAGAACTAAAGATTTAGAGGGGCAGCGAGGGAGATATGGGGGTGCCGGTGATTGACAAGGGCGTTTGGCTCCTAACCGGCAATAATGATCAGTCAGTCAAGCTCGTTCACACGCACAAACGCACGCGCACACTCATCAGTCAGTGAAACACGCACACTCACCCCTCCACCGACCAATTAAAATCTTAACTGCCAAGCCACAGTGGAGGGACAGTAATGATGAATTATGGTTTGTGGAGGTTTAATCCATCACGCTGGTTCTTTGAGGGGAGAAAAGGAGTCTGGTACACTACTTTTGGCCGGAGCCCTATGGACCCTGGTCAAAAGTAGTGCACGACATAGCGAACAGGGATCCATTTGGGAGACATACTAGAAGCCGGCCAAGAGCTGTAGGACATGACAGGCCTACATAAGCAACTCAGCTATAGCCAAAATCTTGTGCTGTGTTCAATAGGTGGGAAATATTTGAACACTACAACCGCTTGGCCTTCCAGCCTATAAGTACCCGCTAGAGAACGTTGTCGGGCATCCGCTTTAGCATATGCATCAGATGCATATCAACTCGCAAGGTGCAGCAAACATAAGCACCAACGCTTGACAAATAGTGCATAAACAATGAGAAAGGATTAATTGCAGGAGGAAATATTTGTTGAAATATATCAAATTATGTTTTTTTTTTTTTACAACAACAGTTATTTGTTTAGGTAGAGTCAGGGATGTGTTTTGTGTAATTCTACGAAGTTCGAGGAAAAACATAGGCCTATTGTCACGCCCTGGCCTTAGTATTCTTTGTTTTCTTTATTATTTTAGTTAGGTCAGGGTGTGACATGGGGAATGTTTGTGTTTTGTCGGTTTTGGGTGGTTATATGGTAAAGGGGGTGTTGGGTGTAGTGTATGGGTTTGTGTTGAGTGAATGTGTCTAGCTGTGTCTATGTCGAAGTGTTTTGTGTCAGCACTGATGTTTGTATAGCTTCACGGTCGTCTGTTCTGTTTGTTGTTTTGTTTTTTCCTTCTTTAAAAATAAAGAAGATGTACTTTCCACGCGCTGCGCCTTGGTCCTCTCTCAGTCCCTTTGACAATCGTGACAGAATTCCCCACCAATCTACGACCAAGCGGCGTGTCAAGCGGCAACAGGATCCACCTACACAGGATTCATGGACATGGGAGGAGATACTGGATGGTAAGGGGCCTTGGGCACAACCGGGAGAATATCGCCTCCCTCGTGAAGAGCTGGAATGAGGAGGCAGCACGGAAGCAAGGCTGGAAGCCTGTGAGTACAACCCAAAAATTTCTTCGGGGGGGCCTTAAAGGGAGTGTGGCGAAATCAGGTAGGAGACCTGCGCCTACTCCCTGTACTTACCGTGGAGAGCGAGAGTACGGGCAGACACTGTGTTACGCAGCAGAGCGCATGGTGTCTCCTGTACGCGTGCATAGCCCGGTTCGGTACATTCCAGCTCCACGTATCAGCCGGGCTAGATTGAGCGTTGAGCCGTATGTCATGAAGCCGGCCCAACGCATCTGGTCACCAGTGCGTCTCCTCGGGCCGGCGTACATGGCACCAGCCTTACGCATGGTGTCCCCGGTTCGCCTACATAGCCCGGTGCGGGTTATTCCACCTCCCCGCACTGGTCGGGCTACGGGGAGCATACAACCAGGTAAAGTTGGGCAGGCTCAGTGCTCAAGGGAGCCAGTACGCATGCACGGTCCGGTATTTCCGGCGCCACCTCCCCGCCCAGACCCAGTACCACCAGTGCCTCCTCCACGCACTAGCCCTATGGTGCGTGTCTCCAGCCCTTTGCCACTGGTGCCTACACCACGCACCAAGCCTCCTGTGTGTCCCCAGAGTCCTGTGCGTCCTGTTGCTGCTCCCCGCACTAGCCCTGAGATGCGTGTCCCCAGCCCGGTACCACCAGTTCCGGCACCACGCACTAGGCCTAATGTGCGTCTCCAGGGTCCAGTATGCCCTGTTTCTTCTCCCCGCACTAGCCTGAAGGTGCGTGTCCCCAGCCAGGTAACACCAGTTCCGGCACCACGCACCAGGCCTACAGTGCGCCTCAGCCGGCCAGAGTCTGCCGTCTGCACAGCGGGGCCTGAACTGCCCGTCTGCCAAGCGCCATCTGAGCCACCCATCTGCCAAGCGCCATCTGAGCCATCCGTCTACCCAGCGCCATCTGAGCCATCCGTCTACCCAGCGCCATCTGAGCCATCCGTCTACCCAGCGCCGTCTGAGCCATCCGTCTACCCAGCGCCGTCTGAGCCATCCGTCTGCCCCGAGCCGTCAGAGCCGCCCGTCTGTCCCGAGCCGTCAGAGCCATTCGTCAGTCAGGATCTGCCAAAGCCGCCAACCAGACAGGATCTGCCAGAGCCGCCAACCAGACAGGATCTGCCAGAGCCGCCAACCAGACAGGATCTGCCAGAGCCGCCAACCAGACAGGATCTGCCAGAGCCGCCAGCCAGACATGAGCAGCCAGATCCGTCAGCCAGCCATGAGCAGCCAGATCCGTCAGCCAGCCATGAGCAGCCAGATCCGTCAGCCAGCCATGAGCAGCCAGATCTGTCAGCCACCCATGAGCAGCCAGATCCGTCAGCCAGCCATGAACAGCCAGATGCGTCAGCCAGCCATGAGCAGCCAGATCCGTCAGCCAGCCATGAGCAGCCAGATCCGTCAGCCAGCCATGAGCAGCCAGATCCGTTAGCCAGCCATGAGCAGCCAGATCCTTCAGCCAGCCATGAGCAGCCAGATCCGTCAGCCAGCCATGAGCAGCCAGATCCGTCAGCCAACCATGAGCCGTCCAGCCAGGATCCGCCAGAGCCGTCCAGCCAGGATCCGCCAGAGCCGTCCAGCCAGGATCCGCCAGAGCCGTCCAGCCAGGATCCGCCAGAGCCGTCCAGCCAGGATCCGCCAGAGCCGTCCAGCCAGGATCCGCCAGAGCCGTCCAGCCAGGATCCGCCAGGGCCGTCATCCAACCAGGATCCGTCCCTCAGTCCGGAGCTGCCCCTTATCCTGGTGCTGCCCCTTATCCTGGTGCTGCCCCTTATCCTGGTGCTGCCCCTTAGTCCGGTGCTGCCCCTTAGTCCGGTGCTGCCCCTTAGTCCGGTGCTGCCCCTTAGTCCGGTGCTGCCCCTTAGTCCGGTGCTGCCCCTTAGTCTGGTGCTGCCCCTTAGTCCGGTGCTGCCCCTTAGTCCGGTGGGGTTAATGTGGAGGGTGGCCATTTGGAGGAAGCTACGGAGGCGGGTAGTGACTGTGGTGGGGTGGGAACCACGACCAGTGCCGGAGCCGCCACCGTGGACGGAAGCCCACCCAGACCCTCCCCAAGACTGTGTGCTGGTGCGCCCGGAGTTCGCACCTTAAGGGGGGGGTTATGTCACGCCCTGGCCTTAGTATTCTTTGTTTTCTTTATTATTTTATTTAGGTCAGGGTGTGACATGGGGTATGTTTGTGTTTTGTCGGTTTTTGGGTGGTTATATGGTAAAGGGGGTATTGGGTGTAGTGTATGGGTTTGTGTTGAGTGAATGTGTCTAGCTGTGTCTATGGTTGAGTGTAGGTTCTAGGAAAGTCTATGGTTGCCTGAATTGGGTCTCAATTAGAGACAGCTGGTTATTGTTGTCTCTGATTGGGAGCCATATTTAAGGCAACCATAGGCTTTAGCTGTTTGTGGGGAATTGTCTATGTCTAAGTGTTGTGTGTCAGCACTTATGTTTGATTAGCTTCACGGTCGTCTGTTGTGTTTGTTTCGTTTTCCTTCTTATAATAAAGAGAGGATGTACTTTCCACGTGCTGCATGTTGGTCCTCACTCAGTCCCTTTGACGATCGTGACACTATCAGAAGCTTCTAAATCCATGACATCATTTTCGGGAATTTGCGAAGCTGTTTGAAGGCACAGTCATCTTAGTGTATGTAAACTTCTGACCCACTGGAATTGTGATACAATTGTTGAAAAAATTACTTGTGTCATGCAGAAAGTAGATGTCCTAACCGACTTGCCAAAACTATAGTTTGTTATTAACAAGACATTTGTGGAGTGTTTGAAAAACGAGTTTTAATGACTCCAACCTAAGTGTATGTAAACTTCCGACTTCAACTGAATGCATGCACCACTTTTAAATTTTTTAAATTTTTTGAAACAAGTAATTTTTTTCATTTCACTTCACCAATTTGGACTATTTTCTGTATGTCCATAACATTAAATCCAAATAAAAACCCATTTAAATTACAGATTGTAATGTGACAAAATAGGAAAAAACACCAAGGGGGATGAAAACTTTTGCAAGGCACTGTATGTTTTGCATTATTCTAAAGGCCCACTGTATGTTTTCGTTTCCCTACAATACATGTGATTAGTAATAGAGTTACAGGAAATAAAACAGTCCCATAACAGCTTTTTACAAAGAAAAACATTAGAGAATTGTATCAACCTCCAAGTTGCACGGTCAAATGATTTGCTGCTGATAAATAGGCATAACACAAACTCATCATTACACTATTGTCTTTCTAAATGAAATCAACCGCTTCACCCTCCTTATCATATCAGTTAGGCCTAATTGAAATTCAATTGTGATGTAAGGTGCACAATTATCACCCATTCCTCCATTTGTCATTCATTCGGTGAGGAGAGAGAGACGCATTAGCGCCTGGCTCGGTACCAAAGTCCTACAGCACATTGTCTTGGCGGATTAAGGAATAGGTGTGAAAAAAAAGGTAAAAAGACTCAAAATACTTTTCTGTTTGTGATTTCAAAGTTTGACAAATGAGCAGTGTAAAATACTAACAATTAGGAAAAGTCAGGGAAGGAGCAGAACCGCCTATGGCGGTTCTAGTGTCCCATGAGAAGGTCAGACCTGGTTTCACGTTGCAATACTTTTTGCTACACTGTACCTAACAGCATACGGTCTAACACCCAGAGCTGCATACTTGTGAGTGTGTGAGTGAGTGAGTTTTTGAGTGAGTGAGTGAGTGAGTGAGCGAGTGAGCGAGTGAGCAAGCGAGTGTGTGATGAATTGTCAAAGACTCCAGCCACCCTAGTCATAGACTGTTCTCTCTGCTACCGCACGGCAAGCGGTACCGGAGTGCCAAGTCTAGGTCCAAGAGGCTTCTAAACAGCTTCTACCCCCAAGCCATGAGACTCCTGAACATCTAATCAAACGGCTACCCAGACTATACAATTTGCACCCCCCCCCCCTTCCACGCTGCTGCTACTCTCTTCTCTCTTATTATCTATGCATAGTCACTTTAATAACTCTACCTACATGTTACCTCAATTATCTGACACCGGTGCCCCCACACATTGACTCTGTACCGGTACCCCCTGTATATAGCCCCGCTATTGTTATTTACTGCTGCTCTTTAATTATGTGTTATTCTTATCTCTTACTGTTTTTAGGTATTTTCTTAAAACTGCATGGTTGGTTAAGGGCTTGTAAGTAAGCATTTCACTGTCAGGTCTACACCTGTTGTATTCGGCGCATGTGACAAATAACGTTCGATAAGAGTGTTAGGAAAGAGACTTCTTTTGTAATGCAAGCAGTGTGCCATGTTCGTTTGGGTTGCGGGGTACCTGTGGGACATTTGGAGAGAGATGGGAGCGCGCTCCTAGTTAATGATCCATCTCCCCCTGTGCTAATAATCTCATCTATGACTTTTAATGACCTCTAGTCTCCTCGTTAATAGCCTTTAATATGACTTTTTGATTTTTAGGACTTGTCCCATTGTCAGTGTGCTATAGTCTTGAGTCTGATTGAATATGTCTCATCATTTATCTGTATATACAATATACAACATATATATCATGTTGGAATAAACATACTCCACCATTTATATCTGTATACATAGGGGCGGTGTCCCGGACACAGAGTAAGCCAACCCTGGGCTGAAAATTGAGAATATCAATAAAAAATGTGTTCAGGATTAGACTGAATCTGTGTCCCAGGAAACCGCCCCTTGATGTTATAATATTCATGTTCAATAGTAATAGTACTGAGAAATCCCTCAGAGTGAATTTGAGGTGTTAGACTGAGACTGAAAGAAGGGATGATACAGTAGAGACATTTTCCTCCTCTTTGCACCATCAGTATTCCCATGCCCGAACCCCACCCCACAGGACTCCCACTTAAATCTCTCTCTCTCTCTCTCTCTCTCTCTCTCTCTCTCTCTCTCTCTCTCTCTCTCTCTCTCTCTCTCTCTCTCTCCTCTCTCTCTCTCTCTCTCTCTCTCTCTCTCTCTCTCTCTCTCTCTCTCCTCTCTCTCTCTCTCTCTCTCTCTCTCTCTCTCTCTCTCTCTCTCTCTCCTCTCTCTCTCTCTCTCTCTCTCTCTCTCTCTCTCTCTCTCTCTCTCTCTCTCTCTCTCTCTCTCTCTCTCTCTCTCTCTCTCTCTCTCTCTCTCTCTCTCTCTCTATATATATATGTAGGGTAATCACAAGACAACTAGTGGCCTTTTTGGGTACTTCAGATTATCACAGGTGTCTGTAATTATCTCTGGCCCTGTGTGTGGCCTTACCACATGTAAAATACATAAAATAATAAAATAAGATACACAAAATAGAATGACAAAGCTGTAAAACATTATTCTAAATATAAACCATCAACTTAGTGAACAGCATTGGTGTTTAATGTAAGGGTTTCCACTTGTATATATTTTACTAGGTAAATATGTGTCACGTTCGTCGTAATGTGGAAGAGAGGAGGACCAAGGCGCAGCGCGATACGAATACATTCTTCTATTTATTAATAACGAAACGAAGAACACTTAAACAAACTAATCAAAACAACAAAACTAACGTGAAGCTATATATATAAAGTGCAGACACAAGCAACCAATACATAGACAATAACCCACGAAATCCCTAAAGAATATGGCTGCCTAAATATGGTTCCCAATCAGAGACAATGATAAACAGCTGCCTCTAATTGAGAACCAATCTAGGCAACCATAGACATACAAACACCTAGACTAGAAAACACCCCATAAACATACAAAAAACCCTAGACAAGACAAAAACACCATGTCACACCCTGACCTAACTAAAATAATAAAGAAAACAAAGATAACTAAGATAACTAAGACCAGGTCGTGACAATATGTCTTTGTTGTTAATGTATTGGCACCAAACTGGTGGCGGTTGTGAAAAAAGTCAATAGCTGGAAAAGTTGCAGAGTTCTTTTTCTCATTATTTAGCTATTTTCTCTTGAACCATATTGTTTATCCATTAGAAAATCATAGACAATATGGATAAAGATATAAAAAATGAATACCATATGTTCATATATTTTCAAAGTTATTCAAGTATAAATTACCAAAGTTACAATAGATTACATTTTAATAACCAAAATTACTGAATGTCTCTCTCTCTGCACTCTATTTCAATCCAACCCTCCTTCTGTATTTGACTACCTCTCTTCCGCCTAAGTTATTTGGAGCAGGCACTAGAACTGCACTACTACTCTAGTACTAGTTCTAGTACTCTAGTACTAGTTCTACTGTACTAGTGTGATGGCCAAAGTGACGGTGTTCTGTATATCTTTGTCATTGTCCTGTACACTTGGATAATTAAAGTACTATATCATGCATGGTATCATACATTGTGTGGTCGTATGGTATCACCATAGAGATGAGTTGGTGTTGGAAGTTACGTTGGTATAAAGGCCTTTGGACTACGCTGACTCTATCACACTATCGTGCCGACCTAAACTCAACCGTACTGTGCTGGCTCGGATCGGTTTTATTTTTCAAATGGTCTTTTCCAGCATCAACTATGGTATCTCGGACTCGGTTCAATATTGTGAAAAGGTTATTTGTCCATCAGCCACCTTCGACCTATGTCCTGATGTCATATCATCATATGAAATGGGTGACACTGATCAAACACAATTGCAGTGACTTCAGTCTGCCTTCCCTTGAATACTGTGATGTCTATTGTGTAGTAGATGGAATCTGAGCGAGAGTCATGTAATCTTGCTGGTAAATTGGAAAGGAAAAAAGAGTGGAGTGCGCCTCTGATTTCTCCTGCTCGGACTACGAAAACAGCGAGTGGAAAATTGGACCCACCTAAAAGAGAGAATGAGTGCTTTAGCTCAAATTGCTTTGAGCGTCTACCAAAAAGTTTGACGGATTATGAAATACCTGTTCATCTCTCCCTCTCCTCTCTTCCCCTCCATCTCTGTCTAATCCTCTATCGCTCTTCTAACTTGTCATCCACACATCGAGTTAGAAGCCCCCTAATTCTAAAGCTGGATAAAAGCGTTGAATAGAATGCTGTGAAATAATTTGGAAGGCATATTTAGTTAACCAACAAACCTGGGAGAGATTAATATCCGTTTGGCTGTTTGCCGATAAGCAGAGGGCCGTGTGATCTTCAAAGATGGAGATTAGCGTTTGCTTTACAAATTAGCTTTTGTAATGGTGGAGAGAAACTGTGTTTTTTTTGTGAATTAGACACCTGCTCTGACACAACAAAACAGATGTCTGATGGTGAGAACTGTCGCAAAGATCCCCTGTGTGTGTGTGTGTGTGTGTGTGTTTGTGTGTGTGTACTGTATGTGTGTGTGTGTGTATGCGTGAGAGAGAGTGTGTCTGTGTGTGAGAAAGAGCATGTCTCTTCGATACGATGCAGAATGTTTGACTCATCAGTGTTATGTAAGAGATCGGCATGAGGAATGCAGATTTTTACATTGGCGATGATTTACTTTACCCCCCCCATCCCCACCTCGAGTGGCAAATAAGTCATGCAAATAGAGACGAGCAACAGCCCGAGCAACACACGTGGCAATAAGAGTGGGCTTGAGGATAACCACCCGAAAGCGGACACTGGAAAGCCCTGGTTAGAATGTGCCTGCCTCGGCAGTCTTTCTAGAAAGGTGTTTTATGTAAATTGACCGACTGGCTAGTTACTATAGCAGCTACACTGTGCCTGAATTCCCCCATAATCCTATTCACCCAAACATGTATGCAGAATGTGTAATAACACCGTATCAGTTAATGGCTTGTGCGCAGCAGATGTAGACTAGATAGGTGCAGCACGGCTGATAATACATACAGCGTGTGGACCAGCAAGGTACAGGACAATAGATGATGGCTGGAGTTGGATTTTCCCAGCAGTCCATAATGAGTGCTGGCCCAGTGCAATCAAAATGCAGTTTCTCCGTGTTTTATATCACCACTATTTACACCCCTATTTGTACAACAGCGGATGAAACTAACACTGTAGAAGTGTGAAAATATGTGATCAGTGTTATTTCCTCATAGTTGCTAGTAGAAAATAATACACAGCAGGTTTGCATGGGTGCGGTACACTGGTTAACAGACCAATAAAAGGAGACTTGTAAACCTCTCTGCCAATAACAGCTAATTTTACGTTTTCCCCTCCCCACTCAGACCACTCCTAGACAGTCCAAGCAAAAGTCTGGCTTGAGAATTTTTTGGGGGGGCTAAAAAGCTATTTTTGCCAATTTTAATGGAACTCTATAACAGTAAGGTACACTACATGACCAGAAGTATGTGGACACCTGCTCGTCGAACATCTCATTCTAAAATCATGGGCACTAATATGGAGATAGGTCCCAACCTTGCTACACCCGCCGCCACTCTTCTGCGAAGGCTTTCCACTAGATGTTGAAACATTGCTGCAGGCACTTTGCTTCCATTCAGCCACAAGAGCATTAGTGAGGTCGGGCACTGATGTTGTGCGATTAGGCCTAGTTCGCAGTCAGCGTTCCAATTCATCCCATGTTCAATAGAGTTGAGGTCAGGGCTCTATGCAGGTCAAAAACAGATTCGTCCATCCGACTGCCAGATGGTGAAGAGGGATTCATCGCTCCAGAGAACACGTTTCCACTGCTCCAGAGTCTAATGGCGGCGAGCTTTACACCACTCCAGCCGACACTTGGCATTGCTTATGTTGATCTTAGGCTTGTCAGCAGCCTACCAGCAATGGGTTTCCATTGTTGCTTCCAAAGGCAGTTCGGAATTCGGTAGTGAGTGTTACAACCGAGGCGAGACCATTTTTACACGCCACACGTTTCAGCACTCAGCGGTCCATTCTGTGAGCTTGTGTGGCCTACCACTTCGCGGCTGAGCCGTTGTTGTTCCTAGACGTTTCCACTTCACATTAACAGCACTTAGGGTTTTATACACCTGTCAGCAACGGGTTTGCGTGAAATAGCTTCATCCACTAATTTGAAGGGGAGGCCACATACTTTTGGTGATGTAGTGTACTTAACTGTACCCAGATTTGATATTTATATAAAAGCTGTATTGGGCCTTTAAGGGTGTCGTGAGCTCGTCTATCAGCCTCCCTCCTCCTTCAGTTTCTTATCAGTCATTTCTGGTGGCGGGCCCGGGTCCCCGGGTCCCCGTGTGGCGTTGCCCATAGAAGCAACGCCACAGGGTCTTCAGGCGTTGATGGAGCCCAAGCGAGTAGCGCAGTGGAGGGCAAAACGACTGACCGTTAGATACCATACCTGTCACGCTGACTGCAGTGTGGGGGGCATTGTCAGTCAGCTAGATACTGTGACGTGTCACTATGGAAGCATTTGTAAGTTAAACAGCGATACTATATTATCGACTTGAATCGTCTTGTCGTGCCCGTTGTCATCTGTCGGAAGTGAAACACTAACAGATTTACTGATACCAACCGGAATCCTAATTTTGTGCCTGTTACCAGCCGATAGCATTCAAAGATCAACACATACATTGATCTCCTGTAGAATGTATAGAAGGAAAAAACACATACGCTTTCCGTTTATAGACCACAGTGATTGTGCATTTCTCGTATGGCTAATCAACGAGCCATCTGTCACACTGCGAAACAGCTGTTCCTCTGATTCCCAATTCCCCTGCACTAGAAACAAACAGCAGAATTAATAACCATTATAATGAACGGACGCTGTAGCATTTGTTGCGCCGCTGCCACGGGGGAGCCCTGCAATCAGCCGTCAGTCAAGATTGGGAGCGAGCCCCGGTGAATAAGTAACTTGACAACAGGAATTCATAACAAACAGGATGACAAGGCTAGGGACACATGGCACGTCTCTAGGCACCCTGTCCATTAATAATGCACTACTTCTGACCAGAGCCTTATAGGCCCTGGTCAAACTTATGGCACTATTTAGGGAATAGGCTGTAAATGGGGACGCAGCCTGTGGCGGTAGCTGGCTATCAGAGGAATAGTAATTTCATCGAGGCGAGACATTTGAGGATATTAGCTCGGCGCACAATCAGCCCTTCTCTTTCCCCAATTAGGACTATTAATCAACTTTTGGAACAGCTGGGACGCTATTTTTACAGTTTCAGATTCAGCCTCTCTCTCCAACCCTCTCTCTTGTTCTCTTTCGCCCATATTGGCTTTCACTCTGTTTCATCCCTTTGGCCTTAAACCGGCTGCCGGCAGTACCGTGGCATTATTGCTAGTCACAGAAAGGGACTGGCCATAGGGCATTTCGGCAAATGCCAGATGGGCTGGTCCATCTTTATCCCAGTGGGCCTGTCTAAACATCGCACAAAATGATCATTATCTGGCTAATAGTGTGGGCCTCCTTGTGTGACGGTGAATGACCACCTATGGCCTCAGATCTATCAAATCAAAGCACATTTGATTTGTTACATGCTTTGTAGACAACAGGTGTAGACTAACAGTGAAATACTTACTTAGGGGTATTTTCCAACAATACAGAGTTAAAGATAAGATAAAACATTTAATGAAACATTTAAATAGTCACACGAGGAATAAATATACACTGAATAACGAATAGAAATAATGAGTATTGTTGTGCCGTCTTCGCACCTGTGTTTGTGTGTTTGGACCATGATAGATCCTTAGTGATGTGGACCCCGAAGAACTTGAAGCTCTCGACCCGTGCTCTGCCCTCTGTTGTCTGTAATCCATCCTCCTTTGTCTTACTAATGTTCAGGGAGAGATTGTTGTCCTGGCACCACACTGCCAGGTCTCTGACCTCCTCCATACAGGCTGTCTCATTATCGTCAGTGTTCAGGCCTACCACTGTCGTGTCGTCGGCAAACTTCATGATGGTGTTGGAGTCGCGCACGGCCACGCAGTAGTGGGTGAACAGGGAGTACAGGAGGGGACTAAGCACGAACACCTGAGGGGCCCCCGTCTTGAGGGTCAGCATGGCATATGTGTTGTTGCCTACCCTCACCACCTGGGGGCGGCCAGTCAGGAAGTCCAGGATCCAGAGGATTCAGTTGCAGAGGGAGATGTTCAGTCCCAGCTTCTGATAGGCTAATTGACATAATTTGAGTCAATTGGAAGTGTACCTATGGATGTATTTCAAGGCCTACCTTCAAACTCAGAAGACCTCAGAAAATAAATTGTAGACCTTCACAAGTCTGGTTCATCCTTGGGAGCAATTTCCAAATGCCTCAAGGTACCATGTTCATCTGTACAAACAATACTACGCAAGTATAAACAACATGGGACCACGCAGCCGTCATATCGCTCAGGAAGGAGACGCATTCTGTCTCCAAGAGATGAACGAGGAGGCCTACAAACCTGACTCAGTTACACCAGCTCTGTCAGGAGGAATGGGCCACAATTCACGCAACTTATTGTGGGAAGCTTGTGGAAGGCTACCCGAAACGTTTGACCCAAGTTAAATAATTAAAGGCAATGCTACCAAACACTAATTGAGTGTATGTAAACTTCTGACCCACTGGGAATGTGATGAAAGAAAAAAAAGCTGAAATAAATAATTCTCTCTACTATTATTCTGACATTTCACTTTCTTAAAATAAAGTGGTCATCCTAACTGACCTAAAACAGGGAATTTTTACTAGGATTAAATGTCAAGAATTGTGAAAAACTGAGTTTAAATGTATTTGGGTAAGGTGTATGTAAACTTCCGACTTCAACTGTAGATTATTACAGACTGGGTCAGGGAAAGGTTGAAAATGATCGCTGTTCTGATGCCCAGAAGCTGTTTTCGGTCATAGGAAACGATGGCGAAAACCTTACGTACAAAAAAAGTCAAGATCAGCGCAAAAAAACACACAAAATAGCATAATTGGTCAGGAGCCCGTGAAAAGGCTGCTATACATCCCAGAGCCAGTCTACTGTCAACAAAGGGATTGAATGGGTAGTCATTGGTCATACAATTTTTTTGGTTAGACCTACCATGCGTTGTTTAGACAAATAACTACGTACAGTGGGGCAAAAAAGTATTTAGTCAGCCACCAATTGTGCAAGTTCTCCAACTTAAAAAGATGAAAGAGGCCTGTAATTTTCATAATAGGTACACTTCAACTATGACAGACAAAATGAGAAAAAAAATCCAGAAAATCACATTATAGGATTTTTTATTAATTTATTTGCAAATTATGGTGGAAAATACGTATTTGGTCAATAACAAAAGTTTATCTCAATACTTTGTTATATAACCTTTGTTGGCAATGACAGAGGTCAAACGTTTTCTGTAAGTCTTCACAAGGTTTTCACACACTGTTGCTGGTATTTTGGCCCATTCCTCCATGCAGATCTCCTCTAGAGCAGTGATGTTTTGGGGCTGTTGCTGGGCAACACGGACTTTCAACTCTGGAGACTGGCTAGGCCACTCCAGGACCTTGAAATCGTTGCCCGGGCGGTGTGTTTGGGATCATTGTCATGCTGAAAGACCCAGCCACGTTTCATCTTCAATGCCCTTGCTAATGGAAGGAGGTTTTCACTCAAAATCTCACGATACATGGCCCCATTCATTCTGTCCTTTACACGGATCAGTCGTCCTGGTCCCTTTGCAGAAAAACAGACCCAAAGCATGATGTTTCCACCCCCATGCTTCACAGTAGGTATGGTGTTCTTTGGATGCAACTTAGCATTCTTTGTCCTCCAAACACGACGAGTTGAGTTTTTACCAAAAAGTTCTATTTTGGTTTCATCTGACCATATGACATTCTCCCAATCTTCTTCTGGATCATCCAAATGCTCTCTAGCAAACTTCAGACGGGCCTGGACATGTACTGGCTTAATCAGGGGGACACGTCTGGCACTGCAGGATTTGAGTCCCTGGCGGCGTAGTGTGTTACTGATGGTAGGCTTTGTTACTTTGGTCCCAGCTCTCTGCAGGTCATTCACTAGGTCCCCCCGTGTGGTTCTGGGATTTTTGCTCATTTTGACCCCACAGGGTGAGATCTTGCGTGGAGCCCCAGATCGAGGGAGATTATCAGTGGTCTTGTATGTCTTCCATTTCCTAATAATTGCTCCCACAGTTGATTTCTTCAAACCAAGCTGCTTACCTATTGCAGATTCAGTCTTCCCAGCCTGGTGCAGGTCTACAATTTTGTTTCTGGTGTCCTTTGACAGCTCTTTGGTCTTGGCCATAGTGGAGTTTGGAGTGTGACTGTTTGAGGTTGTGGACAGGTGTCTTTTATACTGATAACAAGTTCAAACAGGTGCCATTAATACAGGTAACAGGTGGAGGACAGAGGAGCCTCTTAAAGAAGAAGTTACAGGTCTGTGAGAGCCAGAAATCTTGCTTGTTTGTAGGTGACCAAATACTTATTTTCCACCATAATTTGCAAATAAATTCATAAAAAATCCTACAATGTGATTTTCTGGATTTTTTTTTCTCATTTTGTCTGTCATAGTTGAAGTGTACGTATGATGAAAATTACAGGCCTCTCTCATCTTTTTATTAAGTGGGAGAACTTGCACAATTGGTGGCTGACTAAATATATTTTTTGCCCCACTGTACATGTGTTGTAATTAACCAGAGCGACTCATCCCCCAAGTCTCCACAAACAGACCTGGGCTGCGTCCCAAATGGCACCCTATTCCCGACATACGAGTGTCCCATAGCACTTTGGTCAAAAGAAGTAGTGCACTATGTAGAGAATATGGTGCCATTTGGGACGCAAAACACAGAGCAAGCTTTCACCACGCATGGATGTCTCATCACCATCACCATCACCATCACCATCACCATCATTCAATCTCATTTACAAACCCAACGACATTTGATGACGCATCTCTGATTAACAACGAGTCGTTTTCCCAGAACTCTGACAGATACACATGCTGTCAAGGAGAAGACAAAATATTGTAGGAGAAGTGAGAGCACGTGTGTTACAGACGAAGTGTCCAAGTGGAGTCGATTACGAAGAAAAACACAGGGGAAAATATCCCAAATGGCACTATAGACACTAAAACGTGCACTAAATTTGTCCTGAGTCCTATGAGCCCTGGTCAAAAGAAAAAGTGGACTAAAAAGTGAATATGGTGCCATTTGCGAGGCATCCATTATTGCACAACATGTGTTTTGGCACTGCTACATTTAGTCTCAGTTTATTGGAATGTCATGGAGACTTATTGTTTATGGTCAATTAGATCAACTTCAATACTACAGTTCTCCTTTACAGAGTAAGACATCATCTTATAGATGATTTGAGTAGTGTATGTGAAGGCTGCATGTATGATAAACCAAATCCAAATCCACAGATCTTCATTGCAAAGGGTTTAAACACCGTTTCCCGTACTTGTTCAATGAACCATAAACAATTAACGAACATGCACCTGTGGAACGGTCGTTAAGACACTAACAGCTTACAGAGACGGTAGGCAATTAAGGTCACAGTTATGAAAACTTAGAACACTAAAGAGGCCTTTCTATTGACTCTGAAAAACACCAAAAGAAAGATGCCCAGGGTCCTTGCTCATCTGCGTGAACGTGCCTTAAGCATGCTGCAAGGAGGCATGAGGACTGCAGATGTGGCCAGGGCAATAAATTGCAATGTCCGTACTGTGAGACGCCGAAGACAGCGCTACAGGGAGACAGGACAGACAGCTGATCATCCTCGCAGTGGCAGACCACGTGTAACAACACCTGCACAGGATCGGTACATCCGAACATCACACCTGCGGGACAGGTACAGGATGGCAACAACAACTGCCCGAGTTACACCAGGAACACACAATACCTCCATCAGTACTCAGACTGTCCACAAAAGGCTGAGAGAGGCTGGACTGAGGGCTTGTAGGCCTGTTGTAAGGCAGGTCCTCACCAGACATCACCGGCAACAATGTCGCCTATGGGCACAAACCCACCGTCGCTGGACCAGACAGGACTGGCAAACTTCACTGACAAGTCGCGGTTTTGTCTCACCAGGGAGTGATGGTTGGATTCGCGATTATCGTCGAACGAATGAGCGTTACACCGAGGCCTGTACTCTGGAGCGGGATCGATTTGGAGGTGGAGGTCCGTCATGGTCTGGGGCGGTGTGTCACAGCATCATCGGACTGAGCTTGTTGTCATTGCAGGCAATCTCAATGCTGTGCGTTACAGGGAAGACATCCTCCTCCCTCATGTGGTAAAATTCCTGCATCCTCATCCTGACATGACCCTCCAGCATGGCAATGCCACCAGCCATACTGCTCGTTCTGTGTGTGATTTCCTGCAAGACAGGAATGTCAGTGTTCTGCCATGGCCCCTGGATCTCAATCACATTGAGCACGTCTGGGACCTGTTGGATCAGAGGGTGAGGGCTAGGGCCATTCCAGAAATGTCTGGGAACTTGCAGGTGCCTTGGTGCAAGAGTGAGGTAACATCTCACAGCAAATATGGTGCAGTCCATGAGGAGGAGATGCACTGCAGTACTTAATGCAGCTGGTGGCCACACCAGATACTGACTGTTACTTTTGATTTTGACCCCCCCTTTTTTCAGGGACACATTATTCAATTTCTGTTAATCACATGTCTGTGGAACTTGTTCAGTTTATGTCTCAGTTTTTGAATCTTGTTATGTTCAAACAAATATTTACACATGTTTAAGTTTGCTGAAAATAAACGCAGTTGACAGTGAGAGGACGTTTCTTTTTTTGCTGAGTTTATATAAAGCCTTTATTGTAGTTTGTTTAAAGTAGAACACTGTATTTCACAGCAAATTGATTGATTGATTTGTTATAGGTTTTTGAGATCCCCAATGTTTAGAGTTTGGATTCAAACTCAGGTGAGACCAGGTCTGATAGGGGATGAGTACAATATTGCCCAGCACGTTGACACTAGGTGTGATCAGCCTTGTAACACTGGAACCATTTCAGAGTTGTTGAGAGTTGTTCTTGAATGAATTAGAAGTGACGGTTCAGAATTACTGGGTCGAAAATGAAATTGCGGCAGACTCCCTCGCACAAGTAAATCAGGACTATTAAACACTTTTCATTTCCTTTAAACCACTTTACTGTACCATAAAACGTGAGGAGTCACGCAATAAACATCTCGCCTCGGTTTAATACCGCGATAGATAATGAAATAAATGTCTTAAAAGGATTAAAAAGTGCATGGCCTTGCAAATCTGTAAACAGCCACCTTATTTTTTGGGGGGTGTGTGTGTGATGGGGGGGGGGGTCTAACATCTATAATTATAATACACGTGTCGGAGAGAGTTTACTGCTTTCCCAATATTGTTGGAGTAACAAGGCCACAAAAGCACACCCAAGGACGGGGCGCACACTTGGTACAGTGGGAGGCGGGTTGATTTGATTTGAGAGAGAGATAGAGAGAGAAGGAGGGAAAACGAGGGGGTGGGATGTACGATTGAGTGCCTGACGTAAACCGTGTCACAGCCGCGGCGATATTTACAACCCTGCGCCAAGGTGTGCACGGGATTTTAAAAGGCGTTTTCTAATTACGTTACCAGGCCCCTGCAGTGCTTGCATCCCAAATGGCAGCCTATTCCCTATTGGCCCTGGTCGAAAGTAGTGCACTATGTAAGGAATAGGGTGCCATTTGGGACAGGCACATTGCCTAGCGGGAACTGAGTGGCACGTTGTGATGGTCGACACGTGGGATTGGCTGGTGGATCAGCATGTGCATTACCTGGCAGCAAAGGTGGCAGAGGGATACACAAGTGATGTACATCTATGGAAAATCCTAGGGCCTGGTGATTAACGCTGAGTGCGATGAAAAGCAAACAGGCAGTCAGGCTGTCATTTCTTACCTGGGAGGAGGGTGGGTTGCTTTATGTGTTGTTTGCACACACCTTTGATTTACTCAACATTTAATGCACGCCCCCGATCTTGAGTAGGCAATCAAACATCCCCTCTATGCAAGTGTGATGAGGGTACGTTGAGATGCTAAGTGTTTGTTGATGTGTGTACCTGTGCGTGTGTGTGTATGAGTGTGTGTGTGTCTATAAGGGCCATACTGTATACGCAACTGTCTGCAAAATGATTCTCTGGGCCTACATGTTTGTATATGATATATTGTATGTGTGGGTGTAAATTACACATACACCATATGTTAGACTTTCTGTGTTCTGCACTCAGAGAAACTGATATGAAACAGGTAGAGAATGAAATGACTATCTGTAGGCCTACATATGTATATGTGATATGCGGTTGGGTGTACTGTATCTTACACATACAGGTGTAGGATCTTAATTGGATCACTCTTTTGTTGTTGAGAATTTCCCCGCACCGGAGGAAATGCAGACAAGCTCGGTGATTTACATACATTCTAGAGTTTGAGGGTTTGAAAATAGTTTCACTATTCGAATAGTATCATACATTGTTGTCGGATATTCAAAATACATGTGTTTATTTTTTACGTAAATGTTTTACTTGAGCACTGCTGTGCGAGGGATAGGCTGCTCTTTTGCTCTATTACTGCAGCTGGGGAAGTTATAAGGGCCGTGTAGCGAGCAGACGGAGGGAAAGAGATAGACGCCAAGGCAACTCGGCTACAGCCAAGGCTAGCTAACTTGTAGCAACCACAATGTTATTTATCATCCCATCCCATTTATTATCCCATCCCATCCCATATCATCCCATCCCATATCATCCCACAGGGCATGTCTTGACTGGAGTAGCCTAGTAAGCTAGCTAAGTTAGCCACCTATAGCTAGCTAGGCTAATTGAGGCCAAACCCATTCAGATTAAACAAGTCTCCCTGTTGGTTGGTCGTTGTAGCATACTCCTTTTAATTTCTCTAACTTGCATTGCATTAGTGAACTCTCACTCCACTTGCTACACATTGAGCCTCTCTGCCGCTTTGATTGGCCAACATAAACAACAAGTTAAATACGGGGAAGGCTGTCGGTAGGCTCCCAGGCTTTTTATGGGGCGCACGTGCATGTCATTTAAAAATTAATTGAATAGTTTGTTTTATTAAATTAATACATTGAAATGTCATAGTATATCCTTGCATGTAACATCTTCACATAGATATTTTAATTTAATTTAGAAAAAGCCTTTTCAGTGATAATCGTTTTACAATAGGACTAAAAAGCATCCCCATAACATGATGCAGCCACCACTATGTTTGAAAATATGAAGAGTGGCACTTAGTTATGTGTTGTATTGGATTTTCCCCGACCATAACACTTTGAATTCAGGGCAAAAAGTGAATCCCTGAGCAGTTTCCTTCCTTTCTGGCAACTGAGTTAGGAAGGCCACCTGTATCTTTCTAGTGACTGGGTGTATTGCTACACCATCAAAAGTGTATTTAATAACTTCACTGTGCTCAAAGAGATATTCAATGTCTTTAAAAAAAAAAAAAAACGTCTACCAATAGTTGCCCTTCTTTGCGAGGCATTGGAAAACCTCCGGTTCTTTGTGGTTGAATCTGTGTTTGCAATTCACTGCTCGACTGAGGGATCTTACAGATAATTTTGTGGGGTACAGAGATGTGTGGGGTACAGAGATGAGGTAGTTATTAAAAAAAGACTATGTTAAACACTATTATTGCACACATAGTGTGCATTCCTGACAGCTGTCACTGTCATTGTACTCATTCTCTCTCTGCCATCTTCCGTCTTCGCAACGACACAAAGGTGTCAACCGTTGTGTGTGTTTCTGCGTTCTAACATGAGATGGCTGCTATACACAAGGGAGTATCGCACCACCCACACACACACACACACACACACACACACACACACACACACACACACACACACACACACACACACACACACACACACACACACACACACACACACACACACACACACACACACACACACAAACAAAGTCACTTCACAGGCAAAGCCTCTTTGCTCAGTTCTCCTCCCTCCTGGAAGGCCTAGTGTCTCTTAGCACCATTGCATTGCCTCCTCTGGGGCTGCTGTGACATAATTACTATATCAGACCCGCTGTGTAATTCCTGCCTCTCTGCTCCCGTCTTGCCCTCCCCCTGTCTCTTCCATGTCTCCCTCTGTCTCCCCTATGTCTCCACTATGTCTCCCCTCTGTCTCCTCTATGTCTACCCTCTGTCTCCCCTATGTCTCCACTATGTCTCCCCTCTGTCTCCCCTCTGTCTCCTCTATGTCTCCCCTCTGTCTCCTCTCTGTCTCCCATCTATGTCTCCTCTATGTCTCCCCTCTGTCTCCCCTCTGTCTCCTCTATGTCTCCTCTATGTCTCCTCTATGTCTACCCTCTGTCTACCCTCTGTCTTCTCTATGTCTCCCCTCTGTCTCCCCTCTGTCTCCTCTATGTCTCCTCTATGTCTACCCTCTGTCTACCCTCTGTCTTCTCTATGTCTCCCCTCTGTCTCCTCTATGTCTCCTCTATGTCTCCCCTCTATGTCTCCTCTATGTCTACCCTCTGTCTCCCCTCTATGTCTCCTCTATGTCTCCCCTCTGTCTCCCCTCTGTCTCCTCTATGTCTACCCTCTGTCTACCCTCTGTCTCCACTATGTCTCCTCTATGTCTCCCCTCTGTCTCCCCTCTGTCTTCTCTATGTCTCCTCTATGTCTCCCCTCTGTCTCCCCTCTGTCTCCCCTCTGTCTTCTCTATGTCTCCTCTATGTCTCCCCTCTGTATCCCCTCTGTCTCCTCTATGTCTCCCCTCTGTCTCCTCTATGTCTCCTCTATGTCTCCCCTCTGTCTTCTCTATGTCTCCTCTATGTCTCCCCTCTGTCTCCCCTCTGTCTCCTCTATGTCTCCTCTATGTCTCCCCTCTGTCTCCCCTCTATATCTCCTCTATATATCCTCTATGTTTCCCCTCTGTCTCCCCTCTGTCTTCTCTATGTCTCCTCTATGTCTCCCCTCTGTCTTCTATATGTCTCCTCTATGTCTCCCCTCTGTCTCCCCTCTGTCTCCTCTACATCAAACTCCAAATATATTGGGACATTGACAAATGTTTTGTTATTTTGGCTCTGTACTGAGCACTTGATTTGAAATGGCACTAGATTTGAAATTACACAATAGCTATAGGGGTTAAATAGCAGACTGTCAGCATTAATTGTAGGATATTTTCATTCATATCGGGTAAACTATTTAGAAATTATTTATACTATTTATTTACAGCACTTTATGTAGTCCCCCATTTTAGTGGAGCAAAAGTATTTGGTCCCAAATGTATAGCATGCAATGACTACAGTACATCAAGCTTGTGACTCTACAATTTTGTTGGATGCATTTGCTGTTTGCTTTGGTTGTGTTTCAGGTTATTCTGTAACCAATAGAAATGAATGGTAAATGATGTATTTTGTGTCATTTTGGAATCACTTTTATTGCAAATAAGAATATCATTTATTTCTAAACATTTCTACATGAATGTACACAACCATTGAAAAGTTTGGGGTCACTTAGAAATGTCTTTGTTGTTGAAAGGAAATGTAAAAAAAAAAATCTATTAAAATAACATCATATTGATCAGAAATACTGTGTAGACATTGTTAATGTTGTAAATGAGTATTGTAGCTGGAAATGACATAAATAGTACTGAGGACCATTATCAGCAACCATCACTCCTGTGTTCCAATGGCACATTGTGTTAGCTAATCCAAGTTTATCATTTTAAAAGGCTAATTGATCATTAGAAAACCCTTTTGCAATTATGTTAACACAGCGGAAAACGGTTGTCTGATTAAAGAAGCAATAAAACTGTCCTTCTTTAGACTAGTTGAGAATCTGGAGCATCAGCATTTGTGCGTTCCATTACAGGCTCAAAATGGCCAGAACAAATAATTTTCTTCTGAAACTTATCAGTCTATTCTTGTTCTGAGAAATGAAGGCTATTCCATGTGAGAAATTGCCAAGAAACTGAAGATCTCGTATAACACTGTGTACTACTCCCTTCTCAGAACAGTGCAAACTGGCACTAACTAGAATAGAAAGAAGAGTGGGAGGCCCCGGTGCACAACTGAGCAAGAGGACAAGTACATTAGAGTGTCTAGTTTGAGAAACAGACGCCTCACAAGTGCTCAATTGGCAGCTTCATTAAATAGTTCCCGCAAAGCACCAGTCTCAACGTCAACAGTGAGGAAGCGACTCCGGGATGCTGGCCTTCTAGGCAGAGTTGCAAAGAAAAATCCATATCTCAGACTGGCCAATAAAAATAAAAGATTAAGATGGGCAAAATAACACAGACACTGGACAGAGGAACTCTGCCTAGAAGGCCAGCATCCTGGAGTCGCCTCTTCACTGTTGACGTTGAGACTGGTGTTTTGCCGGTACTATTTAATGAAGCTGCCAGTTGAGGACTTGTGAGGCGTCTGTTTCTCAAACTAGACACTCTAATCTACTTGTCCTCTTGCTCAGTTGTGCACCGGGGCCTCCCACTCTTCTTTCTATTATTGGTATTGGTTAGACTACAATTAGGGTGTAGAAATGTTATGCTCTTAGTGTAACCTTTAATTAACTAGGCAAGTCAGTTAAGAACACATTCGTATTTACAAGGACAGCCTACCCTCCCCGTCGGGGAATTGAACCACGGTCTCCCGCATGCCCGCAAGTACTGTAGCCTACTGCCGACCGTCACGTTGTACAGCACCATATTATCCATTCCATCCTAACGGAAACCGAGAGGGTTTTTAGTTGTTCTTGGAACAGAAACACCATAATATTAAGCAAATTAATTAAGCAGCATTTCTTAAAATCAGTCCCATATACTATGTTCTTACAAAAGAGGTTTTAAATTCTCTAGTACGGCCACTATTGAAGGCTATCAAATGCTTCTCAAAGATGCCCTCTGGTGGTCAAACTAGCACTAACTAGCATTAATGATACCAGTGGTTGGCACTTAAATAACATGCCATATAATATGCTGCAACTTTTAATGGACAAACCACTGTATGTCTCTTATATGTCTTCCCTTTGTCTCCTCTCTTTTTCTTCTATGTCTGACTATATAGTACATTGAGTACATATAGTACATAAGACCCATAAAGACTTCCTGTATCTTAGGGTGGAGACCATGTTCAGTCTGCGTTGATCAATCTGTGTTTTCAGTTAATTGGTTATTAGACAAATATTTCAGTTATTAATGGCTATGGTACTATAGGTCATTGCCATTTTAAAGATATACCGTAACACAGAACCCAAACCGGCTGCGTGCGTGCACCATCGTGCGCCATCGTGCATAAATGTATGTTGTACCCCCACACCAAACGTGATCACGACACGCAGGTTAAAATATCAAAACAAACTCTGAACCAATTATATTAATTCGGGGACAGGTCGAAAGCATTAAAAATGTATGGCAATTTAGCTCGCTAGCTTGCACTTGCTAGCTAATTTGTCCTATTTAGCTAGCTTGCTGTTGCTAGCTAATTTGTCCTGGGATATAAACATTGAGTTGTTATATTAACGGAAATGCTCGAGGTCCTCTACTCTACCAATTAATCCACACATAAAACCGTCAACCGAATCGTTTCTAGTCATCTCTGCTCCTTCCAGGCTTTTTCTTCTCTTGACTTTACATTTCGATTGGCAACTTTCATAAATTAGGTGCATTACCGCCAGTCACCCACAAGGGTATAACCAATGAGGAGATGGCACGTGGGTACCTGCTTTTATAAACCAATGAGGAGATGGGAGAGGCAGGACTTGCAGCGCGATCTGCGTCAGAAATAGAACTGACTTCTATTTTAGCCGTTGACAACGCAGACGCTCATTGGCGCGCGAGCAGTGTGGGTGCAATAATGGAATAATATAGATTTCTAAATGTATTTTGCACCGCTCGTGCACACGACGCGAGCGGTGTAGTCAGCCTGTAAGATTAACACTTGTTTGGTGGCTAAATACTGTGCAATAGAGCGGTGAAGTACAGTTATGTTAGATTCTTAATAAAAGTGAATGAATAGCTTTTATGTTACCGTGAGTACCATTCGCCTACCATTACCTGCATTTTTCTATGAATTATACGGTACAACAACAAAAAACATATTTTCATGGGTAGAGAGAATAGGGAGGCAAAATGAGATTGCCTTCCCAAAGAAATCAATTTTACTTTTGATTACTATAACAAGATGTAACACTACATGAAGTGTCTCTTTTTTGGGCCGCTAATGGAGAGGAGCATTGCAATTTGGGAGAAAGTAATAGCTCCGAGCTTTCAGTCTCTATATTCCCCGGGATTCATGAAATCAAGTGTATACGTGTAAAGATCGGTCGATAGATGTCAATGGCAGAAACACATTTGGCTCTTTAGCTCTGTAAGGTTTGTAAAGTGACGAGCAGTCTGTGCAGGATGGAGTGTCAGTCAGTGCAATGTGTAAGTGCAGACCCAGAATCAAGTATCATGGAGAGTTTGGCCAACGTATAACCAGTTATGTCAGATTTGGGTTCGAGCTTAATTGGCCAAAGTCTCTCCATGTATAGTATGTTTGCCTTTCAGTGAAAATATGGTGTGTCTATTATAGCCAATCATGTCAGGTGTTGCTTGAAGCCAAGTTTGCCACACTGTCCATATAAAATGCCTTGAACTGCAAAAATGGCATCTTTATCCAGTCATGTCCGGTTCGGGTTGGAACAGAGTTGGCCAGACTGTCCCTGTACGATTGCCTTTTAAGTGTAAATATGCCGTCTATAGCTAATCATGTAAGGATTCGTTTGGAACCAGGTTGGCCAAACTCTTTGGTGCAAACATGGCGTCCATCAAACTCAGCATTGGACACTGTGACCCACCTGTCTGCGCAGGTCCCTGGTCTTCTTGGTCATCTTGTCGATGGCAGAGTTCAACGGGTCTCCTTTCTCTTTCCTGCCAGTCTGTAGAGAGAGGGAGAGGGGAACACAGAGACACAGTGTTACCTCAGTGTTACCTGTGTAACATTACTAATTCATCATCACACGCACAAATGCTCACATCAAAAAGTGCATTATGCGTGTAATACACTACAGGAGGGAATGGGAGCACAAAGGTTTGTACTGCGGATGAAAGGGATTAAAGGAGGGGACTCATTCCTGGAATACTCTCTGCCTCCGGTTTCTTATAAGTGACTTTGGATGTTCAAGATGTAAGAGAAAGTAGCAGGGCTGGATAAAATAAGAACTTGAGTATTGAGCAAATAAGATGGTGGTGACAGGCATCAGATGAAGACGACTTGCAGGGGAGCAACTGCGGAACCATTTCTGAGAAATTCCATCAAGCATGAAACCAAGTTAGCAAGTGAAGTACTGTGGGCTTTGGAGGTACACACGCAATTGTAACTAGGTGGCTTTCTGTACATGCTAACTAGGCCACTTGGACTTTTAGCTCTCAACAAATGACACCCATTGTTGTTAGTGAATGAGTGACTAAAAATACAAAAATATAGATTCTTTCCTCAAGGGTCTTTAGCTGTCAATGAATAAAACCCCATTTTGTTAGTGAGTAAGCAACTAGAAAGACAAAACAGAGAGAGAGAGGTGTCAATATGAGACCTTGTCTTCTTGAAGAACAATTAGGAGTTTCTGTGGTGTTAGCGGCAGCTAGGCTGCTGGCCCTTCCTTCTGCCCCCTCTTCCCTCAGGCCCTCTCAGACAGTCCACAGCTGGCTGCAGTCACAAGTGTCACCTCCCGCTAAATGACAATTCTCTCTCTCTCTCTCTCTCTCTCTCTCTCTCTCTCCCTCTCAAAAAAATTGAAAAATCAAGTGGTGACCATTAAATATTGACGGCACACCAAAGGCGAGCGATGTTCTATTTCAAGCGACACGGGGCTACAGTAACGTAGGTGAGATTCCATCTATTGTCTCAGGGATCGGCGAGGAGGGGGGGGGGGGGGGGAAACAGGGGGCAGGTGACATGCAGCGTTCTCTAGGGGGCCTGGGAAATGGACCTGGGCATGCCGGGCCGGGCGGTTGGCTGGTTGGCGGTTGAATGCATCGTCATGCCTCAAGATGCGAGCAGTTAATAAGTATAAAACAGATTGCCTATCAGAGATATAAAATCCATTACTGCCTGATGGAATCAAAGGCGAACGACTGCCAGAGAGAAGGATAAACGGTCTCCCCCCAAAAAAAGATGTATTGTTTATGGGCTACGGCGAGCGTAAATAATGCTGAAGCTGAGACTGATATTCCAAAGCATTCTAGTAATTACCTTTGGAGACTCCGTTTCATTTTCGCAGTGACCCCTTTGGAACGTATGGGGTCCCATTTGGTGGCCTATGATGATGAAAGCGGAGGTAACCTTTGCGTCGGGGGCTGCCATTAAATACGGCATAAAGATGCAATCACTAATGTTGTGTTATGAATTTGTTTTGGATTATTTAATAGGGTGATTAGGTGTGGGCGATGAGGCGGCTTGATTCCTACAGGCCGCGGTTAGATGTCAGGGGTTAGAGATCGCACACAGCTACACTTCTTAACCCCTTCTCAGACAGGCGGGAGGGATGGACGGAGAGGAGAAGAGAGAGGGAGAGGGGAATAAAGATGACAAAAAAGGGAGATGAAGAGAACGAGAGATAAATAAATGGCAAAAAATGAAAGTGAGTGAATGCAAAAAAGAGGGGGAGACAAACAGCTGATAAAAAGAGAGAGGGGAGCGATACATTGGGTATACAGTATGTAGGGGACTTAAATAGAATCCTCGATTCTTTGAACATATGGGAACGTAAGAAGGCGGGTTTAAACAAACACCCTTTAACAAACACTGTTTGCTGCCTTCAGCATGAATTCAGTTACAACCGGGTGCAATTTGCTGGCTACACTGACGGTTCGGTCCATTAGAAGTCGTCTCTTACCGCAATACCTTAGCGCATCAAAGATCCAAATCAACAGATTGTACAGAGACGCCGATGACACTCCAGTCAAAGCAATAGTAGAGCATACAAAATTAATTGCCCGGTTGCCGTAGCAACCCCGTTCCAATTCCGCCCTACAGTGGAGTGTGTTCACATCATTATCTTGGTGGGGAGGGAGAACAACATAACATGTACAGATGTAGGATCTTATTTTGATCACTCTTTTGTCGCCGAGAATTTTCCCGCACAGAAGGAAATGCAAACGTGTAGTGTATTCGAGATGTACATTAGGCTTCTTAGTTTGTAATGTCAAACTTGACTTTCCCTAATGAAAAATGTATCAACACCTACAAAAAAAATTCTATTAATTAGAATCCACATAATAATTCACATTTCCTGTTGCTACTGGATTATATTGCTGCTGTAGCAAACTTCCTCAAATTAAGATCCTACATCTGTACATGCTCTCCCATCCTAGCCTAGCAAAGAAGCAGTATAATACTAATATGGAGGGTAGTGTAGATACTGGACATGCCAATGAGTGGTAAGGATGATCAATTGCATGAACGCTTAGACCTGTCTTGGACGTGAACACCATATCCTCATTATGTCACCATGGCAGCGTTTCACATGTCTCGTCCACTCAATTACAGAGCCGTCACATAACTACAGCCACTCCGTTATACAGTGCTAGATACGGGAGATAATGGTGGCCC
The DNA here is from genome assembly GCF_029448725.1 of Salvelinus fontinalis. Taxonomy (NCBI): domain Eukaryota; kingdom Metazoa; phylum Chordata; class Actinopteri; order Salmoniformes; family Salmonidae; genus Salvelinus; species Salvelinus fontinalis. Next base: position 14,017,140 of record NC_074706.1, read on the forward strand.
TTATAGCCCTCGATGTGACGTTCCCCATATTACAGGCCTGCATATCGTTGTGTGTGTCCTTGGCTAGATATCACTTCAGTCTTGTTGGAGTGTTCATTATTTGCTTTCCAATACAGTATCTGGTGCTGCTGCACAGCTAAATTAAAGTCCCAAATGACACCCTATTCCCAATATATTGCAAAACTTTTAACAGGGGCCCTATTTCCGTTGACTGAACTATAGATTTCTTAAAAGAGATGTTGTGCTGAGGGGATGTATGTGCCGTGTTCCCATTCTCCTTATGATACCGAGAGCAGAACAGAACACTCAACGTCGTCTGACGTCTGTTTGTCTATTTCGTGCCCCAATCAGAATTCAGATCAGACCCCTCCTTCCTTCTTTCATTCTTTTGTTTCTTTTTTTTTCTCCTGGTCGTTCTCCGTGCGCGGTGCCTCGAAGTTCTGTCACTCTCAATGTGTTTGTCACCGCAAGGGCTATAAACATTATTGTTTCCCATTAGCCTGAAATTGCTTCCCATCAAACAAGACACACAAAAAAAATGCGAGAGTGGAATGCCCCCAACAGATCACACTAAACGGCGCTGGCCCCCTTCTTTAAAATCGCGCCTCCACCGCCCGAGAGCATTCTCGGGCCAATCATAACAATTTAAACGGTGTCGGTGCGCCTATAGCCCCTCTGTCTGTCCACAGGGTCTTACTTGGGTCACTGGGAGAAGTAGGCACAGGCGAAGGTCATGACCCAAGGGTTATACACTCCAATAGATCTATTAAAGAGCAGGAACAACTTCCTGTCCGATATAACAACCAATCAGAGACCTCTATTTACAGACATGTAACAATGGAGTGATGAGCTACTGTAAGTGACAGCCTTAAGAGTTGGCAAGACAGCACAAACAGATCTAGGATCCGGCTAACGGAGTGGACTGTTCATCCTAGCATTTTCTTACCTTATCATGAGGGTTTATTCAAGTGACTCTTGTCATGTTTTTTTTTTTATTATTGTTACTTTTACAAAATATTGTCTGGTCTGGTTCAAGAGGAGAGAGATCTTGACTGACACACTCAGCACATGGGTTTATGGGGAGACTCTCTTATGGAGTACTTCAACTGGCAATTGAATAGGTCCCTCCTGTAAAAGAGATGCGATGAGAATAACCCATATAAATGAAGAATGAAAACACTGCTCTCCAATTCCCTTGGGTATTGTTCTGTTCAAGACGATTGAGATCGATGACGAACCCATGGTAAATAAACGTCTTTGTATGCAGCCAGGCAGTGAGTGTCAATGACTGAATGGGAACACTACACAACGTCTACATCCCTAGGCCTATTTGGGGTCACGGTCAGGTCTAATAGTTCTGGTCTCTGAAAAAGACTGAGAAAACAGGAAGTCCATTGAAATAGATATGATTCCTCCCATTCATGTAATGTATTGCTGTTATGCCCTTGGGCCAAGGCCCCTGCAACCAGAGGAAGCATGGATTTTCCTCCATATAGATGTTGAGCAGCATTAGGAATTAATCATTTATCATCATCATTAATCACACACACACGCATGCACACACACACACACACACACACACACACACACACACACACACACACACACACACACACACACACACACACACACACACACACACACACACACACACACACACACACACACACACACACACTCCTCAGCCTCGGTCCTAATGGTGATAGAGCACGGTGCACCAAACAGTGAGGAGAAACCCTCAGTCTCATAATCTGGATGAATAGGCCAGGGCTGCAAGTCCATATTTAACTAGGCAAGGGGAATGCAACAAAAGGCAAATCCAGCTAGCATACACACAAGTGTGTGTGTGTGTGTTTTAAATTGTTCTTCAGCTCTTCAGGTTCCTTGGAGAACTCTTTCCCAATAAAGAGTCCCGCCGTAACGCCGGCACGTTTTGGACTGCTAACCCTTTTTAAGCATGTGTTTGAGCTACAGACTTCTGAGTTGTACCAGTGGATTTGTCTATTTCCATTAGTCTGTGATTAACGGAGGCTGAGCTAGAGCGGAGTTTGTCAGCCAAGGGCAGATCCCGAAGGGGTCCAGGGCCGGGTTTTATTACAAAAATGCCAACTCTCACAAACACACACGCTTCGCTCTATGACGCTCACAAGCTACACAATAGTCAGTAGAAGGTTAAGAGGTTTTTCTACATTCCCAGGACAGAGTGTCTATAACACTGTAGAAAGCTCACTAATTTGCTGTCACAAACTCCATACTCCACACAGTTGTCACTGACGAGTTGGATTTTCATTTCCCACTATGCAAATCAATTCTGTAGTTACAGCATTCATATTTATTCATTTTTATCAGGTTTTTGGTTTAGTGACCTCATATTATGTCAAATCGTTTTGTCTTCTACTTGTAGCCCTGGTTGTCCTGAAAAGAAAATGGAAAAACACTTCATTGTGAGGCTAAATATAATGGCTGGACATGCAGATACATTCTTAAAGGTTCTTGAAATGTAACGTTTCTTGTATTGAGTCAAGAGTTCAAATTAACACTGAAAGAGTTAAATTAACACTCAGTGGTGTAAAATAAACCCAGTGTTAGTTTATTGCAGTCAAATGATCAAATCGCCCTCTAGTGGCCTCATGGGTGGAACATTATTAATCAATATGTCAAAATATTTGTGTTATATTTCAGTCTTCTGTGATGTACAGTACCAGTCAAAAGTTTGGACAAAGCTACTCATTCAAGGGTTTTTCTTAATTTTTACAAATTTTTATATCAAAACTATGAAATAACACATATGGAATCATGTGGTAACCAAAAAAGTGTTCAACAAATCAAAATATATTTTAGATTTAAGGTTCTTCAAAGTAGCCACCCTTTGCCTTGATGACAGCTTTGCACATTCTTGGCATTCCCAAAGTCTGTGAGTATCCATAGCAACGGCTCCGCTATGCTCAATGAAGAGAGGAGAGAGCAGTTAGCTGTTAGCTACTTTTCGTCACTCCAAATTCCAACAAAACTCAAGGAACATTATTATTTTCTGTGATATAACCTCTCCTATTTTATATAAATTGAAGCACTTCTGACACCATGTTATGATCTTATATGGCTGTACTGCACAGCAGAGCAAATGCAAATTGCTCAGCTTCAAAATGTTACTGATTCATTTAGTGAGACACGAGCCCTGCCCGTGCCCTAGTTATTGATGAAAAAACAGGCCCTACCCGGCCCTAACCCGATGTATAACGTCCGGGCTCGTCGGGCTCCGGTCGGGTAGCAGAGCTCTACCTGTAACTTGGCCCTCAAAAGAAGGCCTTATTAAACATGTATTGTATTGTCTTAAATAATAACAATTTTATGACAACATATTCACTTACGATATCACTTGGTGAAGGCAACAGGACTGAAAATGAATGAATGCAACAACCATGTCTCTGTCAATAGTAAACACAGTCATGGGTGGTACAGGTGACAACAAATAAATCACTCGACAGGCACCCTGGGAAATATGCAAATAAGGTTTTAAACCCTCCAGCAGGGCTACACAAACCCTGGTCCTGGAGGGCTGGAACATGTCTGGTTTTGTGCGTGTGTGTGCGTGTCACGTGAGCACACACACATACACACACAGAAGCCAGGATCGCAGAGGAGAGGGCATGACGACATTAGTCATCCAGGCTGCCTGGAGAACCACATGCTAATGTGTCATTTAAGCGCTGTCGGGAGGCGGAGGATTAAGAGATCAAGCCACCCAAAGTAAAAAAGAGAGCAGAATCAGAGGATGTTCAGAGAGAGAGAGAGCTTCTCACCTAGACTCCTGTGACTTAAAGGGGCAATCTGGTTATTCATTTAAATGAAGTCCAAAAATAGATTTTCCAATCCTAGATTTCACTGTTAATTAAGACTTGTATGTATTAAACGAGTTTCACACGAGGAGAAATAGGATCATCAAAGACGAATAGATAGAGAGGAGACACTCATAAACCATTGTATTGTATTGCATTGTCATAATACCCATCATGGCGGAAGAGTGTACTATCAATGCCATTAATTTGTATTCAAAGTCAAAACCCCCGTCCGTGCCTTCTGTGTTTTTTTTCTTCTTCCAAGAATTGATAATCGCCCTGGCCGAGTTGCCAGCTAGAGCTCTTCCAAATCTGCATTACGTAGATTATGAAACGGTGAATTACAGCGGCCGGAATTCTAACCAGGGCGGAAAAACCCGTCATCACACTAAACCTGTTAGAGCAGGCTCGCTCTGGCTCTTAGTAGAACGCTGGATAAAATCAGTCAAATACGGTGCCATCCCCAAAAACTCCACTGAATACCTCAGAGCCGAATATATATCCCGTAGTACACTACTTATAGATGTGCATCTGCATTTCATGTCTAGTTATGTCACGTCAATACATTGTGCCGTAGACACTGGTGCAAACGGTTCTTACTAACATTGCGATGCGTAATCAGAAGCTTGAAGTTATCCCCTTCATATATATGGTAGTTAAGTCAAATCAACGCATTGTGCCATATACCCTCGTGATACCTGTTATTACCACCATTACAATGTACATTATATTCTTCGTAATTGTTATAATTATATAAATATAGTTCTGTCACGTCAATACATAGTACCATCCACCCTAGTCACTAGAGCCTAGTGCTATAACTAGCTAATATGAAATATTACTATCGTTCACGTCATTGCATTGTATATCATTATACATATAATTGCCTGAGCTCCCTCACATCAAGCCGTGGAGAATGTATTGCTCATAATGAAATGCAAAAAGAAAAAAAACGTTTTGCCGTCACAACGTCATCCCAATTGTTGTCAAAACGTCATCTAAATGTTCTCGCAACGTTGGCCTTACGACCATGAATCATAGGTTGCAGTGGTTGAATCATATTCCTCATGTTTCCCCACGGCCAGGTCACAGCTGTGGTCTCCCGTGTGTGTGTGTGTGTGTGCCCACCCAGGCTGTGCCCACACACCTTCCCACACAGGTCCATTATCCACCTTGACAACACAACAGGGAACAGGAACCAACAACCCCCCCCCCCCCTCCCCCATCCATCCATCCATCCATCACTATTCATCCACCCATCCGCCACACACGGCATCACGCGTGTATTCCGCGACACAGACCCCATAACGGAGTATGCATGTCGGGGTTTTCGTGGTTTAACTTTCATCTCCCCAACGCGTTGTCAACGGCTCACATTCACAGACCGTAAAGGGTCTCCCATCTGCTCATTGTTTCCCCCATTCGTTCTCTAAGGGGACTCTTTCCCTCCATCCGTTTTCTCTGGTTCTGGGTGGCGTTACGGAGGTAAGCTCATACTCTTCTCTAGGTACGGCGGCGGTTGGATAATGGAAGTGGTAATGGAAGGGATTCCAGCTCACCCGGGAGACTGGCTGGCTGGATGGCGGATGGTAGAGGCGGCTACTAAGAGCGCTCGGCGTGCAACAGCTGGGACCAACATGCTGTTCCTTCGCCTCTCACTCAGTCCCCGCTCCAATCACTCATGTATTGTAGTGCACTCAGCGCAAATTGCTTTGCTGTGCTCCGCCGTGCACCGTTCCCTCCTCCCTTCCCCACTCCCTACCCACTAATAGCGGAATAAGACGTGCAATTCTCGGGCCGAGGCAGACAGGAAATGATATGGATGTCTAGTGCCATGTGAGAGAGAGGGAAAGGGAATGAGGGGGAGAACAGAGGAGATGATGAAGGGATATGCATACAATAAGGGGGAACGGTGGAGGCAGGCAGCCAAAGAGAGAGAGGGAGAGAGGTAGAGCAGAAAGAGAGAAAGAGAGCATGATAGAGAGAGAAAAAGAGAATTGAAAGATACCCTGTATTTTGGAGAGAGAGAGAGAGAGAGAAATAATAATATGGTCAGACAACAAAAGAAGAGAGGGGAGAGAGCTTTTCTTTTTTTGGTTTGGCACAAAGCGCCCGTCTCATTCTCTCAAGATCAATGTGTTAAATGATATCAATTCCGGCTCCTTGTCAATTCAATTAAGGCCCAATGCAAGGAACAATTACTGTCCAGGTTGGTTACACTGACTCCAGGCTTAGAGAAAGAGGAAAAAGTGAGAGGGAGGGGAGATAGAGAGAGAGAGACAGAGAACACTGACTCCTACAGAGAGAGAGAGAGAGAGGGCCCTGACTCCTAGAGATAAAGAGAGAGAGGGAGAGAAACCACATTGGGTTAACAGTAGATAATGGCTCAGCCGGATCCTCAATAAAATAAGTTGAGCTGTTCTACAGCGGTGTGTGTGTGTGTGTGTGTGTGTGTGTGTGTGTGTGTGTGTGTGTGTGTGTGTGTGTGTGTGTGTGTGTGTGTGTGTGTGTGTGTGTGTGTGTGTGTGTGTGTGTGTGTGTGTGTGTGTGTGTGTGTGTGTCGGTGGTTCCAGGGATGAGCAGCAACCATTTGACTTGTTCTCATTAAGTGGAGCTTAAAGAGCTACAGCGAAACTGCGACCATCAACCTGGTTTGATTACAGGAAAATACGCCAGGCTCTCCATGCCTCCCCAGTGAGCCTCTTTTTACGTGTAGAATGTGGTGAGATGAGATGAGAAAATATGATTATACTGGGTTTTATCCTGGAATTAACAAACAGATTAACCAGCAGAAAATTAGGTCTTTCTAACTCAAAATCTTTCGAACTCAGTTTTTCTGATTAGGTCTAGGCATATATTCATCAGTCATACCTGACACCCTAGACCTTAGACCCACTCCAATTTGCTTACCGCCCCAATAGGTCGTCAGACGACGCAATCGCAATCACAATGCACACTGCCCTAACCCATCTGGACAAGAGGAATACCTATGTGAGAATGCTGTTCATCGACTACAGCTCAGCATTTAACACCATAGTACCCTCCAAACTCGTCATCAAGCTCAAGACCCTGGGTCACGACCCCGCCCTGTGCAACTGGGGTCCTGGATTTCCTAACAGGACGCCCCCAGGTGGTGAGGGTAGGTAACAACATCTCCACCCCGCTGATCCTCAACACTGGGGCCCCACAAGGGTGCGTTCTCAGCCCTCTCCTGTACTCCCTGTTCACCCACGACTGCGTGGCCATGTACGCCTCCAACTCAATCATCAAGTTTGTAGGCGACACTACAGTGGTAGGCTTGATTACCAACAACGACGAGACGGCCTACAGGGAGGAGGTGATAGCCCTCGGAGTGTGGTGTCAGGAAAATAACATCACACTCAACGTCAACAAAACAAAGGAGATGATCGTGGACTTCAGGAAACAGCAGAGGGAGCACCCCCCTATCCACATCGACGGGACATTAGTGGAGAGGGTAGAAAGTTTTAAGTTCCTCGGCGTACACATCACGGACAAACTGAATTGGTCCACCCACACAGACAGCGTCGTGAAGAAGGCGCAGCAGCGCCTTTTCAACCTCAGGAGGCTGAAGAAATTCGGCTTGTCACCAAAAACACTCACACACTTTTACAGATGCACAATTGAGAGTATCGTGTCGGGCTCTATCACCGCCTGGTACGGCAACTGCTCCGCCCATAACCGTAAGGCTCTCCAGAGGGTAGTGAGGTCTGCACAACGCATCACCGGGGGCAAACTACCTGCCCTCCAGGACACCTACACCAGCCGATGTCACAGGAAGGCCAAAAAGATCATCAAGGACAACAACCACCCAAGCCACTGCCTGTTCACCCCGCTATCATCCAGAAAGCAGGGACCGAGAGACTGAAAAACAGCTTCTATCCCAAGGCCATCAGACTGTTAAACAGCCATCACTAACATTGAGTGGCTGAGGCCAACATACTGACTCAACTCCAGCCACTTTAATAATGGAAAAATGTATGTAATAAATGTATCACTAGCCACTTTAAACAATGCCACTTTATATAATGTTTACATACCCTACATTACTCATCTCATATGTATAGACTGTACTCTATACCATCTACTGCATCTTGCCATCTTGATGTAATTAAATGTATCTCTAGCCACTTTAAACAATGCCACTTTATATAATGTTTACATACCCTACATTACTCATCTCATATGCATATACTGTACGCTATACCATCTACTGCATCTTGCCTATGACGTTCTATACCATCACTCATTCATATATTTTTTTAAGTACATATTCTTATTCATTCCTTTACACTTGTGCGTATAAGGTAATTGTTGTGAAATTGTTAGGTTAGATTACTCGTTGGTTATTACTGCATTGTCGGAACTAGAAGCACAAGCATTTCGCTACACTCGCATTAACATCTGCTAACCATGTGTATGTGACAAATACAGTTTGATTTGATTTGATTTGATACTTGAGTAAAAGTAAAGATACCTTAATAGTAAGTGACTCAAGTAAAAGTGAAACCCAGTAAACTACTACCTGAGTAAAATTCTAAAAGTATTTGGTTTTAAATAAACTTAAATATCAACAGTAAATGGAATTGCTGAAATGTACTTAAGTTTCAAAAGTAAAAGTATAAATCATTTCAAATTCCTTATATTAGGCAAACCAGACTGCACACATTTTTTATATTGACGGATAGCCAGGGGAGCACACAGACATCATTTACAAACGAAGCATTTATGTTAAGTGAGTCCGCCAGGTGAGAGGCAGTAGGGATGACCAGAGATGTTCTCTTGATAAGTGGACCAATTACCTGTCAAAATGTAACGATTACTTTTGGGTGTCAGGGAAAATGTATGGAATAAAAAGTACATTATTTTCTTTAGGAATGTAGTGAAGTAAAAGTTGCCAAAAATATAAAGAGTAAAGTAAAGTACAGATACCCCCCAAAAACGACTTAATTAGTACTTTAAAGTAACCATTGGTTAAGTTTGTTAAAGGTGCAGTGGTATTACATAACCAAGTATGCCCATAAAACTCACTGGAGAAAAGTCACAATAAACACGCGTGTGGGGGTCATAGGTTATAGGTCAGATATGAATACTTACCCTTAACCTTTAGTCCGACATTGAATACAGACAACTACTGCCCAGCCCCAGCCCCAACACACACACACACACACACACACACACACACACACACACACACACACACACACACACACACACACACACACACACACACACACACACACACACACACACACACACACACACACACATCAGTGTGGTTTCCGCTTCACTACATTGCAAAAGCATATGCCTTGGCTCGCCTGGTTTATCTCAGTGTCTGCTTATCACATGGCCAGTAACGGTATCACATAGCCGCATTGTTTTTAAATGGGTTCTCCTGCCATTCTGGTTTAGTGTGTAGTGTAGCTGCCATAGCTGTATGTCTGAGGAGGAGCAAGGCTTCTAACAGTCTTTATGCGTACTCTTTCAATTACACACACACATGCAGGCACACGCAAGCACGCATGCACACACACACACACACACACACACACACACACACACACACACACACACACACACACACACACACACACACACACACACACACACACACACACACACACACACACACACACACACACAGACACAGACACAGACACGTACAAATGCACACACAGACACGCACACACACTTTGGAGCTGCTCTGTGCTGTCTGATGGTATTATGGTCTGTGGCTAAGGGACAAGCAGTGGACAAATAAAAGAGTGGGAATCCTAAGCGAATCATAAGCTATTTAGAGTACATGTGCAGAATGCGTGGCTTCATGTACATGTGTGATGCGCATAATGGTCAGACATGCTATTTTAAATAATTTTTGAAAAATAATTATATCCCAGAAAGATTGCTGGAAACCAGAATCTTGCAACCAGAGACTTCTGGGAAACCTGGGAACTATGGAAAAGTTACTGGAATTTTGCAACGTCAGCATGCACGCACCAAATTGAAAAAAAAATGTAGTAGATTGCTGATGCAGAAAGTTAAGTGAAATCTGAGTCGAGGAGGGAAGCAACTGGGTTCACCTACTCGTTCCGGAATCCTCTCTTACATTAAGAGCATCACTTAAGCAATACTGACAGCGCTGTGTTCTTGTGGCATAGCACTCTAACAATGGGGTCAAAGAGCAATTGTACCTAAAAATAAAATTCTGTAATATATCCAACTTGGGGAAGATATATTGAATGTGACTGCTTAAAGGGCCCATCAGCAGTTGCTACATCCACTTTTGTACTTATAATGTGATGATATGAACCCATTGATTCTTTAAGAATATAACATAAATGCCTCATGAACTTAGTTCAACTGTCGTACCAAGTCAGAACCCAAAATACACGCTTGTTTTACAGTACATCAATATTTGTACACGGAGAAAATGTCAACAAACACTATATAGCCTCCAAAACATGTTTAAAATGGATGGTCAGTCATTGCATCCATAGCTCTGTCTATGAATTTGAGAGTGGGGTACATTTCTCCAGCCCCATCCGTCAGGTTGTTACCGAACTAGGTGCGGGGGAGTACACTTTGTTAGTGTGTCTACTGCTGATTGCCGCTTCAACTGATGTATCCTTATTTGATGAGTCGTTCTTGAAAACACACTCAATCCTTCACTGAGCAGCCGTAACGTAACACGCCGTAAAGGTTTAAAAATAGAAGGCAAAAGAGGGTCGGAGAGGAGAGGGAAACAAAGAGATATTATTACGTGTGTTGGGCTGAGGGCCAATGATATGTAGTACGGAGGAGGGAGGGAAAAGGACGAGGAGGAGGAGAAGGAGGAAGGGGTTGAGAGGGGCGAGGGCTGGCTATCAGGCCAACACAAACCCCCTCCAATTCCCGCTGCAGGAGAGGCAGCGACACAAGAGCACCGGCGCTGCCTGCAGTCTGCATGCTCTGAATGGCAAGTGGCTCGGGAGAGAAGGTGGGAGGAGGGAGAGCGAGTGTGTGTGAGAGGCAGAGTGGGTTAGAGACCAGAGAGGGTGAGAGAGAGAAGCGAGAGAGCGGGGTGACGCTCCTCTCATCAGTGAGGGAGAGAGGAGGGGGGGGAAAACGAGGGAGGACAACACGGAAGAGAGAGAAGGGGAAAGTCCCAACGTCACTGACGCACACTGTTCCACCGAAGGGCCAGTAGACCCCTGTTTATCAAACGAGGGGCTATTTCTGTCTCTCCGGTGTGGAGCGGAGTCAGCAGTACCAGCACCGCGTGACCGTAAGGAGCAGACAAACACAGAAATAAAGAGGGAGACAAACAACAAGCAGTTCTCATGAACACATTATGAACAGTAACAAGCAGCACCGGCAGCTCAGTGAAGTACGAAGCATGTTGTAGGCTTTCTCCCATTAACACCTCTCTTTATGTTCCCTACGGCACCAACGTTTTTTGAATCTCAGTAAACAGTGCTTTAAAGCTGTGTGTGTGTGTGTGTGTGTGTGTGTGTGTGTGTGTGTGTGTGTGTGTGTGTGTGTGTGTGTGTGTGTGTGTGTGTGTGTGTGTGTGTGTGTGTGTGTGTGTGTGTGTGTGTGTGTGTGTGTGTGTGTTAGACAAACAAATAGCGTGTGCATGTGTGTGTGTACGTGCATGTATGTGTGCATGTGTTATATTGTGAGTGTGTGCATGTGCGTTTGCACGCTTGCGCACGTATGAGTGCGTATGACTTCACATCTGTATGTCTGCCCGGAGCTTGCTAAGAAATGTGCCGCTGCATCGCTTACTATGTGCCTATGGAGCGTGAGTGGGATGCAGACCAGATAGACAGCCACTTCTGTAGCCCCAGTCAGACACAGACCGAACCTGGGCAGTGAAAAAGTTACAGAAGCACAAATATCATACCCTCAAAAATGCTAACCTCCTTTATTATTTTAATGGTGAGAGGTTAGCATGTCTTGGGGGGTATGATATTTGTGTCACTTTCTCACTCGTCATTATTCACGATTCATTCAAGATTAGCCGTAATCATGGTAGCGTCGACATTCATGTAGAAGTGTTCAAAAACATATTATATTCCTATTTACAATAAAAAAAATGACTCCAAAATTACACCATACATTATTTACCATTAATTGACATTGGGCACAAAATAATCTGAAACACAACCAAAACAAACCCCAAATGCATCCAACAAGTTGGGACCAACTACTCAACTTTTTATTACTTTAATACTGTACAAGTGAATTTGTCAAAATACTTTCGGTCCCCTGAAATGGGAGGGGACTATGAACAAAAAGTCCTGTAATTTCTAAATGGTTCACCCGATATGGATGAAAATAGCCTCAAATTTAAGCTGACTGTCTGCACTTCAACCTCATAGTCATTGTCGGATTTAAGAGCCAACACAATAAAAAATGCTTCACTGTCCCAATAATTACAGAAGCCACTATAGTGCACTACTTTTGACCAGACCCTTATGTGGGCCCTGGTCAAAAGCAGTGCGCTGTGGAATAGGGTGCCCTGGTCGATCCGTTTAAGGAACTGTTCTCAATACTGGGTGATGTAATCCCATTCCATCATCGTATTTCTCCTTTCATTTATTCGTTCATTTCATTTACCGCCCCTCGGTGAGCGATCTGCCGTCGCGTTTAGGGCGGCGACGGATTTCCGTGCGCTGTGGCGTTGGCCCCGGGGCACCTGGGAGACATCGTGGCGGTGAGTCAGACAAAACTCGCCATCAGGAGGGAGCCACTCCATTAGTCTCAAGCCCATACATGACCCCCAAGAGTGGGGAGCTGAGCTGAGCTGAGGGGGTAGGCTATATCTTTCAGCACATTCAAATAGGCACATGAGGCACTGAATGTGGTTCTTAAAAGAAGCACACCTGCAAATACAAATGTGAAGTAGCACACACACACACCACTTCACTGCTGTGGGTCAGGAGGGTGTGTGTCTGTAACCCTACCCAACCCAATCCCACTCACTTCCCCTCTCCATGGCAGTGCCTGTTGACACATTGCTCACTGTCTCCTGGTCCGCCTCTCCACCTCCCCACAGGTCGAGTCATGGTGACCTCCAGTCTAAGTGATACTGCACTTAGGCCACAGCCAGGATTAAAACTCAGCAAATTGGCACCAGCTAGAGCCCTGGAGGGGGAATTGATATCACACTACCACACTCTTCTGCCTGTTTCTCATTTTTCTCCAAACATATTTGCTGTCTTTCGCAATCCACTTCTCACCAAGTGGAAATGTTTTCTGGGCCCCGTTTGGCATGTTTTTTACTCGGCGTTTGTGTAAGCTACGATCAGACTGGTCCACTGTGGTGTCGCGAAACTACTCCGGAGGTTGTCTTCGGTGCATGTTTGAACGCACGCGCTCGTGTGCTAAAAAGTTCAACCTTCTATTCCCATGGAACTCACCGAGGGCAACTGGTGCTGCCATGCCGTTGCCTCTCAAAAGGCCTCACATGGACTCTGGGGGAAAATGTGGATATTGAAAAACGTCCCGACTTTTGACCGTGTGTAAATGTCGGGTGGTGTGTTTGTCGTGTGAGGTGAGAGAGGAGAGAGGTGAGAATCTCTTTCTTCCCATTTGTGTTCTATTTACTGAAAGAAATATCAGCATTATCCTTTCAAAGACTATTCTTCATCAGTGGTGTTTATTTTTGGATGCCAAGGGAAGCCAAGCTTCCCCCAAAAATGTACCAATAATTTTTTAGGGGGCAGCATTTTCCTCCAATTCACAAGAGGCTAAATGTACACTACATAACCAAACGTATGTTGACACCTGCTCATCGAACATCTCAATCCAAAATCATGGGCATTAATATGTTGTTCCCCCCTTTGCTGATATAACAGCCTCCACTCTTCTGGGAAGGCTTTCCACTAGATGTTGGAACATTGCTGTGAGGACTTGCTTCCGTTCAGCATTAATGCTGTTGTCGTGTCTTATTTCTTCTAAGAGGTAAAAGAAACAACTCCTAGATGGATGCAGGTTAATTATGTATAACCAACAGGCAAATCATACAACTTTGATTTCGCGGAGCAAGGAGAACCACCACGTGTGAGCAAAAGCACCACGGTCAAGCAACGTGCTTTCTCTTTCTCGTTGATACACAAGTTTAGTACAGATTTGGAATATGTTGAAAATGTTGCATTTTGTACACCTGAACTGAAAGCTGTTTGATGTAGTACAATGTGATGCATGTGTGGTACTGTTTGGCATACTCTGTATACACTACATGACCACAAGTATGTGGACACCTGCTCGCCGAACATCTCATTCCAAAATCATGGCCATTAATATGGAGTTGGTCTCCCCTTTTCTGCTATAACAGCCTCTACTCTTCTGGGAAGGCGTTCCACTAGATGTTTAAACATTGCTGCGGGGTCTTGCTTCCATTCAGCCACAAAAGCATTAGTGAGGTCGGGGACTGATGTTAGGCCTGGCGTTAGCCAGTGTTCCAATTCATCCCAAAGGTGTTTGATGAGGTTGAGGTCAGGGCTCTGTGCAGGCCAGTCAATTTCTTCCACACGATCTCGACAAAGCATACCTGCATGGACCTCGCTTTGTGCACGGGGGCATTGATATGCTAAAACAGGAAAGGGTCTTCCCCAAACTGGTGCCACAAAGTTAGAAGCACAGAATTGTACGCTGTAGCGTTAGTATTTCCAAACTAGAAAAACAGCCCCAGATCATTATTCCTCCTTTACAAAACTTTACAGTTGGCAATATGCATTCGGGCCGGTAGCATTCTCCTGTCATCGACCAAACCTAGATTCGTCCACCGGACTGCCAGATGGTGAAGCGTGATTCATCACTCCAGAGAACAAATTTCCACTGCTTCAGAGTCCAATGGTGGTGAGCTTTACACCACTCCAGCCGATGCTTGGCATTGCGCATGGTGATCTTAGGCTTCTGTGTGGCTGCTCGGCCATGGAAACCCTTTTCATGAAGCTCCCGACAAACAGGTCTTATGCTGACGTTGCTTCCAGGCAGTTTGGAACTCGGTAGTGAGTGTTGCAACCGAACCGAGGACAAATAAGTTTTACGCACTACGTGCTTCAGCTCTCGTCGGTCCTGTTCTGTGAGCTTGTGCGGTCTACCATTTCGTGGCTTAGCTGTTGTTACTCCTAGAAGTTTCCACTTCACAATAACAGCACTTACAGTTGACCGGGGCACCTCTAGCAGGGCAGAAATTTGACGAACTGACTTGTTGGAAAGATCGTATGGAAAAGTCCTGGCATCCTATGACGGTGCCACGTTGAAACTCACTGAGCTCTTCAGTAAGGCCATTTTACTGCCAATGTTTGTCTAAATACCATCAATATTGTGTAAATCTAAAAAAGGACTGCACTTTCCTCCATAAAGAATACATAACAGTGGTGCTACAAAAATGTCTACAAAGCTTTCTAGAAGATAAAACCCTTCATAACCTTGAGTACCCATAATACCCTAATACTCTATCTTGCTGATGTACATCCACTGTCTGAGGATGATGAGATCATCAGCAGGTCCCGTATTGGCCTGGCCAGCAGCACCAGCTGCTCCAGCCTGGAAAACAGCTGGAGAAGGGAGGCCCCTGACCAGTATGGCAGAGCCCTATGAGGAACCTACTGGGAAGTAGTTAATGTTGCCCCAGGGATGCCTCCTGAGCCCGCTACACTTTCTGAGGTTCTGACAGGGTCAGGTCTCCACTTCTGGAAGATACAGTGTTAATTATCCGGGGCACCCCTCAGAGGAAATGGAAGGAGTGATAGACTGGGCCCTGATAGAGTTGAGGCTCTGCTGAGAAGCATTGTGCACGAGCACAGGCCATTGCTAATCCTGCTGTTGAAGCTAGTATGTTATTCGCAAATGTTAGAGCTAATGCTAACTAACACTTTCATATACGCTACAATACTGCTTCCAATATTGCTGACTTGACAGCTGGAGCTATGCTATGCTTCACCACTAACACAATCGCTAACTTTCAAAAATGGTATTGCTAATATTTCAGATTACAGCAGAGAGAAAGAGAAAGAGGACAGCATAGCATTGGCAGAGCTAATACTAATTTTGTTGCTAACCATTGATTGGCCTCTAAATGGTAGAGGAGGACGCTTCATTCTGAATATTAAACAGAGCCGAGGTAAACAGCAATAAGGAAAATAACATGTGAAAATACGCTCCACTTGTCATTGTTTGGCAGAACAACGAAAGAGGCTTTCTCTCTGTGTGCCTGTAGAGGGAAGCAGAAGAAGTGAAGAAGCAGGGGGCTGAGGATTTATTTTGTCTTGTCAGAGGGATTTACCTTCGGCTGATGGGTGCCAAATCAGACAGGCCCAAGGAAAGCAGTGTGGTTTTACTCAATGGACTATAACGGGGATTTTTCTATTTGCTGTGTCTTTATGAACTAATATATCAAATGCTTACCTGCCGGCAAAACTGGTTGAGCAATCCCAATGGGTTGCGGTTTTGCCCAGTTTTACCAACTGGGTAGCATTTAGTATGGTTAAGCATGGGACAATGGGATAATACAGCGATTTTGGACAATGGCAAATCGATATCAAGACATTACATCCACCCCTGCAACATGGTATCATTGGTACGCGTCACATACTCATTTTATAAAAGATGTCTGATGCTCCTGACGGAGATGAAAATAGGTAATCGCATACAGTCGACTCTGACATTGACCCAAGCTCTGACATTGTCTATGCTCAAAGCTCAGGAATTACCAGTATTCTTCTTCGTTTTGCCGTTACCTCCATATAAGTACATCTTAGAACATTAGGATCCTAGCAACACGTCTAAAAACCATCCACTACGGTAAAGGAAAAAGCTGATCAAATAGCTCATCAAATATAAACAAGTATTGTGTAAACCAGAGCATTTCTAGACACAGTGCCTACGGAAAGTATTATTTTTCACATTTTGTTACGTTACAGACTTATTCTAAAATAGATTTTTTTTAAATGGATTCCTCATAAATCTACACACAATAGCCAAAACACGTTTTTAGATATGTTGGCTAATTTATAATAAAAAAAAATATTACATTTACATAAGTATCCAGACCCTTTACTCAATACTTTGTTGAAGCACCTTTGGTAGCGACTACAGCCTCGAGTCGTCTTGGGTAAGACGCTACAAGCTTGGGACACCTGTTTTATGGGTTTCTCCCACTCTTCTCTGAAGATCCTCTTAAGCTCTGTCAGATTGGATGTGGAGCGTCACTGCACAGCTATTTTCAGGTCTCTCCAGAGATGTTCGATCAGGTTCAAGTCCAAGCTCTGGCTGGGCCACTCAAGGACATTCAGAGACTTGTCCCGAAGACACTCCTGCTTTGTCATGGCTGTGTGTTTAGGGTCGTTGTCCTGTTGGAAGGTGAACCTTTGCATCAGTCTGAAGTCCTGGAGCAGGTTTTCATCAAGGATCTCTCTGTACTTTGCTCTGTTCATCTTTGCCTCGCTCCTGAATAGTCTCCCAGTCCCTGCCGCTGAAAAACTGCCACCACTATTGTCACGTTCCTGACCTGTTTTCCCTTGTTTTGTATTTATTTAGTATGGTCAGGGCGTGAGTTGGGTGGGTTGTCTATGTGTGATTTTCTATGTTGGGATTTTTGTGTTCGGCCTGGTATGATTCTCAATCAGAGGCAGCTGTCAATCGTTGTCCCTGATTGAGAATCATACTTAGGCAGCCTGGGTTTCACGTGTGTTTTGTGTGTTTTAGTACTATATCTCTTGACACAATGATGAAAATAATCATGGCCTCTAAACCTTCAAGCTGCATACTGGATCCTATTCCTACTAAACTGCTGAAGGAGCTGCTTCCTGTGCTTGGCCCTCCTATGTTGAACATAATAAACAGCTCTCTATCCACCGGATGTGTACCAAACTCACTAAAAGTGGCAGTGATAAAGCCTCTCTTGAAAAAGCCAAACCTTGACCGGAAAATATAAAAAACTATCGGCCTATATCGAATCTTCCATTCCTCTCAAAAAATTTTGAAAAAGCTGTTGCGCAGCAACTCACTGCCTTTCTGAAGAAAAAAACAATGTATACGAAATGCTTCAGTCTGGTTTTAGACCCCATCATAGCACTGAGACTGCACTTGTGAAGGTGGTAAATGACCTTTTAATGGCGTCAGACCGAGGCTCTGCATCTGTCCTCGTGCTACTAGACCTTAGTGCTGCCTTTGACACCATCGATCACCACATTCTTTTTGGAGAGACTGGAAACCCAAATTGGTCTACACGGACAAGTTTTGGCCTGGTTTAGATCTTATCTGTCGGAAAGATATCAGTTTGTCTCTGTGAATGGTCTGTCCTCTGACAAATCAACTGTACATTTCGGTGTTCCTCAAGGTTCCGTTTTAGGACCACTATTGTTTTCACTATATATTTTACCTCTTGGGGATGTTATTCGAAAACATAATGTTAACTTTCACTGCTATGCGGATGACACACAGCTGTACATTTCAATGAAACATGGTGAAGCCCCAAAATTGCCCTCGCTAGAAGCCTGTGTTTCAGATATAAGGAAGTGGATGGCTGAAAACTTTCTACTTTTAAACTCGGACAAAACAGAGATGCTTGTTCTAGGTCCCAAGAAACAAAGAGATCTTCTGTTAAATCTGACAATTAATCTTGATGGTTGTAAAGTCGTCTCAAATAAAACTGTGAAGGACCTCGGCGTTACTCTTGACCCTGATCTCTCTTTTGACGAACATATCAAGACTGTTTCAAGGACAGCTTTTTTCCATCTACGTAACATTGCAAAAATCAGAAATTTTCTGTCCAAAAATGATGCAGAAAAATTAATCCATGCATTTGTTACTTCTAGGTTAGACTACTGCAATGCTCTACTTTCCGGCTACCCGGATAAAGCACTAAATAAACTTCAGTTAGTGCTAAATACGGCTGCTAGAATCCTGACTAGAACCAAGAAATTTGATCATATTACTCCAGTGCTAGCTTCCCTACACTGGCTTCCCGTTAAGGCAAGGGCTGATTTCAAGGTTTTACTGTTAACCTATAAAGCGTTACATGGGCTTGCTCCTACCTATCTTTCCGAGTTGGTCCTGCCGTACATACCTACACGTACGCTACGGTCACAAGACGCAGGCCTCCTAATTGTCCCTAAAATTTCTAAGCAAACAGCTGGAGGCAGGGCTTTCTCCTATAGATCTCCATTTTTATGGAACAGTCTGCCTACCCATGTGAGAGACGCAGACTCGGTCTCAACCTTTAAGTCTTTACTGAAGACTTATCTCTTCAGTAGGTCATATGACTGAGTGTAGTCTGGCCCAGGAGTGTGAAGGTGAACGGAAAGGCTCTGGAGCAACGAACCGCCCTTGCTGTCTCTCCAGGGCCGGTTCCCCTCTCTCCACTGGGATCCTCTGCCTCTAACACTGTTACTGGGGCTGAGTCACTGGCTTGCTGGTGCTCTTTCATGCCGTCCGTAGGAGGGGTGCGTCACTTGAGTGGGTTGAGTTACTGACGTGAACTTCCTGTCTGGGTTGGCGCCCCCCCTTGGTTGTGCTGTGGTGGAGACCTTTGTGGGCTATACTCGGCCTTGTCTCAGGATTGTAAGTTGGTGGTTGAGGATATCCCTCTAGTGGTGTGGGGGCTGTGCTTTGGCAGAGTGGGTGGGGTTATATCCTTCCTGTTTGGCCCTGTCCGGGGGTTTCTTCGGATGGGGCCACAGTGTCTCCTGACCGCTCCTGTCTCAGCCTCCAGTATTTATGCTGCAGTAGTTTATGTGTCGGGGGGCTAGGGTCAGTTGGTTATACCTGGAGTACTTCTCCTGTCTTATCCAGTGTCCTGTGTGAATTTAAGTATGCTCTCTCTAATTCTCTCGTTCTCTCTTTCTCTCTGAGAACCTGAACCCTAGGACCATACGTCAGGACTACCGGGCATGCTGACACCTTGCTGTCCCCAGTCCGCCCGGCCTTGCTGCTATTCCAGTTTCAACTGTTTCTGCCTGCGGTTACGAAACCCCTACCTGTCCCAGACCTGCTGTTTTCAACTCTTAATGATCGGCTATGAAAAGCCAACTGAGATTTATTCCTGATTATTATTTGACCATGCTTGTCATTTATGAACATTTTGAAAATCTTGGCTCTCTCTAATTTTCTCCTTCTCTCTTTCTCTCGGAGGACCTGAGCCCTAGGACCATACGTCGGGACTACCGGCCGTGGTGACTCCTTGCTGCCCCCAGTCCGCCTGGCCTTGCTGCTATTCCAGTTTCAACTCTTCTGCCTGCGGTTATGGAACCCCTACCTGTCCCAGACCTGCTGTTTTCAACTCTTAATGATCGGCTATGAAAAGCCAACTGAGATTTATTCCTGATTATTATTTGACCATGCTTGTCATTTATGAACATTTTGAAAATCTTGGCTCTCTCTAATTTTCTCCTTCTCTCTTTCTTTCTCTCGGAGGACCTGGGCCCTAGGACCATGCGTCGGGACTGCCGCCCGTGGTGACTCCTTGCTGTCCCCAGTCCGCCTGGCCTTGCTGCTATTCCAGTTTCAGCTGTTCTGCCTGCGGTTATGGAACCGCCACCTGTCCCAGACCTGTTGTTTTTCAACTCTTAATGATCAGCTATGAAAAGCCAACTGAAAATTATTCATGATTATTATTTGACCATGCTTGTCACTTATGAACATTTTTGAACATCTTGGCATAGTTCTGTTATAATCTCCACCCGGCACAGCCAGAAGAGGACTGGCCACCCCTCATAGCCTGGTTCCTCTCTAGGTTTCTTCCTAGGTTTTGGCCTTTCTAGGGAGTTTTTCCTAGCCACCGTGCTTCTACACCTGCATTCTAGCTGTTTGGGGTTTTAGGCTGGGTTTCTGTACAGCACTTCGAGATATTATCTGATGTACGAAGGGCTATATAAAATAAAATTGATTGATTGATTGATTGTGGGTGTTTGTCTACCGTGTTAGTGTTTCACCACATGGTACCGTTTCGGTTTTTTGCACTTCGTTTATTGTTTTGTATTTCAGTGTTCAGTTTCAGTTTTAATAAATCATCATGAGCACTAACCACTCTGCATATTGGTCCGATCCTTCTCGCCTCTCCTCGTCCGATGAGGAGGACGAAATAGACAATCGTTACAACTATGCACCACCATAGGGATGACGCCAGGTTTCCACTAGACGTGACGCTTGGCATTCAGGTCGAGTTAAATCGAGTTAAAATCTTGGTTTCATCAGACCAGAGAATCTTGTTTCTCATGTTCTGAGAGTCTTTAGGTGCCTTTTAGCAAACTCCAAGCGGGATGTCACGTGCCTTTTACTGAAGAGTCGCTTCCGTCTGGCCACTGTACCATAAAGGCCTGGTTGGTGGAGTGGGTTTTGAGATGGTTGTCCATCTGGAAAGTTCTCCCATCTCCACTTTGTCACCCTCCTGACTAAAGCCCTTCTCCCCCGATTGTTCAGCACTAAGAAGAGTCTTGGTGGTTCCAAACTTATTCCAGTTGAGAATGATGGAAGCACTGTGTTCTTGGGGACCTTCAATGCTGCAGAAATCAGATCTGTGCCTCGACACAATCCTGTCTCGGAGCTCTACGGACAATTCCTTCGAACCTCATGGCTTGGTTTTTGCTGTGACATGCACTGCCAACTGTGGGATATTTTATAAACAGTTGTGTGCCTTTCCAAATCATGTCCAATCAATTGAATTTACCACAGGTGGACTCCAATCAAGTTCTAGAATCAAGGGAAACATTGATTTCGAGTCTCATAGAAAAGGGTCTGAATACTTATGTAAATAAGGTATTTCTGTTTTCTATTTTAAATACATCTGAATACAATTTCTAAAAACCTGTTTTTGCTTTGTCATTATGGGGTATTGTGTGTAGATTGCTGAGGATTTTTATTTTTTATTTAATCCATTTTTAAAATAAGGCTGAAACATAACAAAATGTGGAAAAATTCAAGGGGTCTGAATATTTTGAGGCACTGTATTAATAAATCAATTTATAAAATAAAATAATCTAAATTACTAGGATCTTTCTCTCTCTCTCTCTCTCTCTCACGCTCTAATAAGTATTTACAAATCAACACAAAGCACATAATTGACAAACATACAAGTGTTGAAAATCTAAAGGAAGATCTCTCTATCCACCACTTTCTCTCTCGGTCTTCTCCGACATATCTCAAGTGCCAGATGTCACCGTTTGGCTGTTGTCAGTGTCATTTTGTCAAGTGCCAATCACATTTTAGATCTATACTCATCGCTCGAATGCCCTCTATGTAAAGCGACTGAAGTTGAAAATACTGCAATTTGAATCTGTTTCTTCCCGCAACAGCAGCTATCATCAACCAGCGCTCTTTTCCCCCAGTATCCCCTTTGCTGTTCCTGTTGATTTTCCATGACATAACGAGACTCTCGAATGAAGTGTGACTCGGGCTGAATGATTCATGGTGGGGAGAAAAAAAAAAAAAAAAAAAACGACTTCAAAGACAAACAAAATTCCTTGACACCCAGAGGCAAACTATATCTCACACACCCAAGGCTTTTAACACATTCAAAATGAGATGAATATGAAACGTATGAAAGGGGTCAAGAAAGACAGCCGTCCCTTTTCCTGTGACCTTCACACCAAGCCGTTGCCCTGACAACGGGCAAGCCCATTCCAAAAAATAAAAGCAAAAAAACAAACATACAGGAATACGAGTGTGACAAAATGATTGCCTCAACTAGGTGAGAAACGACATTGTTGTGGAGGCAAATCGATGCTACAACGTCATCGGCTGACACAATAAAGGGGAAGTGTTAGTCCTCTGATTGACATTTCCATGGGTTGAACATTTTCAATCTACACCTTCAGCTGTACCTATAAAAAATTGAATTCACTCTGCCTTGTATTTGACAAAGAACTAGTCCTTTTGATGCAGAGTCCTGTAGTAGCGAAATGCTCCTTTAAAACCCTGTATATATTATTCTGAACCTGTTGGGAAGTGAACCCCAACACGTCAACCATGATAGAATAATATAACAGCAATACTATTTAGCTTAAATGTATGCCATTCATCCAAAGCAACTTGCAGTAGCGCAGTCATACATTCTCCATAAAGGTGGCTCCAGCGGGAATCAAACTGACGATCCTGGCATTGCTAACACCATGCTCTTTGAACTGAGCCACTCGGGACCAGTGTGTCTGTGTGTTGGGGAGTCAACGCCAACACATGCACAACGATATAGTCTTGTTCCCAGACTATTGTCTTGTTCCCAGGCCATTACAGCACGAATGACCAGCGCTGTAGCCTAACAAGCAATGCTGGACATTGGGCCTATATACAGTAATACACTCTTCACGCTTCCGCCGCCACACACTCACACACACAATCACACACACACACACACACACACACAGGAGTGCACACAGCCAGAGAACAGTACACGCGGTACACGGTACATCTCGTGCCGCCTGCGATGGGAACAACGCAGACCTGACAAAGGCCTTCGGGTCAAAACACTGTCAACATGTCAAATGAAACTCATGGGAGCAAAGCTGCATAGATTACAGTTTGCATTAGTCTATTTGACCTCCTGTGTTCGCATCGAACAATGTAAGACGCATACTGGAAGAGAGATAAACCAGGGCCCGTATTGATATAGCATTTTTTTAATGAACTGTGCTGTATCTAGGATCAGGTCTCGCTGTTCTTGTAGTCTTATACGTTATCATTTAGAAGACACAACTGATCATGGATCAGCATGCCTACTCTGGGAAGATTTATGAATACGGGACCAGATAATTTGCTGAGAAAGGCAGGTAGCCTAGCGGTTAAGAACATTGAGCCAGTAACTGAAAGATCACTAGTTTGAATCCAGAGCCAACTAGGTGAGACATCTATGTGCCCTTGAGCAAGGCACTTAACCCTAGTTGCTGTGGATAGGAGTGTCTGCTAAAATGTACATTAGGGGAGCTCTGGCAGGCAGGGAATGGTTGGAGTTGGGTAGGTGATGGGGGGGGGGGGGGGGTATATTTTGGGTGGCAGAGTGTGCAATGCTCTTCCTCCCTCTTTTTGGGGCAAACTGGGCCATCAGAGCTATCAAAGAGGGACACAAGGAGGAGAACATACTGAGGGGAGAGGGTGGTCCAAAAAGAAAGGTTTAAAAGGTGTGCCTGGCTACTCACACAGCGGAGGGGGGGGGGTAGTCTCACTCATCTGACAGGCAGACCAAAGTTCCCCTTGGTTGAATGGCGCGAGG
Source organism: Salvelinus fontinalis (assembly GCF_029448725.1). Lineage (NCBI taxonomy): Eukaryota > Metazoa > Chordata > Actinopteri > Salmoniformes > Salmonidae > Salvelinus > Salvelinus fontinalis. Next base: position 14,041,191 of record NC_074706.1, read on the forward strand.
CGCCAAGGACAGCAGCACAGGGTGCGTCCCAAATGGCACCCTATTCTCAGCCAAAAGCAGTGCGTTATATAGGGAATAAGGTGCCTTTGGATGCAAACACAGTGTTTGATGTGTGTTTTTTTTTTTCTGATGCCGGCGCTGTTTTTACCATCCATGTAACTGTCGCTTCTGGAGAAACTGTCTTATAAAGTAAAACTCGTAAAGAACTACCTAAGAAGCATTAGCCTCTCGGTCTGCTATGAGCTTTTGAGTTAACTCCGCTCATTACACTTGGGCCGTTGTATCCTTGACTACGGCATTCGTTTCGGCGATATCCCCTTACTTACTGAACCCAAGAAACAAACACTTTAGCTTCCTAGTAGATATGGACGTGAAAAAGGGTTGATGAATGACTCTTTGGAGGGTCACTGTCAAATCGATATATTACGTTTAATGACAGGCGCACGGGCCCCCAGAACTTGTGGTATCTCACACGGGCTTTTTAAACGCAAGATACCCTCAACAATGACTTAATCGTGGCCTTTTACTGTTGCTAATTAGGCTACCGACAAAACAAAACTTCTCACATTAGTCATTTCCTGCATCTTGGATGCATCAATGCATCGTGGGTTGAATAAACTGTGTTGATCTGCAGAGGGGAATCAGCATTGGTCATTGTTATCATGGATGGTGAACGGGTGAATGACCATCATTTGGGCATCACCTCCCCACCTTGCTACCTGCATGGTTGGCACGACAACCGCCTTGTCTCCAATCAGCGATGACAAAGAAGAAACTGAAGAAACCGATTTCCTCAGCCTAACTGAGGCACACGCGGAGCATCGGCACCGGGACACACCTCTGGGAGGTGTTACCTGCGGCGACAGGCTCGTTCCTGTCGTGACATGCTCTGGTTGCCGCTGAGGCTCCCGCGTGCCCGGTGGTTTTGTTTCCCAATAAGTCTCCCGATAAGAAAATGTTATTCAAATCCTCATATTTCACAATAACCAACCAAAGGAGGGCCTACAACAAGCAGCAGAATCTCCTCACCCATCCAGCCCAGAGCTGACCGACTGTAGCCTATAACTGGGAGCTGTGAATGGAATTGCCATCTGCTGGAGGTTACCCTCCATGGCAGCCCCCCCTCTCCCTGCATATTGCAGCCTCTTTCTGGGTAGCTCTGTGCACTGACCCCCTTCCCCACCCGTCCTTCTCCTGCCTGTCCACATTATCTCAGCAGAGGGCCAATTAGCCATCATCATCTGGCCTTGTTTCGTCGAGGCGCGTCAGGAAGCCGAACTCCCTATGATCCAATAGTGGATTTAAATAATGGATCTGTAATCAGGAGGCTGTTAATTATGAGTCTCTGGCGAACCCTCTGTCAACTCAATCTGATGGCGAGGCAGGCCGAGGCAGACCCCTCTATCAACGAAGTGTGATGCTGACAAGGCGGAGGCAGAGTGAGAGACAAACAGGGAGGACAGAGAGGGAGAGGGAGTAATTAAGTGAAGGGAGGATTTGAAGGGGGGTTGATATGCCTGGGAATCATGCCTGTGTGTGTCGCTTTAATGATGTGTCGTGTTAATAATCGTGTGCGTGTGCGTGTGCGTGTGCGTGTGTGTGTGTGTGTGTGTGTGTGTGTGTGTGTGTGTGTGAAGCCAATCTACATACAATTTCTACAACTTCGATAGTTTGTCTAGTCCACACTTTTCCAGATAAGGGATTTCACATTTTTCTCTTTGATTCTCAAATACATTGTCCCACTGACAATTGCCACTTTCCATCACACTGGAAGGAACATAATTGGCGGAGTATAATTGGGAGATGTGTATTCGACAGACATGCTTCGCTGAGTTGACTGGAGCGTTGTGCTAATTTGAACGAGGACAAAACTCTTCCACCGCCATGTAAGAGCTACTGCCACCAGGACAAGTTCACTGTCAATACTATTTTCACCAATGAAAAGTCACAGCAAGCAGATCTGACGGCACCAATGGGAACCAAAAATGAAGAGTACAGATACACGTTTTTGTAAATATATGTATTGGTTCTCTTCATTTTGATAAGAGAGATTAAAATGTAATGAGTTGAAGGTTATTTGTTGATGTGAAAATCAAAATGTGCCGATTTTAAGGTTGTGATTAGATTTGTGGTGGGGCGGGGGTCGCCCGAATTGCTGGCAACTTCTGGTCCCAGCTGAAAAAGTTATACCTCTGCTCTGAGCTAATAAATGGCAACACTTGCACTGAACAATTAGAGGCTCGCATTACAATGCTGACTTTAATAAATCCTATCAAAGAAAAAGGGATGACAGTAGGTCTCAAGTGACACCCGATTCCTTATATAGTGTGCTACACATAGTGGAGTAAAAGTGGAGAGGATGGGGTAGAGTTTCATAGGTTTCCACTGACAGCAGACCTCTTCAGACAGCGACACTAACAGAAGAACAGTGGGACTCAAGTCATCCCTTATTGAGTACCAATGTACTGAGTACTATAAGACATAAGCATACACACACACACACACACACACACACACATACACACACACACACACACACACACACACACACACACACACACACACACACACAAACAACTATTGCACGTGTGTGTGTGTGTGTGTCCAAATTGCACCTCCCTTTAAGCATGGACCGAGATACAGAAGAAGACAGCGTTGGCCGTAGAGCCATTTGGGTTGGTGGGACTCGAGAGCCAGCCTGAGCCAGCTGTGGCCTCCGACAAGAAATTACTCACTGGAAATGGTTTACTGCCAAGGGCAAGAATCAATAAGAAGTCACACTTCTACCCATTGGGTAAGTAATAGAATAGTGAGGAAAAAGAGGCGGAAAAAAAGAACGGGATCCATCCGATGCTGCTATTTGTTGACCCTACTCAGACCTCAGTCAAGAGGCTATCAGCAGTTCTATCAACCAAGAGGAAAGAGCTATGGGCAGCTAGCTATCTGTGCGAGGGGGAGGTTTTGTGGCTCTGGAACTATTCGAAATCTGACATTGGCCAGGAACATAGCAACAGGCTTTTACAGCAGCAGAAACCAATCTGAGACGGCCAACCGATATACTTTTCAAACAAGATACACCAAAAAAGACAAAGACGATAGGGGGGAAAATGTGGTGTTCATCAGGGGACTCTAAGAAAGGCAAAGGACAAAGGCATTCAAACGTAGCTGTAAACAAAGCTTAAACGATGATCTCTCCTCTAGCTCAAGTGTAATTAGCCTGCGAGAGAATGATTAACCCGAAACCACCACCATTGCATAACGCCTGTAATTCTCCGAGGGGTACTTACAATTCAGCAGTTCTATGGCTCGGCAGAGCCAAGGTGACTAAGTGTAAATGAGGAAATGGATAATAACCCTCCCAACATTCTTCTACTATCAAAAACAGCCTTACCAAAGTAGTGTACGGTGCATCACCAAAGGGCAACGTGTTTAAAATGCCACCCTACTTTCTGCACTACTTTTGGCCCGAGCACCCTATTCCCAACATAGGTCACTGCTTTGAACCAGACCACCCATTCTCTAGATAGTCCAGTAGACTGTCATTTGAGACAAAGCCTTGGTGGTAGTGTAGTGAGAAGAGAAGCCAACGTATTGCCAAATGGAAATAGAGTATTGAGTACATCTAGTAGCCATGTCCAGGTATGACGTATGATAAGAATTTATGAGATTAGAGCCGATAGCCATTCATCTGGAGTTATTGATGTGTTTTGAACCAGGTATGATAGGCTACTGTCTATAGTGAGTGTCTGGTGTCTAGTCCATTCAACCACAAAGGATCTGTCGAGCTCCAGCCGCTACAGTACCAGGCAGTGGTGGCCATTTGGATTTTTGAATCTCATCTTCACTCTCGGTAAGGAATGAACTCCCATCTATCTAGCTACAGCTGAAGTCAGAAGTTAACATACACTTAGGTTGGAGTCATTAAAACTAGTTTTACAACCACTCCACACATTTCTTGTTAACAATCTATAGTTTTGTCAAGTCAGTTAGGACATCTACTTTGTGCATGACACAAGTCGTTTTTCCAACAACTCTTTACAGACAGATTATTTCACTTATAATTCACTGTACCACAATTCTAGTAGGTCAGATGTTTACATACACTGAGTTGACTGTGCCCTTAAACAGCTTGGCAAATTCCAGAAAATGATGTCATGGCTTTAGAAGCTTCTGATAGGCTAATTTACATCATTTGAGTCAATTGGAGGTGTACCTGTGGATGCAATTCAAGGCCTACCTTCAACCTCAGTGCCTCTTTGCTTGACGTCATGGGAAAATCTAAAGAAATCAAGACCTCAGAAAATCTAAAGAAACCAAGACCTCAGAAAATAAATTGTAGACCTTCACAAGTCTGGTTCATCCTTGGGAGCAATTTCCAAATGCCTGAAGGTACCATGTTCATCTGTACAAACAATAGTATGCAAGTATAAACACCATGGGACCACGCAGCTGTCATACCACTCAGGAAGGAGAAGCATTCTGTCTCCTAGAGATGAACGCGAAAAGTGCAAATCAATCCCAGAACAACAGCAAAAGACCTTGTGAAGATGCTGGAGGAAACAAGTACAAAAGTATCTATATCCACAGTGAAACGAGTCCTATATCGACATAACCTGAAAGGACGATCAGCCATGAAGAAGCCGCTGCTCCAAAACCGCCATAAAAAAGCCAGACTACAGTTTGCATCTGCACATGGGGACAAAGATCGTACTTTTTGGAGAAATGTCCTCTGGTCTGATGAAAAAAATAGAACTGTTTGGCCATAATGACCATCGATATGTTTGGAGGAAAAAGGGGGACGCTTGCAAGCCGAAGAACACCATCCCAACTGTGAAGCACAGGGGTGGTAACATCATGTTGTGGGGGTGCTTTAATGCAGGAGGGACTGGTGCACTTCATAAAATAGAAGGCATTATGGGGCAAGAAAATTACGTGGATATATTGAAGCAACATCTCAAGACATCAGTCAGGAAGTTAAAGCTTGGTCGCAAGTGGGTCTTTCAAATGAACAATGACCCCAAGCATACTTCCAAAGTTGTGGCAAAATGACTTAAGGACAACAAAGTCAAGGTATTGGAGTGGCCATCACAAAGCCCTGACCTCAATCCCATAGAACATTTGTGGGCAGAACTGAAAAAGTGTGTGCGTGTCACGCCCTGGCCTTATTATTCTTTGTTTTCTTTATTATTTTAGTTAGGTCAGGGTGTGACATGGGGAATGTTTATGTTTTGTTGGTTTTGGGTGTTTATTTGGTAAAGGGGTTATGGGGTGAAGTATATGGTTTTGTGTTGAGTGTAGATGTCTAGCGTTGTCTATGTTGGTTAGTCATCTAGGAGAGTCTATGGTTACCTGAATGAGTTCCCAATTAGAGACAGCTGATTTCGGTTGTCTCTGATTGGGAGCCTTATTTAGGGTAGCCATAGGCTCTCATTGGTGGTGGGTAATTGTCTATGTAAGAACGTTAGTAGCCTGTATGTTTGTGCACAACGTTTGTAGCTTCACGGTCGTTTTGTTATTTTGTTGTTTTGTTAAAGTGTTTTTGTGTCGTGTTCATCTTCGTGTTAAAATAAAAGAAGATGGCATATTTTCCAAAAGCTGCATTTTGGTCCGTTAATCCGCCACACGATCGTGACAGAATTACCCACCATCGGACCAAGCAGCGGAAAACAAAGCAACAGGAGCAATACAAGGATTCATGGACATGGGAGGAAATTTTAGACCGGGAGGTACCAGGAGAATATAACCGCCCCAAAGCTGAGCTGGAGGCAGCGAAAGCAGAGAGGCGGCGATATGAGGAGCTAGCTCGGAGGCAGGAAAAGGAACCTACAAAGGATCTGGGCTACACTACGTGGGAGGAGATCGACAGGTGGGCGATCAACCCAGGGAGAGTGCCGGAGCCCGCCTGGGATTCTCTGGCGCAGTGCGAGGAGGGATACCGGCGAATGGAGGCAGCACGACGAAGCGGTAGGAAGCCTGTGGGAAAACCCCAAAAAATTCTTTGGGGGGGGCTTAAAGGGAGAGTGGCGAAGTCATGTAGGAAACCTGCGCCTACTCCCTGTAATTACCGTGGAGAGCGAGAGTACGGGCAGACACCGTGTTACGCAGTAGAGCGCACGGTGTCTCCTGTACGTGTGCATAGTCCGGTGCGGGTTATTCCACCTCCCCGCACTGGTAGGGCTAGATTGGGCATTGAGCCAGGTGTCATGAGGCCGGCTCAACGCGTCTGGTCTCCAGTGCGTCTCCTCGGGCCGGCATACATGGCACCTGCCTTACGCATGGTTTCCCCGGTTCGCCTACATAGCCCGGTGCGGGTTATTCCACCTCCCCGCACTGGTTGGGCGACCGGGAGCATTCAACCAGGTAAGGTTGGGCAGGCTCAATGTTCAAGAGAGCCAGTACGCCTGCACGGTCCGGTATTTCCGGCGCCACCTCCCCGCCCCAACCCAGTACCACCAGTGCCTCCTCCACGCACTAGCCTTATGGTGCGTGTCTCCAGCCCGGTATCACCAATTCCGGCACCACGCACTAAGCCTTTTGTGCGTCTCCAGAGTCCTGTGCATCCTGTTGCTGCTCCCCGCATTAGCCCTGAGACGCGTGTCCCCAGTCCGGTACCACCAGTTCCGGCCCCACGCACTAGGCCTAATGTGCGTCCCCAGGGTCCAGTATGCCCTGTTCCTGCTCCCCGCACTAGCCCTGAGATGCGTGTCCCCAGCCCGGTGCCACCAGTCCCGGCACCACGCACCAGGCCTACAGTGCGCCTCAGCCGGCAGGAGTCTGCCGTCTGCACAGCGATGACTGAACTGCTCGTCTCCCCAGCGCCATCTGAGCCATCCGTCTCCCCAGCGCCATCTGAGCCATCCGTCTCCCCAGCGCCATCTGAGCCATCCGTCTGCAATGAGCCTGCAAAGCCGCCCGTCTGCCATGAGCCTGCAAAGCCGCCCGTCTGCCATGAGCCCACTGAGCCGTCCGCCAGACAGGAGCCGCTAGAGCCGCCAGCCAGACAGGAGCCGCTAGAGCCGTCCGTCAGACAGGATCTGCCAGAGCCGCCAACCAGACAGGATCTGCCAGAGCCGCCAACCAGACAGGATCTGCCAGAGCCGCCAACCAGACAGGAGCAGCCAGATCAGTCAGCCAGCCATGAGCAGCCAGATCCGTCAGCTAGCCATGAGCAGCCAGATCCGTCAGCTAGCCATGAGCAGCCAGATCCGTCAGCCAGCCATGAGCAGCCAGATCCGTCAGCCAGCCATGAGCAGCCAGATCCGTCAGCTAGCCATGAGCAGCCAGATCCGTCAGCTAGCCATGAGCAGCCAGATCCGTCAGCTAGCCATGAGCAGCCAGATCCGTCAGCTAGCCATGAGCAGCCAGATCCGTCAGCTAGCCATGAGCAGCCAGATCCGTCAGCCAGCCATGGGCCATCCCTCAGTCCGGAGCTGCAGTCCCTCAGTCCGGAGCTGCAGTCCCTCAGTCCGGAGCTGCCATTCCTCAGTCCGGAGCTGCCCCTTACCCTGGTGCTGCCCCTTACCCTGGTGCTGCCCCTTACCCTGGTACTGCCCCTGACCCTGGTACTGTCCCTGACCCTAGTACTGCCCCTGACCCTGGTACTGCCTCTTACCCTGGTACTGCCCCTTAGTCCGGAACTGCCCCTGAATGCAATGGGGTTAAGGTGGAGGGGGGTCGTTTGGAGGAAGCCTAGGAGGTGTTTAGGTACTGTGGTGACGTGGGGACCGCGACCAGAGCCGGAGCCGCCACCGTGGATGGAAGCCCACCCAGACCCTCCCCTAGACTGTGTATGGTGCGCCCGGAGTTCGCGCCTCAAGGGGGGGGTTATGTCACGCCCTGGCCTTATTATTCTTTGTTTTCTTTATTATTTTAGTTAGGTCAGGGTGTGACATGGGGAATGTTTATGTTTTGTTGGTTTTGGGTGTTTATTTGGTAAAGGGGTTATGGGGTGAAGTATATGGTTTTGTGTTGAGTGTAGATGTCTAGCGTTGTCTATGTTGGTTAGTCATCTAGGAGAGTCTATGGTTACCTGAATGAGTTCCCAATTAGAGACAGCTGATTTCGGTTGTCTCTGATTGGGAGCCTTATTTAGGGTAGCCATAGGCTCTCATTGGTGGTGGGTAATTGTCTATGTAAGAACGTTAGTAGCCTGTATGTTTGTGCACAACGTTTGTAGCTTCACGGTCATTTTGTTATTTTGTTGTTTTGTTAAAGTGTTTTTGTGTCGTGTTCATCTTCGTGTTAAAATAAAAGAAGATGGCATATTTTCCAAAAGCTGCATTTTGGTCCGTTAATCCGCCACACGATCGTGACAGTGCGAGCAAGGAGGCCTAGCACTTACACCAGCTCTGTCAGGAGGAATGGGCCAAAATTCACCCAACTTATTGTGGGAAGCTTGTGGAAGGCTACCTGTAACGTTTGACCCAAGTTAAACAATTTGAAGGCAATGCTACCAAATACTAATTGAGTGTATGTAAACTTCTGACCCACTGGGAATGTGATGAAAGAAATAAAAGCTGAAATAAATCATTCTCTCACCTATTATTCTGACATTTCACATTCTTAAAATTAAGTGGTGACCCTAACTGACCTAAAAAAGGGATTTTTTACTGGGATTAAATGTCAGGAATTGTGAAAAACTGAGTTTAAATGTATTTGACTAAGGTGCATGCAAACTGTAGGTGTCAAGAATTAAACACTAACGCTGCAAGGTTTTATGGCTGGTAGGCTGGTGAGTGCAATAGCGTCAGAGCTCAGTATTTGTGCAATAAACTACGCGAGTGAGATGTTTGCTGACCAGCCAGAGTCCTTGGTAAATCCCTTGTGTTAGCATACTGTAGTTCAAACTGCTAATGCAGCAGAAAATATGAAGGGAATATAATAGTATGTTGATTAAGCATAACCAACTTAAACAACGCAAACACAATCTACGTTTAATTAATATTAAGTGCTAAGTTATTAATGAGCTATTTCCACTTCCTCAGTAACTGCCTAGCATGGTTTTCATTGATTTACCTAGCATTAGCCTAGCGATGGGCGCAAGTTATACCTACTAACACAAAACAGAATGCAAATGAAGATGGATTTCATGTATGGAGAAGAGAGTCTCTTTCAGAATGCAAAGCTGCTGTAGTTGAGCGCAACGGTGCAGCCAACACACCTGACATGTTACCAGTGGTTCAGAGAGTCGGGAGCATGGTCAGAGCACAGGGAACATCAGGGTTATGGGTTGAATCCCAGCCTGGGCAACATAAACTGAATATATCTGTCAATGTTGACAGTTCAGCGATTAGCTCGTAATAAAAACATCTGCTAGAGGACATTTTGTGCTGGTGCTCACATATTCACATGCCTTCAAAAGACATTATCTTTAAATGGAGGCGAAGGGGCTCGTGTCACGGACATCTGTCTACGTCGCCCAGAGGCTCAGTGTAGCCAAATGTTGACCTTCCCGTGCCGCCCATGGGTAGGCATTCACGGGAGGATGAGTAGGCCTCTCTGCACCATGACGATCCGCTCTGGGCTGCTCTGGGCTACACTGATAGCGTGACAGCACTTTTCCGAACGGAAGGAAAGGAAGAAGAGAAGGAGTGAATCACGGCATACAAAGTCTCTCTCTCCCGCTCTCCAAAAGTTGAGTCGCCCACACATTAGTTCCACGAAGATGCCGATTTCACTCGAGATGTTTTAATTTGTTCTGCTTTTTAATCTCTGGGCTCACAGACGTCGTTCTGTCATCTCAGTCTCGTTTTCCCCGGGGGATGCGGAAGTCCCCTCAGCGAAAGAAGCATGCCATGTTCTCCACACCATTTTTTTTTCTCCAGTTCGAATGTCCCCCTTTTCCTAAATTACACAGAAAATCCTCTTGGTTTCTTTGAATGTTCATGAATCAAAATAGAAGGGGAGGGAAAGGTAATGCCCTAGTTCCCTAAATGCTGCTATCCTCCCTCTAGTCTACTCTAACCTACCAGAAGCAGCAATGACGTGGTTTGAAGGAACAAATTAAGGTTATTGTTCCGACGAGTCGAGATGCCTATCTGCACCCATCGCCCATCTTTAATAGGAGTGTGTTTGTGCGTGTGTGTGTGCATGCATGGTTGTGTGTGCATGCATGTGCACGCACGCGCACGTGTCTGCCCTCTCCACAGCCACAATCTCTTAAAAAGTTTCAAACGGATGACCCCGGTCCCCGGCTATCTCCTGTTTGCTGTGTTAAGTCATTATGGTGCCACCAACTCATTAGCTGGTGTAGCAATCCATCCATTACGGGGCTGAAGAGAGGCGGGCTGAGGTAGACGAGCAGGAAAGAGATATATCTGACTGGGAGACGTCGTCCACATCCCGTCGTTTTATTTCTCCCCTCACGGTGCCATATATGTCTCTTCCCACTGTGGAAGCTTTGCAGTGGCAGCATTATCAAAGCGTGAAAACAGCAAAACGCGAACCATAAGAAGGTGAAAGGAACATGTTTCGGTGGCGCATCATTAACGAGTACTCGAGATACGGCGTTGGCATTCAGAGCTCAAAACAGCGCTGCTCCTTCAAAATGGCAAGCGTCAGTTGCGATAGCTGCAGTGTGAATATGTCAGTCGTGAATTTCAGTTAAATTGGTGACTTAATTATGAATGAGAAATGAGTGGCAGCGGAGGTAAAGCAAAGGTGAGAGTAGGTTCTCTGTCGCCGTCGAACCATCCTATAACTGTCGCTAGTAAACCCCAGGTCTCGGAGCTGCTGATGACTTTCCTTAGACACATATTCATTAAGGGTTTCAGAATAGGAGTGCAGATCTAGGATCAGGTCCCGCCCGTCCATATAATCATCTTCATTATGATACAAAAGGCAAAAATGATCCTAGATCACCAGTCTTTATTAGACACTTTATGAATACGGGCCCTGGAATAGTAGACAGACCGACACGCCAATTACCAGATGAGCCAGGGCCGATGTGGCACTTTCACTTCCTCACTAAATTCACAGCAGAACACCTTAGCAAGGAGCCATGATGTGAAAGTTATGTCTGCTGTCGGAAAGGAAGGAGGGGGGAGAGAGATGGCATGTTTGCGTCATGTAAAGGACCGGATCATCAGATTCGTCACAGCTCATTGTACTCTGAAATTAATGTGAGTGAGATGACAAGGGCAGGGAGAGATGGACGGGGTCCGTGAACCAGGGAACCCTGGGAGCTAGGAGCGTGGGGACCTCCTGAGAGAAATATATTATGTAACACTGTCCGTCTCTGAGTGGCAACAGATCAAATCTGTATTCACACTGGACAGCCGGGTCCTCAAACAACCGTGAAAAAGAGACCAGGCATGCAGCATTCCATGTTACCAAATGCAGATTTTTCTTGATCTAGTTTGGTTTGACTCTTTTCCGTTCAATGGACAAGGAAATAAAAGCTAGGATATATCAATGCAAATAGCTTAATCATAGTGCGTGAATCGCAGCGTCGGCAAATCCCCATGACATATGGGAACCGTACTCTCACCATGCCATGGTCATTGCACTTCTGTTCATTAAAAGAAAAAAGGAAGAAAAAAACGGAAATAAAATGTTTAGACCAACTGCCATTTTAAGCATAAGCTGCTGGTCGGTTTGGTCCCTAAAAACAGAAGCATCCATAGCAGGGTAGTGTAGGGTAATGCTGCCATATATAGTGCATTCGGAAAGTATTCAGACCACTAGACTTTTCCAACATTTTGTAAAGCTTCAGCCTTATTCTTCTTCTTCTTATTATTTACATGTAATACATTGCTTTCCCCTCATCAATCTACACACAATACCCCATAATGACAAAGCAAAAACAGATTTTTTGAATTTTTTGCAAATGTATACAAAATAAAAACTGAAATATGACATTTACTTAAGTATTCAAACCGTTTACTCAGTATTTTGTTGAAAGGGAAAGGGGGATAGTTGTACAACCTAGTCAGTGGTACAACTGAATGCCTTCAACTGAAATGTGTCTTCCGCATTTAACCCAACCCCTCTGAATCAGAGAGCTGCGGGTGGCTGTCTTAATCGACATCCATGTCTTCAGCGCCCGGGGAACAGTGGGTTAACTGCCTTGCTCAAGGGCAGAATGACAGATTTTGACCTTTGTCAGCTCGGGGATTCGATCCAGCAACCTTTCAGTTACTGGCCCAATGCTCTCTGCACCTGTAACGTGTATGCTGGGAGTCTGGAAGCAAGTGCAGGGAGTGCAAATGTAATAATAAATAGAACATAGTACAAAACATGAAAAGCGTACAGACATGAAAAAGAAACAGAGTCAATAACATCTGGGGAAAGAACCAAAGGGAGTGACATATATAGCGGAGGTAATCAGGAAGGTGATGGAATCCAGGTGAGTGTCATGAGGCGCAGGTGCGCATAACTATAGTGGCAGAGAGGAGGAGCGGGAGTAGACGTGACAGTACCCCCTCCCTGACACATGGCTCCAGCCGCAGAACGCCGACCAGGGGGACGGTCCGAGGACCAGCAGCGGGCCGAAAGCTTCTGCTGAGGCACGGGAACCTGTAGAGCCAGCTGAGGCTCGGGAACCTGTAGAGACAGGCGAGGCATGGGAGCCCGACGAGCCGGTTGAGGCATGGGACCCAGACGAGCCGGCTAAGGCATGGGAGCCTGACGAGCCGGTTGAGGCATGGGACCCAGACGAGCCGGCTAAGGCATGGGAGCCTGACGAGCAGGCTGAGGCATGGGATCCCAACAAGCCAGCTGAGGCATGGAAGCCTGACGAGCCAACTGAGGCTTGAGAACCTGTTGAGCCAAGCGAGGCTTGAAAACCTGTCGAGCCAGCTGAGGCATGGAAGCCTGGTGAGCCAACCGTGGCTTGAGAACCTGTCGAGCCAACCGAGGCTTGAGAACCTGTCGAGCCAGCTGAAACATGGAAACCTGTCGAGCCAGCTGAGGCATCCCCGGTAGCTTTGGCACTGGAAGCCTGACGAGCCAACAGAGATTTGAGAACCTGTCGAGCCAACTGAGGCTTGAGAACCTGTCGAGCCAAGCGAGGCTTGAAAACCTGTCGAGCCAGCTGAGGCATGGAAGCCTGGCGAGCCAACCGTGGCTTGAAAACCTGTCGAGCCAACCGAGGCTTGAGAACCTGTCGAGCCAGCTGACACATGGAAACCTGTCGAGCCAGCTGGGGCATGGAAACCTGTCGAGCCAGCTAAGACATCCCCGGTAGCTTTGGCACTGGAAGCCTGACGAACCAACAGAGATTTGAGAACCTGTCGAGCCAGCTGGGGCATGGAAACCTGTCGAGCCAGCTGAGACATCCCCGGTAGCTTTGGCACTGGAAGCCTGACGAGCCAACAGAGATTTGAGAACCTGTCGAGCCAGCTGGGGCATGGAAACCTGTCGAGCCAGCTGAGACATCCCCGGTAGCTTTGGCACTGGAAGCCTGACGAGCCAACAGAGATTTGAGAACCTGTCGAGCCAGCTGGGGCATGGAAACCTGTCGAGCCAGCTGAGACATCCCCGGTAGCTTTGGCACTGGAAGCCTGATGAGCCAACAGAGATTTGAGAACCTGTCAAGCCAGCTGAGACATGGATGCCTGACGAGCCAGCTGATGCATCCACGGTTGCTTCGGCAGCCGCCCTTGGATGTGGCATCACCAGTAAAAAAAAAAATCCCTGTTACTTCCCTTTGGTGAGGCGTTATTCTGTAACGTGTACGCTGGAAGTCTGGAAGAAAGTACAAGGAAAGTGCAAATGTAATAATAAATAGAACATAGTACAAAACAAGAAACACAAAAAGCATAGACAGAAACAGAGTCAATAACGCCTGGGGAAATAACCAAAGGGAGTGACAGATGTAAGGGAGGCAATCAGGAAGGTGATGGAGTACAGGTAAGTGTCATGAGGCGCAGGTGCACGTAACGATGGTGGCAGGTGTGCGTAATGATAACACAACTAGCGACAACGAGGGCCAGAGAGGAGGAGCGGGAGTAGACGTGACAGCACCTTTGGTAGATATTACAGCCTTGAGTCTTCTTGGGTATGACACTACAAGCTTGGCACACCTGTAATTGGGGAGTTTCTCCCTTTCCTTTCTGCAGATCTTCTCAAGCTCTGTCAGGTTGGATGGGGAGCGATGCTGCACAGCTACTTTCAGGTCTCTCAAGAGAAGTTTGATTGGGTTCCAGTCCGTGAACTGTGGGACCTTATATAGAGAAGTGTGTGCCTTTCCAAATCATGTCCAATCAACTGAATTTACACCAGGTGGACTCCAATCAAGTTGTAGAAACATCTCAAGGATGATCAATGGAAACAGGATGCACATGAGCTCAATTTCGAGTCTCATAGCTAAGGGTCTGAATACTTAAGTAAGGTATTTCTGTTTTTTTCAACTTTTAATACATTTGAAAACCTGTTTTCGCTTCATCATTATGGGGTATTGTGTAGAGATTTCTGAGGATTTAGTTTATTTAATCCATTTTAGAATAAGGCTGTAAAGTAACAAAATGTGAAAGAAAATCAAAGGGTCTGAATACTTTCCAGAGGCACTGTACACCATATTGAGATGAGGCCCAATAAAGTGTACAGCTGAGTAATTGACCATTACATGTGTCAATAAGTGTGTATAATCACGGCATACAACAACATCGGCTCGATCACAAATCATGAATATTATAATTATTATTATGACATCTGTATTGTTATGTAATTATGCAGCATCAGCCCCATCGGTTCAGCCAACAGTTTGGAACATTTCATCAGCTGGAGGGATAGAACGCATATAGAACACCCTTTCAATCATTAGTGGAATATTAGTCTGCAATAATGAGGGAGACTGGATTCTACAAGAAGAGAAGAAGCAGATATTGTAGATGGCTTGTTTCAATTCATTACAGGGAGAGAGAGAGAGAGAGAGAGAGAGGAGAGAAGAGAGAGAGAGAGAGAGAGAGAGAGAGAGAGAGAGAGAGAGAGAGAGAGATGAGAGAGAGAGAGAGAGAGAGAGAGAGAGAGGAGAGAGAGAGAGAGAGAGAGAGAGAGAGAAGAGAGAGAGAGAGAGAGAGAGAGGAGAGAGAGAGAGAGAGAGAGAGAGAGAGAGAGAGAGAGAGAGAGAGAGAGAGAGAGAGATGAGAGAGAGAGAGAGAGAGAGAGAGAGAGAGAGAGAGAGAGAGAGAGAGCGAGAGAGAGAGGAGAGAGGAGAGAGAGAGAGAGAGGAGAGAGAGAGGAGAGAGAGAGAGAGAGAGAGAGAGAGAGAGAGAGAGAGAGAGAGAGAGAGAGAGAGAGAGAGAGAGAGAGAGAGAGAGAGAGAGAGAGAGAGAGAGAGATTCTTTGCTTCAATAAAGCCCCAGTTTTTAGCCCGGCCCCTTTTGAATATGGAAACGTTTCAAACACTGAAAAAAAATGAGCGAGAGAGTGAGAGATATAGAGGAAGGCAGAGGGGAGAGAGAGAGAGAGAGTGAGTGAACGAACAAGCCCGAGAGAGAGAGTGTGGGGCCAGTCTGAATTGTGAGAGGCTTACGACACTCAGTGAACAGACGGTGCCTCTGCATGCTCTGCCAGTACACTAGTCTGCTGCAAGCGAGGGATCGAAGTGAAGAGTGCTCTGCCTCTCCTCTCCCTCCCCGTCACACACCGCCTCTGCCTTCCTACTAGCAGCCTCCTCAGCCTCTCAGCCGTCCAGCCTCAACCAGTAAACTCCCTCCAGCCGACAAGGGAAAAACACCCCTAACAACTCGAGTGGATATGAACAGAACCCAAAAGACAGGAGGACGCAGGAGTCAAGGGGCTTTTCACAGGAGATAAGTGGGGATCTGAAAGAAGGATACTAAAAAGAAAGGGACAAAATCTAAAGGGGGAACAGAGAGAGAGAGAGAGAGAGAGAGAGAGAGAAAAGAGAAGGAGAGAGACCCTGGCATTACCCATCGTTATTCTTCCAATCCATTTTTTCTGAAGCGCGCCGGTCGGTCACTGAAATAATAATGACAGAGCTGACTGGATTTAAGCCGTGCAGGTCAGTGATCACTTCAAGTGACAGACGGTAATTTGCGTTGACAGATCGGCCACCAGTCTTTATCGAGAGGGGGTAAGAAGAAGGAAAGGAGTTTTGAGTCCTTTTTTCCTCTCCTTTCTTGGTTGGCTTGGTTTTCCTCCGGCTCATCGCAGTAGCAGTGACTGCAGAGGAGCAGGAGGGCGAGAGAGCGAGAGAGAGCGAGGAGCCACGGCACTCATGCATGCAGCCGAGCAGGGAACTTGCACTTCCTAACAAGCATCCACTTGGATTCCTTGGGTCTTTTCTGGCTTCTTTCACTCGAGGAGAACTAAGACATTGTAAGTCTGCCAGGATCTGGTGTCCTGGCTGAAAAGGACGAGGGGGGGTGGCAAATTTGGACCACACTGGGGTCCTTTTTTAGATTCGTACATAATTAGTGCGGGCACAAAGGGAGTCGCTGAATAGGGGTTGTCCGTCTCTGGATAGGGGTGAGTAGGATTCCTTTCATTTGCGATCGCTCGACGAAGAAAGCATTTTTTACCCCCCTCTGCTCGCCTCTTGTCCCCTGATATCTAACATGAGCAAAGTGACTTGCCCTTTATCCCTCTCCCCTGTTCTTTTCCTTTTCCCCCCCACACTGGATTCCTCCTCCTTTCTATAAGTAAATACCTTGGGGAAAAAACACACGCACAACACAATTCACTACAAGAAAAGGAATACAAAAAAAGTACAAGAGCTGGTTTCCTGCCAGGGAGAGTTTACAAATTACGATGTGAACCATGACAGAATAAAACCGGTACGATTCCAATGGACATTTTCTCTGCGGATCTATCCCAGGATTTTCAGGCTGATGGATTTCCTTCTAATTGGTTTGTACCTAAAGTGGCCCCTGAGGAAGCCCCCTGGGTTGATACTGTTGCTGTGGTGCTCGCTGGGCATCATGCTCAAAATGGTCCCCTCGGTGGAGGGCGTCTGCCCACGGCTATGCCGCTGCGACAGCAAGCTGCTCTACTGCGAGGGGCTCAATCTCACCGACGTTCCGCGCAACCTGAGCAGCGCACTGGGCCTGTCCATGCGCGAGAACAACCTGACGGAGTTGCGCGAGGGCCACTTCGCTGGCCTGTCGCAGCTCACCTGGCTCTACTTGGATCATAACAACATCGACGTGGTGGAGGAGGGCACCTTCGACAGGCTGCGCCGAGTCAAGGAACTCGACCTGAGCACCAACCATATCGAGAGCCTGCCCAATGGCACCTTCAGGCCCCTCCCCAACCTACGCATCCTGGACCTATCGTACAACAGGCTGCAGGCGCTGGAACCCGACCTGTTCCACGGCCTGAGGAAGCTAACCAATTTGCATTTGCGCTACAACGCCCTCAAGTTTGTCCCAGTGAGGATCTTCCAGGACTGCCGGAGCATGCAGTTCCTGGACCTGGGCTACAACCAGCTGCAGAGCCTGGCGCGGAACTCCTTCGCTGGGCTCTTCAAGCTCACCGAGCTGCACCTGGAGCACAATGAGCTGGTCAAAGTCAACCTGGCCCACTTCCCCCGCCTCATCTCACTGCGCACGCTCTACATGCGCAACAACCGAGCTACCGTTGTGGTCAGCACCCTGGACTGGACCTGGCCCTTCCTGGAGAAGATCGACCTGTCGGCAAATGAGATCGCATACATCGAGCCGCACGTCTTCGAGAGCGTGCCCAACCTCAAGGCCCTCATGCTGGACGCCAACCGGCTGACGGCCGTGGAGCAGCGCATCCTGGATTCGTGGTCGTCCCTGGGCAGCATCACTTTGGCAGGCAACGAGTGGGAATGCAGCCGTAACGTGTGTGCCCTGGCCCAGTGGCTGAGCGCCTTCCGAGGCCAGCGGGACAGCCAGCTGCTGTGCTCAAGCCCGGATGTGGCGCAGGGCGAGGACGTACTGGACGCGGTCTATGCCTTCCAGCTGTGCGAGGACGGCGGCGACCAGTCCACCACAACCATGAGCTGGTACCCAGGCTACACCGCCAAGGACCAGGCCTGGGGCGGCCCCACGGCCAATCCCTACAATCCGCCAGCAGCCGAGGGCGGCGCAGTCGTCACCAATTCCTTCACGGTGACCGTGGCTAACCTCGACGACATAGAGAGCACCATGCAGATCCACAAGGTGGTGACAGGCACCATGGCGCTCATCTTCTCCTTCCTCATTGTGGTGCTGATGCTCTACGTGACCTGGAAGTGTTTCCCGGCGGGCGTGCGGCAGGTGCGCCAGTGCTTCAGCAGCCATCGGCGCAAGCAGAAGCAGAAGCAGAGCATGCAGCAGATGGCCACCATGTCCACGCCGGAGTACTACGTCGACTACAAGCCCAACCACATCGAGGGGGCCCTGGTCATCATCAACGAGTATGGCTCCTGCACCTGCCAGCAGCAACCCTCCCGGGAGTGCGAGGTCTGACCCGGCCCTTTGTGAGTGTATGGATATGTCTGTGTTTACGTGTGTTTGTGTGGATAATATGGACTACCACAGAGACCCTTTTTGGATATATGGGATATATTGGGTGGGTTGGGGTTGTATAAATGAGGATTGAACCAGGGACACTATTTACACTGCGTCGCACTGTGCTGCTCGCCCCCCCCCCCCCCCCCCCCCCCCCCCCTCTACTGTGGAGGAGAAGGGTGGAGGACTGACTGAGACCGTGGATTTATTGCTGTGGATCTGAAGGGCCTCTATGGACACTATGGAGACCAGACTCTATTTTGCCTGTTGACTTGACAAACAGAATCACCAGAGATGGAATATTATGTTGACTTTATACAGAATCACCAGAGAGGATTACTATGTTTGTAGGCACCAACGGATTCTTCTTCTTCTCTCCACCAGGAGTGGATATTATTTCTTAATTCAGGATATTCTGCTATTGTCTAAAGACCAACTGGGGACACACTGGCCAGCCATAAACACACCATTTTTAATTGTGGTAAATACAACGAAAACACAACAACAAAGGAAAAAAATACAAAAAAAGATTGCAAAGTTGGATTATAAAAATAAAAAAAATACGATTATAAATTCAGTGTAAAATATGTTTAAAACGCAAAGAGTGGGAAAAAAAAAGATGCAAGATGCTATCGTATTCCTTTTGTAAACTACGAAAAAATACCATGTTTAAATAAATGAATTGCTATTCACAGTAAAGCCCGTGTGTTGTGAGGAACCTTTGGGAGAGGGGTGGATTATGAAAAGAGATGCAGCGCTCGCGTTGGTGGTAGGAAGAGAGAGAGCATTTTGTCCGGCGTGCCTACTGCGGTATCTCTAGTTGGGTAAAAAGACAAGGGGCCAGAGGGATAGCCTAACCGTACTTCATTTCAAATGTTAAACCCTCTCCAATCTGAATATCAGATCTTTTCTTGATCCCTCTTTCCCTATTTGTGAGTGGGGGGGGGGGGGGGGGGGGGGGGGTATTCAATGTGCCGGCTCGCTATAGATGTTGTGGTTGCTTCCCCCGGATTCCCCCACCTTCCCACTTCTCCTCCCTCTCCTCTATCCTTTCTAGATGAAGTTGATCTGACCCTTTCTAATCAGGTGGCGTATTTTCCACATCCACATTCGTATGTCGTCTAAAACATTCACACAGAAGACACGGGCGGAAGGCAGAGAGGGACCATGATCGCCTGAGAGATCTAAAAAAGCTCAGCCTTGCCTTTTTCCTTGGCTGGTGCTTTTGGCTGTCGTGCTAGAGCTTTGCCATCCGTCCACCGGCGAGGGGACACATCAAAAGGAGGAGGAAAATGCCTAACCCGACACTATTCAAATCAAAACTAATTCTAAAATAGGAGCTAGATGAAGAATTGAATATGTGGGCTTTTATCCTTCTTAAAAGAGACACCAGTAACACATGACACGACACATGCCCGGCCCGATGGATTTCCTCACTATGTTCTGCGTGTAATGTTGAAACATTTGTTCTTCCAATACAAGGCTATTTTGGGTATATTTCTCTCTCTGGTTGTTCCTCATTGTGTGAGTGAGAGATGCGTCGACAGAGGGTTTGGTCTCTTGCACCAGTCGACAATTGACATGTAGGTGCTGCTAGGGGGAGAGAATTGAGTGATAGCTAAGGAAAGGAGTGATTGCGGAGGCCGCAGAAAGAAGGTGTAGGCTGCTCTCTAGTGTCCTAACATCAGCAGCAAAGGAGGGAGGGAGGGAGGGTGAGGGAAGAAAATACACTAGACTCAGAGCTTCTGCACAGTGTCACATTATGATTGCATGCGTAGGTGTGGTGTGTGTACATGCGAGTGTGTGCGATTGTATATTGCTGTGTGTGTGACTGAAATCAGTAAATACAGCCTACTAACAGCACATGCTGTTACTGCAACTAAAGAGACAGAGACAGAGAGAGTAGGTCTGAGGTGTGTGTGTTGTGTGTGTGTGTGTGTGTGTGTGTGTGTGTGTGTGTGTGTGTGTGTGTGTGTGTGTGTGTGTGTGTGTGTGTGTGTGTGTGTGTGTGTGTGTGTGTGATTATATCCTTGTGGGCACCTAAAATCCCCAAAAGTCAGCATAGTAAAACAAGGACAATTCTCCCTTGTGGGGACATTTCCCACATGCCCATAAGGACAAAGGCGGGGTTAGGTTTAAGGTTACATTTAGGGTTAGGGTTAGAGTGTGTGTGTGTGTGTGTGTGTGTGTGTGTGTGTGTGTGTGTGTGTGTGTGTGTGTGTGTGTAGAAGTAGCACACTGTGACCAGCGGTCTCTAGGCTGACCTGTGTTCCTAGACAGAATGCTGCAGCAGCATCAACATCTGGTCTCAACATCAGGTTAGGAGCTAGGGTTAGATTTAGGGTTAGGAGCTAGGGTTAGATTTAGGGTTAGATTTAGGGTTAGGAGCTAGGGTTAGATTTAGGGTTAGATTTAGGGTTAGGAGCTAGGGTTAGATTTAGATTTACATTTAGGGTTAGATTTAGGGTTAGGAGCTAGGGTTAGATTTAGGGTTCAAGTTAAGGTTAGATTTAGGGTTAGGGGCTAGGGTTAGATTTAGGGTTAGGGTTAAGGTTAGATTTAGATTTAGGGTTAAGGTTAGATTTAGGGTTAGGGTTAAGGTTAGATTTTGGGTTAGGAGCTAGGGTTAGATTTAGGGTTAGGGTTAAGGTTAGATTTAGGGTTAGGGTTAAGGTTAGATTTAGGGTTAGGGTTAAGGTTAGATTTAGGGTTAGGGTTATGGTTAGATTTAGGGTTAAGGTTAAGGTTAGATTTAGGGTTAGGGTTAAGGTTAGATTTAGGGTTAAGGTTAGATTTAGGGTTAAGGTTAGATTTAGGGTTAAGGTTAGATTTAGGGTTAGGGTTAAGGTTAGATTTAGGGTTAGGGTTAATGTTAGATTTAGGGTTAGGGAAAATAGGATTTTGAATGGGTCTGAATTTTGTCCCCCCACAATGTTAGTTATGCAAGACTGTGTGTGTGTGTGTGTGTGTGTGTGTGTGTGTGTGTGTGTGTGTGTGTGCGTGCGTGCGTGCGTGCGTGCGTGTGCGTGTGTGTGTGTAAATGGCTCAACTGGGTGTAGAGTATGTGTGTAACGGGGGGTGTGTTGTGTGTTTGAGTGATGGTGCAGAGTTACAGTAGCATGACACAAACAAATAGAATAATATGCAAGCAATTACTTAACATACGGTATCGACCTGGAGGTCAAATCATTTCATCAATCAACATGAAATCAAATAATCACTGCATTTCAACCACCTGCCTCAACGCAAACAGCAAACAGACACATTCAAAACAAACCAATGACATATAGTATGTTACACTGTCGATGTACCTTATGCATATTGTGATACCTTCAATTTCATATAAACGTATAGTTGCTCGTGCTTTATGAGGGGTACAAAGCTGGGATATTATCAAATGCTAACTAGAAAGGTTATCAGACTTTTTCCCTTCAGCCTTTTGTAAAGGCTGTACAAGCCTCTACTATTGTACTAACTACAGCCTGTATACAGATGTAGGATCTTCATTTGAGCAGGAAAACAATCCTGCAGCAACAGGAAATGTGAATTATTACGTGGATTAAAATGAATCGACCATTTTGTAGGGGTTGATCCATTTTTCAAAAGGAAAAACATAGTCCGAAAGTGGACATTTTTAAAACCTCAAATCCACTACAAGCTTTACATTTCCCGCAACGGGGTGATCCAGTTAAGATACTACATCTTTAGGCCACGTGGGTGAATGGTTGCAGTTAAACAATATCACGCCCACTAAACTCTTGTGTGTACGGCGCCATGCGTAAACTGTACAACCTAAATCTATTCTGATATCTACCATATGAGGCGTTTCACAGAGTGGAACACCAGACCAGGAGAAAAACCAAAATAGCAACAAGGCGGGAGAGCAACAACTCAACTGAAATGTGCAGTCATTTTTGTTGTTGCGTGGAGCCGCTCAAGAGAACAACAACAACAAGCGCCGACGACAACAGCGGCATTTTTCAGATTTCAGATTCATGATCTACTTCGTATTCATGATATCTCCCGACCGGGCGGCGCACTTTTGAAATCCAAAATGGCCATAAATCATAACTAGGCATGACATCGGTATGCTAAGTAGGCTAGCCACCGACCGATACAGCCGAGCAGAGCAGGGCAGAGAGACACATCATAGTGAGATATGCGATATACTGATAGTCATTTGCTTATTATCTTATTCTCTTACGTTCTGTCTTATTCATTTTCTTTCCTGGTAGCCCCTCAAATCATGCAAACTGCCGGGCCTATATTTAGGCTGTGTTGTCCTGATTTATTCGTATAAATATTCAATGATGCCTTGACACCCAGGCTACTGATGCCACCTCCATTTTGTTTCAGTATTTTTAACACGCGATGGGTGGATAGGAGGGAGGCGGGGACAGGGAAGGGGGTCTGCATATTTGAAAGGGTTGTCCTTAAGACTCCAGGATGCACCCACAGGCTTCTCCCCCCCCCCCCCCTCTCTATCCCTCCCTCTTTCTCTTTTTCTCTCTACCTCTATTTGACACTGCGGGGAGGACCGAAAACCTGCAGGTGTTTGTTGACCGTCTCAGACAAGGGGTCATCGCCCCAACACGGCATATCAGCTCTCCTATAACCTCCCATTATTAACAACCTGATTGATGACACTTAGCAAAATCGATACTGACACGGATGACTGGCTTACCAAATGGACTCTCTTCCATGATCACCTGATGATCCACTGATTACCGATTACATACTCTTCGACATTTTTCTACATGCTCATGCTACAGCTATTGACCGTCTATGGGAGGGCGAGGAGAAAATAATAATGGTTTATTTATATGGCCCTGCATTATTGAAATGGCAGCTAATTAGCAATGGTGATGGAGGAGAATAGAGAGAAAGGGGCGGACTGGCCGCGATTCCGCTCGCGTCGTATCTGGGGTTGGGGGGGGGGGGGTTTCGGAGGGGGATAAAGTTTGATATTGGTTCTGTTTGAAATGGAAATTGTGCTAGGGAGCGTGCCAATGGTTTCTGTACGTCGGGGAGCACAGCTGTGTCTAAAAGCAGGAG
Organism: Salvelinus fontinalis; assembly: GCF_029448725.1. Taxonomy (NCBI): domain Eukaryota; kingdom Metazoa; phylum Chordata; class Actinopteri; order Salmoniformes; family Salmonidae; genus Salvelinus; species Salvelinus fontinalis. The sequence continues at coordinate 14,064,668 of NC_074706.1, forward strand.
GAGAGAGGATGGATGTGTGATGATTGGGTAATGCACTTGTTAACAGGTTTTGAATCTCCTGTCTCCAAGCTATGCATGTGTGTGTGTGTGTGTGTGTGTGTGTGTGTGTGTGTGTGTGTGTGTGTGTGTGTGTGTGTGTGTGTGTGTGTGTGTGTGTGTGTGTGTGTGTGTGTGTGTGTGTGTGTGTGTGTGTGTGTGTGTGTGTGTACGCGCGTGTGTGCATACAAGAAAGAGATCAAGCCATGACGTATGTGAATGTGTTGGAACAAAATGTTACCGAAACTAAAAGAGAGGATGTTGGAATGACATGAAGAAAAGAGGAACACATACACACACCCACATAGGGTACGACAGACTGCAGGATATTACGATGTGTGAACAGGGATGGCACGAGCCAACTTTAAAGGTCACCCCCACACCTCTCAGAGTAGACAGAGAGACCCAGCAGAGCACAACCCACAGCACAGTACAGCACAGCTAACAGCTAGCGTAGATCATGTTAAACACAGCACGCCTGTCACAACCCATCCGGATAACAAAATACCCATACATCACATGACATATCTGGATAGCACATGTAACACACACACACACACACCAACACCTTAAACGACAGGGCCATGTAAATGTCATAGACAACCCATCTGACACACACGGCGCAACTCCTTCAACGACAGGGTCATTCAGTACAGGACAGGAGCCATAGACATCTGGTAACCCAAACCCCAACCAACAGGGTCACGTCATAGGCCATGTGTGGCTCATTGTGTATAACGTGGCCTACTTCCTGTGGAACATCTGTTGTGTTTTAACGGGTGATTTTGCAGCGAAGCAAATGTCCCCCTGAGAGACAATAATGTGTTCCACTACTTTAACTACTCTGGTAGGAACGATACGCAGGAGTATAATGACGGCCAGGGGGGGAGGGGGGGGGGGGGTGTCATAAATGTTGGCTCCAAACCAGAGAAATATAATCTTCCTATTAAGACGCTCCACATTTCCGCCTGTCCACACATTGTGGTATAATTGACCTGAATGGAGGTGCCCACTCTAATCATTCTAATTCGATGGTCCAAACACCACTGACACACGGATGTGTGACCAGTCCGTCAGGTCAGCGGCAGTCTTACGCAATTGTTTACATTGCGGGTTCAATCGACGTCAAGAGTGAGGGATTACACGGCAATCGTCATTGACTGCGTGGTAAAGGTGAGTGGTTCCGTGACATTCACAGAGGCAGACTCTGTGCGCTCGTAGCCAATCACCTTTCCTCCGGGAAATGGTTTACGTCATGTGATTGGGAGAGGGTAGTGGTTAGGGGACGTATTTGTGTGTGCATCCGTCTGTGCGTGTAAAGTCCATGGTAATAATGTTAAACGAATTACCCGTTATGTTCTGTGCACCGGGGTTTCAACCAGGTGCCCACTGTTTCTTTCATCGGGGCCCTGCCATGCATAATAAACGCCTCACACCCACTCATAACCGGAGAGGTGGCAAAAACACGAAGTGGCGGCGGGTTTGCGGCGGTGCGCGGCGGGGCCGCTGACGATTTACGATGACAACGGTGCGTGGGCCTGCGCTGAGTCCATACTTCGTTTGAAATGGTTTATCAGGATCGATATTGGAATGATCATCATTGATTCTCACAGTGCACCTCGTCGTCTTTCTCGGCGCCGTATTCTATTCCGCTCCATTATATTCTCTAGCCACTAACTAACGTTGTACAGATGTAGGATCTTAACTTGAGCCAGTTGGCTATAACAGTGACATAATCCCGCAGCAACAGGAAATGTGAATTATTATGTGGATTAATGGACATTTTTTGGAGGGGGTTGATACATTTTTCATTACGGCAAATCAAGTCTGACATTTTTAAGTAGAAATGACAAACTTTAGAGGTCTTTTTAAACCTTGAATACACTACACGTTTTCGTGTGTACACTACAAGGGGCGGTTGTGTGAGTGTAGGCTAGCTACCACATGCAGCACTGCTCTGTTTTCATCATACAGACTGATTTAGACAGTGGGAGAGAGCCAGAAAGGCAATGTGTGTACGTGTATGTGTGTGTGTGTGTGTATGACAACATAACCACTACACTTCATGTGGACACTGTGTGTATGCTATTGTTAACATCCGGTGATGCATAAAACGTGATGATAGAATAGCTGGGTCAGAGCCAGTGAGCTAAAACATGGCAACAGCTGGGCCTGATTCTGTGGGGGTCTACAGTCCACGGAGTCACTTATAAACTGGGATTACAATATATACTGTATTATCAGATATGGAGCAGAGAGCAAGAGAGCTATTATGACAAGTGTTTTGATCATAGAGAGAGAGAGAGATATTATCTCTATGGTTCAGCTGGAGTACTATAAGCTCTGTCCGGGGTTGCCCGGAAGCTTCATGTTGGATCCATACTTCATACAGATGGATGTGGATATGATAGAATGAGGTCAAGCGGAGTTCAAATCCTGTTGCTTTGATGTAGGCTGTTTTCAGATATCCGTTCCCTGGACAGAGTAAAACAACAAGTGCATTCTGTCATGTTGTGCATTGAGGTTGAATTCAGACAGTTTATTTTTTATTATTATATATTTTTGTTCAACATAGGGTTAAATGTGCCAACACAGTAATTGTGTTAAACATGTGTTTGTCAAATGTTAAGCATCACCTCATTGTCTTGAATTTTTCAAGATGAAAGCGACTGGTAGAAGTGGTAAATCAGCCCCCCAAAAAGCACACAACCGGTGCATACTAGCGTCGTACATACCTTCTGTAAAAGGATACAATGTATACGCCCACACGTGATGAGATTGATCGATAATGGTCGTGTACTGTACAGCCTACACATATTGTAGAGAAACACAATTATGCATGCTTGTATACGGTACACACATAGGAAGGCACGCAGGTACTCATGCAGGCAGGTAGGCAGGCACGCACACAGACGCGCAAGCACACACAGTACTTTTTTGCACCAGCAAATCAGCTCCAAGTGATTTTAAAGTATTCCCCATGCATAATGGGGAGATACTCTATATGCGATCAAGTACAAATGTAGGCAAGGTTTGAAATTATTATGTTTTAGTCTAATCTGTATCTGTTCGGGCTTCTTGCGGTCAACTTGCAGTCTACAAATGATTTGTAATTATATTCCGGTCGCCTGACCATCTGCTCCAGATTTTTTTTGTTGTTGTTGAATTTAGTTGTTGAATTTAGTTGTTTACCCCTGCAGTACTGCAAACACGCGACTGCAATCGACCCACAATCTTAAACCACATAAAAACCACAAGAAATGCCATCTGTGGCTCATTTAAGCAAACCTAGTCAATTCAGGGGGGGGGTCAAATCTAGTCAACCACGGCAGACCAGTCACGACCCGTCAACCCCCCTATGACGTCACACTTGAGCCCTTAGACCAAAACCCTATTGTTGGGGGACACAGTCTGAAAGCCTGTTGGGTACTCGGACACGTTGACCGACGATCTGCACAGCAAGAAACAAAAGGGCGGTGCCAAAACCACCAGCGTGTGACAATCAGTGACCCACCAAACTGTGAAGAAGGCTGACGGGGACTCGGGATGGTGCGGGGCCGGCGTGACTAAAAGGAGCACGTCCACGTTTTGTTTTCGAGCGTCTTCTTCACAAAACACCATACATGCTTCACAACAGTCCATCATAGATACCGAATGAATGAATGAATGCATGCATGCATAACTGAATGAATGAATGAATGAAGCCCGGTGTTCTTTTGACAATATACTGTTTGTTCATTTCAGAATGAAAAGGAGTGTAAAGTGTGCAGGCTGAGAATGGCAAAGGTAAAAACAAGAGTAAATGTTCAGAATGGTTTTAGGCACAAATGGTGCCGGAAACCAAGGAGTATCACCTTATATGCAAATATATCACCACACATGCAAAAAATGGAAAGCCATAGGGAACATTGCTACTGTAAACATGACCAATAAGATAATTCTAAAGTTACACCTATATAAAAACAAAAACACATAAATAAAAGGAGTTATGGCAAATGTCTCCATTTCCTTTGGACGTTGCGTTGAAAAAGCGCTTCCATAGATGGACTGAACTGGAGGTAAGCGAAGCTATACTGTAGCATTGTGGAGATGAAGGCGAACCTATGGGCAGTAATCAGCATATCTAGTTAACGGCTATAAGCTGGTAAAGCCTCTATACTCTATGGACACAGAGTTAAGTACACCACAGCAGTTTAGGCGAACTAAAATAGACCGCATTTATCATTCTCTCATTTATCATACTCTCGATGTCATGGTAAACAAATTACAATTCCTCTCCCTCTCCCTCACATACACTCTCTCTCCTTCTCTCCCTCTCTTTCTTCACTATCCCTTTCATTCTCCTTTCCTCCCTTCTGGCATCTCTCCAGTAGCCAATGCGATTTGCCCCCCTCTCCCATTCTCCCACTGTCAGACAGGTTAAGGAATGATGTCGACGCTTTACGAGAGCTCATGGTAACAACGTGAATTCCATTGGGCATCTGGTCTCTCTTCATTCTGTTCAATGTGTAATATGATTACCTTTGGATGGGCTTCAAACTGTACACAAAAGAGTGGACTTACCTGTTATACAAATTGCATCGGAGAGCGAACCAGATGGGGCCGCAGCAAAGGGACATGGGAGAAAAAAAAAGGGAAAGAGAGAATAGGCCAACTGGTTAGAATATATTCAGCGTTTTTATCTCGTGCTTTGGGAATGGATCAGAACAGCGGAGGGGGCTTTGAGCGGACCGTGTAAAAACATCCCTCTAACAGTCCGTTGGGCCTTTGTCTGTGGTGCATTTCTAACACTCGTCCAGGCCTTCATAGAATCATAGGATCATTTCAAGGACAGCAGAGAGAGCAGCCAGAGAGCCCCACAGACGACTGCCCTGACATCAGATGAGACCGCCTGGCATGCGTGTGTGTGTGTGTGTGTGTGTAGCGACTTGAGAAGAGAAACTAGAACAGAGACAGAGACGATGGCCTCGGGAGCTGCGTTGGGTCAAAGCAGATGGTGTGCTTCATGCCTAACCTCTGACAGCCCATCACAGAGAAACAGGCACAGAGAAATTAAATGAACGGAGCCTGGCCGTTAGAAGTGGGTGAAAACAGTCAGGGTGCCTAGAAATGTCCGACAATGGTGATTTCAATTGCTGCTGTCGTTGGCACCACTGTTAAGATATTGCACAGAGATGAATAATGTGACCCCAAACTAGATGCAATATTTAGGCCTATGACCTGAGTCCTTTTTCAAAATGGCCACTCTAGGGGAGGAGCAACGGCTTAAAATGAGTCTGTTTTTAGAAGTGCCATAGAAGTCAGGGGTCTTATACAATGACAGAAGCTTATCGTTGTTGTTGTTGTTGTTGTTGTTGTTTACCTTCAACTCAAATCCAAAATGTCAGCTCTCCCAAAAAGCATCAAAGAGATACAGAGCGAGACACACACACACAGAATGTGAATGTTTTGGGTCGAGTTTAAGTGGGTTTTTCTCCCCCCCCCCCACCCCCGAATAGGCCTATATAGTTGAGGCTGCTGAAGCTGCGGTTGACAAGCGAGATGGAGTGTCGTGCCAATTTATGTCCTCTGCAAGTCTCCTGATTACATTCATTGGGGCTCCGTGAGAGATTTATGAATACAACTCAGCCAGCAGCCAGTCCCATCCAGAGTCCTGAATAATGGCAGCCTGCAAGATCGCTTTTTCAATTTCTTCCCTTTCCCTTCCCGCCACAAAAGGGGGGATGAATATAACCCCCCCCCCCATTTTTTTTTATTTTTTATCTACGTGCACCTGACATCAAAATATGCTGGGAATTCTGTCACCAACCCCACGGCTTTAAATGGGAGAGCCGGGTATGAAGACCTTGGTGATGTCTGTGCCTTGTTTTTGATTGTGTACAGCACCAAGTAAAAGTCCCTTCCAATATGAAGCACTCGGGTATGGATGCATGCAAAATGGTGGCCATAGTTTGGCACAGTATGCTATGATCACAGTCGACACACTGGACTCTTCACACTCTTTCTACATTACTGAAAGTCTATAGCCTGTCTATGGCACAACAACAGAACAAATTCCACATATTAACATATAAATGCGTGTTCATTGTACATCCTGCAACATGCTATGGTGGTATTCTTCGTCTGTAAGACTGCACCGTGCAGTTAGTACCAACGTATAGTCACTCAAAGTAAATGCATTGTGGTAATTCATGCTGTCAGATCCATCGAAGCCAGGCGCTGAGGACAAACAGACCATTTGAATAACCAAGTGGTGCCCGAGTCCCTTATGACTTTTGGGAAAGATAGTGGCGTAGATAAAAAGGAGAATGAAAGAAAGAATAGCTGGAACACAGAGAGTGAGGTGGAGATAGAAAAAGAGAGTGTGAGATAGTGAAGAGAGAGAGAGAGAGATTTACAGGGGTAGAGTACGGGACATGGGACTTCTTCGGCACAGGCCTCCGCTCTTGTTCTGGCCAAAACAAACACATTGGGGCCCCCAGCGGGAACCCGAATTGCCTGCTGAATCTTGGGAGCCAATTACAGCTGTGGAGACTGGAGAGCGGGGCCACAGTAAGAGGGAGAGAGAGAGAAGGCTCAAACTTAAAGGGAAACTCCACTCAAAAACAATAGGGATATACAAATGAAGTCGGAAGTTTACATACAACTTAGCCAAATACATTTAAACTCAGTTTTTCACAATTCTTGACATTTAATCGTTCCAAAAATGTCCTGTCTTAGGTCAGTTAGGATCATCACTTTATTTTAAGAATGTGAAATGTCAGAGAATTATTTATTACAGCTTTTATTTCTTTCATCACATTCCCAGTGGGTCAGAAGTTTACATACACTCAATTAGTATTTGATAGCATTGCCTTTAAATTGTTTAACTTGGTTCAAACGTTTCGGGTAGCCTTCCACAAGCTTCCCACAATAAGATGGGTGAATTTTGGCCCATTTCTCCTGACAGAGCTGGTGTAACTGAGTCAGGTTTGTAGGCCTCCTGGCTCGCACACGCTTTTCAGTTCTGCCCACAAATGTTCTATAGGATTGAGGTCAGGGCTTTGTGATGGCCACTCTAATACATTGACTTTGTTGTCATTAAGCTATTTTGCCACAAATTTTAAAGTAAGCTTGGGGTCATTGTCCATTTGGAAGACCCATTTGCGAACAAGCTTTAACTTCCTGAGTGATGTCTTGAGATGTTGCTTCAATATATCCACATAATTTTCCTCCCTCATGATGCCATGTATTTTGTGAAGTGCACCGGTCCTTCCTGCAGCAAAGCACCCCCACAACATGATGCTGCCACCCCGTGCTTCACAGTTGGGATGGTGTTCTTCGGCTTGCAAGCATTCCCCTTTTTCCTCCAAACATAACGATGGTCATTATGGCCAAACAGTTATAGTTTTGTTTCATCAGACCAGAGTACATTTCTCCCAAAAGTACGATCTTTGTCCCCATGTGCAGTTGCAAACCGTAGTTTGGATTTGTTATGGCAGTTTTGGAGCAGTGGCTTCTTCCTTGCTGAGCGGCCTTTCAGGTTATGACGATTATAGGACTCGTTTTACTGTGGATATAGATACTTTTGTACCTGTTTCCTCCAGCATCTTCACAAGATCCCTTGCTATTGTTATGGGATTGACTTGCACTTTTCACACCAAAGTACGTTCATCTCCAGGAGACAGAACGCGTCTCCTTCCTGAGCGGTATGACGGCTACGTGGTCCCATGGTGTTTATACTTGCGTACTATTGTTTGTACAGATGAATGTGGTACCTTCAGGGGTTCGGAAATTTCTCCCAAAGATGAACCAGACTTGTTGAGGTCTACAATTTTTTTTCCTGAAGTCTTGGCTGATTTCTTTAGGTTTTCCCATGATGTCAAGCAAAGAGGCACTGAGGTTGAAGGTAGGCCTTGGAATACATCCACAGGTACACCTCCAATTGACTCAGATGATGTCAATTAGCCTATCAGAAGCTTTTAGAGCCATGACATAATTTTCTGGAATTTTCCATGCTGTTTAAAGGCACAGTCAACTTAGTGTATGTAAACTTCTGACCCACTGGAATTGTGATACAGTGAATTATAAGTGAAGTAATTTGTCTGTAAACAATTGTTGGAAAAATCACTTATGTCATGCACAAAGTAGATGTCCTAGCCGACTTGCCAAAACTGTAGTTTGTTAACAAGAAATTTGTGGAGTGGTTGAAAAACAAGTTTTAATGACTCCAACCTAGGTGTATGTAAACTTCCCACTTCCACTGTATATACAGAAACAAGGGAGATAGAGACAAAGAAAGGGAGGAAAAACGCACACGGTTGCTTAACAACCCCCTGCTGACATTTAGAAAAGCCACAGCCCGGGCACTCAGAGATGACAAATGCGTTGTGAGAGCACACACTCACACACACAGTACTCCAGTACAGAAAGACTGCTAGTGAAGTGGCCAAAAGGCAGCGCTCTCTTTTATGTTTTTTTAACAATGGCCCCCAACGGCCCCGAAAGACCCCTATCCTGTTTGCGGTTTATTTTCACCATTGAGTTAAAGCCTTTGGCATTCCAGGTCAAAATACTACCATTCCATTTAGATGGTTCTGTGATTGTGGTCAATACCAGTAGTAGTATTTATTGCGTTTGAATCAATACAGGTGCTATGCAGTCTTGTGGTGTGTGTATGATATCCAATGTTATTGGCCTAATAGTTCTCGGTTGTCTGAGTCAGAACTTATTTGATTTAGGGGCAACGGGGCTATAATTTTTAAACCCAATCCACTCGAACGGGTTGCAGAAAAACAGGACCGGTTTGGGATTAGATGTCCGCTCAGACGGATAGGGGCCTTGTGTGTTTAACAATTTCCAACAATCATAATCCGCGAGAGTGTCAAGTTCTCAGAGCATTTCATTCAATCGCTTTCACAATCAAAATGGTGGACCGAGTGCTTAGCCCGAGGGGCTTAGCGAGAGAGATAGAGAGAGACGAAAGAGGGCTGCAGAAGCCATCAGGTCAGGTAGAATAAAAAAATAAAAAAACACAATAAAATGGAGCGGGCTGAACGGGCAGCCTCCTGTGAAGCCTCAAACCCTCCTATCCCCCAAAAGGCATTTGATGCGCTCTGCGCCAAGGACATGCAACAGTAAGGTCATGATCAAACACGGGTGGCATACTGAATGAGGCTATGCTCCCAGAGGGGACTTTTCCTGGATCCGGCTCATTGTCTGTCTCCCACTCTCTCCCAGAGTATGGTTTTTATCGCTCCAGGTACGTTATCCTAACGTTTCCCCGGCGGATTGTATTTGGTCCCGACTGATGCGCAACCCCCTACACAACCCCCAAGACCCTCTTCATCCAGGCTTGAAGATGCAAGCATACATACAGAGCCTAAATATTAAGACCCCTTGAATTTTTCCACATTTTGTTACGTTACAGCCTTATTCTAAAATGTATTGAATCTATTTTTTTTCTCAGCAATCTACACACAATATCCCATAATGACAAAACAAAAACAGGGATATTTTTTTTTGCTAATTTGTAAAAAACAAAACAGAAATAGCGTATTTACATAAGTATTCAGACCCTTTGCTATGATATTTGAAATTGAGCTTCCATTTCCATTTCCATTAAACATCTTTGAGATGTTTCTACAACTTGATTGGAGTCCACCTGGGGTAAATTCAACTGATTGGACATGATTTGGAAAGGCACACACCTCTCTATATAAGGACCCACAAATGACAGTGCATGTCAGACCAAAAACCAAGCCATGAGATCAAATGAATTGTCCATAGAGCTCCGAGACAGTACTGTGTCTGGAGAAGGGTACCGAAATATTTCTGCAGCATTGAAGGTCCCCAAGAACATCATTCTAAAATGGAAGAAGTTTAGAACCACCAAGACTCTTCCCAGAGCTTTCCGCCCGGCCAAACTGAGCAATCGGGGGAGAAGGGCCTTGGTCAGGGAGGTGACAAAGAACCCGATAGTCACTCTGACAGAGCTCTAGATTTCCTCTGAGGAGATGGGAGAACCTTCCAGAAGGACAACCATCTCTGCAGCACTCCACCAATCAGGCCTGTATGGCCAGATGGAAGCCACTCCTCAGTAAAAGGCATTTGACAGCCTGCTTGGAGTTTGCCAAAAGGCACCCAAAGACTCTCAGACCATGAGAAACAAGATTATCTGGTCTGATGAAACCAAGATTGAACCCTTTGGCCTGAATGTCAAGCATTATGTCTGGAGGAAACCTGGCACCATCCCTTCTGTGAAGCATGGAGGTGGAGGCATCATGCTGTGGTGATGTTTTTCAGGGACTGGGAGACCAGTCAGGATCAAGGCAAAGATGAACGGAGCAAAGTACAGAGAGATCCTTGATGAAAACTTGCTCAGTACCTCAGACTGGGGCGAAGGTTAACCTTCCAAAAGGACAACGACCCTAAGCACACAGCCAAGATAATGCGGGAGTGTCGAATGGGGCCACAGTGTCTCCTGACCCCTCCTGTCTCAGCCTCCAGTATTTATGCTGCAGTAGTTTATGTGTCGGGGGGCTAGGGTCAGTTTGTTATATCTGGAGTACTTTTCCTGTCTTTTGCGGTGTCTTGTGTGAATTTAAGTATGCTCTCTCTTTCTCTCTTTCTTTATCTCTCTTGGAGGACCTGAGCCCTAGGACCATGCCTCAGGACTACCTGGCATGATGACGCCTTGCTGTCCCCAGTCCACCTGGCCGTGCTGCTGCTCCAGTTTCAACTGTTCTGCCTGCGGCTATGGAACCCTGACCTGTTCACCGGACGTGCTACCTGTCCCAGACCTGCTGTTTTCAACTCTCTAGAGACAGCAGGAGCGGTAGATTTACTCTTAATGATCGGCTACTGACATTTACTCCTGAGATGCTGACTTGCTGCACCCTCGACAACTACTGTGATTATTATTATTTGACCATGCTGGTCATTTATGAACATTTGAACATCTTGGCCTTGTTCTGTTATAATCTCCACCCAGCACAGCCAGAAGAGGACTGGCCACCCCTCATAGCCTGGTTCCTCTCTAGGTTTCTTACTAGGTTTTGGCCTTTCTAGGAAGTTTTTCCTAGCCACCGTGCTTCTACACCTGCATTGCTTGCTGTTTGGGGTTTTAGGCTGGGTTTCTGTACAGCACTTTGAGATATCAGTCTTGAGTGGCCCAGCCAGAGCCCGTGCTTGAACCCGATCGAACATCTCTGCAGACCTGAAAATAGCTGTGCAGCAACGCTCCCCATCCAACCTGACAGAGCTTGAGAGGATCTGTTTTTGCTTTGTCATTATAGGGTATTGTGTGTAGATTGATGAGAACAAAATAACAAATTCATCAATTTTAGAATAGGCTGTAACGTAACAAAATGTGGAAAAAGTAAAGGGGTTTGAATACTTTACGAAGGCACTGTATGTGCTGGTAGTCTCTCTCTCTCTCTCTCTCTCTCTCTCTCTCTCTCTCTCTCTCTCTCTCGTTGCCGAAAAACTCCCCTCAGCACTAAACAATGGAGTGACAACATTCGACTTTGGATGGACACACACATACACAGCGTCCTCTGACAGAAAGTCAAAAGTCACAAATTCCAATTAACTTTGGCTGTCAAAGGTCTAGTCAGAGACCAAACAACGTAATAGTGACGCGTGGGTCAGCCGTTTGTTCACCCCACCTGAGCGCAATTGTTAATAACCCATCTGCAACCGCCCGACTATATGATTAAGTAAAAAGGCCCATACACGAACGTAACCCGTAAATTTAGAAAATGCGCTATAGGCTAAATTCAAAGAAGGAAGGCGGAACAATTTTTGGCAGAGGTTTTTTTTTGTCTGATTATAATTTCCAACATTTTTGGTCTCGCTATTCGTTAGTCGACATCTATAGTTAGATACATGCAGCTTCTCTTCTGTCATATTTTGCCCTAGAGGGACTAAATACGTCGATAGAACGAATGCTTCAATCTAGTTGACATCGGTAAAGTTTCCTATGTCATCTTCTTTCGCGGAGCACAGACATTGAGGGACAGGGGAATGTACAAACAAAACAAAGGGAAATGACATCAGTTTGACCGGTTGTAAGGAAGTTAGAAAGCTGTGAAAACAACCCAACATGTTTCTGATCAAATTTCAGTTCGGCTTGGACGCATATTTTATTTGGTTGAAAGATAGCCCTACAGATGGTATTTAACTGAGCATTCACATTCTCTTAAGACGCTGAAATGAATAAATCATATTTCTCCACTCCTGTTCCCGAGTCATCATTTTGCCTCCATTTGGTGTATCATTTTAATGCAATGCTTAATTCTGCATGTGTTAACATTAAAGCGATGTGAGAGGTTATAGACCTACAGTCAGTGTCCAGATTTCAGTTTCCATTTAACCCATCTGAACAGTAAGCTACAGTTCCATTGACGTGCCCACGGGCCTATTTGACGTCCCCGTCTTGAGACTGTGGAATTTGTAGAGCGCCTCACAATCATCACACATAACACAGCCGCACTGCTATCATCCTCTGTAGCCACATCTTTCCCAAACATGACCTTTCTGGCCCTCCCTTCTCTTTATTTTCAACTCTCCTTTCGCAGCTTTCCTGTTGTTGAATTAAACTCTGACATTGTATCCAAAGAGTTTTAGAGTCACAAGCAGTCACTGCGTGCTCGGGATCTGGCACCGGATACTAACCTTTAGACTGCTTTATCGCACTTGACCTGAATGCCAATGGAAGTACACCACCGTATGCATCAACACTGTGTTGTTGTTTCAGTTTCCATGACAACTGTTGTAAATTGACACTACAGGGGTCAAGTTACGTGGTAATCTTTACCGTGGTTTGTTGAAACAAATGTGATAATAGCCTAGTACATCCATATGCAACAGTAGTGGGTGAGCATCTGCAAATAGAAAAAGACAAAGGAAAAACACAATGGTTCGTTATGGCCAATATTATTTCCTTGTTTGAAATGTTGGGATCAGTGTGTGGGAGTAGTGATGTGTTTAAGTTCTTACTAATGAAACCCGAGGGTCCCCGATGACAATGAAGAGGATTTTAGATGAGTGTGTGTCTGGTTGTGCAGCTCCTTGCTATTTCACAACACAGAGACACGTCTGTGCGCACACACACACACGCACGCACGCACACACACACACACACACACACACACACACACACACACACACACACACACACACACACACACACACACACACACACACACACACACACACACACACACACACACACACACACACACACACACACATACCTAAACACAGTTACAGATACCAAGACACTAACAGACACAAGACATACACACGGACGTACACAGGCGTGCACACACGCGCACACACACACACACACACTCAGCAGAATTAACAGCTCACAGTTTCACCTTGGGGAGGCCTAAGCCCATTTGAATGGAAAGGTGAACCCGCGAGGCAATGCACACTGTCAGATCTGTCAAAGCCTGTGATGAATGAAGATATGTCTGCCCCACCGCCCTCTTCTCCCTCGCTCCCTCAGAGACGCACAGGAGACACACAGGGAGAAAAAAGGTGTGGGTTACTAATCACATCCCATTTTGACCATCTGTGCCGTCACTAACGCTTTGAACTTGACGTGTCGGGCAGGATCCTATTCATCTGTTTGTTGGTGGTGCTTTTTTTTTGTTTTTGAAATATGAAAAGCGCTGATGTGAGAGTGTTTGATGGAATGCGTGACAATGGCGAACCTGGCGAGCAGAACAGTACAATGCAGTGTTTCTAATAGGCCTCTTTTCAAGGTTGAATGTCAAGTGGAGGCCGTATAAAGCACATCTTCATGACAGGGCCATGAACAGTACCTATTAAAATGCATTATACTGTTAGAAAAACTCTGATCTTTTGCTTTTGTTTGGTATTTAGTATTTATCTATGATTTGTACAGTGGATTTGGAAAGTATTCAGACCCCTTCACTTTTTCCACATTTTGTAACGTTGCAAAAGGCTTTTTTTCCCCCCGCAACAAGACCTCATAAACAGAAGGGACCTTATTTCATGGCCAGAACACGAACCGAGAAAATAATTAACGTAACATGAACTGAACAGAGTACAGAGCAGCAAATAACAGAGAATTAAGAAAGTTGTGAGTGGTAAGAAAGAGGGAGTGGGAGATAGAGAGAGGGAGTACACAAGTGAGAGAGATGCGATAGAGATGGTATGGTGACAGAAGGCAGAAAGACAGAGAGAGAAAGAGAGAGAGAATAATAGTAAGGGGAAAAAAGGAGTGTGAGAAAGTAGGATGAACGAGGCCAAAATCCAATGGAACCAGATGGCCCCCGGAACAAGTAGCGCCTGAGGCGCCCGCCTCCTCCCCCACAATCCTCAACGCGAAGCAGCAAAGGTGGAGGGCACTGACACACATGAGACAGGCCAGACTGATTCTCATGTCAATTTCTTCTGTGTCTGGAGGTCCTCTGGGCGAGAGGCAATTCTTTTGAGGGAGAAACGGTTGGCGACAAATGGTAGAAGGCAGCAGTTTTTTTTTAGAGCAAGGAGAAAGTTGGCGTGAGAGAGGCAGGTAGTTTGAGGGAAGGGAGGGATGGACTGACATAGAGAGGGAGAGCGAGAAAAGGAGGACAACCGTTGTCTACAGTGCGCTGTTTACAGCACAGAGTGCCAGCACTGAGGTTCCATTCACTCAAAGGACTGGCATTTTACGGCAACACTTTTTCTATTATAGCATATAGCATATAGCTTAGCAGACTGTGTAGCAGCCGCATCGCCACTGTGTCTTTCTTCTGTCTCCCTTTGCGCACCAGTACTGTAGAGACTCAACAAGGCAGGCAGCCGAGCGGTTCAGAGTATTGGGCCAGTAAACGAAAAGTCGCTAGTTCGAATCACCAAACCGGCAAGGTTAACTGCCTTGAGCAAGGCTATCCCCCTTAACCAATAGCAAAAATGGAACAATGAGAGAGACAGCATCTGAAGAAAGCAAAAGAGAGTCGCAAGAAACAAACAGAGAGAACGATTAGCATGCCAACCAAAACGAGTAGCCAGTCTAAGAGAACGTTGGAGATACAGTATATAAATAAACAGAACACATGGTTTCATTTCCGTGGATGGAGCGAACCCTTCGCTCGTGCAGCTACACAACACAGGGGCACGTAATACTGTAGACACACACACACACACACGCACACACACGCGGCCTGAAATGAAATCATAAAAGCCACTCCGTTAAATTGAACTGTAATTCAATAGTCACAATCATTCGGAAAATTAAAACGGAAAAATCTCTCATTACGGTCGTCTCCTGTTCCGCACGTCAAATAACTCTGCACCATCAGATTGAGCCGAGTCAATTCCTGTTGTTGACTGTAGAAGACACACCAAAGACACTGCCTATAGACCTCTGTAAATGTAACACTCCCGGAAAGAATTTTGTCAAATGTTTTGCCTTGTTTTTGCCTTGGTGCCACTGCTTTACTTGTCATGACTGGGTTATGCAAACAGCATACAATATATTTACATTTACATTTACATTTAAATCCAGAGCGTCTGCTAAATAATGACATTTATACAATTCTGCAGACCAAAGTGCATACATAGATGCTTGTACGGGTGGCCCCGGCGGGTTAAACAAACCTATGATCCTGGCGGTGCAAGCGGCATGCTTGCCACCAACTGAGCCACATGGAAGCGCATACAAAGGGAACAGAATGTTGGATATCTGCATGCTTGTGCATGAAACGTCTCTTTTTCCTGTGATCCGCGGGGCCAGAAGGTAAATACCAGCACAACATGACAGATCAAACATGTCGTACTATGTTAGTGTACGTGCCGAGTAAAGCATATGGGCCTCGGCAGGGGTTAGTAGGGAGTATAGAGTGCAGTATGGTTCTGGTGTCTGGTCTCTGTTCATAGTTTGTTTGTGAGCTAGGTCGCTTTGAGAGCCTCTTGATCCCGGACTAATCTCCCGCTACAGTGTATCTGTCTGTCTGTCTGCCTGTCTGTCTGTCTGAGCCAGCAGCAGTAGCAGTACCACCTCTCTCTCTCTCTCTCTACATATTTAGGTCAAATAGGGTATTTTCTCTTTTCACCACCCCCTCCACTGCTACTTCCATCCACACACTCCCCAGAAATATGCCCAAACAAATAGAACAATGACACAAACATGCAGATTTGCTACAGGGATACAACAAAGCAAATGAAACCAAAGCTAGTGTTGTTGTAGATGTATATAGAATTCCTCCCAAAATAAGGACAAAATCATACATCATACGGCACAACAATGGCACAAACACATATAGAATATGTGATATAGAATATATCACATATAGAAATAGAATCAACACGCAAAGCAAATCGAATCAAAGTGTACCACCTACGAACAAAGTCAATGTCGAACCAATATATTGTTGTAGTTGTAGACACGCATACTGTCGAATCCTCATTCACACTTCCACAGGCAAATATGCATATCGAGGACTACAGCTATCTGTTCAAATGAAGGGTTTAAATCACATCTGCATTTTTTTTCAATCTGAAATGAATGCTCATGGATCCCTTTCGATGTGTGTAAATGATGGCTGTTCTCATACTTTTAAATATTTTACTATAGATATGCTTTAGAATGTTTTTTTTCTTCTTCTTTCTTCGTGTTTTAAATAGATATCTGACACACTTGCTTTCGTCCCAAATGTGTTATATCCAGGCCCTTGTGTTTAGTGAGATGGGACATTGAGGTTTCTGCATTATGATCCATTTATGACAATGATATGGCAGCCTTGTTAGCACCACATTAATATTACACAGAGAATATATATTTTTTAAAAGCTATGTAACTGAATGTCTAGAAATAGAACAATATTCAAAATTCTAAAAGTTGGCCCAACTCTCTAAATATATAGCTCTGGCTATATCTACTGTCCGGGTAGATAAACACGTAATGTTTACACTGTTCACCCTCTGGATACAGTGCCCTCTACTGGGTCTGTGAACAAAAATGATTTGCTGTTTATCCTCTTAGTCTTTCATTCAAAATATTCAAAAACATCAAACCTTTTAATTGAAGTAAAATTATTGAAAAAAAAGTATGTGAAATAAATTAAATAAATTACAAAAATTACAAAATGTGTGTGCCACAATTATTAGCACCACATGAAATAAGTATGAGTAAAATCAAACTGAAGTATATTCCCATTCATATTAGACATTTTTAAGTTCATCTGAGTGATTAGGGACACTTAAGTGGTAAGCCATGACTTCCTGTTTCACTGGGGTATAAATATGAGGTGACACACAGGCCAAGTTCCCATAGTCATCCATCACTATGGGAAAGACCCGAGAATAAAGTAATGATGTGTGACAAAACGATATGTGGTTGTTGAGCTGCACAAATCAGGAAATGGATATGAGAAAATAGCTCAACGGTTGAAAATGTGCATTTCCACTATCAGGGCAATAATGAAGAAGTTTAAATCAACTGGAGATGTCAACAATCGGCCAGGAAGAGGACGTGTGTCTATATTGACCCCACGCACAGTGAGGAGGATGGTTCGAGTGGCCCAAAAATCTCCAAGGATGTCACGTTCGTTTGTAGAGATAGACCAAGGCGCAGCGAAAGTAGAGTTCCACATTGTTTTTTAAAGAAGTGAAACTATAGCAAAGACAAAACGATAAACGAACAAACCGTGACTACAGCGGTGCAAAGTGCTCCAAACAATGTCCCATAATACACAGGTGGAAAAAACGCTAATTAAATATGAGCCCCAATTAGAGACAACGATAGCCAGCTGCCTCTAATTGGGAATCATACCAAAACCCCAACATAGAAAAAACAACCTAGAACCCCACCTAGAAAATATAAACTAGACTAACCCCCCTAGTCACGCCCTGATCTACTCCACCATATAAAATAAAGGCTCTGTATGGTCAGGACGTGACAAAGGATCACAGCTGGAGAATTGCAGACATTAGTTGTTGTCACGTCCTGATCTGTTTCACTTGTCCTTGCGCTTGTCTCCACCCCCTCCAGGTGCCACCCATCTTCCCCACTTATCCTCAGGGTATTTATACCTGTGTTTTCTGTCTGTCTGTGCCAGTTCGTCTTGTTTGTCAAGCGTACCAGTGTTTGTCCTGTCAGCTCCCGTCTTTTCCCAGCCTCTCCTTTTCGCCTCCTCCTGGTTTTTTGACCATTGCCTGTCCTGACCCTGTACCCAACCACTCTGCCTGGCCCTCAGCATACCTGCCATCCTGTACCTTTGCTCCACCTCTGGATTACTGGACTCTGCCGGTCCCTGAGGCTGCCTGCCGTCCTGTACCTTTGCTCCACCTCTGGATTACTGGACTCTGCCGGTCCCTGAGCCTGCCTGCCGTCCTGTACCTTTGCTCCACCTCTGGATTACTGGACTCTGCCGGTCCCTGAGCCTGCCTGCCGTCCTGTACCTTTGCTCCTACTCTGTATTGTCGACCCCTGCCTGCCTTTGCCTGCCCCTGTTGTTACAATACACATTGTTACTTCACACAGTCTGCACTTGGGTCTTACCTTAATACCTGATAAGTTGGGTCTTGGGGTCAGAAAGTTTCCAAAACTACGATCAGATGCCACCTACATAACCACAAGTTGTTTGGTAGGGTTGCCATAAAAAAGGCTTTGCTGTCATCAAAAAACAAACTCTAGCGCCTACAGTTTGCCAAACGGCACTGGGACTTTCAATGGGACCGGGTTCTATGGTCAGATGAGACCAAAATAGAGCTTTTTGGAAACAAACACCAGAGGTAGGTTTGGCGTAGACAGAAAGATAGCCATGCAGAAAAGTACCTCATCCCCAAGGTGAAGTTTGGTGGTGGATCTTTGATGTTGTGGGGCTGTTTTTCTTCCAAAGGACCTGGATAATTTGTCAGGATTTATGGTATCATGGACTCCATCAAGTACCCGCAGATATTGAATCAAAACTTGACTGCCTCTACTAGGAAGCTTAAACTGGGCCGTGGTTGGATCTTCCAGCAGGACAGTGATCCAAAGCACACCTCAAAATCAAAACCAAAATGGTTCACTGACCACAGAATCAAGGTTTTTCCATGGCTATCCCAGTCCCCTGAACTAAATCCCATAGAAAACCTGTGGGATGAAGAGGAGATGGCCATGGACCTCGGAATCTGAAGGATCTGGAGAGAATCTGTATGAAGGAATGGTCACAGATCCCTTTGCCGTGTGTGCTCCAACCTCATTACGCATTTATAGGAGAAGACTCAGAGCTGTTATCTTGCCTCTATGACCTTGACCTTTCACAAAGTATTGCATTTTTTTTTAAATGTACCTTTATTTAACTAAGCAAGTCAGTTAAGAACAAATTCTTATTTTCAATGTCGGCTTAGGAACAGTTCAGGGGCAGAACGACACATTTTTACCTTGTCAGCTCGGGGATTTGATCTTGCAACCTTTCGGTAACTAGTCCATCGCTCTAAACACTAGGCTACCTGTCAATTATTGGCACCCTTGACGAATTAAGGGGTGCCAATAATTGTGGCATGCATATATTTAATAAGAATATTTGTTTTATGATAAGAATGTATTTTTTATTTCAATCATTTTACTTTCATTAAAGGTTAGATTTTTGTGAATATTCTGAATAAAAGACCAAGAAGAGAAACAATAAAGACATTTTTTTTTCACAGCCATTTTGCTCATATTTACCAAGGGTGCCAATATTAGTGGAGGTCACTGTATAATAAATTGGCTTTGTGATATTTGAAGAATATAGTTGAAAGAAATGGATAATTTGAATATTTATGTATGTATTAATTAGGGGTGGAACGGTTCACAAAATTCACGGTTCGGTACGATACAGTACAGTGGTGTCACGGTTAGGTACGGTTTTGATACATCGACAAAATAAACGCCTGAGAAATATGTAATTTTGTATTTAGATTTTCCATTTATTATAAAAGTAAACATGGGTAGCTTGAATTCCCAGGAGCATATGGAAACAAAGGTACAACAAAAAAACAGCAGTGCCTGCCTTATAAATTACTATTTTATTTCATGTTATAACAGAACTTCAACAAGAGTGCATAGTCCATCAGCATATATCAAAATTAAGTCACAGAGCAGTGCCTTAAACAAAATAGGAAAATAGGACCACTTGAGACTGGTTACTTGAAAAAAACAAAAAAACATTTGTATCAGATGTTCAAGTTTCTCTTTAAGAAGATTAGTCTATCCACGTTATCTGCTGTGAGCACAGATCAGGCTTGCTGTGACAATGTCAGCCGCTGTGGAGGATACTCTCTCTTTAGGGACAGAGGTCCCAGGCACAGCCAGGTAGGGCCTTGCTAACATGGCAACATGAGGGTACATTAACTCTTTGGTCTTCCACCATGTAAGTGGGTCAGCATCCAGGGGAATACAGTCCACTTCCCTGTATGAAGTCCACTTCCCTGTATGAGGTCCCCTCCTCCTCTACGACCTTGACCTTTGACTTGGTTCCCTGCTCCTGGGTCGTGAACAACTCCCCTAAAAGCTCAGCCATGGCAGACTTCTTTTCTGGAGGAGAACCCCTGTCGTCTCTGGAGAGGGGTTGGCTCCTGTGGTATCTGTGGCTTAACCCTGCAGAATTAAATTAGATGAAAATGACTCTCTGAAGTGGTTAAAAAAATACGATTTGTTGTTAGAAATATATATCAGACACTATGGCAATTACAAGTATTACTTTATAATGAATTGTTAAATCACTAATTAACAAAATAATAAATGTCACATTAACAAAATTGGTCACAATCTCTGCTGTGAGTTCATTGAAGACTCTCAGACGAGCAGCAGCATCCAGGTGCAGCAGGGATTTGAACCGGGGGTCCAAAGCGGTGCTCTTGTGTAAGAAGTCTTGGACACCAGGTTCAGCATATCTAGGCTCCAGGTTAACTCTGATAGCAGTCTTGACATCCCTTACTGCGGGTTCATCTTCATCCGATGCCACCATTGATTTCAGGATCATTGTTGTCATAGGCAGAACCGTGGAAACTGATGGAATACACTCAGTGTTGTGACTGTTTTGAGAGGTTTGCACACTTTGAAAACTTCCTATGCTAGTTTCATGTCATTTTCAGATAAAGTCACAATATCTTTGACATTCTTCCTCACAGCTTGATCAGTCAGTGTAGAATTACGTCGCAACTTTCTGCTCAAGGTATCTCTCAACCATGTCATGCCTTGAATTCCATCTAGTAGGGACATCTTGGATTAGCTTGTGGTTTGGCAGCTCCAGCATCTCCTGGTGTGTCTTGAAAACATGTGCAGCAGTTGGTGCTTTTATGAAAGCAGGATACCACCTCCTTGATCTTTGCTGGGAGGTGAGAGATTGGATTCACTGACGTTGCTTTTTGAGATGCTGGATTAATAACGCGAGCAAAGCATCCTACATGTGGCCCCAATCCAGCTAGTGCAGCTGCATTTACAATATTTGTCACTTGTCAGTGGTCACAGGAATCGTTACGTTATCCCTCTCCAACTTCTTCCCTTAGCTCTTCCCCCAAGACTACACATTACTCTGCCGTAATGAAATGAGCCGTTACAGTAAGGTAGCTCTCTGTAGCGCTACACGTCCAACTGTCTGTTGTTAGAGCGACAGACCGCATTTCTGACAACTCGCTCTCAAGTTGTGCTTTTGTTTTTTTTTGTATAAGGCAGGTATTAATGTCTGGGCAAAATGTGTACAGGCAGGAATAGTGAAGCGCGGCCCGACCACTTTAAACATGTGTCTGAACCCCGCATTCTCTACCACAGAGAAAGGTCTCATATCTGCCGCTATGGATTTTGCTATCGCTGCGTTTTCTTTAGCCCTACCGGAGTCAGCCGCATATTGTTTCCTGAAAGTGGTTGCCGTTTCATTTTTTCGCCTCGTCCCACCGATTGGCACTTTGGGGTGATGTCGGCGCAAATGAGGAGTCATATTACTCGTATTGCCACTCGAATAGGCTATCGGCAATGAACAGAGCATACATGTTGTTGAACATTTTGTAGAAGTTTTATCCACCACTCATTGGCCATCCCCTTTATAGTGCACAGGGAAACCAAAATGTTCCCAGACGGCAGACCTGAATGATACTGGGGAGTCTTCTAGTTCTGGCTCGCCAATGCTTGACATGTTTCTCCTTTGCATTTAGCTAACTGTTAATTCCTTCATAAACTAATTGCTGCTACGACGGCCTCTCAGCTCTTTTCTCGCTGGAGCTAAATAACTAGTGAGTGTACAGGGAAACACAGCTACGAGACAAAACACGTATTATTATTTTTATTTTTTTAAACTTTATTACTATGTGGCTATTTTTCCCACGTTAATTTACACGCTATTGGTTTATGCAATAATATATTTTTTTTCACAATGAAATATATATATATTTTCCTAGTTATAATATATGATTAATGTATTGTTCGGTTCGCAGTGCGTACGAACCATGCACCAGGGACCCTGTACCGAACTGTTCAATACGAATACACGTACTATTTCACCCCTAGTATTAATACTTTATGACATCTAACAAAACATGATCATTTGTCTTTCTAAAAATGACCTTGCTGTATACTTCAATATATATTTCTATATATGTCAATTCACCAACATTTCTGAAAATGGATATATTGCGTTTTGGAATGAAACTTCAAATACAGGCATGTGGTTTAAGATATACACTGAGTGTACATACCATTATGAACACCTGCTCTTTCCATGACATAGACTGACCAGGTGACTCCAGGTGAAAGCTGTGATCCCTTAGTGATGTCTCTTGTTAAATGCACTTCAATCACTGTAGATGAAGGGGAGACAGGTTAAAGGATTTTTAAGGCTTGAGACAACTGAGACATGGATTATGTATGTGTGCCATTCAGAGAGTGAATGGGCAAGACTAAATATTTAAGTGCCTTTTGAACTGAATATGGTAGTAGGTGCCAGGTGCACTGGTTTGAGTGTGTCAAGAACTGCAACGCTGCTGGACAGTTTCCTGTGTGTATCAATAATGGTCCACCACCTAAAGGACATCCAGCCAAACTGTGGGAAGCATTGGAGTCAACATGGGCCAGCATCCCAGTGGAATGCTTCCGACACCTTGTAGAGTCCGTGCCCAACCAATTGAGGCTGTTCAAAAAGGGGGTGTTACTCAGTATTAAGAAGGTGTTCTTAATGTTTTGTACACCCAGTGTATGAACCTGCACACACACATACATACGGGCAAACAGTCACATACTTTTTGCTAAAGTCAATATAATCTATGGGATCAAGTGTTTTTCAAGACCACCTGAACTGCTTGTTTTCTTACCTGTAGTTCTTTCTTTTGGCACCAATAAGTAGATAGTTCCTTCTCAAGCCACCAAATAAAATGTCTTGATATCCAAATCATCTCAATGAATCATCTAATTCCCACAAATTAAAAGTATAAGCACGCCATGTAAATGGTTCATTTCTATGCCTTCTGGATGGAAAGCCAATTAGACCTTCAATGTGATGCACCTGTGTTAATTAACTAATGTTAACGTTTTGAAGTGCGGGTTAATGATGTCTTATTAGATCAGGTACACTACATCGCATGGATTTTTTTTTTAAATGGCAGAAAACTCCCTCCAGCAAATGCTTACATCAATCAAATGCCTCTAAATCCATCCATGACAGGGAGTGTGCAAATACACACCTTGAGAGAAGGGAAGAGAATCGGGAGGCAACCCTCTCTCACTCGTCTCTCCAAAGCCTGCCCAGCACCAGAGCTTGAGATAGTGGTAATAGCAGCTGCATAGCTTCTCCAACCCCCCAGGTCTACGTGCCTCTCTGGCTCCATGCAGACATTCTCTCTCCCTGCCACTACAATCACCCACATACTCTGGGGGCTAATCTCAATAATATCTTTCATTGATTTCTCTTATCCTTGAGTGTGTGTGTGTGTGTGTGTGTGTGTGTGTGTGTGTGTGTGTGTGTGTGTGTGTGTGTGTGTGTGTGTGTGTGTGTGTGTGTGTGTGTGTGTGTGTGTGTGTGTGTGTGTAGAATCCTCTCCTTTTTTTTGAGACACGGGAGCAAGGACAGTGGAAGAGCCAACATCCAATACTATACTGAACAAAAATATAAACACAACATGTAAAGTGTTGGGCCCACGTTTCATGAGCTGAAGAACAAAAAAAAGGTTATTTCTTTCAAATTGTGTTTACAAATTTGTTTACATCCCTGTAAGAGAGCATTTCTCCTTTGACAAGATAATGCATCCACCTGACATGTGTGGCATATCAAGAAGCTGATTAAGCCTCCCGGGTGGCGCAGTGGTCTAGGGCACTGCATCGCAGCGCTAGCTGTGCCACCAGAGTCTCTGGGTTCGCGCCCAGGCTCTGCCGCAGCCGGCCGTGTCCGTGGGGCGACCAACAATTGGCCTAGCGTCGTCTGGGTTAGGGAGGGTTTTGCCGGTAGGGATATCCTTGTCTCATCGCACTCCTGTGGCGGGCCGGGTGCAATGCGCGCTAACCAAGGGAGCCAGGTGCACGGTGTTTCCTCCGACACATTGGTGCTTCCGGGTTGGAGGCTCGCTGTGTTAAGAAGCAGTAAGGCTTGGTTGGGTTGTGCTTCGGAGGACGCATGGCTTTCGACCTTCGTCTCTCCCGAGCCCGTATGGGAGTTGTAGCGATGAGACAAGATAGTAATTACTAGCGATTGGATAACACGAAAATTGGGGAGAAAAGGGGGTAAAGCAAAAAAGAAGCTGATTAAACAGCATTTTCACTACACAGCTGCATCTTGTGCCACTCTAAAATGGCCACTCTAAAATGTGCGTTTTGTCACACAACACACCACAGGTGTCTCAAGTTTAGAGGGAGCGTGCAATAGGTATGCTGACTGCAAGAATGTCTTCCAGAGTTTCTTGCCAGATAATTGAATGTTAATTTGGCTACCATAAACCACCTCCAATGTTGTTTTAGAGAATTTGGCAGTTCATCCAACTGGCCTCACAACCGCAGACCACATGTAACCACGCTAGCCTCCACAAGGCCTCCACATCTGGCTTGTTCACCTGCGGGACTGTCTGAGACCAGCCTCCCGGACAGCTGATGAAACTCAGGAGTATTTTTGTCTGTGATAAAGCCCTTTTGTGGGATTTTTTTTTTATTCTGAATGGCGCCCCTGCCCAGTCCTGTGAAATCCATAGTTTAGGGCCTAATTCATTTATTTCAATTGACTGATTTCCTTATATGAACAGTAACTCAATAAATTAGTTAACATTTTTGCATGTTGTGTTTATGTTGTTGTTCAGTATATACAGTACAAGTCAAATGTTTGGACACACCTACTCATTCATGGGTTTTTATCTATTTTTTTACTATTTTCTACATTGTAGAATAACAGTGAAGACATCACAACTATGCAATTACACTTATGGAATCATGTAGTAACCAAAAAAGTGTTAAACAAATCTAAACATATTTTAGATTTGAGATTCTTCAAAGTAGCCATCCTTTGCCTTGATGACAGATTTACACACTCTTGGCATTCTCTCACCCAGCTTCATGAGGTAGTCACCTGGAATGCATTTCAATTAACAGGTGTGCCTTGTTAAAATGTTAATTTGTGGAATTTGTTTCCTTCTTAATGCGTTTGAGCCAATCCAGCTGTGTTTTAACTAGGTGGGGGGTATACAGAAAATAGCCGTATTTGGCAAAATACCAAGTCCATATTATGAAATGAACAGCTCAAATATCCAAAGAGAAACGACAGTCCATCATTACTTTAAGACATAAAGGTCAGTCAATCCGGAAAATGTCAAGAACTTTGAAAGCTTCTTCAAGTGCAGTCACAAAAACCATAAAGCACTTTGATAAAACTGGCTCTCATGAGGACCGCCACAGGAAAGGAAGACCCAGAGGTACCTCTGCTGCAAGAAATGGACATCCGATCGGTGGAAATCTGTCCTTTGGTCTGGTGAGTCTAAATGTGAGATTGTTGGTTCCAACCACCGTGTCTTTGTGAGACACAGAGTAAGTGAACGGATGATATCTGCATGTGTGGTTCCCACCGTGAAGCATGAAGGAGGAGGTGTGATGGTGCGGGGGTGATTTGCTGGTGACACTGTCAGTGATTTATTTCGAATTCAAGGTACACTTAACCAGCACAGCTACCACATCAATCTGCAGCATCAATCTGCAGGTTTGCACTTAGTGGGACTATCATTTGTTTTTCAACAGGAAAACTGTCTGCCTTTAATTCTTGGCTTAGATTGCATTGTGTCACGGTCGGCAACTGCCGGTCTAACAGATGTCGAGGAAAACACATAAAAGTGAGCCATTGATTGACACAGGGTCGTAACATAGCAACAGGCTCTTGTATAGTGGCAGTGGAGCTCATTGGTTGCAGGGATTGGTTGCCATACATAGCTGCCTGGAGCAGCCTGTTGGGTATTGAGCAATCAGATCTATAGGTGAAATACTTAGGTCATTGAAAATACCTGCTGCACATTTGACTGTGTCCCAAATGGCACCCTTTTCCCTATACAGTGCACTACTTTTGACCAGAGCTCTACGGACCATGGTCAACAGTAGCAAAACTAGGGGATATGGTGCCAGTTGGGAATCAGCCTTGAAACATTATGTAAATGTATGATAAATAATCAATTGGAGAGCTTGACCCTGTGATACCAAGATGGCCGAAAGCACTTATTCTCTTGTTATGGTACTTATGGTGGCACAGAGAGCTCTCTGTCTTCTGTGGCTGAAGTGTGTATGTGAGGAGAGGGAGGGAGGGGAAGAGGGGGACGAGGAAGGGGAAGAGAGAGAGAGGGGGTAGAGAAGAGGGAGGGAAACAGTTGGGAGAATAACTGTAATAAGGTAGGGACGGAGAGAGGTAAGGAGGGAGGAAAGGAGAGGAATGGAAGGAGGAAGAGAGGGAAGGAGGAAGGGGAGAGAAGGGAAGGAGTTGTGGAAATAACTTCATGTACTTTGGGTGCATCTTGCATTTATCCACCCACGTTGCTGCCCATCTATCACGATACATCTACGTAGTAAGTTCTAGGACATG
Organism: Salvelinus fontinalis; assembly: GCF_029448725.1. Classification (NCBI taxonomy): domain Eukaryota; kingdom Metazoa; phylum Chordata; class Actinopteri; order Salmoniformes; family Salmonidae; genus Salvelinus; species Salvelinus fontinalis. The sequence continues at coordinate 14,091,697 of NC_074706.1, forward strand.
GAAGTACCTCAACCTGCAATTTAAAAAGCTCAGAGAGCGTGCCTTTTCACAAACTTCTCAGAGTTTCAGTGGAAACATGAACATACTTATTGTGACCTTTTAGCAAAGTTAATGTTTCCCCTCAGCGGATATTGCAAATAACATATTTTAGTCTCAGTCTTTCTAGCTTCATTATCGTCTCATTTTGCTTATGCATTATAGAAATGCAGTGACAAACGTACGCCGTTAGCGACGTCTGTCCGTTAGCGACGAGCGTAGGCCAACGGTTAACGTTGCTTTGTTATCCCGTGCTCTTTCAAAGCGACCCTAACACAAACAACCTACCCTTACTTTCGTGTCATTTCCATTCTCAGTTTGCGACCTCGTCTTTCCAGGACAAAGTCAACGTTCACAACTTTCACTTCACTTCCGATTTGTTGGAGTGCAGATTTAAAAAAAATAATAGGTGACTTAGACTCGTCGGCGATCGAGGTGCATGTTCTATTCGCAAGGCCGGGTCGATTTTGAAAGCTGTCTTGAAGCCGTCTTGAAAGCCGTCTTGAAATCAGCAAGCCTTCGATATGATTTTAAACTTACTGGCAAAGATATGTAAAAATATGATACATTCGTTGACGGTTGTAAAACGACTATTTTGTTGCCATATCTGAATATGCTTATTCTGAGTTGTGAAAGGGCTGTGGTAGTATAGTGAAACATTACTTGTTGACATATTTAGGGATCCCACTGACCTCCCACCTGCAAGACTTTGAATGATAACGATAACTTTTCAACAAAACTAATAATCAACTCTTCAACAAAACCGTTGCCATCATACATTTTGCTTCCAACCTAGAACCAAGGTCACTGCCAAAATTACAAACTAGATGTAACTGAGAAATCCCCCCAAAAAATCTATAAAGAATGAGAAAGAGAGAAGGAGAGAGAGAGAGATAGAGAGGACATATGAAAGGCAGAGAGAGAGAGAGAGAGAGCGCACTTAGATCTTCTGCACAGATTCTGTCCGACTTGGGCCCTGACAGTGAATCTCAGTAAGACAAAAATAATGGTGTTCCAAAACAGTTCCGGTTTCCGCGACCACAAATTCCATCTAGACACCGTTGCCCGAGAGCACACAAAAAAACTATACAGACCTCGGCCTAAACATCGTAACTTCGTAACATGTAACTTTGACAAAGCTGTGAACGCTCTTAGAGACAAGGCAATAAGGGCCTTCTATGACATCAAAAGGAGCATACAATTTGACATACCAATTAGGATCTAGCTAAAAATACTTGAATCAGTTATAGAACCCATTGCCCTTTATGGCTGTGAGGTCTGGGGTCTGCTCACCAACCAAGAATTAACAAAATGGGACAAACACCAAATTGACACTCTGCATGCATAATTCTGCAAAAATATCTGCAGTATACAACGTAAAAAAACGAATAATGCATGCAGAGCAGAATTAGGCCGATACCCGCCAAGTATCAAAATCCTGAAAAGAGACGTTCAATTCTACAACCACCTAAAAGGAAGCGATTCCCAAACCTTCCATAACAAAGCCATCACCTACAGAGAGATGAACCTGGAGAAGAGTCCCCTAAGCAAGCTGGTCCTGGGGCTCTGTTCACAAAGACAGACTGACCCCACAGAGCCCCAGAATAGCAATACAATTAGTCCCAACCAAATCATTAGAAAACAAAAAGATAATTACTTGACACATTGGAAATAATTAACAAAAAAACAGAGCAAACTAGAATGTTATTTGGCCCTAAACAGAGAGTACACAGTGGCAGAATACTTGACCACTGTGACTGACACAAAATGAAGGAAAGCTTTGACTACAGACTGTGTACAGTGAGCATAGCCTTGCTATTGAGAAAGGTCGCAGTGGGCAGACCTGTCTCTCAAGAGAAGACAAGCTATGTGCACACTGCCCACAAAATGAGGTGGAAACTGAGCTGCACTTCCTAACCTCCTGCCAAATGTATGACCATATTAGAGACACATATTGCCCTCAGATTACACAGATCCACAAAGAATTCAAAAACAAACCCAATTTTGATAAACTCCCATTCCCTATTGGGTGAATTACCACAATGTGCCATCACAGCAGCAAGACGTGTGACCTGTTGCCACAAGAAAAGGTCAACCAGTGAAGAAGAAACACCATTGTAAATGCATCCCATATTTATGTTGATTTATTTGACCTTTTCTACTTTAACTATTTGCACATCATTACAATACTGTATATATACATAATATGACATTTGAAATGTCTTTATTTTTGGCCTCCCGAGTGACACAGCGGGCTAAGGCACTGCATCTCAGTGATAGAGGCATCACTACATACCCTGGTTCAATTCCAGGCTGTATCACAACCGGCCGTGATTGGGAGTCCCATAGAGCGGCGCACAATTGACCCAGTGTCGTTAGGGTTTGGCCGGTGTAGGCCGTCACTGGCCAAATGATAAATAAAACACAACTTACTTTGGAACTTGCGTGAGTGATATAGGTCATGTTCACTTTTTATTGTTTAGTTCACTTTAGTTTATCCATTTCACTTGTTTTGGCAACGTAAAGAGTTTTTCCCATGCCAATAAAGCCCCTTGGATTGAATAGAGAGAGAGGAAGAGACAGAGAATTGAATTGAGAGCATGAGATAGAGAGGTCATGCAACACTCAGAGAGAGAGAGAGAGAGAGAGTGAGAGAGAGAGTGCATGTTCGGTCACAGAGAGAGAACACTTTGGAGTTCATACACAGTTTGAAATTGCGAGAAACAACAGCCTCCATTCACAACCAAGGCCATTGTTGAGTGCTATACAGATATAGGATCTTAATCTGACCTACAGTATATTGCTGCAGCAAAAAAAATCCTTGATCGGTGCTTAGGCTATTAGCTGGTGAAAATCAGGCTACGTGAAAAGTGGAATACTGTTAATATAACCGTATGTGTTGGTGCAGGTTTTCAGTTAATTTCGTAATCTGCATTTCCTGAAGCACAGGACAATTCTCACCCGCAAAAGAGGGATCAAATTAAGATCCCACATCAGTACTTGGTTAACCCCAGTTTGACGCCTCGGGCTTACAGACCTACAGACCACTCTCTAGAACGACCCAATGAGATATCCCTCATGCTCTTGACCTCATGGTCAAGCACGGCCAAGCAAACGCCACAGAGGACCGCAGTAAACAAAGAGACCCTTCCCGGTCAACGCTCACCGTGTGATACATCACTGGCTATTATCTCAAAGCGGTTGACAGCATTCCGGTCTCGGTGCAACAGTGGAGTGGTTGTTAGCGAGGAAACGGGGGGGGGGGGGGGGGGGAAACGGTCGACATCGGTCATGGTTAAAAGAGTGAGTCATCATGGCGGTGCCGCAGGCCCTCTCTCGGCTTTCTCTCGCCCTTTCGAACAAAGCACCGAGGGTATCAGGGAACTTTGGGTAGCCGCAGTCGGCGATGATGCATGGCGGAAGAACGGCAGTGTTTTAGGCACAGGTAAGTATACCCATGTAGACACAGACATGCATGTACACACCTGCGCACACGCACACACACACACACACACACGCACACACACACCTGCGCACACACACACCTGCGCACACACACACACACACACACACACACACACACACACACACACACACACACACACACACACACACACACACACACACACACACACACACACACACACACACACACACACACACACACACACACACACGTAGAGTATGCACACTGACACATTAGATGTTATTTGCTCATTTCCATGTTGACACCATTAGAAGGGAGATTTCTTTATTCTAATCTCTCCCGTCTCGTAGTTCTCCAAGGCAAACTCCGGACCACGATATTGAGCCTGCACTTTGGATGTGAACACATTTAGCACACACACCTGTACACCCGCCAATGTGTTTCGAAACGCTGCCTCGTGTCACTATGTTCACATTATTGCAACGGTGTACGCTGAGAGTCGGGTAGCACGTGCAGGGAGTGAACACATTCAATAAATAAATGAACAAAACAAGAGACACAAACAGCGCCCCCGACATTACAGGAACAATGACGACTGGGGAAGAACCCAAAATGAGTGACATATAAAGGGCGGGTAATCAAGGAGGTGATGGAGTCCAGGTGAGTGTCATTCTGCGCTGATGCGCGCAACGCTGGTGACAGGTGTGCGCCATAAACGAGCAGCCTGGTGACCTAGAGGCCGGAGAGGGAGCCCACCTGACAATTATAAACCTTTCAGTGCATTCACTGTGGCCCTGTTTGGTATCTACTGTATGTGGGAAGGGGGCATGTATTAGAAGCACTTCAACTTAGCAGGGAGTGCAGAGTGTGGTAAAACAGCAGGCCACACACACACTCACACCGTTAATGTGCATAGGCACACACACACACACACACACACACACACACACACACACACACACACACACACGCGCGCGCACACACACCAGCCATTACATGCGGTGAATGAACAGTTATGCACACGGATACACATTCACACACAAGCCAACCACCTCCATTCGCACGCGCACACACTCGCACACACTCCAGCTCAACAGCTCAAGGAGGAAAGCAACTAACCGGAGGAGGGAGGTGGGTGCACTGACCCAGGCTGTTTGCTCTGTGTGAGGCCCCAATCAAACTTTCATGAGGGGAGTCTGTGAAAGGTAACTCTGCCTGACAGTGCCTCCCACACACACCGTTCCCACGGGGGACTCCGGGGCCCGGGCTGAGCGCAGGTGTGTGGCCCCGGGATTGTTTGTGCTGGACAACATGCCACTGCTTACAGAGCTGTCTGCCACTCTGAGTGTGAGGATAAAGAAGCCCGTAGTGCCTGAGAGTGTGCTGAAAACACGTCAGGGAGGGAGAGAGAGAGGCAGAGAAAGGCAGAGACAGAGAAAAGGGGGGTGGCAGAGAGAGAGAGACAGAGAAAGGCAGAGACAGAGAGAAAGGGGGGGGGCAGAGAGAGACAGAGAAAGGCAGAGACAGAGAGAAAGGGGGGGCAGAGAGAGAGAGAGAGAGAGAGAGAGAGAAAGGGGGGGGCAGAGAGAGAGAGAGAGAGAGAGAGAAAGGGGGGGGCAGAGAGAGAGAGAGAGAGAGAGAGAAAGGGGGGGGCAGAGAGAGAGAGAGAGAGAGAGAGAGAGAAAGGGGGGGGCAGAGAGAGAGAAAGGCAGAGACAGAGAGAAAGGGGGGGCAGAGAGAGAGAGAGAGAGAGAGAGAGAGAAAGGGGGGGGCAGAGAGAGAGAGAAAGGCAGAGACAGAGAGAAAGGGGGGGAAGAGAGAGAGACAGAGAAAGGCAGAGACAGAGAGAAGGGGGGGCAGAGAGAGAGAGAGAGGGGGGAGGGCAGAGAGAGAGAGAAAGAGAGAGAGAGAGACACCACAACCGAAACAGAGATCTCTCAAGAAGAAATAAAGATAACACATCATCGCAAACACTGAGGTAGCAGACGAGGCTCTCTCCGTGAGGCAGCAAGGTATATGTGTGTGTGGCTGGAACTAGCCCACTTTACTTCTATCACACAGGGATGGTCAGGGACGGAGAGATGAGGGGAGACGACGGAGGGGCTCTTTTTGCTTTAGCGTTTTTGCTGCATCTAATATCATCCTCGCTGCTATCCGCCATGATGGATTCCAGCGTTGCCCCGGAGATAATGCTGTGTGTGGGAGGTGGGGTTGGTGTATGTGTGGGAGGGGTGTTGTGTGTGTGTGTACACTATATTGACTCTACAGGTCTCTTCATATCCCATGCTGGTGGAGAAAATGGCAATATACTTCTGTGGTAAAAATATGACTTTAACAAACATCTGAAAGCAAGAGCTACAATATATACCATCTATCTTCAGTCCAACAACTCGGCCCCATCATATCGACTGACTAACAAGCGTGCCACCATATACCCTGTATCTCGATCATTAAATTCCGACAGCTCAAATGAATAACAAAGTCAATTTGCTTGAATGTACTAGTTTGTGTATCGAGCCGTCCCGGGCTCAAAGCAAGGCCTTGTGCTTATTAGGTGAAGCTGTACAGCTAAAATAAATACATACCAAAGCTGAGAGCGAGAGAGAGCGAGAGCGAGAGCGAGAGCGAGAGCGAGAGAGAGAGAGAGCGAGAGCGAGAGCGAGAGCGAGAGCGAGAGCGAGAGAGAGAGAGAGAGAGAGAGAGAGAGAGAGAGAGAGAGAGAGAGAGAGAGAGAGAGAGAGAGAGAGAGAGAGAGAGAGAGAGAGAGAGAGAGAGAGAGAGAGAGGTACAAGCCACCCAGCTAAGTACTGTATATCATGCAGTCTGTTAGAGGGGCACGGGTTATAGCGGGCATCGGAATTTACTGCTTGCGAGGACGCAAATATTGACACTGTTGCGCTAAATCCTATTATAGATTACATTTGTGATCTCATTTTTGGAAATAGCTAAGCCCCAGGAATGAAATTACTATCTGTAAATCAGTTTCCCCCCAACCTTTTACTTCTGCAATATCTCTTGTGGTTGTGTGGAATGGTAGCATAATGGGTAGCGGTAAAGAGAGGGAAGAGAGGACCAGTCTATTCACCAGGGGTTTAATGTTGTTATTCACCATCGACTTGCTGCCTGTGTCACTCAGGGAACTTTCAACTCTCTCCTAGGATCCCATTTGGCATTTTTGTCATACAGTGGTATATGTAAAGCCTTTAAAAAAATTGTCCAATTGGATTTGCAGCAATTGACCTAGGGATGGGATTCAAAAAACAACAAAGCATTGCATTACAAAGTAAAAAATGGATATGCATAAAAAAACGAGAAATAAACAAACTATTTGGAAAAAGAAGTAAACTTGCATGCCTTTCAGAGTAAGCTATGATGAACCCGATTCAGATAAAGCAATTAGGCCCTTAATTGCCATTGAAAGCATGTGTAGAGACTCCTCTCCACTAGTGAGCTGGATTATACATGGCGGCAGATTAGCAAATTGAGAGCTGGAACAAACTAAGTGCTTTGGGGCAACCTCAGCCTCTCAGTCAGTGGGTACATTCCAAATAGCACCCTATTCCCTATGTAGTGCACTACTTTTGACTAGGGCCCATAGGGCTCTGGTAAAAAATGTTGCACTACATAGTGAATATGGTGTCATTTGGGGAGAAGCCAGTGACATAACGAAAACACAGCAATAGAAAAACATATTTCTTTCCTCATCTAAGCTAGCAAATAAACAAAAGGGAAGGATATCGTGAAAAAGGACACATCTCAAAACCTCCCAATGGCAACCCCGGTGCTTGGAGTCGTAATAGAGGATCTGACAGACAAGTGTGTTTTCGCTAGCTTCCAATATTCACATGCGAGACAAAGGCCGATGCTTTGAGGCAATTTAACCTGTTGAGGACAGAGGGCGCTGTTTTCACTTTGGGGGGAAATCGTGCCCAATTTAAACGGCCTCGTACTCAATTCTTGCTCGTACAATATGCATATTATTACTATTGGATAGAAAACACTCTCTAGTTTCTAAAACCGTTTGAATTATATCTGTGAGTAAAACAGAACTCCTTCTGTAGCAAACTTCCTGACAGGAAGTGGAAAATCTGAAATCGATGCACTCTTCTAGGGGCTGCCTATTAAAGTCCTTGATGTTTATTAGTTTAGATGCACTTCATACGTCTTCCACTAGATGTCGACAAGGAGTGAGAGAAGAAATGGAGTGTGTAACTTGATCTGGCCTCGAATTATAGCTCTTGGCATGACGTGTCACCAGTTTCCTGTTTTCTTGAGAGCGCGAGCAGGGACCTGGATTTGCCTTCTGATAAGCTGCCGTTATGGACGACTAATATCTCCGGCCTTGATTGTATTTGATACATGTGACAATATCATCGTAAAGTATGTTTTTTCAATATAGTTTAATCAGATTATTGACATTTTTTCGGGAGTTTTGCCGTGTTCCGTTCTCTACCGTTTGTTGACATGGAGAGATTCTTGGCAAGTGTGCGTGCTAAATCGAGAGGGAAAAAGGCCGTTCTAAATCCAAACAACGATTGTTCCCGACAAAGGACCCCTTGTACAACATTCTTATGTAAGATCAGCAAAAGTAGGACCCATTTTATGATGTTATTTCATATATCTGTCGTACATGTGAACTAGTCGTTTGCGCCCAGCTTTTGGGTACTCTCTCGCTATACCTAAACTGGATGTCGTAATGAAGGTATTTTTAGAATTCTAACACGGCGATTGCATTAAGAACTAGTGTATCTATCATTTCCTATACAACATGTATTTTTTAGTTATGTTTATGAATAGCTATTTGGTCAGAATATGTGTGTCAGAAAACGTGTCAGAAAAGTATTGTCTTTGTGGGAAAAAGATGCTACCTTAACACAACGTTAGCACAATGTATAACCACTGATTTTAGGTTAAATATGCACATTTTCGAACAAAACATAAGTGTATGTATAACCTGATGTTATAGGACTGTCATCTGATGAAGCTTATCAAGGTTAGTCAAAATTATATATCTTGCTGGTTTATTCGCAATCGCTAACGTGCCTATTGCTATCGCTAACGTGCCTTGATGAATGAATGCGGTAGTGTGGTAGGCTATTGTAGTAAGCTAATATAATGCTATATTGTGTTTTCGCTGTAAAACACTTAAAAAATCGGAAATATTGGCTGGATTCACAAGATGTTTGTCTTTAATTTGCTGTACACCATGTATTTTTCAGAAATGTTTTAAGATGAGTATTTAGGTATTTGATGTTGGTGTCTGTCTAATATAATGCTATATTGTGTTTTCGCTGTAAAACACTTAAAAAATCGGAAATATTGGCTGGATTCACAAGATGTTTGTCTTTAATTTGCTGTACACCATGTATTTTTCAGAAATGTTTTAAGATGAGTATTTAGGTATTTGATGTTGGTGTCTGTAATTATTATGGCTGCTTTCGGTGCAATTTCTGATTGTAGCTGCAATGTAAACTATTAATTATACCTGAAATATGCACATTTTTCGAACAAAACATAGATTTATTGAATAACATGTTAAAAGACTGTCGTCTGATGAAGTTGTTTCTTGGTTAGTTTGGTTGGTTCTTGCTTAGTTAGGTTGGCTTTGTGCATGCTACCTGTGCTGTGAAAAATGCCTGTCCTTTTTTGTATTTGGTGGTGAGCTAACATAAATATACGTGCTGTTTTCGCGGTAAAACATTTTAAAAATCGGACATGTTGACTGGATTCACAAGATGTGTATCTTTCATTTGCCGTATTGGACTTGTTAATGTGTGAAAGTTAAATATTTCTAAAAAATATATTTTGAATTTCGCGCTCTGCCTTTTCAGTGGAATGTGGAAGGAGTTCTGCTAGCGGAACGCCAGAGCCAGACAGGTTAATAGCCAGTAACCAGTGCGTCTTGAATCAGTGCATCAAAGATCAAAATAACCGTGAACATAAACTCTCACCACGACAGTTAGAGAAAAGTCATATAGGATTTGAGACAGAGGACAAAGGTCCAGCTACTGCACAAGACCATGAATGTAGCACTACGGACCTTGTTAAAAAAAGACGTTACTACTATGCCATGAACTGTAACCTTGTGGTAGAGTGTCCGCCCTGAGATTGGAAGGTTGTGAGTTCAAAACCCGATTGAGTCGTACTGAATACTGTAAAAATGGGACCTGATGTGTCTCTGCTTAGCACTCAGCATTAAGGAGATCGATTGGGGTTAAGGCCCTCTGACACGAGATAAGCTCCTCTCCTACGAGCTGTTCTGGCTTGCTCATGCAAGGCTACATACTAGGGATGCAAGATATATCGGCGAAGATATCGGAATCGGCCGATATTAGCTAAAAATGCCGACGTCGGCCCGATGTTTAGTTTAACGCCGATGTCGAAGCTGATGTGCATACCTATTTAACATAGGTACGTGACGTAATGACGCCGCGTAAAATTTTGCGCTACACGTGCAACACAGCATTCCTAACCTAGCCCACAATGTCTGCTGTGTGGATCGAGCAGTCAACAAGTCCAGCAGTCATTTGAAAGAGTAAGACATTTTCAGCGAGACAACTCAAACGCGAAATCCATTAAAGCCAAGATAGTGGAATTCATTGCCCTTGACGATCAACTGTTCTCTGTCGTGGGTGATGTTGGCTTTCGCTGACTGGTCGTGCACCGGTCGAGCACAAACAAACGTTACTGTTTTTCAGATGTTGCCCTACCGGAGTTACATAGTAATAGCGTCACTGCTGTTAGCTTCACAACTGACATTTGGACCAGCGATGTCAGCCCCATGAGCTTGCTGAGTCTGACGGCACAGCGGGTCGTCGGGGATTTGGTACTGAGGAAAGTCGTATTTCACGCTCAAGAATGTGCTGGTTGTCATACCGCTGCTGCCATTTCAATGGCATTTGAGAACATGTTTGAAACTTGGAAACATGAACACACTAGCTAGCTCCATTCAGACAACCGACTCGAGAAATAAGTTCATCAACTGCGCCTGCAGCAGACGTGATTCAACCCTCTGTCATGGCAATGAAACGTCTGCTCGCCACCACGCTCGATGCTATGTACTGTACAAAGACCGCTACTTCGATGCAGACAAGAAACAGGGTTTACGTGAAATGTTACATACACAGCTGGACAAGATGGAAACGGACACAGTGACAGTGCGCATCGAGGAAGAGAGGCCACGGACAGACAGAGCTGAAACTTCACTGCTTGACATGTATGATGAAATCCTGTTTGAGAATGAAACGACTGAACAAATGAACAACGAAACAGCACAGCAAGTAAGTGAAAGAAATAGGTTTTGAATATATTTGACTGGTAATGGAGACATAAGTAAATGCCAACAAAATACATTTTTGGTCATTGTGTTGTGTGTGTGTAACCTTTATTTAACTAGGCAAGTCAGTTAAGAACAAATTCTTATTTACAATGACGGCGTACCCCGGCGAAACCCAGATGACGCTGGGCCAATTGTGTGCCGCCCTATGGGACTCCCAATCACAGCCGGATGTGATACAGCCTGGATTCCAACCAAGGACTGTAGTGACGCCTCTTGCGCTGAGATGCAGTGCCTTAGACCGCTGCGTCCATGTGTGTGTGTTAACTATTTCACTGTACTATAATGCTTAAAAGGCCGCAAACATTTTAAATATTGGGTATCGGTATCTGGCAAAAATGTAATATCGGTGCTTCGCTACTACATGGCACCCTATTTAGTGCACTACTTTTGACCACTCCCATAATGACAGTTAGAGAAATGTAATGTAGGATTTGAGGCAAAGAATACGGTCAGGGTAGAATATATGAGAAATGTATGTAGCACTACCGAACACTGTTACAAAGACATTCCTATACCATGAAGGGGATTGAAGATAGGACTCAACGACAGTGTTACATAATGCTATTTCGAATGTGCTCTCCGGCAAGGAGGAAAGTCTTCTTTTTTTTGCAACTGCTAACCTCTTGCGCAAGCATCCCACACAGCCAGTTAATGTAAGAACATGTACTGTGTGCCTCCCATGGGATATTTCAAAGAGAAAAGCTGAGGAAGTGCGTTCCATCTGCACTTTCACTGCAACACGGTTTTGGAATACAGATATTTCTAAAGATATTCGGGAATTGCATTTGTTTTTAATGGACCTAAATTGACATCCACTAAAACTACAAATAGACACAAGTCTGCAGATGATTGTTTCAGGATTGTTTCAGGACAGTGCTACTAATTTGTGAGACGGTAGCAGCTGTCGTAACTCTTATGACATCTGTTATGTCATGGTTATGACGTGTTATGTAATCCTTATGACACGGGTTTCAAGTGAAGTGCAACCCCTAATCCCAGTGTCCTGAGAGTGGGAATTGCTCCATTGGTCTAGGGAGGGAGGGAGGGAGGGAGGGAGGGATGGATGGAGGAAGTCACAATGCTATAACTTTTTGCCTAGCAACAATCTTAGCTACTATTCTAATTCCAAACTATGTCCAGAGATTGGTCATTGATTGGGCGATTTTAATTTGGGGGGGTGGGACTCAAATACGAATAATAGAACACACAAGGTGCAATTTGTAAATGTGGTTGTGCATCAGCAGTCACTTAATTAGCCCATGTCAGCTCCATTATTCTTTTAGATTGGTAAATTAGTCTAGCAGGCAGCTATCTAAACTTGTAGTAAATGTGGTCAAATGACCGACCAGACTGTTGGTCCAGACCATTGATCATCAGTTTTCATATAAAAAAATGGCAAACATTTGCCTCCACTCTATGGCAAAATGTGTAGAATTTCAGGAAGGGAAGGAAGGATGGAGGGGGGATGGAGGGAGTCACAATGCTGAAGCATCTTGCGTAGCGAGAATTTGAACTACTAGCCCGGTTCCAGACAGTGTCCAGCAAGTATCTCTACTTGCAAATCATCATCTGCTCATGTATCTCTCCAGTGTTAATCTGCTAAATTGTAATTACTTCGCTACTGTGGCCTATTTATTGCCTACCGCACCCCATTTGCGCAGACTGTATATAGACTTTTTCTATTGTGCTATTGACTGTACGCTTGGTTATTCCATGTGTAACTCTGCGTTGTTGTTTGTGTCACACTGCTTTGCTTTATCTTGGCCAGGTCGCAGTTGTAAATGAGAACTTGTTCTCAACTAGCCTACCTGGTTAAATAAAGGTGAAATATCTATATTTTTTTAAGTTAGGGAGTGGGATTTGATGGTGCTCTATTGGTCTAGGGAGGGAAGAAGGGAGGGACAAAGGAAAGGGAGATTAGCTACTCTGCCCTAAAGAGGACGACATATTATAGATTGTGCTTTATTGTTCTGGGGGAGAAACTTTTAATAATGGAGAAGATGAAAGGTTTCTTATGGTTGATCGAAGGACAAGTCGATCACTGTTCTCCTATGAGCTACGAGCAACCACCCGATCCCCCTTAACCCTCATCGATCCTTGGTCATCCATTGATTGGGAGCCCTGGGCCTGATGGTCACCGGTCGTGTGGTTGTGTCACCTTAGGTTGAAGGATGCGGCAGGGGAACCAGTCAAGGTCGACCTCTTTGATCAACTTTTCCCTTTGTTAATAAGAGTCTAGTGTGTGTTAGAGACATATTATGCATCAGCAAATGGCTGTATGGGAGATAATATATTTTGATCCACCCCATTGCACCTAAACAAAAAAAAACTCCATGAACTCACTGAAGGCATGATTCAATAGGGCACTCCGTAGCAGAACATTTTGCAGCGGCAAGCGAAACAGAGCTTGTTATTGAACGTTCATGTAGTCCCACCCTGTTACAGTCTTCTGTTCAGTGTCAGAAGGTACAGTATTTATAGCCTACAAAATACTCTGAACTAGTGAATGACAACACGAGCTAACAAAGCGAAGAAAAACTGCACAAAAAACCCCAACAACAAACATGACATAAACAAATGACATAAACAAATGGTAATCACGGCATCACCATCCATTGAGGTACTATGACACTACAACGAGCAGCCCAACAGATGCCGTGCCAATATATCCTACAAACACCGGCTTCGAGGACATTATCACTTTTATACAAAGGGTTACCAACATATTCAAATAATGATTTACATATTGTAATTTAAAATGTTAATTTAATGAATTTATTCATACTCAACGAGCAGCCAAACAGATGGAGCCGAGCCACAGCGCCTCTGAAACCCCCCCACGGACCAGGGTCAATTAATCAGACAACGAAGTAGACAGAAAACGTGCTGCAATGCTAATGTTAGCATACACTCACTAACAAGTGACCCCCCCCCCCTATCAGTCATCGGAATGGAATGTCCCGCTAGTTTCATAGAGTAGTATAGGCTGTCAAAATGGAGGGGCGGAGGATGGAGGAGACTGGGCAGAGCACTTGTCATCCTCGGTGGATGAAGAGTGTGAGGGAGAGGAGAGCGAGGGCAAACAGAAAGGGAGGAAAAGGTGAGGGAAGCCCCCCCTAATGGGGGTGCACGCACTCACGCTCACACACACACACACCAACACACACACACACACCCCCCACCGTAGATCTATCATATCTGCTCTGATATCGGCCTATATTGATGCCCTGCAACAGTAACACTGAGCTGAACTTTAAGTCTATTTGCCAAGTTCACTAAGGTGAAGTACTGTATAAATATCATCCACTGTAGATCTGACCTACTTGATCTGACCTACTTGACCTACTTGGTGCTTAAGGTTGAGGAAGGAAAGAAATGTTGGTAAAATAACGTAACATTGATTTCAAAATGGTCGGAGGGGTGAGGGCATCAAGAAACCTTCATATGAACAACATAAAGGTTATTGGTATATATTAATAATACACCAGACATATTAATAATGTAATATATTAATATGGTCTATATGTAATTACATGGGTGGGGGGGGATCAATATAAAATCATTAAAGTTACAAATCCAACAAGGAAATGTGGGAAGCAAACAGATCAGAGTAAAACACTGGATGTTAAAGAACACCCCCAGTGATTTTATCACGTTTACATTTTACAATATCTGTCAGAGTAACAATGTCATAATCACCTTGTGAATGATAATTTACCTCAGTGGTAGCCAATGACATAATATCCTAGAGATTCAAGATGCTAACTATTGCTATTGTAGTACAGTTGGTATGCCTTGAAGAGAACATGAGGTCACCACACAATAGAACATACTAATATTTAAGTGATACTGCCCGAGAAGCCGGTCTTTGAAAGATACATTGACAGGGGCGTTGTTAGGCCCAAGACGAAGGCCCCAAACCATGCCAATATATCCTACAAACACTGGCTTCAAGGGCATTATCACTTTTATACAAATGGTTACCAACATATTTTAATCTAAAAAAAAAATATTTTTATTTTTTTGAAATATATTTGTTTCATTATTAATTTTTTAAAATCCCATTTTCTCCCCAATTTTCATGGTATCCAATAGCTAGTAATTACTATCTTGTCTCATCGCTACAACTCCCGTACGGGCTCGGGAGAGACGAAGGTCGAAAGCCATGCGTCCTCCGAAGCACAACCCAACCAGGCCGCACTGCTTCTTAACACAGCGCGCCTCCAACCCGGAAGCCAGCCGCACCAATGTGTCGGAGGAAACACCATGCACCTGGCGCCCTTGGTTAGCGCGCACTACGCCCGGCCCGCCACAGGAGTCGCTGGAGCGCGATGAGACAAGGATATCCCTACCGGCCAAACCCTCCCTAACCCAGACGACGCTATGCCAATTGTGCGTTGCCCCACGGACCTCCCGGTCGCGGCCGGCTGCGACAGAGCCTGGGGGCGAACCCAGAGACTCTGGTGGCGCAGCTCTGGCGCAGCTCTGGCCCTAGACCACTGCGCCACCCGGGAGGCCCTAAAATGTTAATTTAATGAATTTATTCATACTATTTCTTCCTTCCACAAAATATAGTCCCGACACAAATCTAAGGTTGGTACCCAAGCCGGGTGGTCGTTGATTCTATCGGTTTGGTTGCCAGAGACGCGGCCCAGTCGTTAAGTCTTTTTGTTCTAAATGTTTTACTGACTGGCTGCTAGCTTATCCCTTGCTTGCTAGCTAGCCAACTTTGGCTAACTTACAGTCGCGTCAAACAGTGCAGCCAGAATAAGTAGCTGTATTTGCATTTGTTTAAGCTGTTTTCTTGTGACATATATTTAGATACATCCATAACAATGAGCTAATGATGAGTGATTTCACCTGGCATAGAAAATGCGCTCTCTCGTCAAGACACAGTTGTTCAAAGGAGCTAGCCAACAACACAGCTAACAAAATGACTTCAAACTGAAGCTGGAAAGACTGCAAACTAGCTGCACTTCATTTAGTTTGACCTGTTTTCTATTGATATTTCTGTGTATATATGCATACAAATTTGGCTGATTCGTGATTTCGACTGGCTGAGAAAAGCTGCCTGCCTGTATGTCTCATCCCGACTCCCGACACATTCATTACTATGTGACAGCTGAAGTTTAATATTGAAACAATGTTGCAAATGTCGGAGAGACAGACAGCAAGATGTATACAAATATCCACAGTTGAAAACTAAATGTTAGTCTCAAATAAATGTGAGATATTGTCTAGATGCTTTTTATAGTGGAGATCAGGTTTATAAATTGCCTGGCTGGGCTGATGAGACAGTGGATTGTGCAGTCAGATTGAACATAGTAAATAGGCATTTTAACGTCATAGATTTAGCCGGTGGTAACTTGTGGAATAGACGTTGGAATGCGGTTTTAACCAATTAGCATTCAGGATTAGACCCAACCGTTGTATAAATTATATATGCCATTTAGCAGACACTTTTATCCAAAGAGACTTACAGTCATGTGAACTTACCTTTTACATATCAGTATTCCCGGGAATCAAACCCTCTACCCGGGCATTTTAAGCTCCATGTTCTACCAACTGAGCTAATGAGGACAAGAAAACATGAAAAATACAGAGAGAGAGGAGAACAATGTTGAAATAACTTTGAAATGACAGACGTTGAGATAAACCATGGCCGATTCCAGTTCTTTATCCATTTTTCTAATAACTTGTGCTTTATATATTCTCTGCTTTCTACTGCTATTAATATGTACATTCTCATTCCATTCAAACTGCTCTTTCTTTTCATGAAACTACCCCTGAAATTAGAACGATAAAATGCTCTGAGGCCATATTCAGCGAATACATTTTCACACATTTTTGTCAATGCATTTTCTGGCTGCACTATTGTCGGGCAGAATATAGTCTGGACAAAACGTATCACATTTCTTCACACAGTTCTCTCCGACATCTCACCAGTCACCATCCAAACTCAGATGGATCACAAACCATGCCAAGAACCGTCGTGAACCCTGCCAAAGATTTGTGAACACTGGTTATTTCAAAAGCCACCACACACACTCTCCACTCTTCAAAATCTAAATTGACAGCGTCCAGGGGGAGCTCTGGTTGCAGTTGGCTGAAGTTTCCACTTCCTTCCTTCCTCCTTCCAGCCAGCTTGCTGCTTGCCATTGGCTCCTTCTCTTGCACTAACTGAAGTCCTAAATAAGTGCATAAAAATAAATGCAGATGGGGAAATTGTGTGACTTGTGATTCAGGGACTCCAGCTCTCAAAGCCAGTCTTAATGAAGAACATTTTAGACTCACAGGCATCGGAAACCTGTCGTGTATCTCTGAGTTAGTTCCTGGATGTGTCCCAAATGGCAGCCTATTCCCTATATAGTGTACAATCTGTGTCACATGTCATATGATGCGTCACTTCTCTTGGCACTTGTTAAGGCAGTCAATGTTGTTCTCCTCCTCAGACGAGGAGGAGCATGGATCGGACCAAGATGCGGATTGGTAATTGTACATGTTTAATGTAAAAACACAAGAAAACACTACAAAATACAAAACAACAAACGTGACTAACCTCAAACAGTCCTGTGTGGCCCAAACACTAACACAGGAAACAAACACCCACAAAACACCAGTGAAACCCTGGCTGCCTTTGTATGACTCTCAATTAGAGACAAACAATGCACACCTGTCTCTAATTGAGAATCATACCAGGCCGAACACAAAACCCCACATAGAAATACAAACATAGACAAACCCACCCAACTCACGCCCTGACCAACTAAAATGAATACAAAACAAAGGAAAACAGGTCAGGAACGTGACAGAACCCCCCCCTTAAGGTGCGAACTCCGGGCGCACCAGCACAAAGTCTAGGGGAGGGTCTGGGTGGGCGTCTGTCCACGGTGGCGGCTCTGGCGGTGGACGAGGTCCCCACCCCACCATAATCAATCCCCGCTTCTTTATCCCCCTCCCAATGACCACCCTCCCACTAACCCCACCTAAATGAAGGGGCAGCACCGGGATAAGGGGCAGCACCGGGATAAGGGGCAGCACCGGGACAAGGGGCAGCACCGGGACAAGGGGCAGCACCGGGACAAGGGGCAGCACCGGGACAAGGGGCAGCACCGGGACAAGGGGCAGCACCGGGACAAGGGGCAGCACCGGGACAAGGGGCAGCACCGGGACAAGGGGCAGCACCGGGACAAGGGGCAGCACCGGGATAAGGGGCGGCAGGTCCTGGCTGAGGGACTCCGGCAGGTCCTGGCTGAGGGACTCCGGCAGGTCCGGGCTGAGGGACTCCGGCAGGTCCGGGCTGAGTGGCAGCTCTGGACTGTAGGGCAGCTCCGGACTGTAGGGCAGCTCCGGACTGTAGGGCAGCTCCGGACTGTAGGGCAGCTCCTGACTGGCGGGCAGCTCCTGACTGGCGGGCAGCTCCTGACTGGCGGGCGTCTCTGGCAGCTCCTGACTGGCGGGCGTCTCTGGCAGCTCCTGACTGGCGGGCGTCTCTGGCAGCTCCTGACTGGCGGGCGTCTCTGGCAGCTCCTGACTGGCGGGCGTCTCTGGCAGCTCCTGACTGGCGGGCGTCTCTGGCAGCTCCTGACTGGCGGGCGTCTCTGGCAGCTCCTGACTGGCGGACGGCTCTAGCGGCTCCTGACTGACGGACGGCTCTAGCGGCTCCTGACTGACGGACGGCTCTACTGGCTCGGGACAGACGGGCGGCTCTAATGGCTCGTGGCAGACGGCTGACTCAGATGGCGCTGGGCAGACAGATGGCTCAGACGGCGCTGGGCAGACAGATGGCTCAGACGGCGCTGGGCAGACAGATGGCTCAGACGGAGCTGGGCAGACGGGCCGTTCAGGCACCGCTGGGCAGACGGCAGACTCTGGCCGGCTGAGACGCACTATAGGCCTGGTGCGTGGTACCGGAACTGGAGGTACCGGGCTGAGGGTACGCACCTCAGGGCGAGTGCGGGGAACAGGAACAGGGCACACTGGACTCTCGTGGCGCACTCTAGGCCTGGTGCGTGGTACCGGAACTGGAGGTACCGGGCTGAGGGCACGCACCTCAGGGCGAGTGCGGGGAGAAGGAACAGTGCGTCCAGGGCTCTGGAGACGCACAGGAGGCTTGGTGCGTGGTGCCGGAACTGGAGGCACCGGGCTGGAGACACGCACCATAGGGAGAGTACGTGGAAGAGGAACAGGGCTCTGGAGATGCACTGGAAGCCTGGTGCGTGGTGTAGGCACTGGTGGTACTGAGCTGGGGTGGGAAGGTGGCGCCGGATATACCGGACCGTGAAGGAGGACACGTGCTCTTGAGCACCGAGCCTCCCCAACCTTACCAGGTTGAATGGACCCCGTAGCCCTGCCAGTGCGGCGAGGTGGAATAGCCCGCACTGGGCTATGCAGGCGAACCGGGGACACCACCTGTAAGGCTGGTGCCATGTACGCCGGCCCGAGGAGACGTACTGGAGGCCAGATACGTTGGGCCGGCTTCATGGCATCCGGCTCGATGCCCAACCTAGCCCTCCCAGTGCGGCAAGGTGGAATAGCCCGCACTGGGTTAAGCACGCGTACTGGGGACACCGTGCGCTTTACCGCATAACACGGTGTCTGACCAGTACGACGCCCTCTCACTCCACGGCAAGCCCGGGGAGTTGGCTCAGGTATCCTACCTGGCTTCGCCACACTCCCCTTTAGCCCCCCCCCAAGAAATTTTTGGGTGAGCCTCTCGGGCTTCCAGCCTCTCATACGTGCTGCCTCCTCATACCAGCGCTCCTGGGCTGTGGCTGCCTCCTTCTCCTCCCGAGAGCGGCGATTCACACCAACCTTAGCCCAGGGTCCTTCTCCATTGAATATTTGTTCCCAACTCCATTCCTCTTCTCTCCATTGCTTTAGTTCCTTTCCTCCGGCTCCAATCCGCTTGGTCCTGTTGTGGTGGGTGTTTCTGTTAAGGCAGTCAATGTTGTTCTCCTCCTCAGACGAGGAGGAGCATGGATCGGACCAAGATGCGGATTGGTAATTGTACATGTTTAATGTAAAAACACAAGAAAACACTACAAAATACAAAACAACAAACGTGACTAACCTCAAACAGTCCTGTGTGGCCCAAACACTAACACAGGAAACAAACACCCACAAAACACCAGTGAAACCCTGGCTGCCTTTGTATGACTCTCAATTAGAGACAAACAATGCACACCTGTCTCTAATTGAGAATCATACCAGGCCGAACACAAAACCCCACATAGAAATACAAACATAGACAAACCCACCCAACTCACGCCCTGACCAACTAAAATGAATACAAAACAAAGGAAAACAGGTCAGGAACGTGACAGCACTGAGACACACCATATCCAAATGCATTACGTTTTCAACCGTTTTGGAAGACTTCGATAACATCTTGATAGCATCTTCAAATCCTCCCAATTCCTGGGCGCCCAAACCAGCACCTTCTGTTAAGCATTCTGCGGATGAACGGTTTGGATGTGAAAAAAGAAAAACAAGCATCCCATGAATTAGGCTAAACTGAACCAAAGAGAAGGAAGGACAGTCAGTGACAGTGAGATCTCTCAATCTCCACTAGCGCATCTCTATTTTACGTGGTGATGTGACATAGGCGGCATCCCAAATGGCACCCTATTCCTCGTGCATAGCCCTATTGGCCCTGGTCAAAAGTAGTGCACTGCATAAGGAATAGGGGTCCATTTGGACCACGGTAGGGACTCTAGCCTCTCTGTAATGAACTCATTAAACTATATGGGCCTCATTTCCTGTTCGAGAGAAGTCACTAATCAGCCACTGCAAAGTAACACGCACAAGTCCATAAACTTTTATGGCTTTCCCACGCCATTGGGTCCCCTCAGCGATTAATTGTCAAGGGAGGGCTAGGTTCATTACTAAAACAGTTATCTAGCCTTGTTAAGAAATACATATATATGAATAAACAAATTCAACTGCCGTGGAAGTCAGTCAATTTGGAAAAGTGGCGATTGGAGTTTGGACAAAGAATTAACATCATTGTAATGAAATCGGTTAGACTCACAGACCCGGAGAACACTGGTTTCATTGTATTTGCATCTGGGTTTTATCCCTTTGCCCTCAAGCCTTTTTTAATGTGAATAAATTCAAGTTATTGTGTTTGGTCATAGGTGTGTAACCAAAGTCATGTTCTGGCATGTTCTAGAAACAATGTAGGAGAGAAACAAGTGGCCAGAGATGGGAAATCGATTGCACATTGCATCCATTGTATTTCCATTGTATATTTAATGTGATGTATTGTAAGATCAATGGCGCTGAATATTTAAACGTGTACTCGTAACCGTGTCTTCGGTCATTTTGATCAAAATGCGGCATGCACCCATTACCAGCGCGTTGGGAGGAAAATGCCTAGGGGCTTGACATCGTTTCTTCATTTCCATTCTTTTCCCTTCACTCGTTCAGTGGTAAGCAATAGCCCAGATAAGGCATATTATAACTACTGCCGGTGCAATTTAATATAATGGCGTGGTTTATTGGAAACTAGCAAGCGTGCGTTACACATTAACTTGATACAGCCACTAAGTAATACGTGTTGGGGCTGAAAAGGCTGGGATTTAAAGTGAGTTTCATTTAAAAAAAGCCTCTCTCCTTGAAGAGTCAAGGGGGTTGAAAACACAAACCATCTCCGTTTGGTTCCACTTCAGTTCAAACCTAATATGTTCTTAGGAAGTGTAAAAACGGTTGCCCGTTGACCACAAACACTTATCTAAATGTGTCGTATCCTAACAGTGTAGAAGGAGGAGAGTGGGGAAGTGTGCTGCTGTTTCCTGTTTTCTCCTGACCCGTGTGATTTGAGTGCAGGCGCGTGTGCAAATCGAATCACGATTGTTTTCATTTTATCCCGACGGCCGGTGATTTGTGTGTCTGAGGTGAATCTATCATCCTCCCTCCCTCTGAATGGTTCTGTTGTGAATTTACAGCCTAGTGCTCGTAACCTGAATGAGAGTGACATACAGCTCGCTGGGCCCGCTCCTCAGCACAACTCCCCACCACCCCACACGCAGCATCCCAAACACTCCATCTCTACACTCAAAAGGGTTCTTCGACTGTCACCATAGAGTAACCCTTTTTGGTTCCCGGTGGAATGTAGAAACCTCTGTGGAAAGGGTTCTAACGAGAACCTAAAAGGGGTTTTCAAAGGGTTCATTTAAAGTCATTTTGATTCTTTAACAATGACACAAATGAGTGGCCAGCGCATTTGCAAAACTATTTGGCGAGAGAGAGAGAGAGAAAGAGAGAGAGAGAAAGAGAGAGAGAGAGATGCAGCTTGTGATTCTAAAAATATGTTGGATGAAGAGGAAAGTGATTCAATGAGTATCTCACGAGATGTTAGCTAGTCATTTCTCCACCGGCCACCGGAAGCGCCAGTGCGAGAGGGGGTACAAAAGGGGCAGCCGAGAACAGGGCGATGTGATTTGATTTCACAGACATTAGAGGGAAATTAGGGTATTTCTGCATAAACACAGAGAGAGAATGAGATGAGGAGGGGGGGGGGGGCATCGGGAGGCAAGCCTGAAGATTAAATTGACCCGTTTTCCTCTCTTTTCTCCCCCCCCCCACCCATCTGTGATGACTTGGCCACTGTTAAAGGAGAGAGAGAAAGAGAGAGGAATGTGTTATTATATTAATTGCTGTGCACCAGCAACAGACAGGCAGCAGCTGAATGATGATCACAGGATCAAATAGAGGGAATATCAGAGAGGAGGAGGAAAAGAGATGAGGATTCTGCCCCATTGCCCACGCTTACATAGGGTGCTGCCACAGACCTTGGCTGACACATGCACGCACTTGACACATACACACATTAAGACACACAGATACACAGAGACAGAGCATTCAGAGTTCGGCCTCTGCCACTGATATCGGCCACACCCACGCTAAGACAAGCACTCAGACACACACAAACACACACACACATGCACGCACACACACCCACACTCAAGGCAAGGCAAACAGCCACTATGTTGACTCTCCCCTCTTCATTTGGCATGTCTTATGGCCCGGCTGAGATCTGGAGAGATTTCTAAGGCGATGGCTACGGTCGCCACAGCGATCCACACAGCCGCCGCCAGGCCTGCTGGGAGTTCATTACGGCCTCATTACCCCTGCCATTTGCCATCCCCGTGACAACAGTGGCAGGCGGTAGGCGACAGAAAGGGCTGTTTAAATGAGGGAGAGATGTCACCCCGCTATCCAAAGCACCAATTCAGACAAGAGCTATGTGACCCCAGGATGTTTAAAAAGGTTAGTGGTTGGTTTGCACCCTGGGTATAAAAGACAAGGCTATTTGTTACAGATATAGGACCTACACTTGTCCTCCCTTCCCTCTAACTCTCTCTCTCTCTTACCCCTATATCTCTCTTTTCACTCTCTTTTCTCTCTTACTCCCTTCAGTCTCTCTTACCCCTTTATCCCTCTGTTCTCTCTCTTTTCTTACTCCTTTTCTCTTCCTCTAACCCACCCCCCTCCCCCCCTCCCACTGTGTTCACATCTGGGCCAAGCTATTGATTAGTGGAAGCAACTACCATTGTCTCTGGAGAGGAAAACAAAGCTAGGTCAAACCACTCAATCCACCCTAAGCACTTCATTTTCCTAATCGGAGTGTGTCCCTGCAAGCGGAACAGAGACACACGAACACACACACACACACACACACACACACACACACACACACACACACACACACACACACACACACACACACACACACACACACACACACACACACACACACACACACACACATGCACACAGAGGTCCCAGCTAAACAATGAACAAACCGTTTCAATGAGACATCTATTATCTCCAGGTCAAACTAACCCTCTAGAATCAAAGGGGGGGGGGGGGGGGAACCATGATCCAAAAGAAGGCACTTTGCCCAGGTAGAGCATCTCTTGCCAATACAATCAGCTGTTGTTGATGAATTTTGGAGGGAAAATGGCTGACTCAAGGTTACATTTGCTGGATGGAAGTGTCGTAAACACACACACACGCAAGCACGTCACGTTCACACACACACACACACACCAACTTAGAAAGTGTGGTTTATGTGGTGTGCCTCTTGGCCCTACCCACCTCCCACAGTACAGTATAATTATCCTCCACGGCTCTCCAGCTCCTGTGTGTCCTCCTGCTCCTTGGGAGCCAAGAGGAGCTGTTGTAATGAAACAGAGTGCAATCAGGAAGGAATCAGGAGGAAACATCAGGACAAGTACGGGTTAATTACCGAGTGGCTAATGCTTAGTCCAGAGCCTCAGCCCGGGCTCCAAGACTCCCAACACACCCCCTAGATGCAAGACTCGTCTGTGGGATTCTCCATCTCCTCCAGATGGACACAATAGCTGCTAATGCTAATTCTAAAACACTGGGCTTCGGGCTCCTCCACCAGATGGGTGGCTAGCTGCTAACCCTAACGCAGCTAGCAACAGCACCAGGTTCCAGTTGCTAATGGTAACACTAATCCCCCAGTACCAGGTTCCAGCTCAGGGAGGCCTGCAATGCTGGTAATGGCCCATGAGAGAGTGCCAGAGACAACCCAGCAGCTGGTAGGGAGTGACGGACGGGCGACAAACAACCAACCAACAAGCAGAGAGGCATTGCTCTTCCTTCCGAGTATAAAGGCGAGTTCTGATCTGTGGTACCCCACTGGCAGCAGAGGCTCCCTTCATCTTTCCACCTTTTCTTCCCACCCTCTATCATTGCCCCTGCACCCACCCTACACTTCGTTCCCTTTCAACCGGGGTCCATATGGAATGGAATTAGAATAGGGCCAACTGTATGAGTCAACCTCCTTTCCTCCTTGGTCCCTTAGCCAGTCATCCCGATAGTCCTGGCAGTGCCACACTTTATTTCCTACTTCCTATTTCTCCCTCTCCTCTCTCCCCTCTCCCTTTTTCTCACCTTCTAAACCCCCATATGTCCCATATCTCCTCTTAACCATTTATCCCCAGCAGCCCCCCACTTTACTTCCTATACCCTCTCCCTCTCTCCCCTTCTCCCCCCTCTCTCAGAGGGGTGTCTGTATGTGCTGATGTCCATGGGCTTGGCCCAGTCACCAGGCACCAGTCAGCTTGCCATCAAGCCAGGTTCAGATCAGCCTGAATCGATATGGTGCACAGCTGCATTCTCACGTCTCTCTGTGGGGAGGACAACACACACACACACACACACACACACACACACACACACACACACACACACACACACACACACACACACACACACACACACACACACACACACACACACACACACACACTCTTCTGAGCAGCTGCACACTAGGTGATACCGCCAAGCCTCTGACAAAGATAATGTACAAAATGTCCGCCCTTCATGGCTGGCTGGTAGTGTAGTGGGATGGCTCGGGAAGAGAAAAATATGATTTAGTTGTTGCACGGCAAATGCATACTGTGATGCGGGGCTGTATTCATAAAGCCAAATGTAACAAGTCACAGTCTATTTATCCCTTTCCCACATGAAAATAACAAACACAGCGGATAGCACTGTTTACCTTTGAACAACATTATTTCCCCCCGTGTTTCTCTCACAACATCGACGATCAGCGTTTTGGATCAGGGTTCCGGGCAAATTCTCACGAGGCAAATTTTCACAGCCCTTCTGTGTCCCTGCTTTCCATTCAAAGACACTCGTAAACTACCCTCAACCATTTCATGTTTTTTATTGTATTGTCAAAGGACATTGCACTGGGAGCCACACATTTGTGCATGCAAAATTAATATCAGCACACTCATTAATTTCAAAAGACAAAACCAAAAACAGGGGTAAACATCGCATCTGCCACAAATATACTACAAACTGCTAACGACAAAACGAGATAGGCTTGGTTCAAACTGCTGACGATAAAAACAAGTTCAAACTGCGAACAAAGAAGTGAGTTAGTTCAAACTGCTAACGCCAAAGTCAGTTAGTTCAAACTGCTAACGCCAAAGTCAGTTAGTTCCAACTGATAACGCCAAAGTGAGTTAGTTCAAACTGCTAACGCCAAAGTGAGTTAGTTCAAACTGCTAACGCCAAAGGGAGTTAGTTCAAACTGCTAACGCCAAAGCGAGTTAGTTCAAACTGCTAACGCCAAAGTCAGTTAGTTCAAACTGCTAACGCCAAAGCGAGTTAGTTCAAACTGCTAACGCCAAAGCGAGTTAGTTCAAACTGCTAACGCCAAAGCGAGTTAGTTCAAACTGCTAACGCCAAAGTGAGTTAGTTCAAACTGCTAACGCCAAAGTGAGTTAGTTCAAACTGCTAACGCCAAAGTGAGTTAGTTCAAACTGCTAACGCCAAAGGGAGTTAGTTCAAACTGCTAACGCCAAAGCGAGTTAGTTCAAACTGCTAACGGCAAAGTCAGTTAGTTCAAACTGCTAACGCCAAAGCGAGTTAGTTCAAACTGCTAACGCCAAATCGAGTTAGTTCAAACTCCTAACGCCAAAGTGAGTTAGTTGAAACTACTAACGCCAAAGCGAGTTAGTTCAAACTGCTAACGCCAAAGCGATTTAGTTCAAACTGCTAACGTCAAAGCGAGTTAGTTCAAACTGCTAACGCCAAAGCTATTTAGTTCAAACTGCTAACGCCAAAGCGAGTTTATTCCTTTGACAGAGACTATTCCCCGAGTCAAACAGCAGCTCTCTTTGAGAAAGGAAGCAAGCACAGAAAATAGAGGAATAGCAAAGCATTCATAACATAGATAACGCTGAGAAAGCTCACTATCCGTGACTTGCCCGAACACTCTCCCGGGGCTGGTTTAATCACAGAGTTTGGTGAGACAGATCACCACGATAAAGGTATCTTGGACCGCGAGCATCTAGAGATAAGAGCCCATAGATTTGTCAGTAACAGCTAGTAGTGCGTTGGCTGAGGCTACATGTGTTCTGGTACACCACCTACTTACTTACTAGCAACTAACACCATTCTATTTCTTATCTATATAGGGCCCTCAGATCTGGAGAGCGTTCGGAAGGCACTGACCATAGACAGAGAGAGTGAGAGAAATGGAGAATGACGGTAAGGGATGTATAGGGGGATGGATAAAGACATAGAGGGAGAGATATATTGAGACTGTGCATGCAGAATTCTGCAAAAAAATATTCCATGTACAACGTAAAACACCAAATAATGCACGCAGAGCAGAATTAGGCCCGAAGCGCTTTAATTTTCAAAATCCAGAAAAGAGACATTAAATTCTACAACCACCTGAAAGGAGGCGATTCCCAAACATTCCATAACAAAGCCATCACCTACAGAGAGATGAACCTGGAGAAGAGTCCCCTAAGCAAGATCTTTTTTTTTCTCTCTTGATTTGTTTGTGTCTAATTGTGTTGCTGTCCTGTGGCTCTGTTCACAAACACAAACAGACCCCACAGAGCCCCAGGACAGCAACACAATTAGACCCAACCAAATCATGAGAAAACAAAAAGATAATTACTTGACACATTGGAAAGAATTAACAAAAAAAGTGAGCAAACTAGAATGCTATTTGGCCCTAAACAGAGAGTACACCGTGGCAGAATACCTGACCACTGTGACTGACCCAAACTTAAGGAAAGCTTTGACTACGTACATACTCAGTGAGCATAGCATTGCTATTGAGAAAGGCCGCCGTAGGCAGACCTGGCTCTCAAGAGAACACAAGCTATGTGCACACTGCCCACAAAATTAGGTGGAAACTGAGCTGCACTTCCTAACCTCCTGCCAAATGTATGACCATATTAGAGACACGTATTGCCCTCAGATTACACAGATCAACAAAGAATTCAAAAACAAACCCAATTTTGATAAACTCTCATATCTACTACGTGAAATGTGCCATCACAGCAGCAATATGTGTGACCTGTTGTCTCAAGAAAAGGTGAAGAACAAACACCATTGTAAATACAACCCATATTTATGTTTATTTATTTTCCCTTTTGTACTTTAACTATTTGCACATCACTACAACACTGTATATATACATAATATGACATTTGAAATGTCTTTATACTTTTGGAACTTCTGTGAGTGTAATGTTACTGTAGATTTTGGTTTATTTCACTTTTGTTTGTTATGTATTTCACTTCCTTTGACAATTTTAAAGCCCTTGAATTTAATTTAATTGAGAGAGAGAGAGAGAGAGAGAGAGCTAGGGAGAGAGAGAGAGAGCTAGAGAGTGAGAGAGCGAGAGAGAGAGACGGACGAGAGAGAGAGAGACGGACGAGAGAGAGAGAGAGACGGACGAGAGAGAGAGAGAGACGGACGAGAGAGAGATAGAGAGACGGACGAGAGAGAGATAGAGAGACGGACGAGAGAGAGAGAGAGACGGACGAGAGAGAGAGAGACGGACGAGAGAGAGAGAGACGGACGAGAGAGAGAGAGACGGACGAGAG
Source organism: Salvelinus fontinalis (assembly GCF_029448725.1). NCBI lineage: Eukaryota > Metazoa > Chordata > Actinopteri > Salmoniformes > Salmonidae > Salvelinus > Salvelinus fontinalis. The sequence continues at coordinate 14,119,898 of NC_074706.1, forward strand.
AGAGAGAGAGAGAGACGGACGAGAGAGAGAGAGACGGACATAGATATAGAGGTTGTTTTGGGGAGGAGAACATTCATCATAACACACATATAACATACACCGTACATTTTTCTTAATG